>NC_073387.1:48121655-48798277 GCF_028641065.1 Leucoraja erinaceus
CAGAGCCAAAAGAGATGGGGGAGATATTGAACAATTTATTTTCTTCAGTATTCACCAAGGAGAAGGATATTGAATTATGTGAGGTAAGGGAAACAAGTAGAGTAGCTATGGAAACTATGAGATTCAAAGAAGAGGAAGTACTGACACTTTTGAGAAATATAAAAGTGGATAAGTCTCCAGGTCCGGACAGGATATTCCCTAGGACATTGAGGGAAGTTAGTGTAGAAATAGCAGGGGCTATGACAGAAATATTTCAAATGTCATTAGAAACGGGAATAGTGCCGGAGGATTGGCGTACTGCGCATGTTGTTCCATTGTTTAAAAAGGGGTCTAAGAGTAAACCTAGTAATTATAGACCTGTTAGTTTGACGTCAGTGGTGGGCAAATTAATGGAAAGGATACTTAGAGATAATATATATAAGCATCTGGATAAACAGGGTCTGATTAGGAACAGTCAACATGGATTTGTGCCTGGAAGGTCGTGTTTGACTAATCTTCTTGAATTTATTGAAGAGGTTACTCGGTAAATTGATGAGGGTAAAGCAGTGGATGTTGTATATATGGACTTACTGAAGGCCTTTGACAAGGTTCATCACGGAAGTTTGGTTAAGAAGGTTCAATTGTTGGGTATTAATGGTGGAGTAGCAAGATGGATTCAACAGTGGCTGAATGGGTGATGCCAGAGAGTAATGGTGGATGGTTGTTTGTCAGGTTGGAGGCCAGTGACTAGTGGGGTGCCACAGGGATCTGTGTTGGGTCCACTGTTGTTTGTCATGTACATCAATGATCTGGATGATGGTGTGGTAAATTGGATTAGTAAGTATGCAGGTGATACTAAGATAGGAGGGGTTGTGGATAATGAAGTAGATTTTCAAAGCCTACAGAGAGATTTATGCCAGTTGGAAGAGTGGGCTGAAAGATGGCAGATGGAGTTTAATGCTGATAAGTATGAGATGCTTCATCTTGGCAGGACAAATCAAAATAGGACGCACATGGTAAATGGTAGGGAATTGAAGAATGCAGGTGAACAGAGGGATCTGGGAATAACTGTGCACAGTTCCCTGAAAGTGGAATCTCATGTAGATAAGGTGGTAAAGAAAGTTTTTGGTGTGCTGGCCTTTATAAATCAGAGCATTGAGTAAAGAAGTTGGGATGTAATGTTAAAATTGTACAAGGCATTGGTGAGGCCAATTCTGGAGTATGGTGTACAATTTTGGTCGCCTAATTATAGGAAGGACGTCAACAAAATAGAGAGAGTACAGAGGAGATTTACTAGAATGTTGCCTGGGTTTCAGCAACTAAGTTACAGAGAAAGGTTGAACAACTTTATTCTTTGGAGCGCAGAAGGTTAAGGGGGGATTTGATAGAGGTCTTTAAAATGATGAGAGGGATAGACAGAGTTGACGTGGATAAGCTTTTCCCACTGAGAGTAGGGAAGATTCAGACAAGGGGACATGACTTGAGAATTAAGGGACAGAAGTTTAGGGGTAACATGAGGGGGAACTTCTTTACTCAGAGAGTGGTGGCTGTGTGGAATGAGCTTCCAGTGAAGGTGGTGGAGGCAGGTTCGTTTTTATCATTTAAAAATAAATTGGATAGTTATATGGATGGGAAAGGAATGGAGGGTTATGGTCTGAGCTCAGGTATATGGGACTAGGGGAGAATACGTGTTCGGCACGGACTAGAAGGGTCGAGATGACCTGTTTCCGTGCTGTAATTGTTATATGGTTATATGGTATCGTGATCGTAATTAAATAAATTATTTAAAAAAAAAATTAATAAATTTTTATTAGAGGCATCTGCATATCATAGTCCAAACCAGTACAGACTTTGTTTAACGGTTACGTATTAAATATCCAGGTTTCCAGGGACCCAGTTACCAAAGTAGCTGGGATCCTCCTTTGTCGGTTACCGATTAACATTGCCTCTAATTATTTATTTATATTTATAGATAGAAAAGAAAAAAAAAGAAAGAGAGAAAGAAATTAGAAAAATAGAATAAAACAACTTGGGAGATAGGTCCGTAGGTCAGAGAACATAACTATTCATCTAGTCCTGGGTTCAGGCTTCAGTCCGGCCTCCGTGCCGGTCCAATCTACCCCTTCAAGTAATCTATAAATGGATACCATATTCTAATAAATAATTCTGGTTTGTCAATTAAGACATATCAAATTTTTTCCAAATGTACGGTCTCCGACATCTCCATAATCCACATCTTGATTGTGGGGGTTGTTGGGCCTTTCAAAAATGTTAATATCAATTTTCTCCCAGAGTTTGTACTATGGTAGTGGGTGTGTTACCACGGTTTGATTTTTGTATCGTGATCGTAATTAAATAAATTATTTTTGATACAAAAAAAAAGAGTTCTTGGTTCTTGATTTCTTGGTCCTCCAAAACATTCCAAATGGAATTTAAACTGGAGGTGGAAGGTGGGGGAGGGGGGGGGGGGGGGGGGGGGGGGCTTAAGGGAGGTGCAAATAAAGATGAGAGGGAAAAGATTTAAAAAGGACCTGAGGGGCAACTTTTTCACACAGAGGGTGGTGGTTAAATGCAACAGGTTGCCAGAGAATGTTGTAGAGGCAGGCCGAAAGGCAATGTTTAAAATACATTTGGACAGGTACAGAGATAATGCAAAAAGTTCAGAAGGAATATGAGCCAAACCCAGGCAAATGGGACCAACTCGGATAGACATCTTGGTCAGCATAGATGCGGAGCTGGAGACTACGCTTGGGTTGAGCAGTCTGCCAAGGATCTATGGCTCTGGACTAAGCAGAGATGGCAGCTGTGAAAGTAGATGGCACCAAAGCCAGAGGCACATTGAAAGTCAATGAGGATAGTGCAGTTTTACAGACATCAAGCTGAAGAAAATCTTTTGTCATCCAGGCCCTTCTGACAGGCAATTAGAGATTGATGTTAGAGCTTTTGGGTCAAGATGTAAAACATAGGAAGAAACACAAGTCAAGGGGAATTTAACATTTCTGATCTCTTTAAAATTATGTTCCTTGCATTTATGTACCGAGGATTGTTCCAGTAAAATTTCAAACCTAATCTAGATAAAGCTGCAACATTTTGAAATGATACAGCAGTCTGATAACAAATGCATTCAGCACAAAATTCATAGTTTGCTCTTTTAGTGCCAATAATTAACCTTGTTGTAAAAAGTGAAACAATTGTTAATTTAGTGTAGTTTAGAGATACAGTGTGGAAACAGCCCCCTCGGCCCGTTGAGTCTGCGCTGACCCGTACACTAGTTCCATCCGACAATTTACAGAGGCCAATTAGCCGATTGGAATGTGGGAGGAAGCTGGAGCACCCCCGAGAAAACCTACGCAGTCCCAGGGAGAACGTGCAAACTCCATACAGAGAGCTCCCGCAGTCAGAATCGAATCTGGGTCCCTGGCACTGTTAAGGGCCTATCCCACTTTCACGACCTAATTCACGACCTTTTTTACTCATGGACATTTTTCATCATGTTGAAAAAACGCCCCGACCTACTTTGATGCCACGAGTACCTACGACTAGCACTACGACTACGACCTCGTGACGACCATGCTGCGAGTACGAGTCAAGGGCAAACTCGGCAGAGGTTGTGAATTAGGTCGTGAAAGTGGGACAGGCCCTTAAGGCAGCAACTCTACCGCTGCGCCGCCATGCTACTGGTAATCTGTGATGTAGATCGGAAGATTGGCTATCTCAGTCTTTCTTTCAGCATATAAGTAGTTTAGCATTCTGTTCTTTGACCACAGTCTATTTCAGGGGGTTGTTCAGACTTGGTGGGACTGTAGTTCACAGTTAGCCCAAAGCAACAGGGAAACTAGTTAGTTGCACATGTTTTTATGGCAATTCACTGGTTTTTAAGTTGTGGATACAAGCTCTTAAAAATGTTAAGTTAAAATTCATGATATTTCTTTCATAGAATCGTGCGATGGTAACAAAATAGCAGGAAGGATTTAGATCGATCGTTTTGCTGAACACCTTCGCTCAGTCCGCCCGGACCTACCTGATCTCCCGGTTGCTGGACACTTTAATTCTCCTTCCCATTCACACAATGACCATTCTGTCTTAGGCCTCCTCCATTGTCAGTGAGGCTAAACGCAAATTGGAGGAACAGCATCTCATATTTCGCTTGGGCAGCTCACAGTGGTATGAATATTGATTTCTTTAACTTCAAGCAACCCGACATCCCCTCTCTCTCTCTATTCCTCCCCGACCCAAGTTGCACCAGCATCTCAATGGCCTGCTTCCATTATCATTGTTACTTTTTTGCATATCTTTCATTCATTGTTCTTTATCTCTCTCTATCATTGTCTATACCTCTCGTTTCCCTTTCCCCTGACCAGTCTGAAGAAGAGTCTTGACCCGAAACGTCATCCATTCTTTCTCTCCAGAGATGCTGCCTGTCCCGCTGAGTTACTCCAGCTTTTTGTATCTATCTCGGGTTTAGATCTGTTGATTTTTTTTGCTGGTTCTATGTAAGAATAGTCTATCTGCTCCCACTCACCTGCACTCTCCCCAGTCCTGCAAGTACTTCCCTCTCATGTAGTTACTCAGCACCCTTTTAAACTTTACAATTGATTTTGCCTCCACTACTGCACTCGGAAATGCATTCCAGAGCCCAATCACTTACTGTGTTACAAAACGTTTCTCTTCTTGTCACTTTTGGTATCTTTCCTGCAAGCTTCATTCTATGTCCTTTAATTCATGATTCCTCCAATAATGGGAACAGTTTTGTTCCATTGGCTGTCTTTACCTTTCCAGATGTTAAATACTTTAGTTCAGTTTTAGTTTAGTTTAGAGATACAGCGCGGAAACAGGCCCTATGGTCCACGGGGTCCGCGCCGACCAGCGATCCCCGCACATTAACAATATTCTACACCTACTAGGGACAATTTAAAAAAAAATTACAAATCCAATCAACCTACAAACCTGTACGTCTTTGGAGTGTGGGAGGAAACCGAAGATCTCGGAGAAAACCCATGCAGGTCACGGGGAGAACGTACAAACTCTGTACAGTCAGGATTGAATCATGGTCTCTGGCGCTGCATTTGCTGTAAGGCAGCAACTCTACCGCTGCACCACCGTGACCACCCCAAAACTCTCTCTCAAAACTACTATCTACCTCATTGACAACCCTCAGACTATCCTTAATCGAACTTTGCTGGCTTTACATTACACTAAATGTTATTCTCTTATCGTGGATCTACAGTATACACTGTAAATGGATCAATTTATAATCAAAGATTGTCACGTGAAAACAGGACAAAGTTAACTCCCCCTCCCATCCCCACACTGACCTTTCTGTCCTGGACCTCCTCCATTGTCAGAGTGAGGCCCAGTGCAAATTGGAGGAACAGCACCTCATATTTCACTTGGGCAGCTTACACCCCAACGGTATGAACATTGACTTCTCCAACTTCAAGTAACCCTTGCTTTCCCTCTCTCCATCCCTCCCCCTTCCCAGTTCTCCCACCAGTCTTACTGTCTCCGACAACATCTTATCTCTGTTTGCTTTGTTGTTACCTTCTCCCAGCTAACAATGATCTATTCTACATTTTCCTTGATCCCCATTTCCTTTGTCCTGTTTTCACACCTTATCTACACACTTCCTTTTCTATTCCTCTCATGGTTTTATACACTTATTTATTTCTCATGGCAGAATGCAAAAGCAGCAACACTGTGGAAATCCAACTGAGGGCAAACAATCACACATTGGGCAGATAACAAAGAGGGTTTCAAAAGCTCTCTTGGAACATCCCTGAAGAGTATCAACATTGACACATGTCACTAGGAATGACAACCATTGGATCAGTATGTTTGATGACCAGCATTAAAAGTGGTACTCAGTCACACAAGGAATTGGTGAGTAATTTTAGGCATCACATCTGAGGAAGGATATGCTGGCTCTGGGGCGGGTCAGGAGGAGGTTTACAAGAATGATCCCAGGAATGAGTAGGTTAACCTATGATGAGCGTTTGTCGGCACTAGGCCTGTACTCGCTGGAGTTTAGAAGAATGAAAGGGGACCTCATTCAAACGTACAGAATAGTGAAAGGCTTGGATAGAGTGGACGTGGATAGGATGTTTCCACTAGTGGGAGAGTCTAGGGCTGGAGGTCATAGGCTCAGAATTAAAGGACGTTCTTTTAGGAAGGAGACGAGGAGAAATATCTTTAGTCAGAGGGTGGTGAATCTGTGGAACAGATTGGCACAGAAGGATGTAGAGGCCAAATCAGTGGATATTTGTAAGGCAGAGATAGATAGATTCTAGATTAGTACAGGTGTCAGAGGTTCTGGGAAGAAGGCAGGAGAATGGGGTTAGGTTGGAGAGATAGATCAGCCACGATTGAATGGCGGAGTAGACTTGATGGACTAATTCCACTCCTATTCCTTATGACCTTATTAAACGAGAATGGAGGAAGCAAAGCTGAAAAGGGAATATCAAAAGTCATCTCTAATGCTGCGGCATTGCTACTCTCCCATGTGTGTGAAAGGAATTCTCCAGCCCTGGCAGGTCTAATCAGCCCCCTCCATACACATAACAACAGAAGGCTGTGGAGGCCAAGTCAATGGATATTTTTAAGGCAGAGATAGATAGATTCTTGATTAGTATGGGTGTAAGGGGCTATGGGGAGAAGGAAGGAGAATGTGATTGAGAGGAGAAGATAGATCAGCCATGATTGAATGGTGGAGTAGACTCGATGGGCCAAATGGCCTAATTCTGCTCCTATCACTAATGAACATTATAAGAACATTATAAACTAGATGTCATGTTCTGCCTCGTTCGATGCCTATCCAATTTATTTTTAAATGATAAGTCTGCCTTCCACTTTTGACTTTAGAGATACTTCTGTCCCTTAATTCTGAAGTGTCCTCTTGTTTGAAATTCTCAAAGGGAAAAGCTTGTCCCTCAACTCGTCTATATCCTCTCATAATTTTAAAGACCCACAGAAACCATGCCTAACAACCTATCTCGAGTTGTTGAACCCAGGCAACCTAGTAAATCTCCTCTGTACTCTCTCTATTTTGTTGACATCCTTCCTATAAATTTGGCGACCAAAATTGTACACCATACTGATTTGGTCTACCAATGCCTTGTACAATTTTAGCAGTATCCCAGCCTATACTCACCTGATTTATAAAGGGCATACCAAAATTTACCACTATATGAGAACCTTTTACGGTTGAAGATCCAATTAATTCCCTACAACATGTGCCTATTTTGATTTGTCATTGGAGTGTGGGATGGAAAACTGGAACACCCCCTTGGGAGAAAACCCACGTGGTCACAAAGGGGAGAATGTACAGACATCGTGCAGACATCACCCCTAGTCAGGATTAAACCCGGGTCTCTGGCACTATAAGGCAGCACCTCTACCACTGCACCACCGTGTATCGCAATAAATGATGATCAACAACAAACAATCCACCACTTAAAATCCTCTCCTGGCATTGCTAATCCTCCTCAATATGATATTAAACTCCCTTCAGCAGTTTGCAGAGAATTGCTGGAGTGAGTTGGTTAGAAACTGCTGACGCCATGAAAAGAACTGTCTGTGAGCTGATCTAACTTGAGCCCAGAGACAATGAACAGCTTGTGAACCCAAGGTTATTATTGGTAAATCCTAAGGCAGAGTTGTGAGCACCAACCCACCAGCAGGATGAAGGTAATGAGGTAACGATGACTCGTCCCCTGAGACCAGGCCTAATTAGGAAGGGTCACAATCCTGTTGATTGGTTTTGAGTTAGTGAGGAGAAGTGCAGAAATTGATGGTCTAATTATTTTTGTGTAGATAAGAAAGCCTGTGCATCAGTGTTTTGCAGGATTTTTGTTTTGGATTAGCTTGGTAGATTTCCAGTTTGTCTTTAGAGTTTGGAGAGACAGCGTGGAACCAGGCCCTTCGGCACAACGAGTTCGCACCGACCATCGATCATCTGTGACTAGTTTTATGTCATCCCACTTTCGCATCCAACACACAAAGGGACAATTAACCTACAAACTCACAGGTATTTGGAATGTGAGAGGAAGCCGGAGCACCCAAAGAAAATCACGCTGTCACAGGGAAGAACGTAAAAATTCCGCACAAACTGTGCCTGTAGTCAGGATTGAACCCGGGACTCTTGCGCTGTGAGGCAGCAGCTCAATGGCTGTGCCCCTGTGCCACCCTGGTGGATTTGTCTCCTTTGCCTTGGATATTAACAACTGCAAGCTATGAATAGATTCTGGTGAACTTCTACCGCTGCACCATCGAGAGCATCCTTACCAACTGTATCACAGTATGGTATGGCAACTGCTCTGTCTCCGACCGGAAAGCACTACAGAGGGTGGTGAAAATTGCCCAACGCATCACCGGTTCCTCGCTCCCCTCCATTGAGTCTGTCCAAAGCAAGCGTTGTCTGCGAAGGGCGCTAAGCATCGCCAAGGACTGTTCTCACCCCAACCATGGACTGTTTACCCTCCTCCCATCCGGGAGGCGCTACAGGTCTCTACGTTGCCGGACCAGCAGGTCCAGGAACAGCTTCTTCCCAGCGGCTGTCACACTACTCAACAATGTACCTCGGTGACTGCCAATTACCCCCCCCCCCCCCCCCCCCCCAACCCCCCCCCCGGACATTCCTCCCACAGGAAAAATACTATGACTGTATGCATGTAAATAGATTTATTTATTGAAATCATATTCTATGTCGCTCTTCCAGGGAGATGCTAACTGCATTTCGTTGTCTCTGTACTGTACACTGACAATGCCAATTAAAGTTGAATCTGAATCTGAATCTGAATAGAGATACCTTAAAACCTCCCACCAGACTCTGAGTGTGATTATAGATTAAAGAGCGCGGCACGGTATTGCTGCCTCACAGCATCAGAGACTCGGTTTCAATCCTGACTACAGGTGCTCTCTGTACGGATGTTGTACATTCTCCCCGTGACCTGCGTGGGTTTTCTCCGGGATCTCTGGTTTCCCCCCATACTCCAAAGGCCTACAGGTTTGTAGGCTAATTGATTTTGGTATAATTGTAAATTGTCCCCAGTGTGCAGTATAGTGTGGGTGTGCGGGGAGCGCTGGTTGGCGCGGACTCCGCTGGTTGGCGCGGACTCTGTGGGCCGAAGGGCCAGATTCCGTGCTGTATTTCTAAACTAAACTAAACTAAACTAATTATGTTCTAACGCTAGATGTTATGGTCTTCCTTAGGATTAAGTGATGAACAATAAACAATCCATTCAAAATTCATGTCTTTAAGTTCCCAGGTAAAACTTTGATCTACCCTCATCCCATAGTTTAGTTTAGTTTATTGTCACGTCTACCGAGGTACAAGGACAAACATTTGTTGCGTGCTGACCAGTTAGCGGAAAGGCAATTCATGATGTACAGATACATGATAAAAGGAATAACGTGAATAATGGCAGAAGAGATTAAGAAGATCTTAGTTCAAGTAGGAGATGTTGCTGTAGGAGTGGAGATTTAAAGAGTGCAGTGATTGTAATGCATGATTGTAGATCCGCCTCTGTGACCAACACACATAGAGTCGGCTGGGTTGGGCGCTATCTTGGATCAGTTAGTGGAAGTTCTCTCAAGTTAATATTTAGCTCAGAGACACTGCGTGGAAACAGGCCCTTCGGCCCACTGGGGTCCGCGCCGACCAGCGATCCCCGCACATTAACACTATCCTGCACCCACTCGGGACAATTTTTTATTTACCAAGCCAATAAACCTACTAACCTGTATTCTTGCAAGTGTGGGAGGAAACCGAAGATCTCGAGGAAAACCCGTGCAGGTTACGGGGAGAACGTACAAACTCTGTACAGACAACACCTGTAGTCGGGATCGAACCCGAGTCTCCGGCGCTGCATTCGCTGTACGGCAGCAACTCTACCGCTGTGCCACTGTGACCGCCCGTTTTTAAAAAAACAAATAAACCAGCTTCAATCAGTCAAACACTTCTAATCATCACTCAGAGACATAATTCACACATCATGTTGAACACATCACACATGACACACTCATCCATTTCTTTCCAGTCGCCAAGAAATCCCCATATTGGAAGCGGACTATACACTTAAAAAAAAAGTTAGGGTTAGCCTCAGGGTCAAGGGAGGAAGTTTAAACATAAAGCAGAAATGATCTTTTCTCAGGTTAAGAGTTCACTACCCATCACTTATAATGCTGGAACGGTTTCATAGTCCTGAAACGTGGAGATGAAAATCACATTTTGCAGGAAAATAATGCAATCTCCACTGGAAGTATTTCTTTCTTTTTGTTAAAAAATGAAACTATTAGATCCTTTAATTAAAAAATAATGGGCCACCAAAGTGATTTATATTCATGGATTTTATGTCAGCTTTAAGAATCTGAAGTTGAAATTGTCGTGGATTTCTTGAGGCAAGCTGTGATAAATCACCTCCCAGATCCATTACTCTGCTAATATACTTTACTTTACTATGAGATTAATTTAAAAGCATCATTCTACTTCTTTCCATATTGAACATCTCAAGTATGGACCTACTGAGAGATTGGATAAATAAATTAATTGCGGTCCTGCTGAATTGTGTTAATGCTAAAGCTGGGTAATGAGCCATGGTGTTTTTTTGTTGCTTCGACATCCTCCCATTGACAGTGGCAATATTACAGATGGCTGTGGAAGTTAGAGATTGATCTGTGGACACCATGTTCTGGACACTTGTTCATCAATTTTAAATAGTAGCGTTTCAAAAATGATGGACATTTCCTTGAAATATCTTGTATCCTTCCATTCTTAAACCCACTAGGTTACAACTTACAAACTGGTGATATGAATATTGATTTTTCTAATTTCAAGTATCCCTTGCATTCTCTCTCTCTCTCATGGGGAGAAAGCAGGAGAATGGGGTTAGGAGGGAGAGATAGATCAGCCATGATTGAATGGCGGAGTAGACTTTATGGGCCGAAATGGCCTAACCTGCTCCTATCACTCTCTCCTTCCCTCCCTCACCCTAGCCACCTTGCTAGTTTCATTAGCCAGCAATGGACCACTTCTTGCATCATTGGTGCCCGCTGTGATTTGTTCTGTACCTTTTCATGCCTCTAGTCTCCCGCTCCACTGTCTAAAGAAAAGTCTTGACACAAAACGTCACCTATTACTTTGCTCTAACAAAAACGTTACGGATAGTGGAGATGCTGCCTGTCCTGCTGAGTTCCTCTTGCATTTTGTGTCTATCTTTGAAATGACTAGAAGCAGGTTGACGTACAGAGAGATCTTGGGGGTGAAGTTCATAGCTCACTAAAAGTGGCAACACAAGTCGATAAAGTGGTAAAGAAGGGATGCGGTATGTTTGTCTTCAACAGTCAGGGTCCTTGAGTATGAGAACCAGGAAGCCATGTTGCAACTTTATTGGACTATGGTTAGGCTGCATTTGGAGTATTGTGTGGACTTCTGACCACCACATTACAGGTAGGATGTGGAGGTTCTGGAGAGGGTGAAGAAGTCTTTCCAGACTTCTACCTGGATTAGAGGGTATTAATGATTAAAAAAAAGATAGACATAAAATGCTGGAGTAACTCCGTGGGTCAGGCAGCATCGCCAGAGGAATGGAATGGGTGGCGTTTTGGGTCGAGACCCTTCTTCAGAGGTAAATGATTCTAATGATAAAAACAGGTTAGACAAATTTAGATTGTTTTCTCTGGAGTATCAAAGGCTGACGGGAGACCTGATAGAGGTATACAAAATTATGAGGTGCATAAATATGGAAGAGAGTCAAATGGTTGGAAATGTCAAAATCAAAGAATACAGGGCATAACTTTTAAGGTGAGAGGGGCAAAGTTAAGAGAGTTAGATAGAGCTCTTAAAGATAGCGGAGTCAGGGGATATGGGGGGAAGGCAGGGACGGGGCACTGACTGTGGATGATCAGCCATGATCACAGTGAATGGTGGTGCTGGCTCGAAGGGCCAAATGGCCTACTCCCGCACCTATTGTCTATTAAAAGGTGATGTGCAGGGCAAGTATTGGTGGTGGAGGCAGATAAGATAATGGCTTTTAAGATGCTTTTAGACAAGTGCATGGAAATGCAGGGAATGGAGGAAAATACTCTTGACTCTTGATGAGTTGCAGACAGAGGAGACTAGTTTATTTTAGCGTCATGTTTGGCACAAATATTGTGGGCTGAAGGGCTTGTCCAGTGCTGTGTAGTTCTATGTGTTATATCTAGCAATGTTACAAAATTTTGAGATTTAAAAAATCAAGTCTGCAATTTATCCCATCAGATAAAGCATAACAATAAGTTTAATTTGACACCTAATTCACTTTTTAAACTACTATAAATATTATACAAGGCCATAAAAACTAATAATACCTTTTGCGACGGGGTTTTCAGCGATTTTCCGTTAATGATTTACTAGGCTGAACATTTTCGATTGGAACAGCCTAGTAAAAATCGCGTTTTAAACCCTCCCCCTCTAAACAGCGCCAAAATCGCGGACACGGGGTAGGGCAGATGCTCAGCCACGATTCAGGTAGGTTTTGTAACATACCAACTATATCCAGCGACCAAGCAAATACAGACCAGTGGATAATGCATGAAAGCTAGGCCAGAAACAGCACAAAAAAAAATGTTTTTCACTGTACCTCAGTACATGGGACAATAAACGAAAGGGCAGCAAAGTAGCACAGCTGGTAGAGTTGCTGTCTCACGACGCCAGAACCCCAGGTTCGATCCTGACCTCGGGTGCTGTCTGTGTGGAGTTTGCACGTTCTCCCAGTGACCGTGATGTTGGTTTTCCCCAATATTACAAAGACGTGCGGGTTTGTGGGTTAATTGGCAACTGTAAATTGCCTTTAATATGCAAGGAGTGGATGCAAATGTGGGATAACTTAGAACTGGCGTGAATGGGCAATCAATGGTCTGTGTGTGCTCAATGGTCTGTAGGGCCTGTTTGCAAATTGTTTCTTTCAACCAATTTTCATAAGCATAATGCTATTTTTTATTTGCCTCATGGTTTAGCTGCAAGGCTGAATATCAGCTTTGAATAACTAACGTTGACACCAGTTGTCATTTACTAAAAAGGCTTTTGTGTTTGTCCACTATTTCCTTTAATTGTGGCTTTGCAGATTTGAAATTGTTAAATTCCTGGCTGCAATGAGTTTATAGCAATAGATGTATAAAGCTGACACATGCCTGCCTCACACAATTAAACCAACTGGTTTCATTAACTTGAAAATGTTATCGTATATTTTCAGTATGGTATAAAACATTAAAAACAATAAAAAATTCTGATTCAGACGAAGATAATTTTATGCTTCAATGGGATGTTTTCTGAACAGTCCATTAGAGACAGCAGAAAAAAAAAATCAGAAATCATTCAGCTTTCCGATAGAACTTTCATACAAATTAGAGTCCCTATTTTTGAATCCACAAAGTTTTTCTTATTAAGTGACTAGATTAAGTGCAGCGCAGCAGGTGGAGCTGCTGCCTCACAGTGCCAGAAGCCCGGGTTCGCTCCTGACCTCAGGTGCTATCAGTGTGGAGTTTGCACGTTCACACTGTGACTGCACAAGTTCCTTCCGGGTACTCCGGTTTTCTCCCACATCCCAAAGATATGCAGATATGCAAGGAGTAAACCATTTAGAACGGAGACGAGGAAACACTTTTTCTCACAGAGAGTGATGAGTCTGTGGAATTCTCTGCCTCAGAGGGAGGCAGATTCTCTGGATGCTTTCAAGCGATAGGGCTCTTAAAAATAGCGGAGTCAGGGATATGGGGAGAAGGCAGGAACGGGGTACTGATTGGGGATGATCAGCCATGATCACATTTAATGGCTGGCTCGAAGGGCCAAATGGCCTACTCCTGCACCTATTGTCTATTGTCTATTGTACGTTAATTGGCCTCTGTACATTGCCCCTAGTGTGTTCAGAGTGGATGCAAAAAATGGGATAACATAGAACCAATATGTTATATGTTTCATAGTTGATCGATGGTAGGCATGGACTTGGTGGGCTTAAGGGCCTGTTGAGATACAGCATTGATAAAGGGCCTTTGACCCATTGGGTCCACACCGATCATTGATCACCTCTTCACACTAATTCTATATTATCCCACTTTCGCATCCATTCCCAACACACAGACGAATTTACAGAGGCCAATTAACCTATAAACCCGTAGGTGTTTGTGATATGGGAGGAAACCGGAGCACCTGGAGGAAACCCACACAGTTACAGGGAGAATGTGCAAACTCCACATAGACAGCGCCAGAGTTCAGGATTGTTCCCTGAGTTTAGTTTATTGTCACGTGTACCGAGGTACAGTGAAAAGCTTTTGTTGCTTGCTAAACGGTTGGTGGAAAGACTCAGGTCTCTGGTGCTATGAGGCAGCAGTTCTACGCCACTGTGCCAGCCTTAAATAACCACCCTTGGTTTCATGTGGGAGGAGACCCATACATTCACAGAGAGAATGTGCAAATTCCACGCAGATAGCACTCAAGGCCAGGATCAAACCCTGGTCTCTGGTGCTATGATTCATTCCCGGGATGGCGGGACTGGCATATGTTGATAGAATGGAACGGCTGGGCTTGTATACTCTGGAATTTAGAAGGATGAGAGGGTATCTTATTGAAACATATAAGATTATTAAGGGTTTGGACACATTAGAGGCAGGAAACTTGTTCCCGATGTTGGGGGAGTCCAGAACCAGGGGCCACACTTTAAGAATAAGGGGTAAGCCATTTAGAACGGAGATGAGGAAATACCTTTTCACATAGAGTGTTGTATCTGTGGAATTCTCTGCTGGTTCTCTGGATGCTTTCAAGAGAGAGTTATGCCCCTGTCCCACTTAGGAAACCTGAACGGAAACCTCTGGAGACTTTGCACCCCACCCAAGGTTTCCGTGTGGTTCACGGAGGTTGCAGGTGGTTGCCAGAGGTTATAGGTAGTGGAAGCAGGTAGGGAGACTGACAAAAACCTCCGGGAACCGCACGGAAACCTTGGGTGGGGCGCAAAGTCTCCATAGGTTTCCGTTCAGGTTTCCTAAGTGGGACAGGGGCATTAGATAGAGCTCTTAAAGATAACGGAGCCAACAGATATGGGGTGAAGGCAGGAACAGGGTACTGATTGGGGATGATCAGCCATGATCACATTGAAGGGCGGTGCTGGCTCGAAGGGCCGAATGGCCTACTCCTGCACCTATTGCCTATTGTCTGTGAACTAGTAGTTCTACCAGCTGTGCCACTGCTGTATCTTTCCCAGATCTCAGCTTTTAATCAATAAAGAGCCTGAGATAAACTGATGTGCACAGACAGAAGACATGTTTCTTTCAATATTGAGCACAATGGCTTGCTTTAAAAGTGGAGCTGCTGCACTGATTATATCTCAGTCCCAGTATGGGACAGCAAATTAGATGACAGATAGATAATTGCAATCATTGTTCACATTTTTTTTGTCAAATTTGTGAGGGCAACGGAATCCATTCCATGTTTTATGTTACTACAATAAACTAGTCCCAACAGCTGAGCTACCAAGAGCAGATGCAGCTGAATTTTGAACTCCCAGTGCCTATTTAAATGGCCTCCCACAGAGTAAACACTGTTAATCTCTTTCACGCACTGATAACACCTCCACATGGTCAGAATGAATCTTGCATTTTAACCATTCATTGCGAATGGCATGGCCTGACATATTCCTAAGTGCAGTTCCACAAAATGTAGAAATTGCTACTTTTACACATTAAATATTTGTGGCACCTTTAACCAGTTCAGTAATAATTATTTTTCAAAAGTGTCTGGAGAGAGAGAGAAAATCTTATGGTTGCCTCATCCAATTTTCTGATTTAAAACAAAGTCTGTGGCACTAATTAGCATTTTAATGGACTGCAATTATCTGCAATTCACTTTAGGATAACTAGTTCCCAAGCAGTTTAGTTTCACAGATTATCAATGAAACTTTCTGAAGTGAAAATACAGGGTTGGATCAAAAAAAATCAAACACTACCTGCATAATTCTGGCCCTTGGCGTGGTGTACATTAATGCTGTATTTGCTGCTTATATGCCATTATGTCTAAAGTACCTCGGTGTTGTACAACATTATAGGCGGCACGGTGGTGCAGCTGGTAGAGTTGCAGCTTCACAGCGCCAGAGATCCAGGTACGATCCTGACTACGTGTGTTGTCTGTGTGGAGTTTGCACGTTCTCTCTGTGACCACTTGGATTTCCTCCTGGTTCTCCGATTTCCTCCCACATCCCAAAGACGTGTAGGTTTGTAGGTTAATTGGCCTCTGTAAATTGCCCCTAGTGTGTCAGAAGTGAATGAGAAAGGGGATAACATAGAACAAATACCTAGATAGGATAAGTTTAAAGGGAAATGGGCCAAATGCAGGCTGATGGGACTAGTGTAGATGGGGCAAGTAGGTCGGCGTGGGCAGGTTGGTGCCGAAGGGCCTGTTTTCATGCTGTATGAATCTATGACTCTACGTGAACTAGTGTGAACAGGTGATTGAGTGTCAGACTGGACTCGGTGGGCCAAAGGGCCTGTTTTCATTCTGTATCTCAAAACTAAACTAAACATTTCACTCTGTTCATTCAGGGTCCAAAGAAGGGCTTCAGCGGCTGCCACAAAAAATCAAGACTGCTCGGAGAGAGAATTAAATAAATATGTCTGAGAAAGGACTGCGGAATGGAACTGAAGGGGTACTCTGGTAAAGAGCGAGGCAAATACGATGGGCTAAATGGCCTCTTATCCTGTAACCGTTCTATAACTCTCCATGTGGTTAAGCAAGTTGTTCCCCCCCCAGATTTAAGTTACCCCTCCACCATTAAAATATTGCCCCCCCCCCCCCCCCTCCCCTCCCCCCCCCCCCCCCCCACCAACCCCCACCCCCCTCCCCCCTGCTACCCTATATCGCTATGATTTTTTGGCCATCTTACCTACAGTCCTCCTCCCCTGCGGCAGTCCCGAGGAGTTTTCCAATTAATCCTTTAGCTTGAAAAATTGTAAAAAGTTATAGAGTGTTTTAAAGCTTGAGATCAGCTCGGCCCAACTTCCCCACACCTGTCAATCATGTCCCTTCTACAAGGTAACACCCCTGCTTTTGGTCCATCTATATAACTAAGGAGTCTTATAAAACCACCGGATGCCTGGACTGTATATTGGTTTTAGAAGTCAGTCTACCCTATATCGCTAGATCGCGTCAGCGAGAGTCCCACAACTGCGGCAGTTCTAAGTTTTCCAATCGTGAAAAGTTATGACTGAACTGTGATTAGTCTGCAATGTCAATTGCAATAAATGATTTGTTAGCCCTTAATGACAATGCAATGAGTTGTTTGGCAATTTGGTGACCTGCACTCTGCGTAAAATGCTATGAAATTAAATGTGGTGGCCTGCACTCTGCTTGAAATGCTATGAAATTGAATGTGGTGGCCTGCACTCTGCATGATATGCTATGAAATTGAATGTGGTGGCCTACACTCTCCTTGAAATGCTAGGAAATTGAATGTGGTGGCCTGCACTACGCTTGAAATGCTGGGAAATTGAATGTGGTGGCTTGCACTCTGCTTGAAATGCTATGAAATCGTACATGGTGGCCTGCACTCCGCTGGAAATGCTATGAAATTGAATGTGGTGGCCTGCACTCTGTTTGAAATGGCATTTCAAGGAATAGCCGTGAGTGAACTGCCAGCCCACCAGCTCTGAGTGACTGATCTGCCAGCCCACCAGCCCTGAGTAACTGAGCTGCCAGCCTACCAGCACTGAGTGGCTGAGCTGCCAGCCCACCAGGCCTGAGTGACTGCCAGTCCAAGAATCCATTTGGCCCACAATGTCCACACTAGCCCTCTGGAACCCAGTCCCTTCGGCCCACAACACTCATACTAGTGCTCCAGAACCCCCCCACCCCATTGGCCACCAATATTGGAATTGTTGGAGAGGTGGAATATTACGTTGGGGGACCAGCCATCGCATGTGAACATGGGACCCAATGGGTCCCACTTAGTCTAATATCCCCATGTACCTGTCTAAATGTTTCTTAAATGTTGCAATAGACCCTGCCTCAACTACCTCCTCCGGAAGCTCGTTCCATACACCAACCACCCTTTGCGTGAAAAGGTTAGCCCTCAGGTTCTTATTAAATCTTTCCCCCCTCACCTTAAACCTATGCCTGATTCTCAAATCCCCTTCTTTGGGCAAAATACTCTGTGTATCTACCTGATATGGCATCCCACTATTTTCCTTGTTAGAATAGTGTACATGAGACACTGAAAGAATTTCATCTGTGTGAAGTGCTTGGAGAAGTCCTGAGGGAGCAAAGGCCTTTATAGAAATATTAAAGACTCCTTCACTTTTAAGTACTTGTTTATTTCTGTTTGTATCTTACCACCTCTCGTCCTTTTTATTAGTTTCAATGCTACGACGCCACTTTCAGCTAGTTACGATAAATATCAAAACCCAAATTAAAATCTGAAGTGCACCCTTTCATTCAACTTAATTCCTGAAGCCAGTGTTTCAGCACTTTTGTTTATTGCTATCCGTGCGTGTTTGACATGCATTTTAATCACCCACGACCACATTATGGATCCATCTTGTGCATCTATAAATAACTTGTGCTTACTTCGAACCATCAAGCACGGTTGCTTTTCCCCAAACTGCTTTGAGGATAATCTTGGCCAAAACGTCATCCAATCTGTTTCTTTCACACGGCTTATTATAGATCCAGATGTGATAGTAATTACGACTTCTGCACTCGTGCCCTGTTCTATTCCATTCACATTGTATCGCTCACTTGCACCTCAACAGATCAATGATGACAAATCATCCACTGCATCACGCCCAAAGTGAAAATGTTACAATTTAAAAACATTACTTGTCATGGATGTACATTTATTGAGAGAGAAATTGAGACAAGCAAAATATATTTCCCACAGGAACCCTGGCAGGCATTGGAGGCAGGTGACACATCCCATCTGTGTGGAAAGGAATGAAAAGGCAAATCCAGCATTTCAGGAAAAAACGTACCGAAAGGATTGTTACAAAATCCCTTACAATGTTTTCATTTTGCAGAGACAGGCCCTTCGGCCCACTGATCTCGTGCCAACCAACGATGCCCCTTACACTAGTTCCATGTTATCCCAGTTTCGCAGCCTACACACTAGGGGCAATTTCTACAGAAGCCAATTAACTAACAAACCTGTACGTCATCCTTGGAGTGCAGGGGGAAACCAGAACACCCAGAGAAAACCCACTCGGTCACAGGGAGGACAAACAAGATGCTGCCTAAACTGGATGACTCTCTGCGTGCTGGTCTCAGAGTAGATCTGCAATCGCTCACTACAATCATGCCACTCTTTTAAACCTCTACTCCAACAGCAGCATTTCTTATTCTATTCCCTTTGCCATGTACTGTATCTGTACCCTGTACCCTGTGGACAGCTTGATTGTGATCATGTACAGTCTTTCTGCTGACTGGATAGCAGCACATTTTCTCCGCCCTCTAGTTTAGTTTAGAGATGCAGTGCTGACACAGGCCCTTCAGCCCACCGAGTCGGCGTCAACCAGCAAACCCCGCACATTAACACTGCCCAATTAACCTACAAACCTGTGCGTTTTTGGAACGTGGGAGGATACCGAAGATCTCGGAGTAAACCCACGTGGTCAAGGGGCCAACATACAGACAGCACCCGTAGTCGGTATCGAACCCGGGTCCCCAGCGCTGCAAGCACTGTAAGGCAGCAACTTACAAAATTCTTAAGGGGCTGGACAGGCTAGATGCAGGAAGATTGTTCCCGATGTTGGGGAAGTCCAGAATAAGGGGTCACAGTTTAAGGATAAGGGGGAAATCTTTTTGGACCGAGATGAGGAAAACATTTTTCACACTCTCTGTGGTGAATCTCTGGAATTCTCTGCCACAGAAGGTAGTTGAGGCCAGTTCATTGGCTATATTTAAGAGGGAGTTAGATGTGGCCCTTGTGGCTAAAGGGATCAGGGGGTATGGAGAGAAGGCAGGTACAGGATACTGAGTTGGATGATCAGCCATGATCATATTGAATGGCGGTGCAGGCTCGAAGGGCCGAATGGCCTACTCCTGCACCTATTTTCTATGTTTCTATGTAACTCTACCGCTGCGACATCATGCTCTACTTTCGTACACGTGACTATAAACTAAGCTGAACTAAAGAATGTATAAACTCTGTACAGACAGCACCCATAGTCAGGATCGCACCCGGTCTCTGGCTCTGTAAGGCAGCAGCTCTACCGCTGCACTGTAGTGCCGCCCCTACACTAGGCTACGCTAAATTCCTCTCCATTGGCTTTGTAGCTGAAACCCCAGAAATGAAAGGTTAAAATTTGGACACACTGACACTGAATCTCTGTAAAGGTGAAATGTGGAGTTACAACATTTTGAAGGTTCAAGCCACCAGACTACCATCAGAAATATCTGAATTATGAACATTTTTAAGAAAATATTTTTAAGAAAAGTTTATTTTCTTACAATTTTGTCAATGCGCTACGCAGTGGTTCAGCGGGTAGAGCTGCTGCTTTGCAGTGCCAGAGGCCTGGGTTTAATCCTGACCTTGTGTGCTGTCGATGTGGAGTTTGCATGATCTTCTTGTGACCGCCTGGGTTTTCTCTGGTGCTCTGGTTTCCTCCCACATTCCAAAGACATGCAGGTCTGTAGGTTAATTGGCTTCTGTACATTGTCCCTAGTGTGTAGAATGGGATAGTGGGATAACATAGAGCTGGTGATCGATGGTTGGTGTGGACTCGGTGGGTTGAAGGGCCTGTTTTCACGCTGTATCTCCAAACTGAACTAAACTAAACTAAAATGCGCTTGTTATGCGCTTCCTCTGCTGGTGTTATAGGGTACTCACCTGTTTCTGTTTTCTCCTGAGTGCAGGCGCGGCTGTGAGTCAGGAATAACGGGGTTAAAGGCTCCTGTACCCGATTGGCCAACCTGCGTCAGGTGACGGGTGACTCATCTGGACCTTAAATACCAGAATCTCCCAGGATTTTTTCTCTTCTTCGTCGACCCTGCCTTGTGAGCAGTCTGCTGGTGTGAGCTGAGGAAGGCCTGGCCACATGGCATAGAACTTTGTGTACTTTCACCATTCCTTGTTAACAAATATTGAATTGGGACGGATAAGGGCTGACCTTAGTGTTTTCGTGTATTGTTGTTTCAGGGTTATATCTCTTTAGGCAGGTTTTACAGCCTCCGGTTCGACGGTCCATCACGTGGCTGGCTGGACCACTGTTAAATTGTTTGTCAGTCCATCCATATCCCTGACTGGTTGTTTGAATCAGGTTTGGGTTTTGTGTTCCATTGAATAATTAAAACTATTTTTGAACTTGAACCTGGTTTTTAATTATGTTACGCGACTCTGAAGTACCTGCATTCGGGAGCTGTAACAGCACTATTATTAAATATAACTCAAAAAGTTAATTTCCAAGGTAGACATAAATGCTGGAGAAACTCCAATGTGTACCTCAGCCATTAGTTTAGTTGAGTTTAGCCCATCGAGTCCGCACCGACCAGCGATCCCCGCACATTAACACAATCAGGACAATTAACATTTATACCAAGCCAATGAACCTACAAACCTGTACGCCTTTGGAGTGTGGGAGGAAACCGGAGATCTTGGAGAAAACCCATGCGGAGAATGGGAGAATGTACAAACTCCATACAGAGAGCACCCGTAGTCGGGATCATACCCAGGTCTCTGGCACTGTAAGGCAGCAACTCTACCGCTGCGCCACCATGCCGCCCATTCAGCCGAAGGCCAGAAGCTCCTCAGCTGTCCTGAGGTGTTCTTTAATGAGCTGGCAGATTGAGCAATGACTGGAGTTCGCTGAAAATGCTCCCTTCTTATTTCATAACCAGATGGTCTGTCTCTTGGAAAGTAACAGCTTAATCCATCAAATACTTCAGTTTCCTTGAAGTTAGATGCTACAGTGTTAAAAGTGTGGACCATTTACTTATGAAAATTGAATTATCAAAATGAAACTTGCACTGAAAATAGCAAGCACTAACTTTCACTAGGATTCAAGTTTACAACACATTGGAAAATAAGGTACGTTTACTACCCAGTGAAGAGTAAGTGCATTATATATTTGAGGTAATGAACAAAGTCCTGTCCTGAAATTCTCTTGAGAGAAATACAATAAACTTGCTGCCATTGATCATTAGAGTTCAGAAGTGTGGAAAATCTGAAAATTATATAGTGGAGCAGTGTGCTGATTAAATCAGTGCACCATCTGGTATATTTCACCAATGTTACATTAAAACAGTGGATATCATATTATGCAGCCAGTGAAAAGATTAATATTTTCTTATCTTACTTATCTTATGGGTGGCACCGCAATGGCTGCCCCGCCAACAGTGGGGATCGACTTTGGGAGCTCAAACTGCGGGAGCCTGCAGGATTTAACATTGTGGAGATGGCGGTCCCTGTTTGGGGATCGACCTCAGAGCTCCAACTGCAGGAGCCTGTGGTCTTAACATCGTGGATCTCGCATCGTGGATCTCGGTCCATAACTTGGTTAGGGTCCGACTTCGGGAGCTTCGACCGCCCCGGATGCAGATGGTTCAACTGCCCTGACCGTGGGAGAATAAAGAGTGAAGAAGATTAGACTTTATTGCCTTCCATCACAGTGAGGAACGTGGGGAATCCGCTGTGGTGGATGTTTATGTTAACCTATATGTAGTTGTGTGTCGTGTTGCTTTTTCTGGTATGACTGTATGGTAAATCGAGTTTCACTGTACCTTAAATGGTACATATGACAATAAAATACCTTTGATCCTTTGAAACATTGAAACATAGAAAATAGGTGCAGGAGTAGCCCATTCGGCCCTTCGAGCCTGCACCGCCATTCCGTGATCAACCATGAACATCATGAACTTTTGAAAGAAGAAAAGGCATATGGGATGGTTTACATTAGAACACACATTTTTAGCCTTTACAGCCTAGTATGTGTAAACTTACATTATCGGCATGGTGGCGCAGCGGTAGAGGTGCAGCATTACAGCGGCAGAGATCTGAGTTCAATTCTGACTACGGGTCTGTTTCCGCTCTGTGTCTTTAAACTAAACTAAACTCAACTATCAGAACTGGGAGTGTAGCTAATCCTTTGCATGGTTATGAATGAATAATGAATAAATAAGTTTATTGGCCAAGTATTCACATACAAGGAATTTGCCTTGGTGCTCTTCCCACAAGTGACAACATGACCTATAGTGACAGTTAGGAATAACACATAAAACATTAATAATAATGTTATTCTGCATTTTTGAAACCAAGCCTTGGCATTGTACAGGTATTTCTCCTTTATTGAAGTTCTAAAACATTGTTGTATGTGATGCAGATGCAAAATGAGGGCTCCCCACTGATAGCAAAGTCACTCCCCAGTCAGTGTGTAACTAAGCTTGTGATGATACCAATCAGAGGTGCCTGGAAACTGCTGAAAACCAGCACTAGGCAATTTATCTTCTGGGCACTAATAATATACAGCTGCATGTGATCGGTTTCCCATCATGGCACAGCTCATAGGATATCATTGTTCCGTGTCAGTAGATCAAAGCCTGATAATTTTTTTTGTTTAGAGATATAGTGCGGAAACAGACCATTCGGCCCACCAAGGCCGCGCCGACCAGCGATCCACGCACACTAACGCTATCCTACACACACTCGGGACAATTTACAATTATAACAAGCCGATTAGCCTGCCAACCTGTACGTCTCTAGAGGGTGGGAGAAAAACGGAGATCCCGGAGGAAGTCCATGGGTCACGGGTAATATGTACAAATTCGGTACAGACAAGCACTCGTAGTCAGGATTGAACCTGGGTTGCTGGCGTTATGGGGCAGCAACTCT
Source organism: Leucoraja erinaceus (assembly GCF_028641065.1). Taxonomy (NCBI): domain Eukaryota; kingdom Metazoa; phylum Chordata; class Chondrichthyes; order Rajiformes; family Rajidae; genus Leucoraja; species Leucoraja erinaceus. Next base: position 48,145,469 of record NC_073387.1, read on the forward strand.
ACCACTGTGCCATGGTGCAGCCCATCCTGGATAGCATTTGGAATAGAACTTTAGACTTTAGAGATACAGCGCGGAAACAGGCTCTTCGGCCCATTGAATCTGCACCGACCAGCAATCATCCCGTACACTAGCACTGTCCTACACACTAGGACCAATTAAAACATTTTTTTTAACCAAAGCCAGTTAGTCTACACACCCGCACATCTTTGCAGTGTGGGAGGAAACCGGAGCAAGGATTTTGAGCTTAGGAAGCACCGTTTATTTTCCCTGCAAATTTAGTTGCGTTTTGTTCAGAGATATTGCATGGAAACAGGCCCTTCGGCCCACAGAGCCTTGGGGAGAACTCAGTCACAGGGAGAACATACAAACTCTGTACAGACAGCACCCGTAGTGCTGGAGAAAACCTACGCAGGTCGTGGCGAGAACGTACAAACTCCATACAGACAGCACTCGTAGTTAGGATCGAACGCGGGACTCTGGCGCTGTGAGCAACTATTGCAGGGCCACTGTGCCACAGGAATATGGGCCAAATGCAGGCAAATGGGACTAGCTTGGAAGCAGTATCTTGGTCGGCATAGACGAGTTGAGCGGGAAGGACATTTTTTTGTGATGTACGCCTCTATGATATGTCAGGTCTCTGGCACAGTCGGCAACAAACCTACCGCTGATCCACTGTGCTGTGAAATTTGTGCAGAGGCTCTAGCTAAACCCGTGACGCAGTCCACGTTGAAATCCTGTACAATAATGGTGGCGCTGCAGTAGCTACTGCTTTACAGCGCCAGAGACCCGGATTCGATCCTGACTACGGCTGCTGTCTGTACGGAGTTTGTACGTCATCACCCGTGACCTACGTGGGTTTTCTCTGGGTGTTCCGGTTTCCTCCCATACTCCAAAGACGTATAACTAATTGGCTTGGTAAAATTGCAAATTGTCCCTAATGTGTAGGATAGTGCTAGTGTATGGGGATCGCTGGCTGGCGCGGACTCGGTGGGCCTGAAGGGCTTGTTACCACGCTGTATCTCCCAAACTAAACTAAACTAAACAAAATGGCCTTTTACAGCCTCCGACTCGATGCCAACAGTGCCCATTGATGAACAGCCAGCACAGATTTGGAAATAATCACTCAGGGGCAAGGAAAAACTTTGTTCAGGACAACATGTCCAAAACATAACATCAAAAATAATTGACTTGGAATTAATGTGTACATTTAATTAAATTGGTCACAAAGCCTAAAGACATTTGTCTTATCGAAATATGTAACAGGAATGCAAATCTAGTGGGGAATAATAGATTGATAATCATATCTATATACTTTTAAAACTCTGTGTGTGTGTGTGGGTTTATGTCATTTTGCCTTTGAAGCGTATCTCCTCGAAAACCAAATGCAAAAACGTGGAGATTTTTACAATTTCGGTAGGGATTTAACTTATGATTTCATAAATCCACTCCTCTCTAAATTCAGTCAATTATTTCCCCGGATTTTCAATAAAATTGTTCACAAAACATCAAAAGAATTTAAAATCAAACTGCTGCAGGAGTCACAGTGCCACCTCACATGTTCAATCACAATGGATTGCATTTACATATATGACATCACAATGGGACAGGGGTGGGAGATTGGAACCTTCACATGGTCCCACTAAAATCAAACTGCTGCATGAGTCACAGTGCCATCTCACGCCACCACTGCCCAGCTGCTGACAATTATTTCCCGAGATATTTACTAAAATTTATAACCAAACTGACATTTAAAAAAAATATTAAGGTTGCCCAGCTGCTGACCTCACAATGCCTTTGCACCTGGCCCAACTGCTTCCTGGCCCCGCCCAGCCTGGCCCAACCTGCCTGGTGGCCCCGCCCACTGATCTCACAATGTCTTTGCACCTGGCCCCACCCGGCCCCGCCCTCCCTGCCTGCCTGCAGGCCCCGCCCATGCATGAGATGCGGACTCTTCATTTCCAGAACATTCTGAACACGTGACGCACGGTTGCATTTCACTCTCTCTCTCTCTCTCCCCCCTCTCTCTCTCTCTCCCCATCTCTCTCTCTCTCTCTCTCTCTCTCTCTCTCTCTCCCCATCTCTCTCTCTCTCCCCATCTCTCTCTCTCTCTCTCTCCCCTCCTCTCTCTCTCTCTCTCTCACACTCTCTCCCCTCCCCTCTCTCTCTCTCCCTTCTTCCTCTTCCCCACCCCCCCTGCACTCCCCACGCTTCCCTCCCTAAGCCCCCTTCCCCCCTCTACTCCACCCATCCCCTACCCCCTTCCCTCCACCCAATCTGCCCCCCACCCTCCCTCCCCCTCCCTTCCCCCCCACCTCTCCCTCTCACTCCCCCTCTCTCTCCCCCTCTCTCCCCTCCCATCTCTCTCACCCCTGCTCCCCCACCCTCCCCCCACACCCACCCTCCCTCTCCTCCTCCCCTCCCTCCACCCCTCTCTCCCTCTGCCTCTTGCCCTTCTATCTCTAGTGTTGGATAGTGTTAGTATGCGAGGATCGCTGGTCAGTGCGGACTCGGTGGGTCGAAGGGCCTGGTTTCCACGCTGTATCTCTAAACTAAACTAAACTAAAATCAGCCATTCCACCCATAGATGCTGCTTGACTCATTGAGTTCCTCCAGCAGACTGTTTGTTGTCCTAGATTGTGGCATCTGCAGTCACTTGTATCTCTATTTATCTTTCAACAATATCAGCAAAACAAACAATTTGCCATTTATCAAATTGAGTATGGTTATTTATTATGCACAAATCCACTGTCAGAGAGATTTTTTTGTGTCTGGCAAGGACACATAAATTAAAATTCAAAAATGTATTATATGATACTGTAATACAATGCATTGGGATGTCCTGAGGTTATCAAGCAAAAATAGTTATATCTTTAATCTTGTAATTCTCTCTGATGCAATGCAAACATCACTGACGTTTCTTCATTTTTTATTTTATTACACAGGAGGTAACATCCGTGTGATTTTGGTAACATCCAATTAAAATTGAATCTGAATCTGATTTTGACCTGTACACATACTATTGACTCAACATCCTTTTAGTTTAGTTGAGAGATACAGCGTGGAAACAGGCCCTTCAGCCCACCAAGTCTGCGCCGACCAACGATCACTCGCACACTAGTTCTACCCTAAACACTAGGGACAATTTACAGAGGCCAATTAACCTACAAACCCGCACGTCTTTGGAAAGTGGGAGGAAACTGGAGCACCCTGGAGGAAACTGGAGCAGTCACGGGGCGAATGTGAAAACTCCGTACAGTCAGCGCCCGTAGTCTAGTCAGGATCAAATCTAGAACAGTAACAGGCCCTACGGCCCACAATGTCCGTGCTGAACATTTTAACCAAAATAAGGGCCTGTCCCACTTGGGCGTCATTTGCGCGTTACGCAGGTGGCGCGTGAGGATTTTGAGAATCCCAAAATCCTGGGGCACCGCGCGCTACACCATCACGTCTCACCAGGCGCCATGCACGAGTAATGCACGCCATGCATGAGTCGTGCTTCGTGACGCGTAAATTATGTCGCGTAAATGAAGCGCAAATAACACCCAAATGGGACATTCCCATAAAACACATCTTCTCTGCTTGCACGTGATTTACATCCCTCCAATCCCTGCATATCCATGTGCCTATCTAAAACTTGTAGTCTAGATCGAACCCTAGTCCCTGGCGCTGTAAGGCAGCAATTCCACCGTTGCTCCATTGTGCCACTCTACATCATGGAATATAAAATTGAACAAGTGCGTACACAGCAAATGATGCTTATTAAGTAAGATCACACAAGAGGAAGACATTAATTTGAATTGTTGAGGTTCCACTGCAAGAAGGTGCCATGTCAGACATTTATTATGGCGCACAGTAATTCATTTTGATGAAGAGATTAATAATGCAATTTGATTACAATGATGATGAGAAGGATGTTTTCTCAGTGCAATGAATTTTGATCTCACCATCATTAAGAGGGAATTAGCATCACTCCTGGCATGCATGCATTGGTAATCGGGTGGTGGAGCACATTGGCCTCTCCAATCGGTACTGGAAAATAGACACAAAGTGCTGGAGTAACTCAGAGGGTAAGGCAGCATAGAAGATAGACAAAGAATGCTGGAGTAACTCAGGGGGTCAGGCAGCATAGAGGATAGACACAAAATGCTGGAGTTACTCAGCGGGTCAGGCAGCATCTCTTTAGAAAAAGGAATGGGTGATATTTCGGCTCGAGACCCTTCTTCAGACTGAGAGTCAGAGAGGGAATCTCGAGATATGGAAGGGGAAGGTGTGAAAATGACAGATCAAAGCAGACAATGTTCAAGGAAATGTGGAATGGTTCTGCATCCCAGGAGAAACATACATACGCTTCGTGGATTCTGCCTGACCCGCTCAATTACCCCTGCACTTTGATTTTTTTTTGTAAACCAACATCTGTAGTTCTTTATTTCTACAATTGGTACTGCAGTTGGTGATGGTTTATTATCGTCACATGTACCAAGACGGTACTTGAAAAGCTTTTGTTTGCGTGCTATCCGATTAAATCAGATAACTCTATCCATGAACACAGTCAAGCCAACAGGAGAAGATGTTTCCACCAATGGCGCGAGCAGTTTGTCTGTCATTTCACCCTTTTAGTCTTTTTTATGTGGGGTGGGGGGGGGGGGGGGGGAGGGGGAACCCGTTTTCTCAGTCGCTTCCTGGTCGATGATGCATCTTTTATATTTTCCAAAACTCCCTGGAGGCAGGAACGGTCCCAGTGGATTGGAAAATGGCCAATGTAACACCTATATTTAAAAAAGGAAGTAAACAGAAGGCGGGTAACTATAGACCGGTTAGTCTAACATCGGTGGTGGGTAAAATGTTAGAGACAATTATTAAAGAAACACTAACGGGGCACTTGGATAAACATGACTTCATCGGACAGAACCAACATGGTTTTGTGAAGGGGAAGTCCTGTTTAACGAATCTGCTCGAATTCTTTGAGGAAGTAACAACCCGGGTGGATAAAGGGGAACCGGTGGATGTGGTATACTTGGACTTCCAAAAGGCTTTTGACAAGGTGCCACATAAGAGACTATTGCTAAAAATAAAAAATTATGGGATTGGGGGTAATATATTAGCATGGGTAGAGGATTGGCTAACAAATAGGAAGCAGAGAGTGGGGATAAATGGTTCATACTCGGGATGGCAACCGGTAACTAGCGGGGTTCCGCAAGGGTCGGTGCTGGGACCCCAGTTGTTCACAATTTATATAAATGATTTGGAGGAGGGAACCAAGTGTAATATATCAAAATTTGCGGACGATACAAAAATGGGAGGAAAAGTAGGGGATGAGGAGGATAGGAAGAGTCTGCAAAAGGATATAGATAAGCTAGGTGAGTGGGCTACAACTTGGCAGATGAAATTTAATACTAATAAATGTGAAGTCATTCACTTTGGGAAAAAAAATGATAGGGCAAGTTATTTTCTAAATGAGGAGGAGCTGCGTTGTAATGCAACGCAAAGGGATCTAGGGGTATTAGTACATGAATCACTGAAAGTTAGTATGCAGGTGCAGCAAGCAATCAGGAAGGCCAATGGAGTTTTGGCCTTTATTGCTAGGGGGATTGAGTATAAAAACACGGAGGTCTTGCTGCAGCTGTACACAGTATTAGTGAGACCACATTTGGAATACTGTGTACAGTTCTGGGGTCCATACTTAAGAAAGGATGTACTAGCCCTGGAGGCAGTGCAGCGAAGGTTTACAAGATTAATTCCTGCAATGAGGGGATTGACATATGAGGAAAGGTTAAGTAGGCTGGAACTCTACTCTTTGGAGTTTAGAAGAATGAGAGGCGATCTCATTGAAACATATAAGATCGTGAGGGGCCTTGATCGGGTGGATGCACCGAGGATGTTCCCAATGATCGGGGAAACTAGAACTAGGGGACATAGTTGCAGAATAAGGGGGGGCTCTTTTAAAACTGAGATGAGGAAGAACTTCTTCACCCAGAGGGTGGTTAATTTATAGAATTCACTGCCCCAGGGAGCAGTGGAAGCAGAAACTTTAAATATATTTAAGACTAAAATAGATGGTTTTTTAGCTGCCAAGGGGATAAGGGGCTACGGGGAGAGGGCAGGGATATGGACCTAGGTATGGTTAGTATAGTAAGACCTGAGTGATCTCCTGGACAAGTGTCGATCGCCTAGATTGGGGTCGGAGAGGAATTTCCCGGATTTTTTTCCCGAATTGGACCTGGGTTTTTATCCGGTTTTTTGCCTCCCCCAGGAGATCACGAGGTTCTTGGGGTGGAGAGGGGTGATAGCGGTATAAAGGGGAGGGTAGTGTCTTGTGTTCTGTGTCTTGTGTCTACTGTTTGTGGGTAAGTGTGTCTGTTTAGTGTTCAGCCATGAGCGAATGGCGGTGCGGGCTCGATGGACCTGGTGGTCTGCTCTCGCACCTACTTTCTATGTTTCTATGTTTCTATGTTTCTCCACGCCGCATCTTCGCCCTCCCTCGCGGCCTAACATCTGGATTAGCGCGCGTTTTCCTGCCGCAGACTGGCCAGAGCTTCAGCAGTGGCGCAGCACTGGATTCCATCGCGGAGTGGGACGATGCCTTACCGGGGATCGCCGTAGCTCCGGAGTGTTGGGACTGCTGTTTAACACTGTGGAGCTGTGGTTTGTGGAGCTTCCAGCCGCGGGCGGCGCTGACTTTGACATCGCGGAGTCCTGCGATCTTTTGCCAAGGGTCGCCAGCGTTGAATCTCCGCCCAGCTGGGCCTGTGGACTTTGGGAGCCGGGGTCTCCGGTAGGAAGTGACCAATTCGGAAACTCCAAACCGCTGAGAGTGTTCTCTGTTCCGATGCAGGAGCTCCGATCATCCCGGCGAGAGGGCCCGAAACATTGGGCCGCCGATAGCGATGACTGCGGAGTGCTCAAAGGCCCCGACCACGGTTGAACAATGAGGAAGATGACTGAACTTTATTGCCTTCCCTCACTGCGGGAAACGTTGATTCTGCTGTGTGGGGATGTTCATGTTAAACTCTATCGTGTATTGTGTTCTTATTATTCGTATGGCTGTACGGTAACTCAAATCTCACTGTACCAATTGGTGCATGTGATGATAAATGTCTCTTGAACTCTTGAACTTGAGAGTCTGGGACCAGAGGCAACAGCCTAGGAATAAAAGTGCATACCTTTAGAAAGATTATGAGGGGGAATTTCTTTAGCTAGAAGGTGATGAATCTTTGGAATTAATTGCCACATACGGCTGTGGAGGCCAAGTCAGGGGTTATGGGGAAAAGGCAGGAGGATAGAGTTGAGAGGGAAAGATTGATCAGGCTTGATTGAATGGCGGACTAGACTTGATGGACCAAATGGCCTAATCCTGCTCCTATAACCGATAAACTTATGATTGTTAAGTCCAGCTGGCAAAACTCTTAGAATTCCAAAATGAAAAGAGATTTAGAAGAATGACAATGACAAATACTAATATTTGCTAATACTAATGTAAATGGTCGCTATGCTCCTCCACCATCTTGCCATGAGGGAAGTAGATCCACTACGGGATTTTCCGTACAACCACCTTGTCTCACTGTTAATATTATTCGGAAGAACACAGTTTTAATAAACTTGAAGTCATGGAAGCAGAAACATAATGCAACACCTTTTTGAACGCAGAACTGATTTGCCGAAGGCAAACACACATGGCCATACTTAATCGCAATTTTAATAATAATAATTATGAATAATTTCTTGAGGGCATCTCTGAAACTGTTTTTGCACGTAATTATAAAAAATGATTATATGCTCCATAATCGTGTTGTGTTGGATAATCTCGTTAGATTTTGTCTCATATACACCTGTCACGTTGACTCAACAATTGTTTCGAGTTTTAAATAAGTGTTAAACCCCTGTCCAATCTCCAACGTGTTAAACCCCTGTCCAAACCCCTGTATCAATTTTGCCCTAGGAAAGAAATAGAATTTTAAATGCACGAAGTTTAGAGATTACAGCTTTGTGCAAACGAATTTTGTGACAAATGCTTGCAATTTGGGAAAAATTACCATTTAAAAAGTGGTAGTGTATTGGCAAGAGATAAAATTACAATTAGTGATAACCCAGATGCCCTTTAAAGTTCAATTTTTAAAGGACTATAATGTATAAGAATGTGTCACAAGGATCAAGAAATCAATAATGCATCTTAATAGACCCATGTATATGCTTTCTCACTTCATGGAGAATATGGTGCTCATTTTGTGCAAAAGAGATAATAGCAACTTGCAACTAAATATACTAGAAACCTGTAAGATTAAGAATAGTCAATTTTTTGTCCCTTTAGTACCCATTGTAGCTAAAGAGAATGTTATCATCTTTAACCTGTCAAGTGTAAGCATTTCCAATGAAGATTCATGATTATTTTTAGTATCACAACATTAGTCATTTTGCTATTATAAGCTACTTCCAACATACAGAATATAAAAGTTGCCAAGGCGTCATTTATCTTCGTTGTCTGGTGTGGGACTGAAAGAGCATTACCCTGCAAGGCAATGTTTACTCCTTTGGAACCTTGACTGAAGCGCTGTCCATGCAGAGAAAATGTAGATCTCCCTCTTTGTTGTCTTATCGTCCAAAACATTAAAGACAGCTTCGAGCCAGTTTCTAAATGTTCAATCCAATGACATAATTCACACAGCCAGGTTCTTAGTCACAACATGCATGACGTGATATGATGAGTTTCTCATATTCGTGATTATCAGGGGTTATGGGAAGGCAGGAGAATGGGTTTAGGAGGGAGAGATAGATCAGCCATGACTGAATGGCAGAATAGACTCAATTTGTCCAATGGCCTAATTCTGCTCATCACTTATGACCTTATATCTCCCAATATTAACGGTAGTGTCTCTATAGTGTAGAGGTTTCTTGTGGCTGGATTACAGTAATACAGATTCCAATTGCCAGGGTACAACATGGAGCAACTGGCCTGTCAGCTCTTAAGTTCATAAGTGATAGGAGTAGAATTAAACTATTCAGCCCATCAACTCTACTCCGCCATCACAGTTGATTTATCTTTCCCTTCTAACCCCATTCTCCCCATAACCCCTGATACCCGTACCAATCAAGAATCTATTTCTCGCTGTCTTAAAAATTATCCATTGACTTGGCCTCCACAGCCTTACAGGAATGAATTCCACAGATTCACCACCCTCCGACTAAAGAAATTCCTCCTCATCTCCTTCCTAAAGGAATGTCCTTCAAATCTGAGGCTATGACCTCTGGTCCTAGACTCTCCCACTAGTGGAAACATCCTCTCCACATCCACTCCATCAAGGCCTTTCACTATTCGGTAAATTCCAACGAGGTCCTCCCTCATCCTTTATTACTCCAGTCAGTAGAGGCTCATCATGTGTTAAGCCACTCTTTGCTGGGATCATTCTCGTAAACCTCCTCTGGACCCTCTTCAGCACCAGTACATCCTTCCTCAGATATGTGGCCCAAAATTTGCTCACAATACTTCAAATTCAGTCTGACCAGCGCCTTATAAAGCATCAGCGATCACCGTATGGAACGAAGATATCTTTCGAAGAAGTCTGTAACTCAGAAACTTAGATATCTGACGCCATTGCAAATTGATTTTTCTTTGGGAGTTGAACGTAATTAGAACTGATTTTAAGTTAAATTCAACCATTGTGGACTTGACTGGATACTTCCACTTGTAGAAAATTTACAGAGACCAATTAACCTACAAACCCACACGTCTTTGGGATGTGGGAGGAAACCGGAGCACTCGGAGGAAACCTGCGCGGTGGCTGGGAAAACGTGCAAACTCCACACAGACAGCACCTGAGATCAGGATCGAACACGGCTGTGAGGCAGCAACTCTAGCAGCTGCACTTACACGGGCAGGTTTTAATCCCATCCTGTGTGAAAATCGGGTTGATTGAATAGCTGAAGGTAGACACAAAAAGCTGGAGTAACTCAACGGGTCAGACGGCATCTCTGGAGAAAAGGAATAGGTGACGTTTCATGTTGAGACTGACTGCTACCAAATCAATATCCTTCATTTGCCATTCGCTATTAGCTGGTGCAAATTATTTGTCCAGATTCTGGTTTTCTCCTGAGAAATGTTTTTGCTGTTTTTTGGATGTGAACACTGAATGATTTATTCGTCTTTACTGGTTATTTCTTACTCAAGGGATGCAAGCACAAGATTTGATCAAAGTTAGTGGAGAAAAAAGGATCAGCTTTTACGATACGATACGATAGAAATGTATTTATCCCAGGAGGGAAAATTGATCTGCCAACAGTCATAAAAACACAAAATACACAAAGGCTTGGGAGATGTGCAAAGATTGGGAGGGAGGGGACGGGGGAAGGGGGGTGTCAGTCTCATTATCCGCACTACATGAGGGGGAGGGGTTGTAAACATAGAAACATAGAAACATAGAAAATAGGTGCAGGAGTAGGCCATTCGGCCCTTCGAGCCTGCACCGCCATTCAATATGATCATGGCTGATCATCCAACTCAGTATCCCGTACCTGCCTTCTCTCCGTACCCCCTGATCCCTTTAGCCACAAGGGCCACATCTAACTCCCTCTTAAATATAGTCAATGAACTGGCCTCAACTACCTTCTGTGGCAGAGAGTTCCAGAGATTCACCACTCTCTGCGTGAAAAATATTCTTCTCATCTCGGTTCTAAAGGATTTCCCCTCTATCCTTAAGCTGTGACCCCTTGTCCTGGACTTCCCCAACATCGGGAACAATCTTCCTGCATCTAGCCTGTCCAATCCCTTAAGAATTTTGTAAGTTTCTATAAGATCCCCCCTCAATCCCCTAAATTCTAGCGAGTACAATCCGAGTCTATCCAGTCTTTCTTCATAAGAAAGTCCTGACATCCCAGGAATCAGTCTGGTGAACCTTCTCTACACTCCCTCTATGGCAATAATGTCCTTCCTCAGATTTGGAGACCAAAACTGTACGCAATACTCCAGGTGTGGTCTCACCAAGACCCTGTACAACTGCAGCAGAACCTCCCTGCTCCTAAACTCAAATCCTTAAATCAAATCCTTTTGCTATGAAGGTTGATAGCCACAGGGAAGAAGGATCTCCTGTGGCGTTTTGTACTGCATCTTGGTGGAATCAGTCGTTTGCTGAAAGTACTCCTCATGTTGACCAGTGTGGGGGTGAGCTGTATTGTCCAGGATGTTCCGCACAGTCCTTTTCCAAGTTTTTCACACATAATGAATGCCCAAGGACTAGGACTCAAATTCCAGTAAACCAGCCTAGAAATCCAAATGAACTCGAATGGGTGCCATAAATGTTTCTAACTATTGTTTTGATCATAGTCATACAGTCACACATCATGGAAAAAGGGCCCTCAGCCCAATTTCGCCCATCAAGCAAAAGGTATAGAAGTGGGAAAATGCACACCTCCAGATTCAGGGACAGTTTCATCCCAGATGTTATCAGGCAACTGAATCATCCTACCACAACCAGAGAGCAGTGCTGAACTTCCATCTGCCTCTTTGGTGACCCTTGGACTATCCTTGAATGGAATTTGCTGGCTTAACCTTGTGCAAAATGTTATTCCCTTATCATGTATCTATACACTGTAAATGGCTCAATTATAATCATGTATTGTATTTCTGCTGACTGGATAGCAGGCAACAAAAGCTCTTCACTTTGCCCGGTACACGTGACAATAAACTAAACTGAACTGAGCTTGTCCATGCTGACCAAGATGTCTATCTGAGTTGGTCCCATTTGTCTGTGTTTGGCTCATATCCCTTTTGAACCTTTTCTTTATCTATGTACCTGTCCAAATGTCTTTAAAAAATGGCCTATCAAAACACCTCTACAGCAATCTTTGGCAGCCTGTTCCATTTAACCACCACCCACTATGTGAAAACGTTGGCCCTCAGGTCCTTTTTAAAATCTTTTCCCTCGCACCTTTAACCTCTGCACCCTTGTTTGGTTTTTAGTCTAGTTTAGAGATGCAGCGCCGGAACAGGCTCTTTGGCCCACCGATTCCATTCCGTTCAGCGACCCCCGCACAATAACACTATCCCACACACACTAAAGGCACTTTTACAATTTTACCAAGCCAATTAACCTACAAACCTGTACGTCTTTGGACTGTGAGTGGCAATGGAAGTTCCCATAGAAAACCCATGGTGAGCACAGGGAGAACATACAAACTCCGTACAACAACACCCATTAAAATCGAATCCGGGGTCTCTGGCGCTGTATAGCAGCAACTGAGCAACCATGCCACCCCAGATCAGCCATGATTAGGAGACAGAATCTAAGTCTGAAGAAGGGTTTCGGCCCGAAACATTGCCTATTTCCTTCGCTCCATAGATGCTGCTGCACCGGCTGAGTTTCTCCAGCATTTTTGTCTACATTAGATGACAGAATAGACTTGATGGGTGAAATGGCCTAATTCTGTTCCTATGACCTGCTCAAACGGTGCTTTTACTCACAATCTCTTCCATTTCAGGTGTATGAAGGAATTGCAGATGCTGATTTATAAAAAATCTGGAGTAACCGAGCGGGTCTGGCAGGATCTCTGGAGAAAAGAACTAGGTGACGTTTCGGGTCGAGACCCTTCTTCAGACAGGATCAACCATAAACATTCATCTCTTTCTTGCAAAAGCCACAACATGTCAAAGCTTAAAGGCCAAGTTTCCAGCAGGCAAGGATTTTGGAGCCACAAGGCCCCGGTTACAAATTATTTATGAGGCTTTCTGCCTGCAAAATAATGTCAGCGTTGTTGAGATTGACCGAGTAAATATTTCAGTAGTCAACCAGACTGTTGAGGGAACGGTCTTAATATCGACCCCGGGGGAGTCCTCCCCCGTTTTAGAAATATATCTATTGCTGGATTTTTAAGAAATATTAATCTTCCGAAAAATGGTCAGCTGGCAGGCTTTTCTATGTGTCCGGATGATGGGCTGATATGGATCACTAAGTGGTCTAGTGAGACATGCTTTACTCCTGAGATCGCTTGTACGATAATCTCCGTTCTCAGAGCAAAGAATTGATTTTCACCTGACAATTGGGGACCAGTGACTAAGCCCCAAATGAGTAATATATACGGATGCAAAGATGTAGCCAGCTTATGCCTGAAAATGGAGATAATTGCTAGCGATCCCATTGTTTTTAATATATGAAAGGATCATAAATATGATATAAAACAGCATAATGCTATTAGATTGACATTTGCAAAGTGGAAAACATTAAGGAATCAATCTAGTGCATTTAACAAAGACAAATCAATAATTCAAGGTCAAGTGAGATTTATTAATAGACTTATTGGAATTCTTAGAACAATTAGCAGATGAGGACACAGTGATGTTTTTAGGTGGGTTTTCCCCAGCTTTGGGACAATTGGCTGGTTATTAATGAACAGTTGAGAATTCTCTCAACCCTTCTCTTAACTGGCCTATCCCACTTAGGCGATTTTTCAGGCGACTGCCGGCAGTCGCCTGAAAAACCTGCAACTGGAACGGTGACTGTCAGTGGAACACACACACACACCTCTTCCTTCACCAGCCCATTATGCAGGCAGGGGACAGGGCAAGAAGGGGGAGCGCTGTCTGAGTGAAATTCACACAGGTCAAAGCCAAGGTGATACAGACACACAGGTTGGCATTGTAATTAAGATGGCTAAAGCACAATGTATGGTACGTCCTTTAAAAGAGGGGGGAGAGAAGGGGGGGGGGGGGAGAGGGGGGGGGGGGGGGGGGGGGGGAGAGGGGGGGGGGAGGAGAGAAAGGGGGGAGGAGAGAAGGGGGAAGAGAAGGGGGAAGAAGAGAAGGGGGGGGAGAAACCTTTTAAGAAGCCAGACAACTTTTAAGAACCCAGAGATACACGGCTGTGAAGCTCGGCGGACATTTAACATTACCGGTCGGTTATCCTTGGTTCCGAAAATGTAATGTTTTTTTTCCCCAATGAGCCAATGAAATTCACCGGTCAGCACCGGCTACAACCTACAAGACCCTTCGACCTCCTGGCGAACCACCTACGGCACGAGAATTCTCACTACTCTCCATGGCGGCTTCATTCTAGTCGCTGTTGAACATGTTGAAAAATTCGTGGCGACCACAATGAGGCCGCGACTAGTTCCCAGAATGCGGGAACTCCTCACGAACATGGAGGCAACTCCCCGGCAACCACCCACGAACATGTGGCGACCATGTGGCGACTGCATAGTCTCCTGCAGTCGCCTAAAAAGTCGCCTAAGTGGGACAGGGCCATAAGTGGGTAGACACAAAATGCTGGAGAAACTCAGCAGGTGAGGCAGCATCTATGGAGAGAAGGAATTGGCGACATTTCGGGTCGAGACCCTTCTTCAGACTTCTCTTAAGTGATCAGGCATGGAGTTGTCGGCCCATTGTAGGGTGTTCAGAAAGTAATAACTTAAACCTTTAGTTAACAATTTGTAAGTTATTTCATAGCAGAGGCAAGGGTATTTTCTTTAACTGATGAAGGGTTTCGGCCCGAAACATTGCCTATTTCCGTCGCTCCATAGATGCTGCCGCACCCGCTGAGTTTCTCCAGCAATTTTGTCCACCTTAGATTTTCCAGCATCTGCAGTCCCTTCTTGAACGTATTTTCTTTAACGATAGGTACAAACACTGTGGAGTAGGACATGTTTTAATGTATAGACACTGAGAATGTATGAAGACATCTTGGACAGTTATTGTTTTTGTATATATTTTTTAATTCTGACCAAAGTTCATTTTTATAATTTTAAGAATCTCTTATCAGGCTCATAGTTAGTGGAAATTATTAGAATAAGTGAGGCACCTCGTGTTTTATATGTTTGATTTGCGCATTTTTGGAATAATGCCTTTGTTTAATTAACACCAAAGCCTAATTTACCTGGCAGTGGTGATTGCGGATCTAATACTCTCTCCCTAGTCTGGTTCAGTAAACCACTGAATCAAACTCTGGAGTCAAAATCCTTCTTTATACGTATACAACACTGCAGGGCCAGCCTCGGATCCACTCACATGAGCCCTCAGCAGCCTCGCATAAGCAGAACAGAAGGAAAGACAACTGACCCCTCTGCCTCAGAGGGCGGTGGAGGCAGGTTCTCTGGATGCTTTCAAAAAAGAGTTCGATAGGGGACCTTAAAGATAGCGGAGTCAGGGGTAATGGGGAGAAGGCAGGAACTGGGTACTGATTGGGGATGATCAGCCATGATCACATTGAATGGCGGTGCTGGCTTAAAGGGCCGAATGGCCTACTCCTGCATCTAGTGCCTATTGTCGATTGTCTATTGATCCACCCCAATGAAACGGTCACCCTTATACACCCCTATACAGTGGCGGGAAAACTAGTGGTGCGAATGTACTGGGGGAGGCAGCCCAGACAAACCAATCACGGCACCTATTCAGTACACAAAGTAGAAGCAAAGTAAAAACATATTCAGTGAGGTAACCTCTCTGGACCAATCACAGACACTGGCGGGAAGATACAGAAACAAAGTAGAAACATAAAACTCCCCTAACCAATCACAATCACAGAACAAGCGTCAGTGTATTGAAACATAACAGAAACCTCTTTAGGAACGCAGACTTAGTGGCGACAGGTGGGTCACATGGGCAGAAGCTTCCTGGAGCTTCTTCAGAGGTCCAGACTTACTGGCGACAGCTAGGTCACATGGGTCTCCAGCACCGTACAATCTATCGTCACTATCAGTGAAGCCCAGTCTTTCACAGACATCTGCCATTTCCCAAAGTGGCCAAATGCCTGCATATTCACAGCAGCAGAATCACACATGTATTTAATGTACCTGTTTTTGAATTCAAGTGTTCCAGTGAGTTTATTGTTCATGCAAGTTTATTGTTCAAGTGAGTTTATTGAGTTTATTTGTTTATTATGTGCTGCTTCAAGAACGTAACTCCCGCACAATGTAAAATGTGAGGTGCCCGTACACTTAATCTGACTCAGTTACACAAAAAAAAGCACAGCAGCCATTGTTATCAGCAAGTGTCTAGTAATTTTCTTCCCTCCAGAAGACTTCTAGGAATTTAGGTGTTCACATTATGATGATCTGCAGATGAGGCAAGTGAAAGCAGAGAGTCATACAGTGATACAGTGTGGAAACAGGCCCTTCGGCCCAACCTGCCCACACCAACCAACATCCCCCATCTACACTAGTCCTACCTGCCTGCATTTGGCCCATATCCTTCCAAACCTAACCTATCTCTGAACCTGTCCAAATGTTTTTAAACATTGTGATAGTACCTGCCACAACAAGGTCCACCAGCAGCTTATTCAGTATACCTACCTTTTGTGTAAAAAAACGTTGCACCTCAGGTTCCTATTAAATCTTTCCCCTTTTACCATAATCCTACGTCATCTGGTTCTTGATTCCACTACTCTGGGTAAAAGACTGTGCATTTACCCTCTCTGTTCCACTCGTGATCTACAAGATCACCCCTCGTCCTCCTGTGCTCCAAGGAATAAAGTCCTAACCTGCTTAACCTCTCCCTATAGCTCAGGCCCCTTGAGTCCTGGCCACACCCTCGTAAATGTGCTGGGAGAAAACAATAAGGTCACAGAATAAAACACAATATGTGCACAACTTAATAAACACCCATATATGATTACATATATTCAAGACATGTTAAGAAAATACATTTTACAGGTTTAGTTTATTAAGCATTGAGTGTAATAACATGGCACAGTGGCACAGCTGGTAAAGCTGCTGTCTCACAGCGCCAGAGGCCCAGGTTCAATCTTGACCTTGGGTGCTGTCTGTGTGGAGTTTGCATGCTCTCCCTGTGACCACCTGGGTTTCCTCCAGGTGCTCCAGGTTCCTCCCACATCTCAAAGACATGCGGGTTTGTAGGTTAATTGGTGTTATAATTTGCCCCTAGTCTGTAGGGAGTGGATGTGAAAGTGGGATTGATGGTCGGTGTGGACTCAGTGTGTCTCTAAACCAAACTAAACAGCACAAGATAGCAAATCCAATTGAAACATAAAATTTCAAAATATCAGGTAAAACAGTAATTGTTTATTATAGTCATAGAGAATCATGGAATCAAATAGCATGGAAACAGGCCCTTCGGCCCAACTTGCCTACATCAACCAACATGTTCCATCTTCACTAGTCCCTCCTGCCTACATATGGACCATATTCCTCTACACTTGTCTTATCCATGTACCTGTCTAAATGCCACTTAAACATTGTGATAATACCTGCCCCAACTACCTCCTCTGGCAGCTCGTTCCATACACCCACCACCTTTTGTGTCAGAAAGTTACCCCTCAGGTTCCTATTACTGGTATTATTATCGGGTTCCTCGGTTTCACTGAGAAATCTGTTGTAGAGCAATAATAGCAGCCAGAAACAAGGGAAATGAAAGCACTGTCACCTTCACTCCCAAATGTTATGCCTTCCTCCAGGCTACAGCTGATAAT
The DNA here is from genome assembly GCF_028641065.1 of Leucoraja erinaceus. Classification (NCBI taxonomy): domain Eukaryota; kingdom Metazoa; phylum Chordata; class Chondrichthyes; order Rajiformes; family Rajidae; genus Leucoraja; species Leucoraja erinaceus. Next base: position 48,162,871 of record NC_073387.1, read on the forward strand.
ATTAACCACTAGAGTTCTTTACTGAAACAAAATACTTTCAGGCACAAAGTGCTGGAGTAACTCAGCGTGTTTGGCAGCATCTCTGTTGAAAAAGGATGGGGAATGTTTCAGGACCCTTCTTCTGACTGAAAGTACTTTAAGGGACCCGACCCAAAATGTCACCTACCCTTTTCCTCCAGAGATGCTGCTTGGCCCGTTGAGTTACTACAGCACTTTGTGTGAATCTATGGTATAAACCAGCATCTGCAGTTCCTTGTTTCTGTAGACCCATCAATTTGGTTGTTTCCTAACAGTCCTCTTAGAATAGTCAGGGAACTGGGAATATACCAGGTATAAACCAGCAGGTATAAGCAGGGAATTATAGACCAGTTAGCCTGACATCAGTGGTGAAGAAGATGTTGGAGTCGATTATCAAAGATGTAATAGCAGCGCATTTGGACAGCCGTAACAGGATCGGTCAGCATGGATTTACTAAGGGGAAATCATGCTTGACAAATCTTCTGGAATTTTTAATTGTTTGAGGATGGAACAAGTAAAATGGACAGATCGGGAGAGCCAGTGGATGTAATGTAACTGGACTTTCAGAAAGCCTTTGATTAGGTCCCACACAGGTGATTAATGGGCAAAATTAGAGCACATGGTGTTGGGGGTAGGATATTGACATGGATAGAAAATTGGTTGGAAGACAGGAAACAAAGCCTAGGGATTAACGGGTCCCTTTCAGAATGGCAGGCAGTGAATAGTGGGGTGCCGCAAGGCTTAGTGCTGGGACCCCACTATTTACAATATACATGAATAATTTAGATGAAGGAGTTAAAAGTAACATTAGCAAATTTGCAGTTGACACAAAGCTGGGTGACAGTGTGAACTGTGAAGAGGATGCTATGAGGATGCAGGGTGATTTGGACAGGTTTGGTGAGTGGGCATGGTAGTTGCAGTACAATGTGGATAAATGTGAGGTTATCCACTTTTGTGGCAAGAAGGGAAAGGATGATTATTATCTGAATGGTGTCAAGTTATGAAAAAGGGGAGTACGAAACCTGGGTGTCCTTGTACATCAGTCACTGAAAGTAAGCATGTAGGTACAACAGGCAGTGAAGAATGCTAATGGCATGTTGGTCTTCATAACAAAAGGAGTTGAGTAGAGGAGCAAAGAGGTCCTTCTGCAGTTGTACAGGGCACTGGTGAGACCACACCTGGAGTACTATGTGCAGTTTTGATCTCCTAATTTGAGGAAGGACATTCTTGCTATTGAAGGAGTGCAGCGTAGGTTCACGAGGTAAATTTCTGGGATGGCGGGACTGTCATATGATAAAAGAATGGAGTGACTGGGCTTGTATTCACTGGAATTTAGAAGGATGAGAGGGTATCTTATAGAAATATATACAATTATTAAGGGATTGGACAGGCTAGATGCAGGAAACATGTTACCGATGTTGGGGAAGCAGACCAGGGGCCACAGTTTACGAATAAGGGGTAGGCCATTTAGAACTGAGATGAGGAAAAACGTTTTCACACAGAGAGTTGTGAATTTGTGGAATTCTCTGCCTCAGAAGGCAGTGGAGGCTGATTCACTGGATGCATTCAAAAAAGAGTTAAATAGAGCTCTTAGGGCTAGCGGAATCAAGGGAAATGGGGCGAAGGCTGGAACGTGGTACTGATTGTGGATGATCACCCATGATCACATCGAATGGCGGTGCTGGCTCGAAGGGCCGAATGGCCTACTCCTGCACATATTGTCCATGAATCTATGTATCTGCAGTTTCTTTCTACACAGGATTTTCCAAGATACAAGTTGTACATGCACACACACTGCCTAACATGGTCAATATAATCTGTTGCCACCTTGTCAACGGGAAATAATTTGCCTCAGACTATCACTGGTTTGACACTGCAGTCTGGTGAATACTGCTGCCCCTGTAAGAATTTGCTTTGTCCAATCTTATTTGTTTGTCTCTTGCAGTGTAGCCATGTCCTCAGCTGTAGGCTGGTGATAATATGGGAAGGGCTGTGCTGTCAGAATGTCGCTTATGACTGGGCAAGTGAGTGCTACAATGAAAGCCTGACCAGCCACGAGCCACACCAATGAGCAGATGGGCAACACACTCAGCCAGCACCAGACTTCCTCAGTCTGAAGAAGGGTTTTGGCCCGAAACGTTGCCTATTTCCTTCGCTCCATAGATGCTGCTGCACCTGCTGAGTTTCTCCAGCATTTTTGTGTACCCCCAGCCAACATCACTGTGCCCTGGAAATCATCAAAGCAGCTTTGCAGTACATCAGAGTGCAGACTATTTGTCACTGGTTACTTAATCCACAATTTCAATATCAATGGTTCAATGACGCTTCATTGTCACATGTACCTAGGTACAGTGAAATATTCTGTTTTGCACACAACCTGGTAAATGTGGCAGACCTCACCTAGGCAGTACACTACGTTGCCACGTTTTGCTGCCAACAAAGTTGCAAAACTTCACCGAACAGTCCGACTGCTTGCCGCTCCCCTCCCCTCCCCCCCCCCCAACCCCCCTCCCCCCCCCTCCCCCCCCCCCCCCCCACACCCCACCCCCACCCCCCCCCCCCCCCCCACACCCCCTGCGGGTCCCCCTTTCATTCTCAGCGCGGAGTTGCTGCCTAACAGCGCCAGAGACCCAGGTTCGATCCTGACTAGGGGTGCTTGGCTGTACATAGTTCATACCTTCTCCCCGTCACCTGCGTGGGTTTTCTCCGGGTGCTCCGGTTTCCTCCGCAGTCAAAAGACACAATGCTGCTCAAAGGGTGGCACGGTGGTGCAGCGGTAGAGTCGCTGCCTTATAGCCAATGCAGCGCTGGAGACCCGGGTTCGACACCGACTACGGGTGCTGTCTGTACGGAGTTTGTACGTTCTCCCCGTGACCGCGTGGGTTTTCTCCAAGATCTTCGGTTACCTCCCACACTCAAAAGACGTACAGGTTTGCAGGTTAATTGGCTTGGTGTCATTGTAAATTGTCATAAGGTCACAAGGAATAAGAGTAGAATTTGGCCGATCAAGTCTACTTCGCTATTCAATCATGGCTGATCTATCTCTTCCTCCTAACCCCATTCTCCTGGCTTCTCCCCATAACCTCTGACACCTGTACTAATCAAGAGGCAGTGTCTCTAGTGTGTGTAGGATAGTGTTAATGTACGGGGATCGCTGGTCAGCACGAACTCGGTGTGCTGAAGGGCTTGTATCTGCACGCCATCTCTAAACCGAACTAAACTACACTATACTAAACTAAAAAGTTTCCCAAATCTCGATCGCCTTCCTTCAGAACAAATTAATTCATCTGCCTCTTATAATCATTAGCTTTGCAAAAATTGATAACAACTCCGCAACAAAAAATCAACATCCCAGAACTTAGCAAAAAAAATCAATTCACTCTCAAGTTAGATCCAGAATTAATGATGACACCTGAAAATATTGTGTTTCCTAATACTGACCATGATGAGTCTAAAATTGCCCAAACATAAAGAAGTATTGTCACTGAAAGAACTACATACTGTATATATTAATGAGAAAAGAGCCTTGAATGTCATGTAGTAAATCACTCTGAAGTAGTTCTGGGACTTATAAATGTAACTTGATACCGTCCTGATTTATGATATCATTAGAACCCCTAGAGTGTGTTACTGTCTTGTAACGCAGTCTAGCTAGTGCTTCATTTCATAAACAAAAAGCTTTTCTCAAGCAGCATGGGGCATAAATTCTTCAGTCACACGGTGTCAGGCCGAGGTGAAGGTGCATTAATAACTGTGTGATAAATATAGCAGCACAAGATTTAGTCCTGATTGGATGCCAGTGCAGACGACATTAGATGAATGATGGCAGTCTGAGAAGCCAGGCATTGATTTCCTTTAAGGTGGTCCACACTATTGGGAGTCAGAGTTACTTTATAATCCATTATGTAGCGTTCAGAGGGATGGAATGAAGCTATTTTTAATTGAGGATTTAATTCACAAAGTGTGCAAAAGAGGGGGTAAAACGAGAACGATTGATAATCAGAATGGGCCAGAAGTATTGTCTCTTTGCGAAGGCACGGTGGCGCAGCGGTAGAGTTGCTGCCTTACATCACAAGAACACCAGAGACCCGGGTTCGATCCTGACTATGGGTGTTGTCTGAACAGCATTTGTATGTTGTTCCTGTGACCACGTGGGTTTTCTCCGGGAGCTCTGGTTTCCTCCCACAATCCAAGGACGTAAAGCTTTGTAGTTTAATTGGCTTCAGTAAAATTGTAAATTGATTTACAATTTTTAAAGTATTTATCAACATAGCGGCACATCAGTAGAGTTGTTGGCAAACTGCTCCAGACACCCAGTTTCGATCCTGACTACGGGTGTTGTGTGTACAGAGTTTGTACGTTCACCCTGTAACTGCGTGGGTTTTCCCTGGGTGCTCCGGCTTCTAACACTCTAACACTCCAAAGAGTTTTTATTGACTTCAGTAAATTGTAAATTGTTCCTAGTGTGTAGGATAGTGCTAGTGCACGGGGTGATTGCTGGTCGGTGTGTGGACCGAAGGGCCTGTTTCCTTGTTGTATCCCTAAAACTAAAACTAAAAAACTAAAATCCCAACAACCCCCATAATTAAATGTGGATTACAGAAATGTCTGAGACCTTACACTCGGAAAAAATTAGACTTGTCTTAAAACTGATAAATCAGAACTATTTGCTGGAAAATGGTCTATTTTTATTGATTTCTTAAAGAGGTAAATTGGTTCAACACAGAAACTGGACTGAAACCTGAGCTCAGGATTGGATGAATAGCTATGCCTTATAATCTACGAACCTATCTCCAAAGTTGTTATTGGGGGGGGTTTTCTCTCCCTTTCTATTAGTTTATAGATCTTTCTTTTCATTCTATCTTTCAAAAAATTCTAAAAAATAAAATTAAAAAAAAAGCCTAAAATTTATCCAGGAACACTATATGACAGTTTACCCAGTGACATGTACTGGGTGGGTCAATATAATCACTGTATTTATTTTTAGACTTCAGACTTTAGCTTCTAGTTTCACAATTCACAACTCCAGTCCTTTTTTCTTACACCTTATGTTTTTTCATATCAGGCCTTTGTCCAACTGTCTACCTAGAAACCCCCCTCCCTCTCCCGCCCCTCCCCCCCTCTCCCTGCCTCTCCCCCCCCCCTCACCTTTATCAATCTATTACCTTTGTCCCATCCCCCACCTCCCTACCACCCCATCCCCCCTCCCCCCCCCACAATCAAAGTGAAGAAGGATCCCAACCCAAAATGTCACCTTTCCATAAGTAGACACAAAGTGTTGGAGTAACTCAATAGGTTAGGCAGGATCTTTGGAAAAAAAGGATAGGTGATGTGTCCAGTCGGGGCCCTTCTTCAGACTGAAAGTAGAGGAGAGGAAACTGGAGCTAAGGAAAGGCCTCCCCAGAGAGACTGCCTGACCCATCGAGTTGCTCTAGCACTTTGTGCTTTTTCAGTTTTATCTGCTACCTGGCTAATATTTATTTGCCAGTCAACATAATTAGGGATAATTATCTGTTCATTATTGCATTACTGTTTGTAGAAACTTACTGTGTGTAAATTGGCCACTGCATTTTCAATGTTACAACGGTAATTGCTTTTCAAGGATTGCTTATCACAAGTTCGATGGCTGCACAATGCTTTGTGTGGGAAGGAACTGCAGATACTGGTTTACACCAAAGATAGACACAAAGTACTGGAGTAACTCAGCGGGACAGGCAGCATCCCTGGAGAGATGGAATGGGTGACATTTCGGGTCGAGACCCTTCTTCAGACTCTGACAGGTTTGGGATGGATGCGGAAGACGCCACATAAATTCAACTGCTGTTTTGTGGCAGGCGTCCTTGAGGCTGTGTAGGCAATCAGCAGCGGGGAAGCTGTACTTCACTGTGATCTGCAAAGCATTGCCTCGGGCTGCCTGCAGTCTATCATTACGATCGTGCCCGGGCCAAAGCAGCAGAGCAGATTACACGCCAGCAACAGGCATTTCTACAATTGAAATGGCAATCTAGGGAAATGGTGGAGCAGAACGACAAACATACTAAACAGCTGAAACAGTGTGCTGTGGACAGACTCCAGGCATCTCACAACTGATGCCTTGGAGCTTTACACAGCTGCTGCTTTCTGTCATGCTTGCTGGTGGTGGTCTATTAAAGGGGGAGATTTTATGGGGATCTCCATCCAGACTAATCTCAGAGCACAGTTCTTTCCCAGTTGTTATTTACCAACTGAACAAGGTCATTGGTGATAGACACCAATTACTTTGGTGACCCTTGGACTACCTTTGATCAAACTTTGCTGGCTTTACCTTGCACTAAACATTATACCCTTATTATGTATCTATATACTGTGAATGACTCGATTGTAACCATGTATTGCCTTTCCGTTGATTTTGTTAGCACGCAACAAAAACTTTTCAGTGCACCTCGGCACTTGTTACAATAAATTAAACTGAACGACTGAACCATCCAATTAACATCTAGACAATATTTAATTTTAAGGTACAAAGAGTCCGCACGACTTTTGTATTTCGGTCTGTGGAGTAGGATTGTGGAACAGTTTAAATGTGGAGTTAAAGCAATGTCCAAATATGAACCAGTTCAAAATGACATACAAAAAACTTTTTTTCACAAGGTACAGGGATGAAGGGGATGGTTGACAAACAGGGGTTAATGTTTATTTATTATTTTATTTATTATTTATATATGTTTTTTGGTTACTTCATACATATTACTTGTATGTGTATATCAGTTGTATGTATATATATGTCTGTATGCATCTCTATAAAATTGTCTAGGGTATTGTTATTATTAATTAATTAATTATTAAATATGGAAGAAGGGGTGAGATTAAATAAGTTATTCTTCTTCTCACTCCTTTTCGAGCTTGTAAAGAAAAAGTGTTGGACATTTAAATTTTGCTTTATGCTTTTCATTGCTTTGCAAATATTGCCTGGAATGTCCAATTGTTTGACTACTTCGATTTTGTTGTTGTTGTTATTTATTCCTATTTATGTCTTTACTTGTTCGGAACAAATAAACAAATAATAATAATAATAAAGAATGGTCCTGAGCCACCATCTACCTAATTGGAGACCTTCGGACTATCTTTAATCGGACTTTACTGGAGTTTATCTTGCCCTAAATGTTATTCCCTTTATCCTGTATCTGTACACTGTGGATGGCTCGATTGTAATCATGTGTCGGCTTTCTGCTGACTGGTTAGCGCACAACAAAAAAGCTTTTCACTGAACCTCGGTAATGTTCATGTTCAAAAGTGATAGGAGCAGGATTAGGCCATTCGGCCCATCAAGTCTACTCCACCATTCAATCATGGCTAATCTATCTTTCAATGTTATTTGTAGATTTTAGTTGTGCATTTAATACCATCATCCCCAGCAGAATGGTGGACAAACTGTCTGATCTGGGTGTTAATGCAAACACATGCAGATGGAATAAGGACTTCTTAACAGACCGCCCACAGACTGTCAGGATGGGGGTCCAATTACTCCCCAGTCCTGACGCTCAGCACAGGAGTGCCACAAGGTTATGTGCTGAGTCCCATCTTGTATACAATATACACTTATGACTGTACACCAACACACAGTTCAAACAGGATCATCAAGTTTGCGGACGACACAACTGTGGTGGGACTGATAAACAACAACGACGAGTCTGCCTACAGAGATGAAGTCCAAAAACTGACTGTCTGGTGTACCAAAAACAACCTGGTACTCAACCCATCAAAGACAAAAGAACTGGTCGTTGACTTCAGGAGGAAGAGGAGAGAGGAACCTGCTCCTTTATACGTCAAATGAGACATGGTGGAGAGAGTCACTGGCTTTAAGTTCCTGGGAATAAACATCTCCCAGGACCTCAAATGGCAAATGAACACCGTCACTCTGGTGAATAAGTCACAGCAGCGGCTGTATTTCCTGAGGTCTCTGCGGAGAGCAAACGTCTCACAGCCGCTGCTGCTGTCCTTCTACCGATGCGCCGTGGAAAGTATCCTCTCCTATGGCATCCTGGTGTGGTTTGCTAGCTGCACCGTGGCTGAGAGGAGGGCGCTGCAGGGAATTATAAAAACTGCACAGGGCATTACAAACGCTCAACTGCCCTCCTTGGATGATATATACAAGGCCCGATGCTTGCGCAGGACCATAAATATCAAGCAGGACACATCCCACCCTGCCAACCACCTTTTCACTCTGCTACCCTCTGGGAGGCGATTCAGGTCTCTGAAGGCTCGCACCGGTAGACTAAAAAATAGTTTCTACCCATGTGCGATAAAATAACTTAATTCCAACAGAGAACACTGGGGAAGCAAAATGTAATTCCAAGAAATGCAACATTCTTTTAAAATTCTTTTAAAATACTTATTTATTATTTTTACTAATAAGTGTACATATGTGTGAATGGTTGTCGTGTTTGTATTTTTTAACCGGAGGAGATGCAATGTAATTTCGTTGCACAGTGTTGTGCACTGACAATAAACGTATTCATTCATTCATTCATTCATTCATTCATTCATTCATTCAATCATTCAATCATTCAATCATTCATTGATTCATTCAATCATTCATTCATTCATCATTCATTCATTCATTCAATCATTCAATCATTCAATCATTCATTCATTCAATCATTCAATCATCCATTCATTCATTCATCATTCATTCATTCAATCATCATTCATTCATTTCCCTCTGAACCCCATTCTCCTGCCTTCTCCCCACAACCCCTAACACCTGTACGAATCAATGTGACAATAAACCAAACCAAACTAAACTAAACTAAATTAAACTAAACTAAACTAAAGCCAAACTGAACTAAACTGAACTAAACTGAACTAAACCAAATTAAGTCAAATTAAAAAGATCTGAAGGCGTTCTCCTCTGGTCAACCTATTTTTCTGCAAACCAAAGCCCTTAGGCTACAGTGCTGAAGGCTGGTGTTCTCAAGCAGGTTAATCTATTTCAATGTTTCAACCACATTGGATTCGACCTGACTGCTGAAAATGTGCCTGAGGTGTCTGGACACAGGCAGTGAAGAGCTCTGTCCAAGACTATAGACAACAGGCAATACACAATAGGTTCAGGAGCCAGCACTGCCATTCACTGTGATCATGGCTGATCATCCACAATCAGTACCCTGTTCCTGCCTTCTCCCCATACCCCTTGACTCTGCTATCTTTAAGAGCTCTCTTTTGAAAGCATCCAGAGAATTGGCCTCCACTGCCTTCTGCGGCAGAGAATTCCAGACCGCAAGTAATTACGGACGGGTTGCAGATGAATCCCAGTCCATCACACAGACCAACCTTTTCAGCATTGACTGCATCTACACTCCACGCTGCCCCGGAAAAACAGTCTCCGTAATCAAACACTTGTCCCACACTGGCCATTCCTTCTTCTCCATGCTCCCATCCAGCAGAAGGTACAGGTGCATGAAAGTGCGCACCACCAGATTCATAGAGTTATAGACTCATAGAGTGATACAGCACAGAAACAGGCCCTTCGGCCCACCGAGTCCGCACCGACCAGTGATCCCCGCACATTAACACTACACTACACACACTAGGGACAAGTTACATTCATACCAAGCCAGTAACCTACAAACCTGTATGTCTTTGGAATGCGTGAAGAAACCGCAGATCTCGGAGAAAAACCCACGGGCAGGTAACGGGGAGAATGTGCAAACTCCGTACAGACAGCACGCATAGTCAGGATCTAACCCGGGACCCGGGTCTCTGGCGCTGTGAGGCAGCAACCTTACTGCTGCGCTATCATGCCGCCCTAATACTTAACCACATAGCTTTACAAATACAAATTGCAATGATTCAAGAAGACAATCCCTCTAAAATGGATGGATAATAGATGCAGCCACTACTAGCAATGACTGAATTATGGAGAAGGTAGCAAGCAGTGTGGGAATGGAAATCCATTTCATGATGTAACACAATGTTGACTTCACACAGCAGAGGCAACCATGTCCCAATGTAACCCCAAACCTCCAGCTTAGCAGTCACATTGGCCGATTGGTTGAAAGATACAGTATGGAGACAAGGTTTGGGCGGCGCGGTGGCGCAGAAGTCGAGTTGCTGCCTTACAGCACTTACAGCGCCAGAGACCCGGGTTCAATCCCTGTGACCTGTGTGGATTCTCTCCGAGATCTTCAGTTTCCTCTCACACTCCAAAGACGTTCAGGTTTATAGGTTAATTGGCTTGGTATAAATGTAAATTTGTGTGTGTAAGATGGTGTTAATGTGTGGGGATCGCTGGTCGGTGCGGACCTGGTGGGCCGAAGGTCCTGTTTCCGTGCTGCGTCTAAAAACTAAACTAATCGTTCGACTACCTAGTCCACACTTACCAATGAATGTCCATTCACATTAGTTCCATAATATCCCATTTCTCATCCACTCCCTGAACACAGGGGCCAATTTCCAGAGGTCAATTAACCTCCAAACCTGCAAATCTTTGGTATGTGGATGTATGTGATGGGAAACTGAAGCACCCGATGGAAACCTGAGTGGTCGCAGTGGGAACGTGCAAAGCCTGTACAGACAGCACCCAAGGTCAGGATCAAACTCAGGTCTCTGGCATTGTGAGGCAGCAGCTCTACCAGCTGCACCATTGTGCCAGCCTAAAATATATTGCTTGACACATTCAGAATCCGTGAATTTTACTATATCCAAAAAGGTTTGATGTAAAGTCCAATGTAAATCCACATCTCTGGGCTGAGGTGCACATCTCAACTCAACTTCACATCAAGAATAGTTTCAAATGCACACTCAGCTCAGGAATAAATCCAGTAAAAACAAAATATTTATATCATAAGACAAGCAGCCCAACACAACATTAAAGAATCATAAGATGGATGGACTCCTTCTGCCCATTATAAATGAGGTGATCTATTTCTTTGCCACAATGCTGGCAGTGTATCAGGAGAACTAAGTGGTTTGGGTAGGGAACATTGTGCGAATGTCATTGGAAACTGAAAGGTGGTTAATACATTATGGCTGTTTTTTAGTGTTAACTTAATAGATAGTTTATCGTGCCTCAAACTGTTTTATCAGTTATATTCGTTTTATCAAGAGATGAATCTTGTAAACATTTTCGCTCTGCATGTTTTGTCATTTATATACATGAGGTAACCCACAATAAACAGTCATAAAAATCATGCATGTTATTTCTAAGTGTTCTAAATCTTACAGTGCCACACTCCATTATTCTGCATGAAATGATGGTGGTTGTCAAATGCACTGAAGTGTCCTTCATGAATTGGCCATAAAATCAGATACGACTTTCACAACTCACCCCAATCAGATTAATTTATGAATACTTATGCATTTGAATCCTCCAAATATGTAAGTGGAGTCATCGAGTCACAGCGTGATACAGCGTGGGAAACAGGCCCTTCATCCCAACTTGCACACACACCGGCCAGCATATCCCAACAGCACAAGTCCCACCTGCCTGCATTTGGTCCATATCCCTCCAAACCTGTCCTGTCCATGTACCTGTCTAACTGTTTCTTACACATCGGGAATCTATTTTTTGAATGGGGTAATTTTGTTCAACAAAATAAATAGTAATTATGTAGACATAAGGAACTGCAGATACTGGTTTACAAAAGAAGACACAGAGTGCTGGAGTAACTCAACGGGTCAGGCAACATTTCAGCAGAATGTGTTTTTAGTTTAGTTTAGAGTCTAGAGATACAACGTGGAAACAGGCCCTTCGGCCCACCATGTCTGTGCTGACCAGCGATCCCTGCCCACTAACACTATCCTACACACACTTGGGACAATTTACAATTTTACCAGGTCAATTAGATCATCGGGTTACAAGTGATAGGAGAGAATTAGGCCATTCGGCCTTTGAAGTTTACTCCGCCATTCAATCATGGCTGATCTATCTCTCCCTCCAAGCCTCATTCTCCTGCATTCTCCCCATAACCTCTCACACCCGTACTAATCAAGAATCTATCAATCTCTGCCTTAAATATATCCACTGACTTTGCCTCCATTTCCTTCTGCGGCAAAGAATTCCACCGATTCACCACCCTCTGAAGAAATAAATTCCTCCTCATCTCCTTCCTAAAAGAACGTCCCTTAATTCTGAGGCTATGACCTCGACTAGTCCTCAACTCTCCCACTAGTGGAAACATAATTTCCATACCTCAAACATTGATGAAAAATCCTCCACACCTCAAACATTGAAAACATCCTCAAACCGCTGCCTCGTCCTTTAAAACAATGGTCATGAGAGGAATAGATCAGGTAGATGCACAGAGTTTCTAGCCCAGAATAGGTGAATCAAGGACCAGAGGACATAGGTTTAAGGTGAAGGGGAAAAGATTTCATCGGAATCTGATGGGGTAACTTTTTCACACAAAGGGTGGTGGTTGTATGGAACAAGCTGCCAGAGGAGGTAGTTGAGGCAGGGACTATCGCAACAATTCAGAAACTGTTAGACAGGTGTATGGATAGGATAGGTTTGAAGGGTATGGAGCAAGCTCGGGCAGGTGGGACTAGTGTAGCTGGGACATGTTGGCCAGTGTGGGCAAGTTGGGCTGAAGGGCCTGTTTCCATACTGTATCACTCCATGGCTCTATGACAACAGCAGGGCTCACAACATGGCCATGGACTTGTTTACACACTTACTCGGGGCTTACAGGCTGATTTCTCTGACTCTAACCTAAGTTTAACATCGAGCACAATTGACAATCAATAAAACATTTAATTACGTTTCTGTCCAATGTGATGAATTCATGAAACATGTCATAATTTAAACATCGAATGAGGGCTTGTGTCCTGTGAAATATACGTATCAGCACTGACTGCTTTAGTACTCTTAGAGTTTATGACAGTTGACAACCATCTGCCAAGTTGCAGGCTTTTGTGTTTTAATATATTGAACCCTATTTGATTGAATTTTATGAAGCATGGATGCAGAGCTTACTCGAAAACGTTGCCGTTGTAAATTGAGGTTAGGCTAGAACACTCTCCGCTTGGTAATTTGTGACCCAAATCCAATATGGATTTGAGACTCTACAGTGTGTGATGGGAACCAGCCCTACAGGAGAAGAGTTTTAGTTTTTGGAGATACAGCGTGGAAACAGACCCTTCGGCCCACCGAGTCCACTTTGACCAGCGATCCCCGCACATTTACACTATCCGACACACACTAGGGAACATTTGCACATCCACCAAGCCAATTAACCTACATACCTGTACGTCTTTGGAGTGTGGGAGGAAACCAAAGATCTTGGAGAAAACCCACGTGGTCACGGGGAGAATGTACAAACTCCCTACAGACAGCACCCGTGGTCGGGATTGAAACCCGGGTCTCCGGCGTTGCAAGCGCTGGAGGGCAGCAACTCTACCACTGCGCCACTGTGGCTGCCCAGTCTTAAGAGACTTGCTTTTGGAGCTGAATAGAATCAGGAGGTAAATGGATTAACATATTTCTGGATCTCTCACATCCTGCACAAGTTCATGTTAAAGGAGTAAAATTAGGCCATTCGGCCCATTAATTCTACTCCGCCATTCAATCATGACTGATCTTTGCCTCCGAAATCCCATTTTCCTGCCTTCTCCACATAACCAGTTCTAATCAAAAATTTGTCTTCTCTGCATTAAAGATATCTGCTGATTTGGCCTCAACAGGTCTCTGAGGCAATGAGTTCCACAGATCAATTATGCTATGACTAGCAAAGTTCCTCCTCATCTCTTTTCTAAAAGTGCCCTTTAATTCTGAGGCTATGACCTCTGGTCCTAGACTCTCCCACCAGTGGAAACATCCTTTCCACATCCACTCTATCAAGGCCTTTCACTATTCTGTAAATTCCAACGAGGTCCTCCCTCGTCCCTTATTACTCTATTCCTTCAATATTCTGTAAATTTCAATGAGGTCCCCCCTCAATCTTCTAAACTCCAGCAAGCAGAGGCCCAGTGCTGTCAAAATGCTCATCATATGCTAACCAACTCAATCCTGGAATCATTCTTGTAAACCTCCTCTGGACCCTCTCCGGGGCCAGCACATCCTTCATCGGAGATGGGGCCCAAATCTGCTCACATTACTCCAAATGCGGCCTGCAGCATTTCATCTCTGTTTTTGTATTCCAGTTCTCTTGATATAAAAATGCTCAAATTGAATTTGCCTTCCTTAATCCTTGTCGGGTCATCTAAACCTGCCTTTCTGCCCGTGAAGTGTGATCGCTGTCAGCAGTTTATTGCAGCCAATTTGCAGGCAGCAAGCTTGCACATAAGCATCTATGCAGGAAGTAGAACGTTAATTGCAAATTGCAAATCATGTTAATTGAAGATAGACACAAAAACTGGAGTAACTCAATGGGTCAGACAGCATCTTTGGGGAAAAGGAATAGGTGACGTTTCGGGTCGAGACCCTTCTTCAGACACATCTGACTCGCTGAGTTACTCCAGCTTTAAGTGTCTCTCATGCTCATTCAATTTGGTTAATGTTCGACTGTATACACTGTGGTCTTATTTTGCGATAGATAAGTTGAATTGTTACCCTAATTTTAGTTAAATTTAGTTTAGAGATACAGGGTGGAAACAGGCCCTTTGGCCCACTGAGTCTGCACCGACCAGCGATCCCTGCACACTAACACTATCCTGCTCACACCATGGACAATTTACACTTATACCAAGCCAATTAACCTACAAACCCTGGGCTCCAACACCAAACCCCTGTGCTGATTAATGCTGCACTTTTTACCTGCGGCCACCCCAATTACTTTTGCGGTGTCTGGTTTTGCAAGCACTGTGTCAGTTTGCACTGGAGTAGATCTTTGATCGTGACTTAGGGGAAGACCAATCAATTTTACACAGAAGCCACAGAGCCAGAGGCTTCAGGGTACTTTCACCCTTCACTCTGAATGGGGATCTCATAGAAACATAGAAAATAGGTGCAGGAGGAGGCCATTCGGCTCCTCGAGCCTGCATCGTCCTTCATTGTGATCATGGCTGATCATCCACAATCATCTCACAGCTGAGTGCACGGAGATGCTGCACTCTGGATCACAATTCTCTCATCTCCGGTGACTACAATGTCCGAGATTCACATTATTTTAAATACAGATTATCAAAAGAACATGCAAACTACCCTCTAATTATTTGAGCTGCTGATGGCAGTTGTTAATATAAATTAGCAAATTTGTTATACTTCATGCTTTCAAAATTATGCCGAGGGAGGTCAATGAAATTAACAAACAATTGCCTCAATCGACACTTCGTTTAGTTTATTTTATTTTAGGGGTACAGCGCAGAAACAGGCCCTTTGCCCACCGAGTCCCCACGGATGCCCACACATTAACACTATCCTACACACACTAGGGACAACTTACAGTTATACCAAGCCAATTAACTTACAAACTTGCAGGTCTTTGGAGTGTGGGAGGAAACCGAAGATCTAGGAGTAAACCCACGCGGTCACAGGGAGGACATACAAACTCCGTACAGACAGCACCCCTAGTCGGTATCGAACCCGGGTCTCCGGTGCTGTAAGCGCTGTAAGGCAGCAACTCCACCACTGTGCCACCGTGCTGCTCTCTGAGCAGCATTATCAATTGAGACAAATAATATATTCATAGAATTAATTTACCTTTTAACTGAGACTCCCCTTGACCAAATGAACTATTGTACCAAATACAATAAGCTGGTGTCTGTTGATAATATATTAATCGAATGATGTATGACACAATAGGATTTTGACATGCTGCAGTGGGTACAATTTAAATCATGTCATGGAAGCTAATTTATTTAATATGCCCCAATAACTTTAAATCGTTTAACATACAAATCAAATTTACTTTGGTGCTTACTTGCCTCTGACTTCCCTCATACATAAATAGGTATAACTCTGCACAAGTGATCATGAAACATTGCGAGCACTGTACTGAAAATTATGGGACAGATTTGACACCTCATTATAGTGTACAAGGTGTATTTGCTTTTGCAAATCCTACATTTTATGAATTGTCTAATAGAGACGTGAATTTGTCACTGGGCGGCTTCTACTTTATATTATATATTTTTCTCTGTCTGCCTCATTGTCACCTTTCCCTGGCGAACAAAGATTGAGTCTACATTTTCTTTGATCTTCGTCCCCTTTGATCATAAGGTCATAAGGAATATTAGAATTAGGTCATTTGGCCTATCAAGTCTACACCATTCAATCATGGCTGATCTATCTCTCCCCATTCTCCTGCCTTCTCCCCATAACCTCTGACATATGTAGAAACATAGAAACATAGAAAATAGGCGCAGGAGTAGGCCATTCGGCCCTTCGAGCCTGTACCGCCATTCAATATGATCATGGGTGATCATCCAACTTGGTATCCTGTACCTGCCTTCTCTCCATACCCCCTGATCCCTTTAGCCACAAGGGCCACATCTAACTCCCTCTTAAATATATCCAATGAACTGGCCTCAACTCCATTCTGTGGCAGAGAATTCCACAGATTCACCACTCTCTGTGTGAAAAATGTTTTTCTCATCTCGGTCCTAAAAGATTTCCCCCTTATCATTAAACTGTGACCCCTTGTTCTGGACTTCCCCAACATCGGGAACAATCTTCCTGCATCTCTCTGTCCAACCCCTTAAGAATTTAATACTAGAATGTACTAATCATGATCACTTGTTGTCACTTTATCCTTCCATATCTGAGATAGTACACATTTCCAACTGCACAATATTGACCCTAGATCCAAAATGCAAGAGCCAGGACATATGCAGATACAGTCGGCAGTATGACGCGGGATTACCCGCTGAGGCCATCTCTCCCTCTCCCCTGACTCAGTCTCGACCTGAAACATCACCCATTCCTTCCATCCAGAGATGCTGCCTGTCTCACTGAGCTTCTCCAGCATTTTGTCTCCATTGAATTGAATTGAATTGAATTGAATTGAATAACCTTTAATAATCCTTTACAGGAAATTACAGTGCCACAACAGCTTCAAGACAGACATAACACCACACATTTCCACAGATAGCTTCAATACTTAATAAGTTAAAATACAATGAATGAATACTAAAAAAATCCAAAATTATTTTTGTGCATTATAAAACCTTATAGCAGAGGGTATACAAGACTTCCTATATCTCTCCGTTTTGCACATTGGTGCAATCAGTCTCTGACTGAAGATGCTGCTCTTGATCACCTTCAGGGCGTGGAGTGGGTGAGTGGGGTTGGTCATTATTGAACCTAGTTTGTTCAGAGTCCATCTTATATGATATATTGTTGTGACTAAACTGCACTTCTTGCCATTGTGATTGTTTTCCCATGATTTTCGTTCTCATGCTCACAAGATGTCGGAAAAGACAAAGCAGGAAATTACATTGACCTTTTCTTGGTTTTCTGCAGCAACAAACCGCATTAAAAAGAGCTGCTTCCCACAGTGACGGGTCCCTTTATTACTGTCACGCCAACGAGTTCTGTCTTTTGTTCAACCCTATGTATGTGAACCAATACAAACTCAAGCTAATGAAGCCTGCAGCTCCTACTTCTAATACACCGATCATTGGAAGCGCTGATCACTGCAGAGATCTTCTGATTTTTGTCATATGCAACATACCTTGAAACAATAGATATACACTATCTTGTGATGAAGGGCGCAGTGGTAGAGTTGCTGCCTTACAGCGCCAGATACCTGCCTTCTGCAGTTGAGGAGGGTACAATAACAGCAGGAAACTGTTTCACACAGTGGGTGGTGGATATATGGAACCACCTGCCAGAGGAAGTACTTGAGGCGGGTACAATAACAACAATTAAAAGACATTTGGACAGGTAGACACAAAGTGCTGGAGTAACTCGATGGATTAGAAGGATGAGAGGGCATCTCTCTCTCATGAAACATATAAGATTGTTAAGGGCTTGGACACGCTAGAGGCAGGAAACATATTCCCGATGTTGGGGGAGTCCAGAACCAGGGGCCACAGTTTGAGAATAAGGAGTAGGCCATTTAGAACGGAGACGAGGAAACACTTTTTCTCACAGTGAGTGATGAGTCTGTGGAATTCTCTGCCTCAGAAGGCGGTGGAGGCAGGTTCTCTGGATGCTTCCAAGAGAGAGCTAGATTGGGCTTTTAAAAATAGCGGAGTCAGGGGATATGGGGAGAAGGCAGGAACGGGGTACTGATTGTGGATGATCAGCCATGATCACATTGAATGGCGGTGCTGGCTCGAAGGGCCGAATGGCCTACTCCTGCACCTATCGTCTATTGTCTATTGTCTATCATCTCTGGATAAAAAGGATGGGTGACGTTTCGGGTCGGGACTCTTCATAACCTTCTTTAGACAGTTACATGGATAGGAAAGGTGGAGAGGAATCTGGCCCAAACATAGGCAGGTGGGTCTCGCTTAAATGGGGCATCTTGGTCGGCATGAATGAGTTGGGCCGAAGGGCCTGTTTCAGTGGTGTGTGACTCTATATTTAGAAAGTGCTTCAACGGAGCTGATGCTTAGGTTATCAAAGAGAATTGTGATCCTAGATACATTCAGTCAGCCGGGCTTCAGTGAGCAATAAGGTCGCTTTAAACCAGAGGTTTGTGTATAAAATCCAGACTTTCCTGTGCTTTGCAAGGTGTTTTATTATTGTTCTGATGTCCAGTTTTTGAAGAAGAGGAGAGGTATTCTTTAAGGCCCAAACAAATATCAGTGTAAAAAAAGTCTACCCGTTCGTTGTGCCATAGTATAATGGCGAAGAGGGAGAGTTGCTGCCTCACAGCGCCAGAGACCCGGGTTCGATCCTGACTATGGGTGCTGTCTGTACGGAGTTTGTACTTTCTCCCCGTGACCTGCCTGGGTTTCCTCCGAGATCTCCCGTTTCCTCACACACCACAAAGACGTACAGGTTTGCAGGTGAAATGGCTTTGGTAACAATTGTAAATTGGCTTTAGTGTGTAGGATAGTGTTAGTGTGCAGGATTCGCTGGATTTCTTTTCCCTTGGCCTCCACATCCGATAACCTCCACCACCAGCAGCGGGGAACATCAGTGGCTATGCTTGGCCAGGCCGGCCCTGTAATGCCGCTAGGACAACGAGCCTTCATAGTCAGGTCAAGAATAATACACTTGCAAACTGGGATTTGAAGATGGTGCTAAACTGGTGACTTTGTATACTGTCTCAGTGTAATACTGCGACACACTTGCATTGTATCTGAGTGGCTTATCTAAGATGTATCTAAGTGCTTATGCATAGTGTTACCTGTACTGAAATGAATTTCACTGTGACATATAAAGTACCAGTGAACCATTGAACCTAGTTCCCTGCACTTGATCCCTCCCTCCCTATAGAGAGGAGAATCCCAGACTGATTCCGGGATGTCAGGACTTTCATATGAAGAAAAAGACTGGATAGACTCGGTTTGTACTCGCTAGAATGGTCTATCTTGCTCCGCTATAGGATCTTTGGTTCTAACTGCCACAGTGCTGCAAAACCAGACAGATACCACAGAGGTAATTGAAGTGGCCTCAGGAAATGACACAGTGCAGCGGTAAACAGCACAGCGATTGGGTGTTGGAGCCCAGGGGGCCACAAGATGGAGAGAGAGAGAGATTAACAGATAACTCTCATTATAACGCACATTAAGGGCGGGGGTGGGGGAGGGAATGGTGTCATGGAAACATAGAAATATCGAAAACAAATGCAGGAGTAGGCCATTCGGTCCTTCGAGCCAGTACCACTACTCAATATGATTGGCTGATCATCCA
Source organism: Leucoraja erinaceus (assembly GCF_028641065.1). Taxonomy (NCBI): domain Eukaryota; kingdom Metazoa; phylum Chordata; class Chondrichthyes; order Rajiformes; family Rajidae; genus Leucoraja; species Leucoraja erinaceus. The sequence goes on from NC_073387.1 coordinate 48,182,615, forward strand.
AAATCAGTACCCTGTTCCTGCATTCTCCCCAGATCCTTTGATTCCATTTGCCCTCAGAGATATATCGAATTCTCTCCTGAAAACATCCAGTGAATAGGCCTCCACCTCCTTCTGTGACAGAGAATTCCGCAGATTCACAAATCTCTGGGTGAAAAAAGTTTTTCCTCATCTCAGTCCTAAATGGCCTACCCCTAATTGTTAAACTGTGACCCCTGGTTCTGGACTCCCCCAACATCGGGAACATTTTTCCTGCATAACCCTTAAGAATTTGATATGTCTCTAATAAGATCCCCACTCATCCTTCGAAATTCCAGTGAATATAAGCACAGTCGATCTATTTAGTGGATCCAAGCCCAGTGTCCATTATCGCTTCTTGTCAGGTAGCCTCTCTGGAGAACGTTTTGGGTTGGGCTCATCTGAAGAAGAGTCCCAACCCGAAACGTCACCATGTTCTCCAGAGATGCTACCCAACCTGCAGCGGCTCTCCAGCACCTTGTGTCCTTTTGTTCAAACGTTCAAACTTAGTTTTGTAGCTGCAACAGACAGGCAATTTTCAGACTGTGACAGTACTTAAGCAGAGGTTTATAAAGCAGATTTAATGACCATCTGTCCATAGCTGGAAATTGAGGTTAGCTTAGTTCAGAGATACAACGTGGTAACAAGTCCTTCGGCCCACCGAGTCCGAGTCGACTAGCGATCACCCCGTACACTAATGCCCTGTCCCACTTAGGAAACCTGAACGGAAACCTCTGGAGACTTTTCGCCCCACCCAAGGTTTCTGTGCAGTTCCCGGAGGTTCTTGTCAGTCTCCCACCTGCTTCCATTACCTGCAACCTCTGGCAATCACCTGCAACCTCCGGGTCGGGTTATTAAGCCGCCTGTTCGTTACGGCGATGTTGTCTAATTTTGTTTAACTCTGTTGCCATGGTTCCATGCCATGTTTGATTTTCTAAGGGGAAGGATGTAGATGGTTTATGCATGCAACCAATAATATAGCTACCTCAGTACCACTAACCACGCCTTCTTCTCCTTCTGTGCGGTACAGTAGCAGACTGGAGACAGTTACTGCTGATGTGTGTTTAACCCTGTGTTCTCATTAAAGACTAGTGTAAAGTACAAGTGTGTTTGATCACTTATTTACACCTCCCACACTCCAAAGATGTACATGTTTGTAGGCTGATTGGCTTGGTAAAATTGTAAATTGTCCTTGGTGTGTATAGGATAGTGTTAAGGGGCTGTCCCACTATACGAGTTTACCCAAGAGCTCTCCCAAGTTTAAAAAAAATCAAACTCGTGGTAAGTACGTAGAATGTACGTAGCGGGTACGTCAGAGCTTGGGAAGTCTCTTAGCGGCTCATAACGCTAACGGCAGGTACTCGGGAAACGCGGTAAGCTCGTGAAGGTTTTTCAACATGTTGAAAAATGTCCATGAGAGCCCCGAGTACCTATGAGCGTCTATTACCATAATTCTCCAAGTTCGAATCAGGGGAAACTCGGGAGAACTCTTGAATTACCTCGTACAGTGGGACAGGCCCTTAAGTGTGCGGGGATCGCTGGTCGTTTTGGACTCGGTGGGCCAAAGGGCCTGTTTCCGCGCTGTATCTCTAAACTAAACAAAACTATGACTCCATAATCAGTTATCGTAATTAAAACCTCTCGATCATCTATCATCATTAGTCTCTCAAATATTACAGAAAGGTTCAACAATTAATATTATTTAAATGTTACAATGTAAAATTGAACCAAACTTCAAGAAGAGAATTTGCTTCCCAAACTATACATATTTTCTTCAAATTAATTTAGTAATTTATCTCCTGTGCATTGATCTTTACTATGTTTCAAAATTTGTGACAGGTCTTTTGATTTAACACCACAAAGATAAAATCCTAGACTTTGGAACTGTAATATTTTATTTGTATTTGTCAAAATCAATCAAAGACTCTTATTCATTGATTTCCCTATCCCATGCAATGCAGAATTAATGAGAATGAAAAGCTAATTAATGAGACACAGTGGTGCAGCGGCAGAGTTGCTGCCTTACAGCGACAGAGACCCAGGTTCGATCCTGACTACAGGTACTGTCTGTACGGAGTTTGTACGTTCTCATCGCGACCTGCGTGGGTTTTCTCCGGGTGCTCCGGTTTCCTCCCACACTCCAAAGACGTAGAGGTCTGTAGGTTAATTGGCTTCGGTAAAACTGAAAATAGTCCCTAATGCGTGTGGAATAGTGTTAGTGTACGGGGATCGCTGGTCGACATGGACTCAGTGGGTCGAAGGGTCTGTTTTTGTGCTGTATCATAGAAACATAGAAAATAGGTGCAGGAGTAGGCCATTCGGCCCTTCGAGCCTGCACCGCCATTCAATATGATCATGGCTGATCATCCAACTCAGTATCCTGTACCTGCCTTCTCTCCATACCCCCGATCCCTTTAGCCACAAGGGCCACATCTAACTCCCTCTTAAATATAGCCAATGAACTGGCCTCAACTACCTTCTGTGGCAGGGAGTTCCAGAGATTCACCACTCTCTGTGTGAAAAATGTTTTTCTCATCTTGGTCCTAAAAGATTTCCCCTTTATCCTTAAACTGTGACCCCTTTTCCTGGACTTCCCCAACATCGGGAACAATTTTCCTGCATCTAGCCTGTCCAACCCCTTAAGAATTTTGTAAATTTCTATAAGATCCCCCCTCAATCTTCTAAATTCTAGCGAGTACAAGCCGAGTCTATCCATATAACCATATAACCATATAACAATTACAGCACGGGAACAGGCCATCTCGGCCCTACAAGTCCATGCCGAACAAATTTTTTTTTCCCCTTAGTCCCACCTGCCTGCACTCATACCATAACCCTCCATTTCCCTTCTCATCCATATGCCTATCCAATTTATTTTTAAATGACACTCTCTCTTCATTTGAAAGTCCTGACATCCCAGGAATCAGTCTGGTATCACTATACTAAACTAAACTAAACTAAACTAAACTAAGATAAGGATTGATTCTGGCACACAGGGAACAGACTTGAAATGGAGCATAAACCATGATTTCCTGACTCTAGCCTTTGACAATAATCTGTGATACAAGCTGCCACAAACCAGCATCAACTCAGCACTCCCCCAAGTGTGCCCAGCACAATGGAGACCTGACAAAACCAGGTCCCAATCTTAGTTCCTGGTCTTCCTGATTTTAGCCTGCTTTGATAATCCACTTAGTCTGCCCCTGTGGCCAAAGGAATCGGAGCCATTATTTTTAAGGCACTCCGGCTGTCAACTGTGATTACTCACTCGTACGTATACATGGGAATGCAGAATGCGCAACTGAAGTGGGGTTAGAAAATGCTGCCTTTGACTTGGTTGGCCTTGATTGTGCAACATTGTTACATGACAGAAATTGAATCGGAGCATAAAGACTGTCTGCAGCAAGCTAAACATGTGCAGCATCACAACATGCAGGGGGCGGCTCGTAAAAGGTTCGCTTTCAACCCAGTAGCAAGTAGTTATTCTGATCTTCTCTGCCTGCTCATTCTCAGAAGCAAGTGTGATTATGACGGTACATTCATTTTGTCCCTACATTCAGTGGCTGGGCAGCACGGTGGCACAGCGTGAGAGTTGCTGCCTTACAGTGCCGAAGACATGGGTTCAATCCTCACCATAGGTGCTGTCTGTGCAGAGTTTGTACCTTCTACATGTGGCCCACATGGGTTTTCCCCGGGTGTTCCGGTTTCCTCCCACACTCCAAGCACGTACAGGTTTGTACGTTAATTGGTTTTGGTAAAAGATCGTAAATTAGTGTTAGGATAGTGTTATGCCCCTGTAGCGCGTACGGACCATGCCTCTCCCCCCTTCACCGGAAAGAACATGCAGGAGGGGTGAAAACGCGGTCGGCACAGGGCGACCCACGCGGAGGAGATTGCAACACGCGAGGAGTCTGGGGCATGTAGGGGTCAGAAACTGGGCCGGTTGTCGGTGGCTGGAACAGCAGCGGCGGAGCGTATAAACCCTGGGGCGGCGGACTCGGCTCGTTCACGGCAAGCAGATGATGACGGCTCCTGCGATAAACAGTTCCTTCAAAGTCAACCAGGTAGGAGCGGGGAAACTCGGCCACGAGTTGTCATGGTTGTCCAGGCGCTGGGCAGGTGAACCCATGGTCGGGTCCCTGGAGAAATTTCTAAGGTTCAGGATGTCTAGGTAGAAATCGGAGTTTGTCAGGCGCGATTGCTCCATTAAAAGTTTGGCACTTCGGACGGCCCGCTCCGCAAGACCGTTGCTCTGTGGGCACTCCAGGCTACTGGTGAAATGGTGGAAGTTCCATTTGCTGGTGAATGCCTTGAACTCGTTGCTTGTGAACTGCCTGCCGTTGTCGGTCTGCAAATGGACCGGGGAGCCGAAAGTGGAGAAATGTCTCCGCAGCTTGCGGATAACCATCTCAGATGTGAGGGAAGTAAGAAGGTTCACCTCGAACCAGTCCGAGTATGAGTTGGCCAGGACAAGATATGGCTTGCCACCCCATTCGAAGATGTCTGCAGCCAGAGAAGTCCAGGCCATGGCAGGCACCGGTTGCTGTAAAAGAGGCTGCCGTTGCTGGTGGGGCGCAAGGTTGTTGCAGGTAGAGCAGGGTGAGATGCGGTCTCAGATGTACTTGGCCATGCCAGGCCAGTAGAATTGGCACTGAGCGTGGGCAATCGTCGCATCAGCCTCAGGGTGCCCGCTGTGGGCCACGTTGAAGTACTGGTCGTGCAGGGAGGAAGGGACCACGACCTTGTGGCCCTTAACAATGATGCCGTCCTGGATCACCAGCTCGTCACGGACCACGAAGAAGGGTTGAACCACAGCCGGTGCACTGGCGCGCTTGCTTGGCCAGCCACGTTTGATCACGGAAGAAAGTCGCTGCAGAGCGGGATCAGCAGCGGTGTGCTCGGCCAGGCACTGAAGCTACTTAGTGGGAACAAAGTTAACGCCAAGCACAAGTAGATCCTCTTGTTCGTAGGGGTGGCGGTCGCAGGAAGCCCTTGGGGCACGAGAGGGAGTGTCGGCAACGTGCATCTCCGTGCCCTTCTTGTAGACGAGTTTAAAGTCAAAGTGCTTTAGCTGCAACATCATGCACTGCAGCCTGGCAGGAGCAACATGGATCGGCTTGTTTAAAATAGTCACCAGCGGCTGGTGTTCAGTCTCGACCATAAAACAGCTACCAAAAAGGAAGTCCTTGAATTTGGAGCAGGCGAACACAACCGCGAGCAGCTCTTTTTCGATCTGAGCATACCGTTGTTCGGTGTCGGTCATGGTGCGGGAGGCATACAAGACAGGATACAGCGATCCATCATCAGAGGACTGTAGGCAGGCCAAACCGAGCCCGAACCTGGAGGCGTCACAAGTGACAGTGATTGGGCGCCGTAGGTCGAAAAACCGTAGTGTCGGGGTGCTGATCAACTTGGACTTCAGACAGCCGAACGCCTGCTGGTGTTGCGGGAACCAGGACCAAGCGGTGTCCTTGCTGGTCAGTTGCCGCAGGGTCAGCAATGAAACATTCAACAGGTTCCTCCAGCAGCTGCTTTCTGGTGAAAAAACGCACCCTCTCTAAAATACGGTTCGAGGGCAGGTCGCAAATCTCCCTGAACTTGCGCAGCAGGCATACCGGGTCGTCAGCAGTCTCTAGAGGTATCTGTACCTGATCATCGGGACCCAGGACCGCTGGGTCGTAGGTGAAGGTTCTTGCTCTCCTCATGGCATCGGGGCCGGCAAGGTGGAGAAGTAGAGCGGCTTTAACCGCATCGGGCTCGTTCCGATGTGCGATGTTGATGTAGTGGCTGAAGTCCAACTCGAAGGTAGCCCAGCGCTCTGCGATGTCAGAATCAACAATGAGGGGCGCGGGCCTTCGGCACGAGGATGCCATGGTCAGTGAAGGCAAAACGCAGAGAAAGAAATAAAACTCAGAAAAAAGAAATAAAACCCGGGAAACAGGAGACGCGAGTCTTTTCTGACTGACACCATGTAAATAAGTGATTAAACATACTTGTACTTTACACTAGTCTTTAATGAGAACACAGGGTTAAGCACACATCAGCAGTCACTGTCTCCAGTCTGCTACTGTACCACGCAGAGGGAGAAGAAGGCGTTATTATAATTGGTGACTAAGGCGTGGTTAGTGGTACTGAGGTAGCTATATTATTGATTACATGCATAAACAGGAGGAAACTGGAGCTCCCGGAGAAAACCTGTGCAAGTCACAGGGAGAACGTGCAAACTCCGTGCATACAGCACCCATTGTCAGCATTGAACCCGGGTGTCTGGCGCTGAAAGCAGCAACTCTGCCGCTGCACCAACATCGGGTTCAATGAAGCTCTTTGTTCACATGATGTGTAGGGAATAAGCAGTATACATACAGTGACAATAAATACAGTAAACTCTTGTTAAAACAGACTATGGGGGGTGGGGGGTGGGGGTCCATTGTACAATACAATACGGTTTTATTCGTCACATTGCACATAAAGTGCAAGTGAAATGAATTTGCCAGCAGCGGTACAATGATAAAGAACATACACAAAAACACACTAAACATTTAACACAATCATCCACCACAGCATTCATCACTGTGGTGGAAGGCACAAAATTTGGGCAGTCCTCCTCCATTTTCCCCCGTGGTCGGGACCTCAACCCTCTGCAGCCATCGTTGCTGGCGTCCAGATGTGCAGACTGATAAAAGTCAAGGTAAGTCCAGTCGGATTGTTGCCGATTGTCCGCTGTGACCAAGTAAGGGATTACCATGCAACATTACAGCACCCATAGTCAGGATCGAACCCGGGCCTCTGGCGCTGGAGGGCTGCAATTCTACCGCAGCGCCACCGTGCTGCCTAAAAGGATGAACATGATTGAATGTTGTAATGCCGAACATGTTTTATTTGCTGCATATAGTCTTTATGCTCTGATTCAAATACTGCCATGAAACAACACTGCACAATCCAGGCCAACTAAATCAAAGGCAGCAATGTCTACTCCTCTTGTGCATTCTGGCATTCCCATGAATACGTACGAGTGAGGAATCACAGTTGACAGTGTGAAAGTTGACATTCATTCAAGTACATGAGCCTGTCTCAACTTTGTTCCCACAGCATTTGATCCCTCGATCGCCCTTACAAAATATCCAACTCCTTCATGAACCTCTTTCGGTGGTACAGAGTTCCATAGGTTCGTCACTGTTTTGGGAGGATTATTTTTTCTTCATCTCACTCCTAAATGGTTTGTTCATCCTTAGCATGTGACCCCTGAAGCTGGGCACCAGCCATCAAAAATATTCGTCCTGCCATTCCCGTTATCATTTTGTAGCTTTCTATGAAATCCCCTCACCATCTTCTAAACTCCAGAGACATATAACCATATAACCATATAACAATTACAGCACGGAAACAGGCCATCTCGACCCTTCTAGTCCGTGCCGAACACATAACATAATCTCCCCTAGTCCCATATACCTGCGCTCAGACCATAACCCTCCATTCCCTTCCCATCCATATAACTATCCAATTTATTTTTAAATGATAAAAACGAACCTCCCTCCACCACCTTCACTGGAAGCTCATTCCACACAGCTACCACTCTCTGAGTAAAGAAGTTCCCCCTCATGTTACCCCTAAACTTAGCCTTTCTCTTATCCCAACAATCATGTAATTCCAGGATACACAAAAATGCTGGAGACACTCAGCGGGTGCAGCAGCATCTGTGGAGCGAAGGATATAGGCAACTTTGCCTATTTCCTTCGCTCCATAGATACTGCTGCACCCGCTGAGTTTCTCCAGCATTTTTGTGTACCTTCAACTTTCCAGCATCTGCAGTTCCTTCTTAAACACTATGTCATTCCAGGAATCATTCTGGTGAACTTTTGGTGAAGTCCCTCTCTTGCAAGAAACACCGTGCCTCAGACAATGAGACCAAAACTGCACGCAATATATGTGGAAGACCCCAGTATTGTGTCTAGACATCCCTACTCCTGGACTTTGAACTTTAGAGATACAGCACGGAAGCAGGCCCTTCAGCCCACTGAGTGCATGCCAGCCAGCGATCACCCCGTGCACTAACACTATCCCACACACTAGGGACAATTTACAATTTTACCAAAGTTAATTAGTTTACAACTCTGCATGTCTTTGGGAGGAAACCAGAGCACCCGGAGCAACTCACACAGTCACAGGAAGAACATACAGACTCCATATAGACAGCACCCGTAGCCGGGATCGAACCTGGGTCTCTGGCGCTGTAAGGCAGCAACTCTACCGCTGCACCACCGTGCTGCCCGTTGCCCTCAAGTCTATATAGTTCAGAGCCTATTTGGACGTTGTAGTGTTTAATAGACACAAAAGGCAGGAGTAGTCAGTGAGTCAGACAGCATCTCTGGAGAAAAGGAATAGGTGACGTTTCGGGCCGAGACCCTTCTTCAGACTGATGGTTGTAGGGAAGAAGCTGCTCCTGAGCCTGGATGGTACAGTTTTCAGGCTTCCTATGCCTCCAACGAGCGAATAAAAAACAAATTCATCCCACGTTAAATAATCAACATGATATTTAATCCTTAAACAAGGCTCCAGTGAAACAATATATGAAAGAATATTTCATGAACAATCCCTCAGTACACTGCTCAAATGTCCCAGGGTGCCAAGAATGTTACGTACTTATAAAGCCTCCACCTTATCCGTCAGATGCATCACATTGTGAAGCCACAGGAGTCAACTTGGAATTGTGGTAGTGATGTGTTAGTACCATTGTGGTTGTGTCTTTGAAGTGACATTTGGAGGCGATGAGCAGAATCGACTGACTTTCTCAGGTGCTGTTCTGATTGCTTCTGTCAGAAGTATAAGAACCGTGTTAGTCTAAGCATGGTAGTTAGTTACATCGTAGTTTTATGTTCATAATAAGTCGTAGGAGCAGAATTAGATCATTGGCACATCACGTCTATTCCACCATTAAATCATGGCTGATCTATCTTTCCCTCTCAACCCCATTCTCCAGCCTTCTCCCCATAACCCTTGATACCCTTAAGGGCCTTGTCCCACTTGGTAATATTTTCAGCGGCTGCCGACGTTATTGACTGACGGATCAGGATGTTGCGACACCGCGCGTCAATACGTCGTCACGTCGCGTATCCGCCCCATTACACCTCATCATGCCGCAGATTTTTCAGTGACCCGATAAGTCAGTCAATTATGCCGACGGTCACCAAAAAAATCGGCAAGTGGGACAGGCCCTTTACTAATCAAGAATCTATCAATCTCTGCTTTAAAAATACTGCATGGCCTGGCCTCCACAGCTATCTGTGGCAATGAATTCCACAGATTCACCACCATCTGACTAAATACATTTCTCCTCATCTCCTTGTTAAAGGTACTTCCTTTTAATCTGAGGCTTTGGCCCCTAGTCATCGACTCTCCCACTAGTGGAAACATCCTCTCCACATCCACTCTATCCAGGCCTTTCACCATTCAATAAGTTTCAATTACACCCCCCCTCTCCCTGCCTTTTAAACTCCTGTGAGTGCAGGCCCAGAGCCATCAAACACTTTTAGTTGTTTCCAGTGGCATTTTTCGTATAATTTTAGAGCATCTCTTTAATTTCACTCTTCAAAAATTGTTCATTTTGAGACCAATTAGGTTTGTCCATGATAAATGCAGATTGCTGCAAGCATCTTCAATCTCATCTGAATTCTGCAATAATTACTCACACGGCCTTCAATACTATAACCATATCACACCAAAAAAATCAATGTCGTTTTTGGTATATTTATTTAGTTCAGCCAGACTGTCCATCTTGTAGTGACATTCAGAATGAGTCTTCCAAAAGGAATATCAGTCAAAGTGTCTTAGTTAGAATCTGCAATCCGCACTAATTCCTACTACACTAAGGCATAGCGAGATTTAGACTTTAGAGATACAGCGTGGAAACAGACCCTTCTGCTCACTGAGCCCGCGCCGACCAGCGATCACCCCGCTCACTAGCTCTATCCTACACACTAGGGACAATTTACAATTTTACAGTTGTATGTTTTTGGACTTTAGACTTTAAAGACACAGCGCAGAAACAGGCCTTTTCGGCCCTCCGAGTCTGCGCCAACTAATGATAACCTCACATACTAATGCTATCGTACACACTAGGGACAATTTCACGGAAGCCCATTAACCTACAAACCTGTAGGTCTAAAATCTAAAGCAAAGTCTAAAGGGACAATTTATAATTTCCAGAATCAAATTAACTTGCAAAGCTGCATGTCTTTGGAGTGTGGGAGGAAACTGGAGCACCTGAAGAAAACCCATGTGGTCACAAAGATAATGTACAGTACAAACTCTGTACTGACAGCCCCCGTTGTCAGGATTAAGTCTGGGTCTCTGGCCTTGTAAAGCAGCAACTGTGCCGCCTATCGAGACAGCATGGAAGTAGGCCCTTTGGCCTAACTTGTCCCTGCCATTCCAGATACCCGTCTAAGTTAGTCCCATTTACCTGCTTTTGACCCTTGTCCCTCTAAAGATAGAAAATGATTTAAAATTGGTAATTTTAATAGTGGATAAATGTTATATCTTTCTCAGTGAGTTGAATCATTACGGCTGTGGCAGTCGATTCCAACGGGAACCAGCAACTCTTAGTGTAGGAAGGAGCAGCAGATACTGGTTTAAACCATAGATAGTCACAAAATGCTGGAGTAACTCAGCAAGACAGGCAGCATCTCTGGAGAGGTGACGTTGGGTGACGTTTTGGGTTGAGACTAGGTTCTGAAGAAGGATCTCGACCCGAAATGTCACCCATTCCTTCTCTCCAGAGTTGCTGCCTGCCCCGCTGAGTTACTGTCATCAACTCTGAGTTTTAGTCTTGAATTGGCGTAAACCTGCAGATGGCCTGGGATCTACTGAGTTACAGATGCCACCAGAGCTTCCGTTCTCCTTGCTGAACTTTATGTAGAGCCCAACGGATTCAAGCGATATGGGGAGAAAGCAGGATTTCAGATTTTGGTTGATCAGCCTTGATCATGTTGAATAGTGGTGCTGGCTCGAAGGGTCGAACGGTCTGCTCCTGCACCTATTTTCAATGTTTCTATGTGTCTATAAATATGCCGGAATTCCCCAGCATTTCCCAAGCAATCTGCCCGCCAGCCCTTTGTCGCATAGACTTGATTTTAGGACTAACAATCCCATTCATTTCAGCATGAATTCTTGCCATTTTAGATCAGATGGGAAAAGCCAAGGATGACAAATTCAACCATTTGTTTTTTGTTTAACCTATTTTAATTTATGCTTACATTCTAATTCTAATTAATTATTTTAACTAATTATAATTATTAGAATTGATTATAATTCTAATTGTTTAGAGTATTAGTCATAGAATCATACAGCGTGGCAACAGGCCCTTCGGCCCAACCTGCCTGCACCAACCAACGTCCCATCTACACAAGTCCCACCTGCCTGCGTTTGGCCCATATCCCACCAAACATGTCGTATCCAGCACAATCTGGTTCAATTATTGCACTGCTTAGTGAAGGCAGCAAATGTGATAAAAAAAACAACCCTGCACATGATTCTAACTAAATCGCACACATCAAATTAACACCAGCAATAAGACAAAGAACCGTCTTAGTTGCTTGTCTCCAGATTCCGCAATAGCTTATTGAGTAGTGGATACCTGTAGCTCTGCAGCCATCAATGATCATTATGAGGATCATCGATTTGGACTAATCAATTCCCATCAAAATGCATTTTAGTGCTTGATTAATTATTTTGTTCATCTCAGGCGCAGTTCGACTTAATGGACTTGTGCACAGCCTATTAATCAGATCCTTTGCAATTTCTGCACTGGGTTTTGTTGATCCACCATGGCATCCTGTCTATCTGTCATGGTTTGGAAATATTAATTACCTGGGGGTTTGCAGTCACCGGTTCCAGGCTAGTCTGAGTTGGGAAAGAAGATGGGAGGGACTGCTGAGAGGGAGAAAAAAAGACTTGGCTTGGAGGGACTGTCGAGAATGAAGGGGGGGGGGGGGGGGGGGGGGGGGGGGGGGGGGGGGGCACACATTGAATGTTGCTTTAGTCAGTGGGTGGGGAATCTGTGACATTCATTGCCACAGAAGGCCGTGGAGGCCAAGGTAATGGATATTTTTAAAGGCAGAGATAGATAGATTCTTGATTAGTACGATTAATCATAGGCTATGGGGAGAAGGCAGGATAATGGGGTTAGGATGGAGAGATAGATCAGCCATGATTGAATGACAGAGTAGACTTAATGGGACATATGGCCTAATTCTGCTCCTATCCAATGATCTTATGAAATAGAATGTTTTTAAAAATGGTTTGTGTCAAAATGGAACACGTAACTTTGTCAGTGCCCTTGATATAGCGACTCTTTGTATACCTTGGGGTTTTCAAAACAAAGAATATCACTGAGACTTGGCACATGTGACAATAAAGTAACATACACTCATGTGCCAAGTAATGCAGAAAATGCTGCCACACAACCCTTCATAAAGCCTTGGCCCTTTTTAATGATTTGATCAGTGAACGCATCTAGATTCTACTTTTCTTATTATTCTATTCGAAAAATTATTATGCATTACTCAAAAAGAGAACAATTATAATATGAATCAGGAATATATAATTCTCAAAATAGTCACTTACTGTGCCTGAGGAATAGCAGAAAATCGAACAGAAAATGCAGGAAATATATTGGATAAGGGATGTAATGCTGAGGCTCTATAAGGCGCTGGTAAGACCGCATTTGGAGTATCGTGAGCAATTTTGGGCACCATATCTGAGGAAGGATGCGCTGGCTCTGGAGAGGGGCCACAGGAGGTTTACAAGAACGATCCCAGGAATGAGTGGGTTAACATATGATGAGCATTTGACAGCACTGGGCTTCTACTCGCTGGAGTTTAGAAGGTTGAGGGGGGACCCTCATTGAAACTTACAGAATAATGAAAGAGTGGATGTGGAGAGGATGTTTCCTCTGGTGGGAGAGTCTAGGACTAGAGGTCATGGTCTCAGAATTAAAGGGCGTTCCTTTAGGAAGGAGATGAGGAGGCATTTCAATAGTCAGAGGGTGGTGAATCTGTGTAATTCTTTGCCACAGGAGGCTGTTATTTTTAAGACAGAGATAAATAGATTCTTGATTAGTGCGGGTGTCAAGGGTTATGAGGAGAAGGCAGGAGAATGGGATTGAGAGGGAATAGATCAGCCATGATTGATTGGTGGAACAGACTTGATGAGTTGAATGGTCTAATTCTGCTCCTATCACATGACCTTATGACCTTATATTCAGTGGCTCAGATAGTATTTGTGGACTATTTTTCTCTTAGATTGGTTTGTACCCTTTTCTCCAAATTCTGTGCTCAATTCCCACCTTCTTGTACAATTAACTTGCGTCACTTTCCAACTAGCATCCTTTCACTCGCTACCTCATGCCTCATTCCAGATTTCCAACTGTGTTTCCTCTCTCAAAAGTTAGGGAATAAAACTAAAACCATTAAAATCATAAATAATTCTTGATATTGATATTCTGCAATACAGGTTTATCTGACAAGGGATTCTGTGTCATTGGCTGTTCGGCCCACCGAGTCTGCGCCGAGCACTGGCACTATCCTACACACTACGGACAATTTACAATTTTACCAAAGCCAATTAAGCTACAAACATGTACGGCCTTGGAGTGTGGGAGGAAACCGGAGTGCCCGGGGAAAACCCACTTGGTCACAGGGAGACTGAACAAACTCGGTACAGACTGCACCCGTGGTCAGGATCGAACCGGGTCTCTGGCGCCGTAAGGCAGCAACTCTACCGCTGCGCCACTGTGCTGCCCCAGTTCAGAATATGACTGAATGAATAAATGAATGAATGAATACTTTATTGTAGGGATGTTCTGAATGCATTCACGGGGGCACCAGTTCAAAAATATATATTTTTTAATTTTGCAATGAGCAGATATTGAGAGAGACACACGGTGAGGTAACATGCTAAATGTCTGTTGAAGAATGGGGAAAATGTAGAGATGGGATTCCGAGCCGCTCACAATGTGCTCACTCTGAATCCTTACAAATGGATCAGGACCTAGGCTCTTCCATATCATGTATTGTAAGTACCAACGTCTGATAGCAGTAAACTCCCTCTCATCACCACAAAAATAATCAATGTCAACTAAATTCTGACATGTTCTCAAGTGCAGTAAGTTAATGTTAAATAAGTCAATCTCTTCATCAGGGATAAATAGATTCTTGATTAGTGCGGGTGCCAGGGGTTATGAGGAGAAGGCAAGAGAATGGGGTTGAGAAGGAAAGATAGATCAGCCATGATTGAATGGTGGAGCAGACTTGATGGGTCGAATGGCTTGGTTCTGCTCCTATCACTTATGACATGACCTTATATTCAGTGGCTCAGATAGTATTTGTGGACTATTTTGCTCTTAGATTGGCTTGTACCATTTTTCCAAACTCTCCTAAATGCTTAACGTGCCTTAATTATTTACAATGTAAAAATAATGATTTTGCCCGACTAAAATAAATTCAACGTTATAGTAAGGAGCTGCTGGTCTTCAGCAGCTCCGTCTATATGTTCTGTGTATGGTGTGGAACATGATATTAGATATGATGCTTGTAAGAGTACTGTTATGATCTGTAGAACCAAAGAGGATAAATATCTAAAATTTCCAGATTTTAAATTGTCTGACAATAATCTTAGTGTCTGTAATAAGGTAAAATATCTTGGGCAGTTTATTACAGAAGAAATGACAGATGATGAGGATATTTATAGGCAACGGCGTATGCTGTATGTACAGAAGAATATTATCTTGCGTAAATTTGGTGCATGTACAGATGTGGTGAAGATGTCGCTGTTTAGAGCATATTGAACACCACTCGAGACTGCGCATCTGTGGTCGAACTACGGAAAGACAAGTTTGCAGAGACTAAAGGTGGCCTATAATGATGCCATGAGAACACTGCTAAGGAAATCTAGATGGTGTAATGCCAGTAACATGTTTGTGGCAGCAAGAGTCAGTACTTTAGAAGCTATCCTAAGAAATCATGCATATAAATTCATTTGCAGGATAAATGACTAAAAATGTAATTATCGTGGCCTTGTCAAACATAAGGTTTAGCACTACACGCTACGAATTCCAGTTGTGGAGACACTGGTATCATTGTCTCGTTGTAGGACACTGATCTTTCTTTTTTATTCCGGATTTTAAATCATGTATTGTTTTTTTTTTAATCTATAATTTATGATGCTTCTATAAGATATACTAAGAGTTTATATGTATTTTATGATATTTTTATATTTTTATGTAATGCTGTCCCTTGTCTGGACCTTGAGTCTGAAATAAAGTTTTTTATTATTATTATTATTATTATTATTATTATTATTATTATTATTATTATTATTATTATTATTATTATTATTCGATAGAAACATAGAAACATAGAAATTAGGTGCAGGAGTAGGCCATTCGGCCCTTCGAGCCTGCACCACCATTCAATATGATCATGGCTGATCATCCAACTCAGTATCCCGTACCTGCCTTCTCTCCATACCCTCTGATCCCCTTAGCCACAAGGGCCACATCTAACTCCCTCTTAAATATAGCCAATGAACTGGCCTCGACTACCCTCTGCGGCAGAGAGTTCCAGAGATTCACCACTCTCTGTGTGAAAAAAGTTCTTCTCATATAAGTGTAGGAAGGAATTGCAGATGCTGGTTTAAACCGAAGACAGACACAAAAAGCTGGAGTAAGTCAGTGGGACAGGCAGCATCTCTGGAGAGGTGAGGTTTCGGGTTGAGACCCTCTTTTCTTTAACTTCTCACAAGATCATTAGATTCAGTTATGCATTCTTGAAGTATTTTACTCCATCTAAAGACCATCCTGATCCGAAACATTGCCCATCCGTGATCTCCAGAGATGCTGGAGATCACGGAACTGCTTAGTTACTCCAGCACTTTTTGTCCTTTTTTGAAGTCCAATGCTACTTTAATCTATTCAAGCACATTGCTACTTTGCTAGTTGCCAGAGCAAGCAGCATTGAAAAATCAACTGACGCACACTGATTTAAAAACAATGAAAGGAAGCTTGAGAATGCTCTGGAGGTGTGATGTTGGCAGTCTCCACTGTGATACACAATGGCTCCTATTAATCACATGGAACAAAGGGATTTAATTGCCACCTAGATGATACTTTAACAGATACTTGCTGCAGCGGGAGGAACTTCAGATTCAGATTCAGATTCAACTTTAATTGTCATTGTCAGTGTACAGTACAGAGACAACGAAATGCATTTAGCATCTCCCTGGAAGAGCGACATAGCATATGATTTGAATAAATATTTACATTAGCATATATACAGACATAATGTTTTTCCTGTGGGAGGAGTATCCGGGGGGGGGGGGGGGGGGGGTGATTGGCAGTCACCGAGGTACGTTGTTTGAGTAGAGTGACAGCCGCTGGGAAGAAGCTGTTCCTGGACCTGCTGGTTCGGCAACGGAGAGACCTGTAGCGCCTCCGCGCCTCCCGGATGGTAGGAGGGTAAACAGTCCATGGTTGGGGTGAGAGCAGTCCTTGGCGATGCTGAGCGCCCTCCGCAGACAATGCTTGCTTTGGACAGACTCAATGGAGGGGAGCGAGGAACTGGTGATGCGTTGGGCAATTTTCACCACCCTCTGCAAGACCTTCCGGTCGGAGACAGAGCAGTTACCATACCATACTGTGATGCAGTTGGTAAGGATGCTCTCGATGGTGAAGCGGTAGAAGTTCACCAGGATCTGAGGAGACAGATGGACCTTCTTCAGTCTCCTCAGGGAGAAGAGATGCTGGTGAGCCTTCTTGATCAGAGTTGAGGTATTGTGGGTCCAAGAGAGGTCATTTGAGATGTTAACACCCAGGAACCTGAAGCTAGAAACACGTTCCACCTCCGTCCCGTTAATGTGGATGGGGGTGTGCGTGCCACTCCTGGACTTCCTGAAGTCTACAATGAGCTCCTTGGTCTTCTTGGAGTTAAGGGCCAGGTTGTTGTCAGCGCACCATGCTGCTAAGCGCTGGACCTCCTCCCTGTAGGCCGACTCATCGTTGTTGCTGATGAGGCCAATCACCATTGTATCATCTGCATACTTGATGATGGTGTTAGTACCCTGTACAGGTGTGCAGTCATAGGTGAAGAGGGAGTAGAGGAGGGGGCTCAGCACACAGCCCTGTGGAACGCCGGTGTTCAGGGTGAGGGTTGAAGAGGTGTGCTAGTCTAACCTAACAGACTGTGGTCTGTTGGTTAGAAAGTCCAGTATCCAGTTGCAGAGGGAGGGGTCGATGCCCAGGTTACCGAATTTGGTGATCAGTTTAGATGGTATAATGGTGTTGAATGCTGAGCTGTAATCGATGAACAGCATTCTTACGTAAGTGTCTCTGTTGTCGAGGTGGGAGAGGGCGGAGTGAAGTGCCGACTTAAAGAATACTTCAGCAATGGTCACGATGATCTTGGAGACAAATCTCCAACTAGAGTCAGTAGAAGTAAGGTGAAAGATTGTTGAGTCTCGGAAATCTGCCACTGAATGATTAGTACGGGTGTCAGGGGTTATGGGGTGGAGGCAGGAGAATGGGGTTGGGAGGGAGAGATAGATCAGCCATGATTGAATGGCGGAGTAGACTTGATGGGACGAATGGTCTAATTCTGCTCGAATCACTAATGATCTTATGAATGCTGAAGTCTGAAAATTACTGAGTACCCAGTGAAGGAGTGATTGCCCTTGTACTTCACGTGGAGGTTCTGGTTTAGAAGGCAGCACAAATCTTTTCTTTCTGAATTTCTAGGAAACCTGCAATCCTTAAATCTACTTGCTACAGGTGTACATTAGAGTGCATCACGGCCTGTCACGGCAACTCGAGCACCCAGGAACGAAGGAGATTTCAGAGAGTGGTTGACACTGCCAGGTCCATCACAGTTACTGACCTCACCACCATCGCAGAGCCGTGCGGACCCGATCCACTCACCCAACAACTGCGCCACCGCCGACCAGAACGACGACTGAGGACCGGAACGAGCCCCGGTCGGCCCGACTCGCCCCACAGGCCTCCCAGAGGATTGCAGTGAAGCCGGGCAGCGAGGCCTGTCTGGGCCGAAGGAGCCTCAGCGGTGGCGGCGATGGGAGCCCCGGCGGCAGCAGTGGGAACCTTGAGAGTATTGGGCCATGGCAGGAACGGGAGCCTCGGTGACGGTGGGAGCCTCGGCGGCAACGTGAGCCTCGGCAGGAACAGGAGCCTCGATGGCGGTGGGGCCTCACAGTCGAGGAGTGTGAGGGGGAAGGGAAGACAATAGGGACCTGGCATGGGGGGCGGCCGTGAGGGACGGTGGGAGAACAAAGGAGGACCCGGTGTGGGGAAGGGAGGGGGGGGGGAGCACTCTAGTTTACAAACCTCTGCCCAGTGGATAAGTCTGTGTTCGTTTGTTTGTTTGTTCATTTGGTGCAGGCGCTGTGCACACGGCAGCCAACCAACAGTCGCTTGTCTTTTTCATTTTGTTTTCACTTTTAATTTCAAGTTTTTTTGTACCTTGTGTGTTGTGACTGTTGGCAGACTAATTTTCCTCTGGGGATGAATAAAGTTTATCGTATCGTATCGAAGGGTTCTGCAGGAGCCGCTGCCTCAAAAAGACAGAGGATATGGGCGGCACGGTGAAGCAGTGATAGATTTGCTGCCTTCCAATGCCTGATGCAATCAAGCTGGAAGATTTTGCAATAAATGCTGGATTGCTTTATTATTGTAGCTCCTGAACATGTAAGATCTTTCCATCTTCCTCCCATTATCTTGCACAGAATTTATCACACTTTCCCGCCTCAATGCCCCGTGTAACTGTTCAATAAGATTTTCGAAGTATAACAATCTTTAGAATTTAGAGATACAGCGTAGAAACAGGCCCTTCGGCCCATCGAATCTACACCGACCAACCATCACCCAGTACACTTGCACTATCCTACACAGTAGGGAAAATTACAATTTACAGAAGACAATTAACCTGCCAACCTGCACGTCTTTGGAATGTGAGAGAAAACCGGATCATCCGGAGAAAACCCACATGGTCACAGGGAGAACGTACAAACTCCGCATGGGCAGCACCCGTAGTCAGGATCGAACCCGGGTCTCTGGCACCGTAAGGCAGCAACTTTGCCCCTGAGCCACCGTGCCGCCCTTGACAGACCTGATCTTTTATGGAGAAACCTGCATTAATCTGACTACCACGACTGTTTATCAATCATCTAGAATTAACTGTCTCTTTGCTCATTCCGCTTTTTCCAGGTCCCAGTCTGAAGAAAGGTCTCCACTCGAAACGTCACCCATTCCTTCTCTCCAGAAATGCTGCCTGTCCTGCTGAGTTACTCCAGCTTTTTGTATCTGTCTTGTGTATATATTTACATGTGTGTGTGTGTGTGTGTGTGTGTGTGTGTGTGTGTGTGTGTGTGTGTGTGTGTGTGTGTGTGTGTGTGTGTGTGTGTGTGTGTGTGTGTGTGTGTGTGTGTGTGTGTGTGTGTGTGTGTGTTTATATGGACATGTATATGTGTATCTCTCTCTCTCTCTCTCTCTCTCTCTCTCTCTCTTTCTGTCTCTCTCTCTATATATATATATATATATATATATATATATATATTTACAGTATATATGCATACACGCACACACGCACACACACATATATATATATATATATATATAGAATCTGTGTGCATTACATTTACAGATGTGTTAAGCTACCGCAAGTAAGATTTTCATTGTACTTACATGTGACAATTAAACACTTGGCTCTCGTCTCTCATTGTGTCTGCTTCTCTCTGCTAAAGTAGATGATGTCATTCTTTCCTTAGAGAAGACAGCTCCAGTGGCCTTCGAATGCAGTGGTGCTCCGAGTGCTGGGAATACACAGCACATCAGCCACAATAACCGGCAATGATGTGGAGGTCACTAAGTTCAGGTAGACAGCGGTGTTGAAGTAAGTATAAAAATGTGTGAGTTGTATTTTATATCTTATAATCTTCGGAGGAGTCTGTGAAAACCAAAGCAGGGAATCGAGACTCACTTTCACTTGGTAATATTCGAGATGATGGAAAGGTGCAAATAATGTCAGAACGTTTATGACCTGGATGTCAAATCAAGTGCATCTCACATGCCAAACATGTGGCCAATGTAAAAGAATGTTCTGGGTCCAATTTTGCTAACTATGTGATTTTTAGAGATGATTTGCAAAAAAAAATCCATTGCCTTGCATTTGAAGAAAACAATGCTGCTTGGTGCAATTTAGTTTAGTTTAGTTTAGTTTAGTTCAGCTTAGCTTAGTTTAGTTTAGAGATACAGAGCGGAAAACAGGCCCTTTGACCCACACCGACCAACGATCCCCGCACACTAACACTATCCTACATACACTAGGGGCAATTTACAATGACACCAAACCAATTTGCCTACAAACCAGCACGTCTTTCGAGTGCAGGAGGAAACCGGAGAAACTGGAGAAAACCCGCGTAGGTCACGGTGATAATGTACAAACTCCGTACAGACAGCACCCGTAGTCAGGATGGAACCCGGGTCCCTGGCGCTGTAAGGCAGCAACTCTACCGCTGCGCCACCGTGCTGCTCCACGGCCAAATGTTATTTAGTATTTCTACCGTGTCCTCCACGTGTTATTAATATGAGGTGTCCTTCCCCTCGCAATCTATGCACAAGATAAAATGTTGTATTCATACCAAACACAGGCAGGAAAGACAAAGGCTCTTTCAACTGTTCTTCCATGCCAACTAATGAGTCCTTTCAAAACTTCCTGATATGTATCGCATCATGGGTACACAAGGAGCTGCTGATGTGTAAACTAGTAACCTGGTGTAAACCAGCATCTGCAGTTCCTTCCTACACAATCCATTGGCACAGATGCCTGTGGAGGCAAATTCATTGGGTATTTTTAGAGGGGGAGATTGATAGGTTCTTGATTAGTAAGGGTGTCAGGGGTTATGGGGTGAAGGCAGGAGAATGGGGTTGAGAGGGAACGATAGATCAGCTATGACTGAATGGCCCTGTGACCGCGTGCGTTTTCACGAGGTGCTCCGGTTTCCTCCCACACACTCTAAAGACACACAGGTTTGTGGGTTAATGGTCAAATTGTCAATTTCCCCTATTGTGTCGGATAGTGCTAATACATAGGGTGATCGCAGGTGGGTGCGGACCTAATGGCTTGTGTCCGCGTTGTGTCTCTAAAGTCTTTTAAAAAAAATCTGCTGGAGAGTTGCTGCTATCTTTGCAACAATCCTAATGGTGTGTGTTATTTGATCCCCTCACCATACTACCCACCCCCACATCATTTTATTTCAAATAATTCAACAAAAATAAATCTGAAGGCCTTATTTTCGTCTATTCAGAGTGGGAAATGGGCTACTTATACAATTCTAGCAACGTTATATTTCAGATGATTGAGGTTATGCAGAATAAATTATTTAAAACCTGCAAGATGCCAGGAAGTTCAGTTGAATGCCTGATGCAATCAAGCTGGAAAATGTTGCTACAAATGCTGGATTGCTTTATTATTGTAGCTCCTGAACATGTAAGATCTACCCATCTTCCTCCCATTATCTTGCACAGAATATATCACGCTCTTCCGCCTCAATGTCCCTTGTGAGTGTTCAATGAGACTTCCTAAATGTAACAATCTTTAGACTTTAGAGATACAGCATAGAAACAGGCCCTTCGGCCCATCGAATCTCCGCCGACCAACGATCACCCCGTACACTTGCACTTATCCTACACAGTAGGGACAATTTACAATTTACAGAAGCCAATTAACCTACCGACCTGCAAGTCTTTGGAGTGTGAGAGAAAACCGCGGCACCCGGAGAAAATCCACACGGTCACAGGGAGAACGTGCAAACTCTGCAGGGACAGTGCCTGTAGTCAGGATCGAACCCGGGTCTCTGGCGCCATAAGGCAACAACTTTGCCGCTGAGCCCTTGACAGACCTGATCTTCTATGGAGAAACTGCATCAATCTGACTACCACGACTGTTTTATCAAACAGCTAGAATTGGTTGTACACAAAAAAGCTGGAGAAACTTAGCGGGTGCAGCAGCATCTATGGAGCGAAGGAAATAGGCAACGTTTCGGGCCGAAACCCTTCTTCAGACTTCAGCTAGAATTGGTTGTCTCTTTGCTCATTCCGCTTTTCCCAGGTCCCAGTCTGAAGAAGGGTCCCGCCCAGAAATGTCACGTACCCATGTTCCCCAGTGATGCTGCCTGACCTGCTGAGTTACACCAGCACTATGTGTCTTATTTCTTCCTGTTGGCTTCGGTTGTTTTCCGATGATTGAATCGGGTTACTGATGATGGTTGTTAACTGTCTTTTATTGTTGCACTCTGTGGTGAAATATAACCCTGCAGATAAGAGGAATGTAAAGAGCCTACACCATGCTGGCTTCAGCTTGTCTAACACTGACTTGATTGCACAGACTAGATTCCAAATTGGTACTATAAGAGGATGGTACACGAGCTGGAATATAAAATTATTCTGTAGCCCCAGGGTTGCACCGCGTAGCCTTTTATATTATAAATGTGCCACAAGTCGGCAACAGGATTGACAGCCCAGAGATTTGGAGTGGTTTCAGAATTCAAAGTAATCTTCCAGTGAAATAAAGGTGTCAATCTTCTGATGATTCCATCGATGGAGGACACAGGTCTGAACCTTGTCTGATTTCCGTATGAATAATTTTGATATGAATGCAAAGGCAATCTTAATGGCAAACAAATATGTATTATATGTGAAGTGGCATAAGACACAGGCACAGCTGTGTTTTTTTGTTGACCCACATCAGAAGAAAATTTCTTTGTGGATTAGACATCTTGTCCACCATTTTGTCCCCGAGCATTTTAGCACAAAGCTCAGCTTTCGAAGGTGAACTTCCCTGATCTCTTTACTACTTCATGCATTTGAGGTAAATAACTTGGAAGGCCAGGAATTCTAGTTTAGTTTAGTTTAATTTCGTTTTATTTTGGAATACAGCGGGGAAACAGGCACTTCGGCCCACCGAGTCCACCCCCACCAGCGATCCCCGCACACTAACACTATCCTACACACACTAGGGACAGTTTACAATTTAACCAAGCCAATTAAGCTATAAACCTGCACGTCTTTGGAGTGTGGGAGGAAACCGGAGCTTCTGGAGAAATCCCAAGCAGGTGAAAGCAAATGGTATGTTAGCATTCATAGCAAAAGGATTTGAGTATAAGAGCAGGGAGGTTCTACTGCAGTTGTACATGGTCTTGGTGAGACCACACCTGGAGTATTGCATACAGTTTTGGTCTCCTAATCTGAGAAAAAAACATTCTTGCCATAGAGGGAGTACAGAGAAGGTTCACCAGACTGATTCCTGGGATGTCAGGACTTTCATATGAAGAAAGACTGGATAGACTTGGCTTGTACTCACTAGAATTTAGAAGATTGAGGGGGGATCTTATAGAAACTTACAAAATTCTTAAGGGGTTGGACAGGCTAGATGCAGGAAGATTGTTCCAGATGTTGGGGAAGTCCAGAACAAGGGGTCACAGTTCAAGGATAAGGGGGAAATCTTTTAGGACCGAGATGAGAAAAACATTTTTCACACAGAGAGTGGTGAATCTCTGGAATTCTCTGCCACAGAAGGTAGTTGAGGCCAGTTCATTGGCTATATTTAAGAGGGAGTTAGATGTGCCCCTTGTGGGATCAGGGGGTATGGAGAGAAGGCAGGTACAGGATACTGAGTTGGATGATCAGCCATGAACATATTGAATGGCGGTGCGGGCTCGAAGGGCCGAATGGCCTACTCCTGCACCTATTTTCTATGTTGCTATGTCACAGGAAGAAATTACAAACTCCATACAGACAGCACCAGTAGTCAGCATCAAACCCGAGTCTATGACGCTGTAAGGCAGCAAGTCTATTATGAATGAACTGAGTGCAATTGGTTGACGTGGGCCCTTCAGCCATCATTCTTTTGCCAACTCCCTCTTGATGCTGGAACCTTGGGATCGGTGAACAATCTCCTGCACAATGGCGATTAATCAATCAATAGACACCAAACATATTAACTAGATTCTTATGAGAGTAACTTTGAGTCAAGGTTTAGTTCTTCATCCCAAATGTACATCAGTCAAACTCACCTGGTTGGAAGACCTTCCTTGCGACGGCTTCCATCGTTTCAATCCAGTTTCTTCCCAGGTGTTATCAGCCAACTGAACAGTCCTCATATCAGATAGAACGTGGTCCTGATCTCTTTGGAGGTCTTTGAACATTTCTGTAACCAGTCTGAAGAATGGTCTTGACCCAAAACGTTGCTCATTCCTTCTCTCCAGAGATGCTGCCTGCCCCGCTGAGTTATAGACAATAGTCAATAGGTGCAGGAGTAGGCCATTTGGCCCTTCGAGCCAGCACCACCATTTAATGTGATCATAGCTGATCATCCCCAATTAGTACCCTGTTCCTGCCTTCTCCCCATATCCCCTGACTCCGCTATCTTTAAGAGCTCTATCTTGAGAACTCAAGAGAACTCTCTCTTGAAAGCATCCATAGAACCGGCCTCCACCGGCCTCTGAGGCAGAGAACTCCACAGACTCACAACTCTCTGTGAGAAAAAGTGTTTCATCGTCTCCGTTCTAAATGGCTTACCCCTATTCTTAAATGTTAATCCAACATTTTCTGTCTATCTTCAGTTTAAACCAGCATCTGCAGTTTCTTTCTACACAATACTCTAAATGTGGCCTCACCAACATCCTATATAACTGCAACATGACCTCCCAACCTCTATACTCAATACTCTGACTGATGAAGGGCAATGTGCCAAAGGCCTTTTTGACCACCCTATCCACCAGTGACGCCACCTTCAAAAAAGAGATTGAAGTTATTTTGCAATTTTGCAATTTGCAATTTATACAAATGTATTTGCAATTTATTCTTTCGCAAGATGAGGTGACTGACATCATGCAATCAGGATAACAGCCTTATCACCTGCCTGGGGTAGGATGTGCCAGCTGAGAGGAGCCAGAGGAGGTTTACCAGAATGATCCCAGGAATGAGTGGGTTAACATATGGTGAGCGTTTGACAGCACTGGGCCTGTACTCACTGGTGTTTAAAAGAATGAGAAGTTCCTCATTGAACTTACTGAATAGTGAAAGGCCTGGATAGAGTGGATGTGGAGAGGATGTTTCCACTGGTGGGAGAGTTTAGGACCAGGGCCCATAGCTTCAGGATAAAGGATGTTCCTTCAGGAAGGAGATGAGAAAGGAATTTCTTTAGTCAGTGGGTGGTGAATCTGTGGAATTAATTGCCACAGAAGGCTGCGGAGGCCAAGTCAATGGATATTTTTAAGGCAGAGATAGATAGATTCTTGATTAGTGCGGGTGTCAGTGGTTATGGGAAGAAGCTGGGAGAATGGGGTTGAGGGAGAGATAGATCAGCCATCATTGAATTCCGGAGAAGATATGATGGGCTGAGTAGCCTAATTCTTCTTATGACCTTATGACCTTATAAAATAACATATCAGATATAAATATCAAATATAAAATCATGAGGAATAGATCAGGTGGACGCACAGAGTCTCCTGGCCAGAACTTATCCCATTTCCAGTGGAAGAGAGCAACCAACAAAGGGCGTAAAACCTTTGCTACTTGGTAAGCTTGTCACGTGCTCATGCCATGATAAGTACAACCCAGATTGCCATGGGGAATGCGCATGTCAAGCCTAATACATGTAACAACACAAGGAATGCCACCTGATAAATGCTATTTCAGACCAAAGAAATATCATCCTGCACACTAATGCCAGATATCCAAACAATTACCCTGATACATTTATTCTGTTGCAGTCCACGTGTCCTGCAGGGCTAACCTTTCACATCAGCTTAAGTCACCTTTGCGAAATAAAAAGCTTATAGTCCCAGGATCATTCAGTTAACTCCATTACTGTGACCCTGCAATTTTTGTATTGCCTTCAAGGGACAAAAATGTCCCAGGGCTTTCATGGAAGCATAATGAGGGCAAAAGTGACAACACAAATAATATCTAAAATCTGATTCAATCGACGAACACAGGGACAAACCTTGCTCACTGTTGTCAGTGGTTGCAATTAGAAGGATTAGGACAACTAGAGAGCAGTCCTGAACTACTATCTAACTCATTGTTGACCCTCAGACTATCTTTGATCTGGCTTTACCTTGCACTAAACGTTATTCCCTTATCATGTATCTATATACTATAAATAGCTCGATTGTAATCATGTACTGTCTTTCTGCTGATGGATTAGCACGCAACAAAGGCTTTTCACTGTACCTCGGTACCTTTGGAGCACAGCAGGTTAAGGGGGGACTTGATAGAGGTCTTTAAAATGATGAGAGGGATAGACAGAGTTGACGTGGATAAGCTTTTCCCATTGAGAGTAGGGAAGATTCAAACAAGAGGACATGACTTGAGATTTAAGGGACAGAGGTTTAGGGGTAACATGAGGGGGGACTTCTTTACTCAGAGAGTGGCAGCTGTGTGGAATGAGCTTCCAGTGGAAGTGGTGGAGGCAGGTTCGATTTTATAATTTAAAAATAAATTGGATGTTACATATGGACGGGAAAGGAATGGAGGGTTATTGTCTGAGTGCAGGTAGATGGGACTAGGGGAAAATAAGTGTTCGGCACGGACTTGAAGGGCCGAGATGGCCTGTTTCCGTGCTGTAATTGTTATATGGTTATATGGTTATATGTGACAATAAACTAAATATGTAGGAAGGAACTGCAGATGCTGGTTTAAATCGAAGATAGACACAAAATGCTGGAGTATCTCAGCGGGACAGGCAGCATCTCTGGAGAGGAGGAATGGGTGATGTTTTGTGTTGAGACCCTTCTTCAGAATGATAATCAGACTTTGATCAGTCTGAAGAAGGGTCTCATCCCGAAACCTTACTGATTCCTTATCTCCAGAGATGTTGCCTGATTTTGCAATCTTTTAATACTTAGTCAGGCCTGCTGCGTGTATTCAATGTTTGAGGCCCTATGGTACCTATTGACTTCCAGGCCTGGCTGCCCCAGTGGTGTCATGCCATGTCTCATAAGCTTTGACTAGTCCTCAGGTGTCAGATCCTGAGACCCGCATCCCAAAATGTTCTGACAGCATTTTAACAGCCCAAGAGATACTTAAAAACAGTTCACTTGGATGCAAGTTTACTTCGAAGTCACGTGAGTGACAACGTGAAGAACCCGTCCAGCACGCATGTGCGACATGAGCATTCATGCAGTGCAACAGCGACGGACGGGAGTACAGGGCGCACCCGCTACAGCTTGAAATAGACGGACCGTCAGGTAAGTTTATTCTGAGGTCGTTTTTTCGAAAAGAGTTGCTTTGTTTTGTCTCACCAGGTCGAGACATAGAGACAACAGGAAATTCGGCCCATCGAGCCTGCACCATTCAAATGAAGGCTGATCAGCACTCAAGAAGACCTGCTCCCCCCTGTTCACAACTCCAACAGAGGACCCTCTGTGGCGATTCACCATCAGTTCTTCTGGGTTTTAAAAGATTTCCCCCTTTATCCTTAAGCTGTAGGACATCGCACACCCTGCGGTCCACCCCATCAACCCGACAACCGAGATCGCCCCCCGACTCCCTCCCATCAGTGGGGGGCAAGAGGTAGGACCGCACCCGCTACCGAGCGAGCCCAGCCTGAGCAGCAGCGGGCTGGGTGTAAATCAACGAGGAAGACAAACCGGCCGGTGGTATCCGACTCTTCGGACGGGGACGTCTCACCGCCCGAACGCGGCAGAGACAGCCACCTGAGCCGCATGGAGTGGCTCATGGAGCAAATGCTCCAGCGAGACTTGCTTCGGGAGCTGGAGCAGTCTCGCCAAGGGAGTTCAGGCACTCCCGCCACAGTGCCTCACAAGGCACTGGCCATCGCTTCCCCCTCAGCCGAGGGCAGCGTTGGCGACCAGGGCTGGGCTGGTCAAGAAGAGGGGTCACTGGCCAAAGATGTCTGGAGTACGCTTGGGGTACAGAACCAGGAAGAGCTGCTGGGTGTGGTAGACCGCCACGTGGCAGCTCCACGAGCAGGACGGCCATTAGAGCCAAAACTGGCGGCCAGCATAGACTACCTGTCCTTCAAACCCCTACAAGAGCAGGTAGTCAATGAGGCACTAGAGCTGTATTCGGCCCCAGAGAATTGCGCCTCGCTCAACGTGCCGGCTGTCAACAGTCAAATCTGGGGGCACATTGGGCAGAACATCCGCAACCAAGAACTCAAATTACAGCAGATTCTCAGGCTCCTGACGTCAGCCAAAACTTCCTATGCTCGTTCCGTGGATGGGGTGGAAATGACCATGAACCAGCAGGATACATTAGCACTGCTGTGTAACACCCAATTCGAGATCAACAACCTCCGTAAGGAGATAATAAGACCTGCCCTCAACCCGAAATTCACAGGGTTGTGCAAAACACCGGCCTCAGAGCCACAAATCCTGCTCTTCGGCAAGGACATCTCCAAAAAAGTGAAGGACCTGGAAGAGGAGTCCAAAACATTTGGCCTCATGAGGGCAGGCCCCGGGACGAGCAAAGCCACAAAACCCAAGCGGCAGTACCCCACCGCGTCCACCAGTCGACGTCAACCTCATGGGACTGGTGAAAGCTCGGGGTCTGCACATTACTCCCGAAAGCCTTTTTTAGGCCAGGGCCCAGAGCGGACCCCATGGAAAATGCGCCACCCCCAACCAGCAGCACATCAGACAACACATCGTCCGACGAAGAAACAGAAGAAACATCCGTAACCATGGAGATAGCTGGGTCTGGTTCCTACCAGCATATAAAAAGTGGGGGTTCTATACTAACAGGGGGGAGATTACACCTGTTTGTGAAAGCATGGAGATCTGTCACGAATGATGAATATATACTCAATAACATTCGTGGATACAAAATAGAATTTGCTCAAGAAAACATGCCACCAGTTCAGCATATACCCCAAAGGGTCTTTTCCCTCTCAGTTAAAGAAAAACTAGAGGGCCAAGCAGAACTGGTGAGACTACTCACAAAGGGTATCATTGAAAAAAACAAACATGAACCCTTGGAATTTGTCTCAAATATATTCACTAATAAAGATGGTGGATGTCGCATCATCATTGACTTAACTTCACTAAATATGTTTGTTAAGTGCATACATTTCAAAATGGAAACGTTTGTAACTGCCAAACAACTGATTTCCAAAGGATACTTCATGGCAAGCATCGACCTTAAAGATGTTTACTATTCAGTACCCATTCAAAAGGATCATCGCAGATACCTGAAATTTACCTGGATGGGGCAACCATGGCAGTTTAAAGCGTTGCTTAATGAGTTAACATCAGCCCCAAGATTGTTCACCAAGATATTAAAACCAGCCTTGGCAATATTAAGAAAACAGAAACATAGTCATGGCATATCTTGATGATATCTTAATAGTAGGCAAAACCATGGAATTGGCTATATCAGCTGTGTCAGCTACCAAACAATTGTTTGAAACCTTGGGATTTGTTTTACATCCAGATAAATCTAAGTTGACGCCATCCACAACCATGGACTATCTGGGATTCACAATTAACTCAGTCCACATGTCTGTAACCTTGCCAAAAGACAAAGCAGCAGAATTGGCACAAACATGTAACAATTTAATGGTCAACGATCAACCAACCATTCGACAAGTGGCAAGTGTAATTGGGAAAATGGTAGCAGCATTTCCAGCCACACAATTTGGACCTCTGCACTATCAAAACTTACAAAGAGCAAAAGTGCAGGCGTTAAAACGACATGCAGGTCACTTTGACCGAGTCATGAAATTACCCACCGAAGCAATATCAGAGCTACAGTGGTGGATAGGGAACATTTGGCATAGTTCCAGCCCTATCATCGTCATTAACCCTACGTTAATTATTCAAACAGATGCCAGTGCTCAAGGCTGGGGAGCAACTAATACCATATCCAGCACAGGTGGTAGATGGACTAATCTAGAGTCATCTTTACTACAAACACTGGGCATAAATTATCTGGAAATGTTGGGTGCATTTTATGGCTTAAAAGCATATTCAACAAATATGCATCGCTTGCATGTTCGTTTACAAATAGATAATACCACGGTGGTGGCCTATATTAACCATATGGGCGGTATAAAATCAATATCATGTGACAAATTGGTCAACACAATCTGGCAATGGTGTGTCGACAGACATATTGGCTATCAACATCTTACCTACCAGGTAAGCTAAATACAGTGGCAGACACCAGGTCACGCAAATTCAATGATAACACCGAATGGATGTTAAATCCCAAAGCATTTGCTAAAATTACAAAGCAATATGGCGCGTCAGATATTGATCTATTTGCATCCAGACTAAATCACCAGGTTCCAATGTATGTCACTTGGGAACCAGACCCTGAGGCAGCAGCGATTGATGCGTTCGCGCTGCTGGAGAAAATTCTTCTTTTATGCTTTTCCTCCCTTGCCTGGAAATTATGCCTCATCAGTCGGGTACGACGCAAAATACAGATGGACTCTGCTTCAGGTATTTTCATAGTACCCGACTGACCATGGTTCCCAGTGGTTCTCGACATTGTCGTCGAGACCCCAATGACTTTTCCCAGTAGCCCAGAATTGCTAACCCACCCAGTATCAGGCATAAGCCACCCATGCCACGATAAAATTAAACTCCTGGGTTGCAGATTCTGAAAAGGCCTCTGCTGGGCCTGGGATTGTCAGAAAACACCATCAACACAATGACAGCATCCCACCGCGTATCCACAAGGAAACAATATTTGTCAAGCATCAGGAAGTGGGAAAAATACTGTTTGGACACAGGAACCACATACTCAACCACAACTGTAACCAATGTACTGGAGTTCCTGGCAGGCTTTCACCACAATGAAGGACTCAGCTACAGCACCATTAACACAGCCAGAAGTGCTCTGTCTGCCTATTTAATTCAGGAACCAGGACAACAGGCCATTGGATCCCACCCACTGGTGATCAAGCTCATGAGAGGCATATTTAACTCCAATCCCCCCAGACCAAGGTACACCCAAATCTGGGGGTTCAGTGTGGTCCTGACATACCTTAGGGGATGGTCACCAGCCAGGTCCCTCACCCTGGAACAATTAACTCTGAAGACGATCATGCTGATGGCACTTGTCTCAGCACAAAGAGTCCAGTTACTTCATCTATTACGTTTGGACAACATGGTTGTAACACCACACTGTGTCTCATTTACAATCCAGGGGCTGGTCAAACAGAGCAGGCCAGGAACACCAAGCCCAGTCATGGAATTCCAGGCTTACCCACCTGAACCACGGTTATGTGTCATGACCCACTTATTGAACTATATTGACACAACAAGAATTCCCCGAGGGAGAGAAAATCCTTATGGGTCAGCCACAAGAAACGTCATGGTCGGCCAAACAATTTCAAGATGGCTCAAGCAGGTGCTGAAAGCCGCTGGTGTAAATACTAACGTGTATAAATCTCACTCCACCAGGGCAGCATCCACGTCGGCGGCTAAGAGAATGGACGTACCTATGGACCACATCCTGGCTACAGCGGGGTGGTCTGGGGAAAAAATGTTTCAAACTTTTTATAATAATGTTGGCAGAACCTGCATCATTTGCAGAAAAAATATTAGAATCTGCAAATATATAATTTAAGCCCGGGGGAGCAATTTGTTTTTGTTATTGTTTAATAAAACACCATTATTGTTTTTACAAACAGATTCATGGTTGATTACGATAACGTACTTCCTCCCTCGAATGACTTTGGCAGTGAGTGAAGTATGAACTGTTACACGGTTTGAAATCATAGAGCTTTAAAATCTTCACGTAGTCACTCACATGACTCCGAAGTAAAATAGTAAGATTCAATAAGAACTTACCAGTTCGAAGTTTGATCTGTATTTTATGAGGAGTTACGATGAGGGATTACGTGCCCTCCGCTCCCACCCTCAATTATAGAGATCAACTGGTATTTAAGTTCTCCTTTTCTTTACTATGTTTATTTCAATTACTGTGTCTTTCTGTGATTCCACACCGCTGCTTTTAAGTATGTCGCGCATGCATGCTGGACGGGTTCTTCACGTAATCCCTCATCGCAACTCCTCATAAAATACAGATCAAACTTTGAACTGGTAAGTTTTCGTTTAATCGTGCTGTTTTAGTTTAGTTTAGTACAGATACAGGCCCTTCGACTGCACCAACCAGTGATCCTCACAGACTTACACTATCCTACACGCACCATGGACAATTTACAATTACACCAAGCCAATTAACTAACAAACATGTACATCCTTCCCCTGTCCCACTTAGGAAACCTGAACGGAAACGTCTGCAGACTTTGCGCCCCACCCAAGGTTTCCGTGCGGTTTCCGGCGGTTCTCGGAGGTTTTTGTCAGTCTCCCTACCTGCTTCCACTACCTGCAACCTCCGGCAACCACCTGCAACCTCCGGGAACCGCACGGAAACCTTGGGTGGGGCGTAAAGTCTCCAGAGGTTTCCGTTCAGGTTTCCTAAGTGGGACAGGGGCATCAGAGTGTGGGAGGAAACAGGAGATCTTGGAGAAAACCCACACAGGTCACAGGGAGAAAGTACAAACTCTGTACAGACAAGCACCCGTTCTCAGGATCGAACCCGGGTCACTGGCACTGTAAAGCAGCAACTCTACCGCTGCGCCACCACTTCGCCACGCCACCTATTGCTGCAATTAAAATGAATTTAAAGTAAAATCCATAAAAAATAGATTTACTGATTGGTTCTGAAGTAAAATGAAGAATTGGATGGTCAGATGAACACCCAAATGCTGATGTCACTGGTGGAAATGTTATCAATGATTTATAACACAACAATAGACACCAAATTTAAAATAATAAAGCACATTCTATGAGACTGCCACAAGCAACTCATCAAACCCACTTTAACAATTTTTGCTGCTCTCCCTGTTGGCTGACCACTAGCCTCTCATGCGGTGCTTCATGGATCATGGCAGCTCATTCAGCAAAACATAAGTCCTCATCGCCCCCTTGACGTTTGCGCCAATTACCTCAAATCTGTGTCCTCAGGTTATTGATCACCCCAACTTGCCCCAATGCCAACAGGACCACTTTTTCTAATCTCTTTCATCATCTTGAACACCTTTGGTATTAGTTTTTACTTATCCTTCTTTGCTGCAGTCCCCAGAGGCCACTGCAGGGAGACTGATTGGAAGAAATTGCAAAGAGTTTGAAGCTGTGGGTAATGTCAGCATCAGGAGAAGAGCCATGCATTATGTGGGGAATATTTGAAGGAAGGACACAAATTTCTGATATTCCCTCCTCCTCTGTCTCAACCAAGCATAAGTAGTGAAACCTGTTTATCTATAAATCTGTGGTATGCTTTATAAATCTGCATCGTTTGGTGCCATCAGCAGCGGCACATTGGCGCAGGGGTAGAGTTGCTACCTCACCAGAGACCCAGGTTCGATTCTGACTACGGGTGCTGTCTGTACGGAGTTTGTACATTCTCTCCTCGACTGCGTCAGATTTTCCCCGGGTGCTCCTTATACCTCCCACACTCTAAAGACGTACAGGTTTGTAGGTTAATTGGCTTTGGTAAAGTTGTAAATTGTCCCTAGTGTGTAGGATAGTGCTACCACGGGGCGATGGTTGGTCATAGAAACATAGACATAGAAAATAGGTGCAGGAGGAGGCCATTCGGCCCTTCGAGCCAGCACTGCCATTCATTGGGACCATGGGTGATCTTCCCCAATCAATAACCCGTGCCTGCCTTCTCCCCATATCCCTTGATTCCACCAGCCCATAGAGCTCTATCTAACACTCTCTTAAATCCATCCAGTGATTTGGCTTCCACTGCCCACTGTGGCAGGGAATTCCAGCATGGACTCGGTGGGACGAAGGGCCTGTTTCCACGCTGTATCTCTAAAGTCTAAAATCCGTTGGGAGATGAGGCAGCCTTTGTACAGACACACATACCTTTGTTAATTTCTATAGAATACAATTTTTTTGAGTGTGTGGGAAGGAACTGCAGATGCTGGTTTATACCAAAGTTAGACACAAAGTGCTGGAGTACCTCAGCAGGTTCGACAGCATCACTGTAGAAAAAGGGTGGGTGCGTTTCAGGTCGGAACCCTTCTGCAGACCTTCAGACCCTTCTTTGATCTTTTTTAGAGAGAAGACTAATTCCCCCAAATATTCCTAGATTATCAATGGAGAATGCTTCAAATTATTACATTCGTTTGGATCGTAGGTGGTTTAAAATCATTAAAATACACAATCACATTGCTAGGTGGAAAGTTTCTAATTTCAGGAGTTGCTTTTTAGTTTCATAGGAAAGGCCCTTCAGCCCATCGAGTCCGCGCTGACCAGCAATCTGATTAGGGACACACTAATGCCCCTGTCCCGCTAACACTATCCTGCACACACTAGGGACATTTTACAATTATACCAAGCCAATTAACCTACAAACCTGTATGTCTTTGGACTGTGGGTGGAAACCAGAGCGCCCGGAGAAAACCAACACAGGTCACGGGGAGAACGTACAAGTGTACAGACAGCACCCCGATTGGGCTTGTATGCACTGGAATTTAGACCGATGAAAGGGGATCTTATAGAAACATTAAAATTCTTAAGGGATTGGACAGACTAGATGCAGGAAAAATATTCTCGATGTTGGTGGAGTCCAGAAGCAGGGAGTCACACTTTAAGAATAAGGGGTAAGCCATTTAGGACTGTGGTGAGGAAAATTCATTGGATGTTTTCAAGAGAGAGTTAGATTTAGCTCTTAGGGCTAACTGAATCAAGCGATGTGGGGAGAAAGCAGGAACAGGGTACTGATTCTGGATGATCAGCATAATCATATTGAATGGCGGTGCTGGCTCGAAGGGCCAAATGGCCTACTTCTGCACCTATTTTCTATGTTTCTATGTTTCACCCATAGTCATGATCGAACCCAGTTCTCTGGCACTGTAAGGCATCAGCTTAACCACTGCACAACCCTGCCACACTGGAATGTTGGGCATGGACAATAAATGGCAGCATTATATTACTGGTAAAGTCCACATCTTTATTCACATTATTATTTTTTAAACTGAAAAGCAGGAAGAGTGCCCAATACAATCAAGTGGGAACATTTTGGTCATCTTATTCATTCTCTCAACTCTTTTCCTCGTATCTAGCTTGAGTGAATAATCAGGACATCTGCCTTTCAAAGTGTGGTTGAACAAAAATATACATCATTCTTTCCTGATTTGCTTTATGCTCTCTTCAATTAGCTGAAAACTGGCTTTAATGGCTAGATATGTCCTGTAAAAGCAGAGGCTGATTTACAGGACTTGACAGTAGCCTTGAGCTAGTACAAGATGGGTTGTAGCAGACTTGAACTTGTTTGAGTGCTAAAGGCATTTCCTTCCTGCTGTGTTTGCCTGCACAGTCTGAAACCAAATCAACTTTTGAGAGTACTGAAGTCACTTCCATTACAATATTGAGAATGAATCTGAATGAGAATTAGATAGTACTAATGTACATTCCCCACTTAAAAAGCAACTACTTTCACTCAGAAACAAATCCTGATTGCAAAGCATTGATATGGAGTATCAGGGGTGGTATAGTGGGGCAGTGGTAGAGTTGCTGACTTACAGCA
The DNA here is from genome assembly GCF_028641065.1 of Leucoraja erinaceus. Classification (NCBI taxonomy): domain Eukaryota; kingdom Metazoa; phylum Chordata; class Chondrichthyes; order Rajiformes; family Rajidae; genus Leucoraja; species Leucoraja erinaceus. Next base: position 48,218,271 of record NC_073387.1, read on the forward strand.
CCAGAGACCCAGTCTTGATCCTGACTACGGGTGCTGTCTGTACGGAGTTAGTACACTCTACTTGTGACCGCATGGGGTTTCTCCGGGTGCTCTGGTTTCCTCTTCAACTCCGAGACGTGCAGGTTTGTAGGTTAATTGATTTCGGTAATAATTGTAAAGTTGTCCCTAGTGTGTAGGATAGTGTTAGTGATCACTGGTTGGCACGGACTCGCCAAGGTGGGCCGAAGGGCCTGTTTCCGTGCTGTATGTCGAAAGTCTAAAGCCTATCTCTCCCTCAGAAGAAACAAAGAACCACAGATGCTGGTTAACACACAAAAGGACACAAAGTGCTGGAATAACTCAGCAGTTCACTCAGCATCTTTGGACAACGTGGATAGGTGACCTTTCGGGTCAAGGCACTTCTGCAGACCTCTCTCCATCAATCTCAGTACAAGACATCTGAATAATGACTGGGGAGTAAACGTTGACAAGGGCACCTCTCAGCATTAGTCCCATGAGTTTCTTTACGGCCATTTGCCAAGGCAAAGGACATTTCAGTTTAAAATTTAATTTGATTACTGGCACCTTCAACAAAATACTCTTTACTCAGGACCACACTGGATTGCATATGGAATGAGACCAGAATGCACAGACAGTGATACCAGTGAGCTTTGACTCGGGTTTGAGTAACAGCTATAAATTTTGGTTACATTCATAATCACATCTGAACCAATATTTTTGTTAGTAACTTGGCAAAGGTATTTTACTGGAAGACTAGCATTTACACAGGCAGTCTAAGCATATTAAAATGAAACTGAAATATCCTCCAAATGAAGTGCATTATTCTTATTTGTCTAGAAATCTTATTTCAATAAAAAAAAGTACCTATATTAAATAGATTTTCATAACTGGCTATTGGCTTTTTTCCCATTTGTACACTAGATGCATTACATTATCGTATTGGGATTGCTTTCCCATCTAATAGGCTTGAATTCATAAAAAAAGATTGTAACTTAAGTATCAAAACATTAAAATGGCAATTAGTCAAAACATGTATTATTTCCCCATTCCCTGTAACTGCCATGTTTTCTTGCTTCTCGTGAGAATAGTTACCTGACATCTGGTACATCTGAAAACATAGAACATAGAACAGCATAGAACTAGCCTTTCGGCAATGTCTATGCTGAACACGATGGCAAGATAAGCTAATATCATTTGGGTGGCACGGTGGCATAGTAGTAGAGCTACTGCCTTACAGCGCCAGAGTCCCAGGTTCGATCCTGACGGTGCTTGTCTGTACAGAATTTTTACGCTCTCCCCGTGACCTGCGAGGGTTTTCTCTGAGATCTTCGGTTTCCTCCCACACTCCAAAGACGTACAGGTTTGTAGGTTAATTGGCTTGGTATAAATGTAAAAGATTGTCCCTAGTGTGAGTAGGATAGTGTTAATGTGCGGGGATCGCTGGTCGATGTAGACTCGGTGGTCCCAACGGCCTGTTTCCGTGTTGTGTCTCTAAACTAAACAAAATCTTCCCAGTCATGATTCATATCATCTTTGCGCATCTATCTAAAAGCCTCTTAAATGTCACTATTGTAGCTGCCTCCACCACTACCCCTGGCAGTGTGCTCCAGATACACACCACCGTCTCTGTAAACAACTCTTTTAAACATTTCCCTTCTCACCTAAATCCTATGGCCTTCAGTCTTTGACATATCCACTCTTGGAAAAAGGTTCTAACTGTCTACCCTATCTATACCTCTCATAATTTTACATACTTTTGTCAGATCTTCCTTCAACCTCTGGTGTTCCAGAGGAAATGATCTAAATTTTCCCAAGCTTGTCTTGTAGCTAATATCACTAATCCAGGCAACATTGAGGTTCATTGATGCTTCTGATCAAATATAGCTATCGCACCTCTAATGATGGAATTAGGTCTCGTGTAGGTTTTATTGGCTTTTCTTTCTTTAAAAGAATACCAAGAATAAGTGACACATTGCCATCATCTCCCAGGTATGAATTTCCTGCTTGATCTTTAGAGGTTTAATTTAGTTCAAAGATACAACACGGAAACAGGCCCTTTGGGCCCACTGAGTCTGCAATGACCAGAGATTCCCACAGATTAACACTATCCTACACACACTAAGGACAATCTACACATTCACCAAGCCAATTAACCTACATACCTGTATGTCTTTGGAGTGTGGAAGGAAACCGAAGATCCCAGAGAAAATCTATGCGGTCACGGGGAGAACGTACAAACTCCGTACAGACAGCACCCGTGGTCGGAATCGAACCCGGCTCTCCGCCGCTGTGAGGCAGCAACTCTACCACTGCGCCACTGATATTTTAAGTTTATCTTAAAACATTGCATTTTTGATTGCCTAGGAAGGAATGACAGATGTTGGATTACACCAAAGATAGACACAAAATGCTGGAGTAACTCAACTGGTTCAGCAGCATCTCTGGAGAAAAGGAATTAGTCAAGACCCTTCTTTAGTCTCTTCTGGTTGCATTTTGATTGCCATACTTATTGTCTGCTCTGATAGTACTAATATCTTTTAGGTTTTATTATCTTTTAAGTTTGAAATTATAAGGTCATGGGGTCATGTGATCGGAGCAGAATTAGGCCAATCGGCCCATCAAGTCTATTCCGCCATTCAATCATGGCTGATCCATCTCTCCCTCCAAACCCTATTCTCCTGCCTTCACCCCATATCCCCGATACCCATACCAATCAATAATCTATCAATCTCTGCCTTAAAAATATCCACTGACTTGGCCTCCACAGCCATCTGTAGCAAATAATTCCATAAATTCACCACCCTCTGACTAAAGAAATTCCCCCTCATCTCCTTCCCAAAAGAACATCCTTTAACTCTGACATTATGACCTTTTGTCCTAGACTCTTCCACGAGTAGAAACATCCTCTCCACATCCACTCTATCTAAGCCTTTCACTATTCGGTAAGTTTCAATGAGGTCCCTCCTCATCCTTCTAAACTCCATCGAGTACAGGCCCAGTGCGGTCAAATGTTAATCCACTTATTCCTGGGATCATTCTTGTAAACCTCCCCTGGACCCTGTCCTGAGCCAGCACATTCTATGAACTAAATGTGTTATATCCTTAATAGGCATCAAACAATAGATATATTCAATGTTTAGACATTGGCAATAGTTCCAGTTTATTTGAAAATAAATTATTCATGTTTTGTTTTTGAAGCATGTATGTGCAAGTTAAAATGAGAACGAACAAAAGTACCGGTAATAGTATTTAAGAAGGAACTGCAGATGCTGGGAAATCGAAGGTACACAAAAATGCTGGAGAAACTCAGCGGGTGCAGCAGCATCTATGGAGCGAAGGAAATAGGCAACGTTTCGGGCCGAAAAGTTGCCTATTTCCTTCGCTCCATAGATAGAAAACATAGAAACATAGAAATTAGGTGCAGGAGTAGGCTCTTCGGCCCTTCGAGCCTGCACCGCCATTCAATATGATCATGGCTGATCATCCAACTCAGTATCCCGTACCTGCCTTCTCTCCATACCCCCTGATCCCCTTAGCCACAAGGGCCACATAACTCCCTCTTAAATATAGCTAATGAACTGGCCTCAACTACCCTCTGTGGCAGAGAGTTCCAGAGATCCACCAAAGTTTTTCTCATCTCGGTTTTAAAGGATTTCCCCCTTATCCTTAAGCTGTGACCCCTTGTCCTGGACTTCCCCAACATCGGGAACAATCTTCCTGCATCTAGCCTGTCCAACCCCTTAAGAGTTTTGTAAGTTTCTATAAGAACCCCTCTCAATCTTCTAAATTCTAGAGAGTAGGAACCAAGTCTATGCTGGTCTTTCTTCATAAGACAGTCCTGACATCCCAGGAATCAGTCTGGTGAACCGTCTCTGCACTCCCTCTATGGCAATAATATTCCCTCTATGCCACTCCCTCTATGGCAATATATGCTGCTGCACCCGCTGAGTTTCTCCAGAATTTTTGTGTACCAGTATTGGTAATTAGGCCTAAACAATTCTTTCATCTTAAGTTTCTAAGGAGAAATACCACCTATTGGAGAATTCTCAGCAGCCGGTATAATTAAACTTTGATGGTCAAATTCTGATCTACACAGAATCCATCATGATACACTTTCTATCAGAATGAGGGCTAATAAAACCAGGACATTTTAAATCTTTGCGTGAAACGTAACAAAGTAATAAATCATATCCAGAAATGTTTTAATATCCTACATTTTTAGTTTGGTGTAGTGTAGAGATGTTACCGGGTCTGTGCTGACCAGCGATCCCCTTGCACGCACGTACACGATTCTGCATGCTAGGGACAATTTTACAATCATTATCGAAGGCAATTAACCCACAAAGCCTGTGCATCTTTGGAGTGTGGGCAGTCATGGTGGCACAGTGGTAGAGTTGATCCCGGAGACCCGGGTTCGATCCCGATTACGGGTACTGTCTGTACGGAGTTTGTAGAAATAGAAATAGAGGATAGTTTCTCATTACTCACATTGTTCATTCTTGCCATAGAGGGAGTACAGAGAAGGTAAACCAGACCGATTCCTTGGATGTCAGGACTTTCATATGAAGAAAGACTGGATAGACTCGGCTTGTACTCGCTAGAATTTAGAAGATTGACGGGGGATCTTATAGAAACTTACAAAGTTCTTAAGGGGTTGGACAGGCTAGATGCAGGAGGATTGTTCCCGATGTTGGGGAAGTCCAGAACAAGGGGTCACAGTTTAAGGATAAGGGGAAAGTCTTTTAGGACCAAGATGAGAAAATCATTTTTTACACAGAGAGTGGTGAATCTCTGGAATTCTCTGCCACAGAAGGTAGTTGAGGCCAGTTCATTGGATATATTTAAGAGGGAGTTAGATGTGGCCCTTGTGGCTAAAGGGATCAGGGGGTATGGAGAGAAGGCAGGTATGGGATACTGAGTTGGATGATCAGCCATGATCATATTGAATGGCGGTGCAGGCTCGAAGGGCCGAATGGCCTACTCCTGCACCTAATTTCTATGTTTCTATGTTTCTATGTACATTCTCCCCGTAACCTGCGTGGGTTTTCTCCGAGATCTTCGGTTTCATCCCACATTCCAAAGACGTACAGGTTTGTAGGTTACTTGGCTTGGTATGTGTAAAAATTGTCCCTAGTGGGTGTAAGATAACGTTAATATGCGGGGATCGCTAGTTGGCGTGGACTGGGTGGGCCGAAGGGCCTGTTTCCATGCTGTGTCTCTAAACTAAACTAAAACTGAAACCAGAGCACAAAGAGAAAACCCATGCGAGACTCACAGGGAGAACGGACAAACTCCATACAGACAGCACCCGTAGTCAGGATCAAACCCAGGTCCCTGGCACTGTGAGGCAGGAACTCTATCGCTGAGACGCCCTAAAGATTCTGTAAATAGCTCGTTCTAAGCTTCCCCCATTCTGGTATCAGTCAATAAAATACTGAATCAAGCACTTGAGCAACTAAACTTTATTTTGGATAACACAACAACAAATTCCCTATATGATACCTAACCACCGCGGGTTCGATCCTTGTATCTGCTTGGCCAAGCCCTTCCAGCCTTGTGCAAGCAGAGACACTCCAAAAGGTCACGCAGTCCCAAGCGCTCTTCCAGAATATCGGCAAAGGACATAGTGGGGGCTGTCTTTATAGGTCCCCGAACCTTGAGGGGCCGAACCACATGGGGGTCGTCTCTTTATAACCCAATCAAACATATAGATTATAACAGAACATAATTGACAGTTTCCCAACCCAATAATATAATCTTATATACATTGTATTCAAAAGAAACTTCTAGAAGGAAACCAACACAAATGAATAGTGCAACATGTGCCCTGGGATTCAAACAGTTCCTCCATGGCTCAACATTTCAACCAATCAACAATTAACAGGATAACCATCTTGCAACTAAGTGTACATAGTATAAATAGTTTGCATCGATCCAATCAGTTCTATGCATTTTCCACCTCATTGTGAGAACTCTGCAGATGTCCAATTCTTTCTCTGCACCACTGATCTGGGCCACAGACGTGCTGGCACCATTCAGCAGCTTGTCTCAGTTCTGCAGAGGCACATTTAACTTGACCAAAATGGCCTAGTAGTACATAAGCCCTTACTAAACTTTAATGCCATGGCTGCTCTAATTTAGCCAAGATTAACAATTCTATTTCTGCAAAGCTTTCTGGTGGAGGAACAAAGTGTTGAAAATCACAACCAAAATGGTCACTGACATTATCAAGTAAAGGCCAAGTGTCCTTTTACTTCGCAAGGTAAGAAGAGCCGGGAGATTTGTGTGTGTCTTTTTTCCACCCACAAATGTCTAAATCTTTTAAATTTTATTGCAAGAGATCAACAATAAATTGATCAGCTCCTGTCAATTCAAGGTGAGATCAGTCACAAAGGTTCGTGAATCCCTGCTCTCTGACATGTTGGCACAGGATACTGGAGATTACAATTCTGACTGCAGGGCATTGTTGAAACAAAGCTCAGTAACAAGTCACTGGAGTGTGCTGTGCTGCAGGGCTGTGCGCTGTGCCTGTATCCAAGAGCCATGGAATATGTAAAACAATAAACAATTAAAAACTAAACAATGTCATTGCCACAATCTCCATCTCGTAAATTCTAATAGGCCTGTCCCACTCAGGCGATTTTCTAGGCGACTACCGGTGAATTCACCAAAGTCAGCACCGGCGACAACCTACGACAGCACCTACGTCAAGCTACGCTCATTGGCGTCAGATCCACGGTCGCCACTGTCACCGAAAAAATGTCAACATGTTGAAAATCCGGCAGCGACCAGAAAGACGCTACGACTCTTTGGGCGACTGAGGAGACTACTCACGACCATACAGGCGGCACCCAGGCGACCACCGGTGACTATGTGGCGATAGCCTAGTCGCTTGTAGTTGCCTAAAAAATCGCCTGAGTGGGACATGCCCATTACCTCAGTTTAGATTTGTTTAGAGAAACTGCGCGGAAACAGGTCCTTCGGCCCACTTAGTCTGCAGCAGCCAGCGATCCCCGCACATTAACCCTACACACACAAGGGGAATTTGACATTTATACCAAGCCACTTAACCTACAAACCTGTACGTTTACGAAGTGTGAGAGGAGACCGAAGATCTCAAAGAAAACCTACACAGGTAATGGGGAGAATCTACGAACTTTGTACAGACAAGCACCCATAGTCAGAATCAAATCCGCATCTCTGGCACTGTGAGGCAGTAGCTCTATTCTACGCCACCATGCCTCCCATACTTCTTACTATTCAGTATGCTGAATCTGCACAGCTTGTACATGACAAAGTTCGAGGTCACAACACAGATGATCCCACCATAATTGTATGTAATGAGGCCAATTGTGTGCAGCCTGAATTCCAAAGCAGATTGGTTTAATATTCTCTCGCATAGCAAGGTGCCGTGAGAAACTTGGCTTTGCATGCTATCCAGGCAATAATACCATGAATGAGTACAACACTCCATACACAGTACAAGTACAGCAGGTAGAGTTAAAAGAGAATTTAAAAGAGGGAACGATTCTAGCATGACAGCTACAGAGAAAGTGCAAGAGCAGCAAAGAGGTAGATAGGAAGATCAGAACTGCACCCTTAGATAATGAGAGGTCTGAATAATAGCCTGATTACGGAAGAAGTTGTTCTCGAATCTAACGGTACATGGTTTCACGTTTTGGTATCTTCACATAAAATAGAGCAGGAGAGGGGAGAAGAGGGAATGGCTGGTTTCCCAAAGTGACATGAATAGACAATAGACAATAGACAATAGACAATAGACAATAGGTGCAGGAGTAGGCCATTCAGCCATTTGAGCCAGCGCCGCCATTCAATGTGATCATGGCTGATCACTCCCAATCAGTACCCCGTTCCTGCCTTCTCCCCATATCCCCTGGCTCCGCTATCTTTAAGAGCCCTATCTAGCTCTATCTAGCTTTTTTGATGGACTGCGTGATGGACTGGGCTGAGCAAAAAACTCTCTGCAATTTCTTGTGATCTTGGGCCGAGCAGTTGTCAAACCAAGTACTGATGCACCCTGATAGGATGCTTTTGACGGAGTTATTGTAGACATGCCAACTTTCATTGATCTTCTGATGAACATTGGTGTGCTTTTGTGGCCATAGCGTCAAAGTGGTTTGCCTAGTTTAGTTTAGTTTAGAGATACAGTGCGGAAACAGGCCCTTCGGCCCACCGAGTCCGCTCTGGGCCCCACTCCCGGCCCCGCAGCAAACTTGCTAATGGAGATTGATAACAAAAAAAGATTAAAAAGTCAAACTTTGTCGGAGACCTTACATTTGGAAAAAAAATAGATATGTTTTAATTGACAAACCAGAATTATTCATTAGAATATGGTGTTCATTTATAGATTAATTGAAGGGGTAGATTGGACCGGCACGGAGGCCGGACTGAAGCCTGAACCCAGGACTAGATGAATAGTCATGTTCTCTGACCTACGGACCTATCTCCCAAGTTGTTTTATTGATACTTTATTCTATTTTTCTAATTTCTTTCTTTCTTTCTTTCTTTCTTTCTTTCTTTCTTTCTTTCTTTCTTTCTCTTCTTTCTTTCTTTCTTAATAAATCTTTCTAGAGGCAATGTTTATAGGTAACTGATAAAGGAGAATCCCAGCTACTTTGGTAACTGGGTCCCTGGAAGCCTGGATATTTAATATATAACCGTTAAACAAAGTCTGTACTGGTTTGGACTATGATATGCAGATGCCTCTAATAAAAATGTATTAAACATTGCAGCTCCTTGAAATCTGAAGTCAAAGCAACAAAAGTAGCAGGTACTCAGCAAGCCAGGCAGTACCTTCTTCTTCTTCCGTGTCCATCTTCCATGTTTCAAATGTTGACATCGCTGTAATCTTCTGTCCTGAAAAGGACGCAAGCTTCCTAAGACTGCATGGATGAACTACAAAAATTGTTAATCCCAGTTTGGCAAAAGAATAAATCAGGGAAGGTAGTACATCCATGGATAACAAGGGAAATCAGGGATAGTATCAAAGCGAAGGATGATGTGTACAAATTAGCCAGAAAAAGCAGCATACCGGAGGACTGGGAGAAATTCAAAGACCAGCAGAGGAGGACAAAGGGCTTAATTAGGAAAGGAAAAATAGATTATGAAAGAAAACTGACAGGGAACATAAAAACTGACTGCAAAAGTTTTTATAGATATGTGAAAAGAAAGAGATTAGTTAAAACAAATGTAGGTCCCTTGCAGTCAGAAACAGGTGAGTTGATCATGGGGAACAAGGATATGGCGGACCAATTGAATAACTACTTTGGTTCCGTCTTCACTAAGGAAGACATAAATAATTTGCCGGAAATAGCAGGGGACCGCGGGTCAAAGGAGTTGGAGGAATTGAGTGAAATCCAGGTTAGCCGGGAAGTGGTGTTGGGTAAATTGAATGGATTAAAGGCTGATAAATCCCCAGGGCCAGATAGGCTGCATCCCAGAGTACTTAAGGAAGTAGCTCCAGAAATAGTGGATGCATTAGTAATAATCTTTCAAAACTCTTTAGATTCTGGAGTAGTTCCTGAAGATTGGCGGGTAGCAAACGTAACCCCACTTTTTAAGAAGGGAGGGAGAGAGAAAACGGGGAATTACAGACCAGTTAGTCTAACATCGGTAGTGGGGAAACTGCTAGAGTCAGTTATTAAAGATGGGATAGCAGCACATTTGGAAAGTGGTGAAATCATTGGCCAAAGTCAGCATGGATTTACGAAAGGTAAATCATGTCTGACGAATCTTATAGAATTTTTCGAGGATGTAACTAGTAGCGTGGATAGGGGAGAACCAGTGGATGTGGTGTATCTGGACTTCCAGAAGGCTTTCGACAAGGTCCCACATAAGAGATTAGTATACAGTATAGTATGAGGGAATTGAAGGCAATATCTCCAAGTTTGCGGATGACACTAAGCTGGGGGGGCAGTGTTAGCTGTGAGGAGGATGCTAGGAGACTGCAGGGTGACTTGGATAGGCTGGGTGAGTGGGCAAATGTTTGGCAGATGCAGTATAATGTGGATAAATGTGAGGTTATCCATTTTGGTGGCAAAAAACAGGAAAGCAGACTATTATCTAAATGGTGGCCGATTGGGAAAGGGGGAGATGCAGCGAGACCTGGGTGTCATGGTACACCAGTCATTGAAGGTAGGCATGCAGGTGCAGCAGGCAGTAAAGAAAGCGAATGGTATGTTAGCTTTCATTGCAAAAGGATTTGAGTATAGGAGCAGAGAGGTTCTACTGCAGTTGTACAGGGTCTTGGTGAGACCACACCTGGAGTATTGCGTACAGTTTTGGACTCCAAATCTGAGGAAGGACATTATTGCCATAGAGGGAAGTGCAGAGACGGTTCACCAGACTGATTCCTGGGATGTCAGGACTGTCTTATGAAGAAAGACTGGATAGACTTGGTTTATACTCTCTAGAATTTAGAAGATTGAGAGGGGATCTTATAGAAACTTACAAAATTCTTAGGGGTTGGACAGGCTAGATGCAGGAAGATTGTTCCCGATGTTAGGGAAGTCCAGGACAAGGGGTCACAGCTTAAGGATAAAGGGGAAATCCTTTAAAACCGAGATGAAACTTTTTTTTCACACAGAGAGTGGTGAATCTCTGGAACTCTCTGCCACAGAGGGTAGGTTAGGCCAGTTCATTGGCTATATTTAAGAGGGAGTTAGAAGCGGCCCTTGTGGCCAAGGAGATCAGAGGGTATGGAGAGAGGGCAGGTACGGGATACTGAGTTGGATGATCAGCCATGATCATATTGAATGGCGGTGCAGGCTCGAAGGGCCGAATGGCCTACTCCTGCACCTAATTTCTATGTTTCTATGTTTCTATGTTTCCAGCGACAATCAGTGCACGCCATCACTTGTTGTAAGAGATGATTGTGGTGGCAGAATTAGCTCAGGATACCTGCAGGTTCCAGCCCTGTGGATGCTTCTGGCAGTACCCAGAGAGAAAGAGAGAAATACAAGAGTTAAAATTCCAGATCTACGGCTTTGCGATGGAATGAAATATTGGAACAAATCGTCTGACAGAAACTGAGGATTATCTGAGTGTTCCAGCTAGCTGGCACCTTCAATGGGCATATGAATCAATTATGTGCATATTGTTGGCTGTAGGCTTGGATTGCTTTCGCTCTTCGAATTAGTGGGAGATGGGATGAATGTATTGTCATGACAGCAGTGCAGACTGACCTTCTGAGAATCTACCATTGTCAGCACAGTTGCCAGAGTGCTGTGCATTATCTCTCTGCGATGCTGCATCAAACACAAATATGATGAAGAAGAATTAGGCCAAAGCAAAAACAACATTACAGCACTTACTGTGATAACAATTGCGAGACCAACAAGTAATTTCCTACCGTTTCACCAGCAGCCTGGCCTGGGCCAGCCATGTCGAACCAATGGCCAAGAAAACACACCAATACCTCTACTTCTGAGGAAGGGTCTCGACCCGAAAAGTCGCCCATTCCTTCTCTCCAGAGATGCTGCCTGTCCCGCTCCAGCGTTTTGTATCTATCCTCTACTTCTTTAGAAGGTTTAAGAAGTTCGGCATGTTCCCAACAACTCTCACCAACTTCTACAGATGTGCCGTCGAAAGCATTTAATCGGAATGCATCACAGCATGGCTTGAGAACAGCTTCATCCAAGACCGCAAGAAATTGCTGAGAATCGTGGACACAGCCCAGAACATCAAACAAACCAACCTCCCTTCCATTGACTCCATTTGTGTCTCATGTTGCTTCGGCAAGGCCAACAGCATAATCAAGAATGAGTCACTCCCTCTTCTCTCCTCTCCCATCAGACAAGATGTACAGAAGTGTGAAAACTCACTCCTCCAGATTCAAAGGCAGACAAAAAAGCTGGAAAAACTCAGCAGGTGAGGCAGCATCTATGGAGTAAAGTATAGGCGACGTTTCGGGTTGAGTCCCTTCATCAGACTGATGTTGGGGAGGTGGGGGGTGGGGCGGGAAATAGAAAGGAAGAGGTGGAGACAGTAGGCTGTGGGAGAGCTGGGAAGGGGAAGGAAGGAGGGAGAAAACAAGGACTAAAATTGGAGAAGTTCATGTTCATACCGCTGGGGTGTAAACTACCCAAGCAAAATATGAGGTGCTCTTCCTCCAATTTGCGGTGGGACTCACTTTGGCCATGGAGGAGGCCCAGGACAGGAAGGTCGGATTTGGAATGGGAGGGGAAGTTGGAATGCTGAGCCACCGGGAGATCAGGTTGGTTATTGTGAACTGAGCGGGGGTGTTGAGAGAAGCGATCGTCAAGCCTGCGCTTGGTCTCACCGATGTAGAGCAGTTGATACCTGGAACAGCGGATGCAATAGATGATGTTTGAGGAGGCGCAGGTGAACCTCTGCCTCACCTGGAAAGACTGCTTGGGTCCTTGGATGGAGTCGATGGGGGAGGTAAAGCGACAAGTGTAGCATTTCCTGCGGTTGCAAGTTAAAGTACCAGGGGAGGGGGTGGTTTGGGAGGGAGGGGACAAATTGACCAGGAAGTTACAGAGGGAACGTAAAATTCAAGGATCCAGATTCAAGAACAGTTTCTTCCCAGTGTTACCCGGCAACTGAAACATCATATCAATAGCCAGAGAGTGGCCCTGGGCTACCATTTACTTCATTGGAGACCCTCAGACTATCTTTAATCGGACTTTACTGGTATTTAACTTGCACTAAGCAGTATTCCCTTCATCATGTATCTGTACACTGTGGATGGCTTGATTGTAATCATGTACTGTCTTTCCCCTGACTGGTTAGCATGTAACAAAATATTTTCACTGTACCTTGGTATGCGTGACAATAAACTAAAGAAAACAAAGATAAATTACATTTAGGTTTGCAGCTATTCATTCCACTTAAGTTTCATGTACCACCCTGTCTATGCCCATCAGCAGACAGCTGCCCCACGTCTTCTGCCCCACATCTTTCATATGGCCTTTCAAAGTAGTTCCCCTGAAACAGGTTTGGTCAATGGCTTTGACCATATCACACCGCATTATGGGATGTGTCAAATGTAGAACATGGAACAACACAGTGCAGGAGGAGGTCCTTTGGCCCACAATGTCTGTGCCGAACATGATGCCAACTAATCTACTCTGCCTCTGTAGGTTAGCGTGTGGGGATCGCTGGTTGGCATGGATTTAGTGGGCCGAAGGACCCTTTACTGCGCTGTATCACTAAACTAATGTAAACTAAACTAATGGTGATCCATATCCTTCCATTCCCTGCATACCCATGTACCCAATAAAACCCTCTTAAATGCCACTATCTTATCAGTCTCCACCACCACCCCAGGCGATGTATAGCAGGCATTCACCATAGTTTGTGTAAAAAATGTACCCCACACATCTCCTTTAAGCTTACCTTAAAGCTCTTCCTTCCAGTCTTTGACAATTCCACCCTGGGTAAAAGGTTCTGACTATCTACCCTATCTATACCTCTCCTATTTTTTATATATAGCGTTTCACTGTACCTCGGTGCAAGTGAAAATAAACTAAACTGAAACTGAAACTCATGGTCTACACTGGCACAGCGTATACTTCTGTTACTGCGTTGGTCATCTGGATGAATGATCCAGGGGTGTGAGTTTCAATCATACTATGCCAACCGGGAGATGTCTGAAAAAAAAATAAAGCTGATATCAGTACCGGTGACCATGAAATGACTGGATTTCTGAAAACCCATGGAGTTCATCAACAGGATTTAGGGAAAGAGATTGGCTGCCTTTATCTTTAATGCTTAATTGGCCTTGCAAGCTGCTCAATTTAAGGTGAAGTGAGAAATTGCAGCATGCCATCATCCCAAAAATGAAATAATATTATGTTCCATCACAGCCCAGTTTCCGGTTATAATCTCTCCATGCTTTAGTTTAGTTTAGAGGTACAGCTCAGAAACAGGCTCTTCGGCCCATCGAGTCCGTGCGGACCAGTGAACCCTGCTACTAACATTATCCTACACACACTACACTAGGGACAATTTACGTTTATACCAAGCCAATTAACTTACAAACCTGGATGTCTTTGGAGCGGGGGAGGAAACCGGAGCACCTGGAGAAAATCCATGAAGGTCACGAGGAGATCGTACAAACTATGCAAAGGCTGCACTCTTAGTCAGGATTGAATCCGGGTGTCTGGCAACTCTACCGCTGCGCCACTGTTTCAATGCACCGTTCAGCACAGGCTTGCAACATTGTGATAAATAAGTTAACCATGCCTGATAGTGATCACATTGTTGATTCACGCTGCCTAAAGGACCTGCCCACTTATGCGACTTTTTCGGCGACTGACGGCATCCGTCATAGGTCGTCGAAAATTTTCAACATGTTGAAAATCCAGCGGCGACCAGAAAGACGCTATGAATCTTTGGGTGACTTGGGGACCTCTCACGACCACACAAGCGACCCCTGACGACATGTTGCGGGTGGCGCGGGGTATCACCAGGGGGCATGTGCCTGTATGGTCATGAGAGGTTGCCAGGGGGTCACCTGTACGGTCCTGAGAGGTCTCCTAGTCACCCAAAGAGTCGTAGCGTCTTTCTGGTTAAACATGTTGAACATTTTCGGCAATCTATGACGGGTGTCGGCAGTCGCCGAGAAAGTCGCTTAAGTGGGACAGGCCCTTTAATTTCAATGAGTGCAACATCGGAACTTGAAAGTGCGTACCACCAAACTGAAGGACAGCTTCTTCCCCTCTGTTATCAGGCTTCTAGACAGTCCTTCAATAAGCTAAGGTACAGTCCAATTTAACTATAAAAAATCGTAAGCCATAGGTACAGAGCTAGACCATTCTGGCCCATTGAGTTTACTCCGTCATTCGAGACCCTTGGACTATCTTTGATAGGACTTCACTGGACATCATCCTGCACTAAATGTTATTCAAGTTATTCTCTTTATCACCTGTACACTGTGGATGGCTCAACTGTAATAGTGAGATTAAACGAGTACTTACCAGTACGAAGTTTGATCTGTATTTTATGAGGAGTTACGATGAGGGATTACGTGAAGAACCCACCCAGCGCGCAGGCGCGGCATACTTCCAAGCAGCGGTGTGGAATCACAGATAGACACAAATTGAAGTAAAGATAGTAAAGATTAATGAGACATCAGTCTGAGTTTGATCTATACAATGAGGGTGGGAGCGGAGGGCACGTAATCCCTCATCGTAACTCCTCATAAAATACAGATCAAACACTGGAAGTACTCGTTTAATTCACTAATCAGTCAAGTGACTACGTGAAGACTTCAAATCTGTGATTTCAAACCGTGTAACAGTTATATCACTCACTGCCGAAAGATCATCGAGGGAGGAAGTGGTATCTAAAGACCAACGAGTTTGTTAGTTTTAAAAAACAAATGTTTATTAACAACAACAAAAAATAGCTCCCCTGGGCTTTAAATTATAAATTTGCAGTTTCTAAAATTCTCTCCGCAAAGACGTCCTTCTTCATCAGCGGTTTGCGGTAGAATTTTTGGAATGTCGATTCCCTTGACCATCCCGCTGCACTGAGGATGTGGTCTAGGGGAACCTGCATCCGATCCGCCGCTGACGTGGACGCTGCCCTGGTTGAATGGGATTTAAAAACATCTGTGTTAATCCCTGCCATGTTAAGGACCTGTTTCAACCATCTGGATATTGTCTGGCTGGTAACCCGTCCAAAAGGCTTTTTATGGCTGACCCATAAGGCTTTTTCTCTCCCTCTCAGAGTTTGGGTTGTGTCTATGTAATCATAAAGGTGGGTCACCACACACAGCCTAGGTTCTGGAGGGTATGCCCGGAAGATCAACGGGGAGTTGGATGTACCTGGTCTGCTCTGTTTGACCAACCCCGGCATGGTAAAAGTAATGGTATCTGGGGTGGTCACCATGGGGTCCAGACTTAACTGATGCAGCGACTGAACCCTCTGAGCAGAGATAAGCGCCATGAGCATGAGGGTCTTGTAAGTGGACTGTTCCAGGCTCAGGGATCCCACCGGAGGCCAACCTCGAAGGTGTGACAATACTACACTAACATCCCACACATGGGTATATCTAGGTGTAGGGGGTTTGGTGTTATAAATCCCTTTAAGGAGTTTGGTAACCAGAGGGTGGGATCCAACACTATGCTGTCCTGTGGGCATAAGGTATGCGGACAGGGCGCTCCGAGCTGCATTGATGGCACTGTAGCTCATCTTTAGGTCATGGTGCAGGTGGGCCAGGAAATCCAGCACATCCGAGATCGAAGCCGTCTTGTAAGTTGTCCCTGCTTCCAGACAGTACTGGTCGCATTTCCTGATGTAGGTCAGGTACTGTTTCTTGGTGGAAACTCGCAGGGATGCCGACATGGTGGTGATTGTTCTCTCTGATAACCCCAATCCCCGGTAAGGTCTGTTCAGAATCTGGAAACCAGGAGGTTCAATTTTTGGTGGCATGGATGACTAATGCCAGTTACCGGGTGAGTCAATAATTGGGGGTGGTTGTGAAGGACCATAGGTGTCTCTACCATCATGTCGTGGAACATTGGGAACCATGGTTGGGTAGGCCAGTCGGGCACGACCAGAATGCCGGAGGCTGAATCTGCCTGAATTTTCTGGAGTACCCGACTGATGAGGCAGAAGGGAGGGAAAGCATAGAAAAAGAAATTTCCCCAATCCAGCGTGAAGGCATCTACCGCTGCTGCCTCTGGGTCTGGTTCCCAAGCCACATACATGGGTAGTTGGTGATTTAGTCTAGACGCAAACAAATCTATATCTGGCGTACCATATTGCTTGACAATTCTAGCAAATAGTTTCGGGTCCAACATCCATTCGATGTTGTCATTGAATTTTCGTGACCTGGTGTCCGCCACTAAATTTAGCTTGCCTGGTAAATAGGCAGCTGATAGCCAAATATGTCTCTCGACACACCATTGCCAGATTATAGTAGTCAATTTGTCGCATGATACTGATTTTATGCCACCCATGTGCTGGATATAAGATACCGCCGTTGTGTTGTCAATCATAATCCTAACATGCACATGCCGCATATCAGATGCATATGCTTTTAGCCCATAAAAGGCGGCGAGCATCTCCAAGAAGTTAATGCCCAGTGTTTGTAGTAGCGATGCCTCTGAGTTAGTCCATCTGCCACCTGTGCTGTCTATGGAGTTAGTAGCTCCCCAGCCTAAAGCACTGGCATCCGTTGTAATGGTTATGTTAGGATTGGTGACGGCGATAGGACTGTGACTGTGCCAAATGTTATCGACCCACCACTGAAGTTCTGATCTGGCTTCAGTGGGTAACTCCATTTTGCGGTCATAATGCCCCCTATTAAGACGTAATGCATGAGTCCTTGCTCTTTGCAAATTTTGATAATGCAAGGGCCCATATTGGGCAGCCGGGAATGCTGCTACTATAGAGCCAATGACTCTGGCTACGTGCCGTATCCTTGGTTGCGGTATAGCAATTAAATGGTTACAAGCTTTGATGAGTGAAACTTTTTTGTCTCTGGGCAGAGTGACAGTCATATGGATGGTGTCAATAGTGAAGCCTAGGTAATCCATGTTAGTAGTAGGCTCCAATATTGATTTATCTGGGTGTAGGATGAATCCCAAAGTTTCAAGGAGTTGTTTAGTGGCTAAAACTCCTGCGACAGCTAGTTCCCTTGTTCTCCCTAATATGAGAACATCGTCCAGATAGGCCACGACTAAATGTTTTTGTTCTCTCAATTTTTTCATGGCCACTTTGAGAATTTTTGTAAATAATCTGGGAGCTGTCGTTAAACCATTGGGCAAGGCTCTGTACTGCCATAGCTGGCCCATCCAGATAAATTTCAGATATTTGTAATAACTCCATGAATGGGTACCCAATAATAAGCCTCCTTGATATCTATGCTTGCCATTTAGTAACCCTTGGAGATTAGTTGTCTGGCAGTGACAAATGTCTCCATTTTGAAATGTTGATACTCAACAGACTGATTAAGTGACGTCAAATCAATAATAATGCGACATCCACCATCTTTCTTGGATTTGAGAAAAATATTTGATACAAATTCGTGCGGCTCGTGTGTGGTCATTTCTATGATGCCTTTAGCCACGAGCCTATCTAGTTCAGCTTGTCCTTCTACCTTCTCTAATGCTGAGGGAAGGAATACCCTTTGGGGCATGTGCTGAACTGGCGGTTCTATGCCTGGTTTGAATTCAATTTTGTATCCACTGATACTGTTGAGTATAAACTTATTGTTAGTAAGGGAGCACCAAACATGCTTGAAGAACCTCAAACGTCCTCCTGTTAATACAACACCCTTTGTCTGTGCATGTTGGCAGGAACCAGACCCACCTACCTCCATGTTCACTTGTGGGGTCGTTTCCGGTGGGTCTGGCCCAAGGTTGTCCGTGTTGGTGCTGCGGTGGGGCGGCGCATCTTCCCACGGCTCCGCCCTGGGCCCCGCTCTAAAAAAGAGCTCTGGGGGTAGTGGGAGGCGGTCACCAGGCTTTCACCAGCTCGGTACCTGCTAGTGGATGCCGAGGCGTGCTGCCAACTGGGTGTCTTCACCCTGCTCGGTCCTGGCGCTGCCCTCATGAGGCCTACAGGTTTGGCCGCCTCTTCCAACTCTTTGAGTTTCTTGGCCAAGTCTGCACCAAATAGCAGCGCCTGCCGTTCCGGCGCTGGAGCTTTGCAGAGGCCTGCGTATTACGGATTGAGGGCAGGCCTGATGTTATCCCGCCGTAGGCTGTTGAGCTCGTACGTAGTGTTGCACATCAACGCCAGTGCATCCTGCTGGGGTATGGAGAGCTCTTCGTTCCCGACGGACCGAGCAAAGGCGGTGATGGCTGCAGTGTGGAGCTTCAGGACCCGCTGCATTTTTACCTCCTGAGTCCTGATCTGCTGCCCCAGCTGGTTCCATATTTGCCCGTTGACAGTTTTCACCCGCAGCGCCTCGCAATTCTCTGGCGCTGTATAGGTATCAAGGGCCTGCTGGACGACCTTTTCCTGCAGCGGCTTGTTGGAAAGCCTATTGATACTAGCCGCCATTCTAGGTGGTAGTACCATCCCGGTCGTTGGGGGCGCTGCGTACCGACCCACTACACCCAGTAGCTCTTCTTCTAGCACGCCCGGCATACTGATGTTGTCGTCCGCCTGCCCTTGCGATAGGCCAGCCCAGTCCTGGCCTCCCTTACTGCCCTCGAACAGAGAGGGTACAGAAGGGTGTGGTGATGGTAAGGAGGAGGCCAAAGCCCGTCCTACTGGGAGATGCCTAGCCTGCATCTCCTCTTCAATCATCTGTTCCAGGAGCTGCCTCATGCAGCTGATGCGGGCGTCTCCCCGTTTCGGCGGTGGAGAGCGTTCCCGTTCCTCCGACGAATCGGAGGACACCGGCCGGTCTGTTTTATGGGTAGCCTTCCTCCCTGTGCGGGGCGTCGATATCGGCAGCACAGGGGGCGGCTCGGTGTCGGGTGAGCGGGAGCGTTGAAATGGCTCCTCCGCTACGAGTGGCTGCCGCCCAGCTATGGACCCCTCCTCGGGTGGAGTTGGGCAGGCAGTCCTTCTGGCTGGTCGCTTTCGGGTGGCCATTATTCTCCACCGTTGAGCGACTCTGTAACACAAAAAAGGCACTTACCTGAGGTCTTGTCTTTATGCTGCCGCTGGAGAGCCTGGCTCCAGCTGCTGCCGCTGTTGCACTGCTGACGTAATGCCGCGCCTGCGCGCTGGGTGGGTTCTTCACGTAGTCACTCACGTGACTCCGAAGTAAAATCATGTATTGTGTAGTATTGTCATGTATTGTATGTATTGTCTAGAACTAGTGTGAATGGATGATCGATGGTGGGCGTGGACCTGGTTGGCCGATAGGCCTTCTTCCATGATGTGTTGTTCAATCAAGGAATGTAAGTGATATCTTTAAAATGAAATGACATGCATCGTTTAAACCTACTTTGCCAAAGACCATCGATTTACCTTTGTTCAGTTTAACGGGCATTACGTTTTTTAATAACTGATTTCATTTAGTTCTGCCCTTTCTGAGATAACAACTGAAGAACACGGGTCTGCTTTCTGAACACCCCACACCACTGCAGAGAGAGTGCTGAGGTATTAAACAGTAGGTGTAACAGTGGATCATCTGTATCATTGAGCCTGGCATGGAGAAGCTACTGGTCTGAAATTTAATTGAAAAAGTTGTTTAGACCTCGTTTCTTCCTGAGCCTTATTGTCATTTATAACTGTCTGTTCTCAGTTCCATTTAGTTTATCGTCACGTGTGCCGAGGTACAGTGAAAAGCTTTTGTTGCGTGCTAACCATTCAGCGGAAAGACAGTACATGATCACAATCGAACCATTTACAGTGTACAGATACATGATAAGGGAATAACGTTTAGTGCAAGTTAAAGCCAGCAAAGTCCGATCAAAGATAGTCCGAGGGTCACCAATGAGGCAGGTAGTAGTTCAGCACTGCTCTCTAGTTGTGGGAGGATGATTCAGTTATCTGATGCCAGCTGGGAAGAAACTGTCGTGGCATCTGGTGGTGTGCGTGTTCACGCTTCTATACCTTTTGCCCGATGGGGGAGGGGAGAGAGGGAGCGGCCAGGGTTCGACTCGTCCTTGATTATGCTGTTGGCCTTGCCGAGGCAGCGTGAAGTATAAATGGAGTCAATGGGAGGGAGGTTGGCGTTCTTGTTATGCTATTATCATGAGAATTAGATGAGAACGAATGATGCCTCAAAAATGGCATTCTGTTAATCTCTGCTTATTTTCCCATTACTGTATGTGCCACGGGAGGAATGAGATCCGTCATTGGAAACCAAAGGCAGAAAAGTGGTTATCCGCGGTCATTTTGACATGCTGCAAAGCAAAGAAAAATGACAGTGTAATGATTAAGATCAGAAAGATGCATGCATCACCTATCCACATATTTGTGCACCCTTCAGTCTGAATGGTGCCCAGAGTCTGCAGCTAAATCTCTGCTTACACAGTTATAAATTAGGCTTGTGCGATCTCCCGAGCTGCCTGTTGCTGAACAGTTTCATTTAGGAACTGTCACGCTGATGACAAATATAAAGCCCCCTCCTTTGGAGGTTTTGACCAAGCTTGCATATCATTGTCTACGCAGGTGTCACAAAGCATTTAAGGCTGATACAGTTGGCAGAGGAGGCTGAATAGGTGGCCGAATTAGAAAGTAACCATGTGTGACGAAAGCCAGCGGGGCTCTGATCTGACGGCAAATGCACTAATCAGGTAGAAAATAGCCTCTTTGGCCTTTTCTTATCATAAGGTCATAAGTGATAGGAGCAGATTTAGGCCATTCGGCCCATCAAGTCTACTCCACCATTCAATCATGGCTGATCTATCTCTCCCTCCTAACTCTATTCACCTACTTTCTATCATTAACCACTGCCTGAAGGGACAGCCGATTAATATTGGTTACGGCAACTCAGTTCATCAAAGACATTTCCTACATTATTTATAAGAACTAGATATTATAATGTTGTCATCCTCAAATTACCTTTACATTTTTTAATGAATTTAAAAGATTTTATTTTATAGTTTGGGACATGATTAAAGCAGGCAGGGTGGATCGGTGGCTCAGCGGGAGAGTTACTGCCTTACTACCCTTACAGTGCCAGAGACCCGGGTTCGATCCCGATTACGGGTGCTGTCTGTTCAGAGCTTGTACGTTCTCCCCGTGACTGCGTTTTCTCCAAGATCTGCGGTTTCCTTCCACGTACAGGTTTGTTGGTTAATTGGCTTGATATGAAAGTAACTTGTCTCCAGTGTGTGTAGGATTGGGTTAGTGTGCGGGGATGGGGATCGCTGGCCGGTGCAGATTCGGTGGGCCAAAGGACCTGTGGCCGAGCTGTATCTCAAAACTAAACTAAACTAAACAGATAATATTGTATTGGTTTATTGAGCCGGTGTAAGGCATGGCTGACTCTTTCTCCTCATTCTTATCTGCTTAGATATTACAAACAATTTGGGAATTAAAAAATGATAATATTATTAAATAAATGTCCCCTGATAAAGCTGGCTAACTTGGTTACACTTATGAAGGGATGGTTTCTACATTGTAAAGAATTTAACAGTAATTGCTCATATTGCATCACATTCTTCATTCTGCAGTTGTACAGGGTCTTGGTGAGACCACACCTGGAGTACTGCGTACAGTTTTGGTCTCCAAATCTGAGGAAGGACATTATTGTCATAGAGGGAGTGCAGAGAAGGTTCATCAGACTGATTCCTGGGATGTCAGGACTGTCTTATGAAGAAAGACTGGATAGACTTGGTTTATACTCTCTAGAATTTAGGAGATTGAGAGAGGATCTTATAGAAACGTACAAAATTCTTAAGGGGTTGGACAGGCTAGATGCAGGAAGATTGTTCCCGATGTTGGGGAAGTCCAGGACAAGGGGTCACAGCTTAAGGATAAGGGGGAAATCCTTTAAAACCGAGATGAGAAGAACACACAGAGAGTGGTGAATCTCTGGAACTCTCTGCCGCAGAGGGTAGTCGAGGCCAGTTCATTGGCTATATTTAAGAGGGAGTTAGATGTGGCCCTTGTGGCTAAGGGGATCAGAGGGTATGGAGAGAAGGCAGGTACGGGAGACTGAGTTGGATGATCAGCCATGATCATATTGAATGGCGGTGCAGGCTCGAAGGGCCGTATGGCCTACTCCTGCACCTAATTTCTATGTTTCTATGTTTCTATGTTTCATACCTATGGACACTTCTGTACCTTCCTCGGTTTGTCCCTATCTTCATAGAACATAGAACAGTACAGAAGAAGACCAGCCCCTTCTGCCCTCAATGTCTGTGCCGAACAAGATGCCAAGACTTTCATTGATCTGCCTGCACACAATCCATATCCGTCTGTTCCCTACACATCCATATGCCTTTCCAAAATGTCATATTTGCTTCAACGCAAGCAGCTCCAGTAGCACACCCCAGGCACTCATCATCTGTGCAAAAAATGTTACCCTGCACATCTCCTTTAAAGTTTGCCCCTCTCACCTTAATGCTATGCCCTCTAGTATTTCATTTTGCCAATCTGGGAGAAAAGTTTTGACTGTCTACCCTATCTACACCTTTCCTAATTTGATATACTTCTATCAGGTCGCCCTGCAACCTCTGGCATTCGAGAGAGACTAATCCAAGCCTGTCCAACCTCTCCCTGCTGCTAATTTTAATTCACATGATCAATTTTACGGCAATATCGTCATATGTACCAGCAGTAGGATGTACAAGCATTTACACATGGACAACTGGTTCATCTTTATATGCTTACTGATGGAAGGTAAGGTGGGAACTGTAGCAAAATGACACTTTCTTTTATTGAGACAAAATATAAGTACTTCATACGTTCATAAGTTCTAGGAGCAGGATTTGGCCATTTGGCCCATCAAGTCCACTCCGCCATTCAATCTTGGCTGATCTATCTTTCCCTTTCAACCCCATTCCCTTGCCTTCTCCCCATAACTCCTGACACCATTACTAATCACGAATCTGTCAATCTCCACCTTAACAATATCCATTGACTTGGCCTCCGCAGCCGTCTGTGGCAATGAATTATACAGATTCACCACCCTCTGACTAAAGAAATTCCTCCTCATCTCTTTTCTAAAGGTCCGTCCTTTAATTCTGAGGCTATGGCCTCTAGTCCTAGACTCTCCCACTAGTGGAAACATCCTCTCCATATCCACTCTATCCAGGCCTTTCACTATTCGGTAGTTTCAATAAGGTCCCCCTCATCCTTTTAAACTCCATCAAGTACAGGCCCAGTGCCATCAAACAATATGAAATGGTGACTTTGGAAATGGGCTGGAGGTTAACAAAGAATAACCATCCCGAGCTTAAAGGCAAAATGTACTCCAATAGACAATAGACAATAGGTGCAGGAGTATGCTATTTGGCCCTTCCAGCCAGCACCGCCATTCAATATGATCATGGTTGATTATCCACAATCAGTACCCCGTTCCTGCCTTATAGCTATAATCCCCCGACTCCACTATCTTTAACAGCTCTATCTACCTCTGACCCCTCAGAAACATGCCACCATTTCATGAATGGGCTACTACACTATAATGAAAGAGAAGGCAATTATTGTTGGCTATTTTTATATTGTATTGTAATTAATTTCTGGTAGTGGAAGCTATTTTAAGTGAATTCATTGTTTTTAATTCTTAAAAAGTTAGGATGGATAATTGTGCAAACAGTTCCATGGGGTAAAATAGTAAATGGTATGAAAGCCTTCACAAATCTCAAGAAGGACATGTCTGATTAATTTGCTGTTGCGATCCATGAAAGAAAGGAGAAAAGAAAGCAAACGGTTACATAAAATGTACATAGAACAACACATGAACATCACAAAAGAAATGTAGCTTTTAACTTTAGTTTCATTATAGTTTGAAGTACGATTGATGATATTATTTTTATTCTTTTGTGTTACACTATTGATTACAGTTCCACCCATTTCAAAATGATAATTTCTCCAGATTTAATGAATGGGATGCCACTATTATTCAGTGCTCCTTCAAAAATAAATTAAATCTGCAAAATGCCGTGATTGAATGGATCTAATTAATTAATTAATTAATTAATTACTGCTATTATTTTTAATGTTATTATATTGGTTATCACAGTCAAAGAAATGTAGAAGATCTGGATAATATCCAACCATGGGATTCCAAGACAGTAAGGTATACTCTGAGTGTCAGAAGGAACTGCAGTTGTTGGTATGTACCAAAGATAGACACAAAGTGCTGGAGTAACTCAACAGGTCAGGCAGCATCTCTGGAGAGAAAGGATAGGCGGCATTTCGGGTCGACATCCTTCTTCAGACCCTTCAGAAGGGTCCCGACCCGAAACACCACCTATCCCTTTTCTCCAGAGATGCTGCCTGACCCGCTGAGTTACAACTTAATGTCTACTCTGGAACTGGTTCCATTTCATTACTGCACAATATGCTTTAAAATAAATACCAATTTACTTGAATGGATGAATAACAAAAATGATAACAAAATCTTTGTAGTCCAGCAATAATCCAGCGAAAATAGGAATTCCTAAAACTTTTTATTGTTTAAAGTTCTTTAAAGTTCAAATTTATTCATCACATGCACCAACTAAGGTACAGTGAAATGAATTTGCCATGCTGCGATGCAATTTAAAAATGAACGCACAATACTCAATAGAATTTAACATAAACATCCACCACAGGATACTTCACTGTGGTGGAAGGCAACAAAGTTCAGTCCGTCCGCCTCCTTTGTTCCTCCGTGGTCGGGGCCATGAACCCTCAGTAGTCGCCGCTATGGACGGCCGGATGTACAGGCCCTCTCGTCGGGATGTACAGGCCCGACGTTGGGACAGTCGAACACATTCCGCGGCTTGGAGTGCCCAAATCGGCCACTTTCTTACCGGAGACCACGACTTCAGGATGTTACAGGCCGCAGGCTGGCGGTCGGAGCTCTTCTCCAGCGATCCCCAGCAAGGGTTCCCAGGCTCCGGATGGTAAGACCATGCCACGCTTGCGGCTAGAAGCTCCACAGACCACAGCCCCATGATGCCGAAGTCACCAGGCCAGCGATCGGAACACTCCTTTCTGGCGACCCTGGCAAGGGTTCGTTCCGCTCCGCGATGGAAAAGTTCACGCTGCGCCCGGTGCTGGAGCTCTGGGCCTGACTCCGGAAAAGGCCGCTCCAATCCAAGCTTAGGCCGCGAGGGAGGCGGAAAGCGACATGGAAAAAGTCGCCTCTCCATCGAGGAAGTCACTGAAAAACGGTTTCCCCCTTTTCTCCCCCACTACCCCCCACATAAGACATACTGAGAGACACTAAAACAAACATTTGACACACTAAAAAAAACAAAAAAAGTCGAAATAACCAACACGCTGCTGGCAGGGCAGCCGACTCACCGCGCCCCTCACCAACCTTTTTGTTCTCTTTCTTCCTACATCATCAAAGTTTCGATGAGAGTTAGAACATTTTGATCTTGATTGATTATATCATGAATGCCCAGTACAGGGGGGGAGACATGTTAAAAACATGGCAGTAGCCTCTAGCCATCACATCCATGGCTCCAAAGATAGATACAAAAAGCTGGATTAACTCAGTGGGACAGGCAGCATCTCTGGAGAGAAGGAACAGGTGACGTTTCAGGATGAGACCCTTCTTCAGACTCCATCAATGGTTCCATATCTCAAGATACAATTAATCTTTAGAGTTTAGAGTCTTTGGTTATTGCCCTGTTCCTAAAAATATACATAGTGTAAGCAAAAGGCAACAAGTGTAAAAGAGATATTCAGTTTAATCATCTCTATGTTAAGCATTATTTGGGTAGGATGCACTGTTCTTACACAGACCACTGGAGTTTGCCTCCATTAAGTTAAGTGACAATGCTGGCTTGTAACTTGCACATGGCTGTAGGATTTTGATTTAATGAGGTCGATTTGGACCATTAGACTGGGTGACACAATTCGATGCACAGGGTCCGAGCCATTGGGACTGAACCTGGCATCAATACCAACTTCTGCCTGACTGGAGTTTGCACGTTCCTCCTGTGACCACATGGGTTTTGTGCAAGTGCTCCAATTTCCTTCCAAGGATACTGTATGTGGGTGAGTAAGTTAAAGGGCCATTGTAAATTGCCACTAGTGTGTTGGGGACTAGTGGAATCTGGGAAAGGTTGAATAGAATAGAATAGAATAGTTTCTTTATTGTCATTGTAACATGGGCCATGTACAACGAAATTTAAAATGTCAGCCAGTCAGTGCAGCATTCAAACATTTCTAAAGCTAACGAAACATCCACGGTAAAATAATAAAGATAAGCAAATAAATAAATATCACAGACAAAGCACGCATACACACCCAACCCTCCATCCTTCTGTCGATTTCACCGTTACCACAGTCCCTTAGTCTGTATCGCCCCTGCGTTCCTTGGCGGCTACATTTAGTGCTTTTATAGCAGTGGGGTAAAAACTGTTTTTTAGTCTATTTGTCCTTGTCCTTGTGGATCTGTACCGTCTGCCTGACGGCAACAGTTCAAACAGGGAGTGTCCGGGGTGGGAGATGTCCTTTATTATATTCTGGGTTTTTTTGGTGCAGCGGGAACTGTGTGTAGGTCCTCCAAGGTAAGGAGAGGGCAGCCAACCATCCTCTGGGCGTTGTCAATGGCCCTCTGGAGCACTTTCCTCTACTGTGCAGCTGGTGTACCACACGCATACACAGTATGTTAGTATGCTCTCAATGAGCACCGATAAAAGGACAGCAGCAAAGTTGTTCTTCCTGAGAATGCAGTCTCTGCTGGACCTTTTTCAGCAGCGCAGTGGTGTTCACGCTCCACGTGTCCTCCTCAATGTGGATTCCCAGGAAGCGGAAATCCGCCACCCTCTCTACACAGACCCCTCTGATGGTCAGTGGTACCATGTCCGTTTTGTTTTTCCTGAAGTCTATTATTACCTCCTTCGTCTTTGAGGTGTTGAGGAGCAGGTGTTTTTTTCTTCGCACCACACTGTCAGCTGCTCCACCTCATCCCGGTAGGCGTACTCGTCCCCCCCGGAGATGAGTCCCACCACTGTAGTGTCATCCGCAAATTTGACAATGTGTGTTGCTGTGGTGGGCGGGGGTGCAGTCATGTGTGTAGATGGTGTAGAGCAGGGGGCTCAGTACGCAGCCCTGTGGAGAGCCGGTACTGAGGCTGAGGGCCGTGGATGTGTGATGGCCCACTCTGACTCTCTGGCTTCGACCCGACAGGAAGCTATTTATCCACGTACAGGTGGAGTGTGGAAGTCCCAAGTCCCCCAGTTTGTCCACCAGTTTGTGGGGAAGGATAGTATTAAAAGCAGAGCTGTAGTCCACAAAGAGCATCCGCACGTAGCTCCCCCGCTGCTCCAGGTGAGACAGTGCAGCATGGAGAGCTGTGGCTACAGCGTCCTCTGTGGATCTATTCGCTCTGTACGCAAACTGGTGGGGGTCAAACTGGTTGTTGAGAATGTGATTGAATACATTGTTAATGGGGAGCGGGGATTGAGTCTCAATGAAGGGACTGTTTTCTCTGTCTGTTTCTCCCTCTCCCTCTCTCCTCTCTCCCTCTCCCCACTCTCCTCTCCTCTCCCTCTCCCTCTCCCTCTCCCTCTCCCTCTCCCCTCCCCCTCTCCCTCTCCCTCTCCCTCTCCCTCTCCTCTCTCCCTCCCTCTCCCCTCCCTCCTCCCCCTCTCTCTATCACTCATTCTCTCTATCCCTCTCCCACACTCTCTCCCTCCCCCTCTCTCCTTCTCCCTCTCCCTCTCTCTCCTTCTCTCTCTCCTCTATCTCTCTATCTCTCTCCCTCTCTCTCGCTCTCTCTCTCCCCCCTCCTTCTCTCTCTCTATCCCTCTCTCCCTCTCTCCCTCTCTCCCTCTCTCCATCTCTCCCTCCTTCTCCCTCTATCCCTCTCTCTCTCTCTCCCTCCCCTTCCCTCTCGATCTCTCGTTATCCCTTTAATAACAAGGTGGAAAAAGCCCATTGTATTAGCAGGAAACCTTTTTTTCCACACAGGGACTTTGTGAGAAAACAAATGAGACTTTCAGACAGCATTTAGCAGAAGGCATTGAGGAGAAACAGGGAATGGATTTTCGACACGGTGTTTCAGCTGAAGCAGCATTTTGCTCAGCCTGATAAATCGTAACCCTTTCCACACACCTAGCACCCTGGTCGTCTGATGAGAAACCAAGGTTAGTTAACATGGCTCAAAAATCCCACTTATCATTTAACCAGGAGCAGTTACTTCTGAGCTCTGGTGAGCTGGAAAATAGAACTTCCAAGTAACAAGGTTCTATTTAATCAATTGTATCTGTCCTCGTTATGTTGCAGTGGTCTATACCTCCAGCCACTACACCCATTCACAGGTTTCTTTAGTTTTGTTTAGAGATGCAATGCAGAACCAGGCCCCAGAACCAACGAGCCCACGCCAGCCAGCGATCCCCGCACACTAACACTATCCAATACACCATATATAACCATATAACAATTACAGCACTGAAACAGGCCATCTCAACCCCACAAGTCCGTGCTGAACACTTATTCTCCCCTAGTCCCATCTACCTGCACTCAGACCATAACCCTCCATTCTTTTCCCATCCATATACCTATCCAATTCATTTTTAAATGATAAAATCGAACCTGCCTCCACCACTTCCACTGGAAGCTCATTCCACACAGCTACCACTCTCCGAGTAAAGAAGTTCCCCCTCATGTTACCCCTAAACTTCTCTCCCTTAATTCTGAAGTCATTTCCTCTTGTTTGAATCTTCCCTACTCTCAATGGGAAAGCTTGTCCACGTCAACTCTGTCTGTCCCTCTCATCATTTTAAAAACCTCAATCAAGTCCCCCCTTTACCTTCTGCGCTCCAGAGAATAAAGACCTAACTTACACACTAGGGACAATTTACATTTATTCTAAGCCAATTAGCCTACAAACCAGCACAACTTTGGAGTGTTGGGGGAAACGGAGCACCTGGAGAAAACGCACGCAGGTCACGGGGAGAATGTACAAACTCTGTACAGACAGCACCCATAATCAAGATCGAGCACAGTCTATTTTTATTTTTTCCCCCTTAATTGCAAGAGGACCACACTGAGGATGGAAGGAGAGTGAAACACCCTCCCCCTCAGCTGTCCCTCCCCCACCCTGGTCATCTTGCTAGTTTCACTGTTTGTATTCCTTCCTTCTCACCTCTTCCACAACCAACAATGGACCATTGTGGGCTCCACCTTTCCTGAGTCATCAGTGCCGGCTCTGATTTGTTCTGTTATCTATTCATACCTCTAGTTCCCTTCGCCCCTGAATCTCAGTCTGAAGGAAGGTCTCGACCCGAAAAGTCACCTATTCCTTTTCTCCAAAGATGCTGCCAGAACTGTTGAGTTACTTCATAGGCATGCAAATAGAATGGCACACCATGTCGATTTGTTAAGGAATGGCTGTGCCTGCCTAACACGATTCATTTCTCTGGGGCCGTAACAAGGGTACTTGTTGAGGCCAATATATTTGATATTGTTTACATGGATTCAACAAATTTGTGGCAAGGTCGCACGCAGCAGGCAGGACAAGGAAGTGAAAAGAGATTGGCAAATTGGATCTGAAATTGGCTCAGTGGTAGGAAGCAAATAGTAGATTTATTTGACTGAAATGCTTTACCAGTGGGGTTCCACAAGGCTTAGTTCTTTATTTTGTTGTAATATATATATATGGCAGGATGGGAACACAGTTTAAAATGGTGTGTGGGTGTCTGGACATTATAAATAGAGATGAAGATTACAAGTGCAAGTGCGACTCACAATGAAACATTAGTTTGGCCACAACTGGAGGAATGTGTCAATATTTTGGGCAGCACACATTAGAAAAGACATTCAGCCAAAGAAAAAGTTCCAAACAAAATACTAGAGAGATGAGAGACTTTAGTTGAGGGAGTGGAGAGGCAGTGATTGTGCTACTTGGAACAGAGGTTTTTTTTTTAATAGAGCACATTGTTCAATACAAAAATCCTACACACTAGGGACAATTCACGAAAGCCAATTAGTCGATAAAGTCTTCGGAAGGTGAGAGGAAACCGGAGCACACGGAGAAAAAGCTTTTGACGGTGCCTCAGTGAAAATAATGTGAAATGTGAGAAAACTAAACGAGACTAAACTAAACTAAACTAAACTGAACTGAACTGCACGATCACAGCAAAAAGTGAAAGATTGCATGAGATAGTTTTAGAAACATAGAAAATGCCCTATGAACCAGCACTACCATTCAATATGATCATGGCTGATCATCCAGAATCAGTGCCCCATTCCTGCTTTCTCCCCATATCCCATGATTCCATTAGCCCTAAGAGCTATATCTAACTCTTGAATCCACTGCCTTCTGTGGCAGAGAATTCCACAAATTCACACCTCACTGGGTGAAAAAGCATTTCTTCACCTCAGTCCTAAATGGCCGACCCCATATTCTTCATTTTGAAAGGGGATTTGCATATGTTATGCAATGTTGCCATATAAAACCCACATCATTCAGACCCCTGCACTTCCTAAATGAACAATATCAGGAAACAGGATAGCCACCATCAATCTCTCTCCCTCACCCCCGCTCAGCCAAGATTAGTTCAATCCAGAACACAATCTTGGCTGAGCGGAGCCACATAGATTTAGGGGCAAAGCTTTCACCATAATAAATGTTAAAGTTAATATTATGGCTATAAAGTGGTTGGCGATGTATTTGCAATGCGATTGATCGAAGGAACTGAGACTGAAACATTGACAATTGGCCATTTGCAGTTACGAGGCATCCCAACTCAAGCACAAAGTTCAATGCCAAGCGAGTTCCGAGCTCTCTGTGCCACTCAGCAATGTTCAGAACGACGTTCTCTATAATATAATAACATGACACATGTTTATATATTCATGGATTCTACCACTGGAGACTAATGGGCCTGTCCCACTTAGGTGATTTTATAGGCGACTGCCGGTGGCTAGGCTGTCGCCACACGGTTGCCGGGGTGTCGCCTGTATGGTCGTGAGTCGTCTCCTCAGTCGCCCAAAGAGTCGTAGCGTTTTTCTGGTCGCCGCTGGATTTTCAATATGTTGAATAATTTTCGGAGACAGTCGGCGATAGTGGGTTTGACGCTAATGAGCGTTCTCCTGCCGTAGGTGCTGTCGTAGTTGTCACCAAGCTAACGTGGGTTGTCGCCAGGTGATGTAGGTTGTCGCCGATGCTGACTTCGATTTTTTTTGTTGTTGTGAAAGTAATGATTCTATTTCAATTTTTTGTCGAAAGTGGGGTACAGTCACCGTTTTCTCGGTGACCTGCTATGACTATGACAGTCGCCGAAAAATAGCCTAAGTGGGACAGGCCCATTAGACTCCCACCAAACTGAAAACGTGCTCCTGTTGTATCTAAGACGGGTTCAGCAAAGAACCCCACAGCAAAAACAATGATGGATTGCCATAGAAAACACTGGTGTTTGTCACATATACAGAGGTATGGTGAAATTCATTTTTATGTACAGTTCAGTACAAGTATCACTATAAATAAGCACTTAGATACATGTTGTATACGCATCTCAGATACAACGTAAGTGTATAGCAGTAGTACACTGAGACAGCAAACAGAGTGACAAAAAGCTGGAGTAACTCAACGGGCCAGGCTGAATCCCTGGAGAGAAGGAATCGGTGACGTTTTGGGTCGACACCATTCTTCAGACTGAAGAAGGGTCTCGACACAAAACTCTCCAGAGATGCTGCCTGTCCCGCTGAGTTTAAATCAGTTCCTTCCTTTCAAGTCTCAGTTGTTGTAAGTGCAGAGATCTTGAGATGACCATAGCCACGTTGCAGGGTTGGCCTGGCTAAGCATAGCCATTGACAAGTGACTGCTCTAAACTCGACTTCTACTGATTTAAAAATATGACTTAGGATATGATTATTCTTTGGTATTGAAGTACATGATTGTGTGTAATGGAGTTATAAGCATTCGTCTGATTTTACAGGACGCTAAATGTAAGAATCCACTCTTTCACTCTAGATATGATTATACAGTAATGTGTGAAAATGATTCTTGTACGTATGAATGTAAAGGATTTTAAAAGAGGCAAGGTTATCACTATTCATCCAAAGTGACTGTGTCTAAAGTCAAATAAAATAATATATCATCTAATATAAGAAAACGGGTGAAAAAATAAAGTGCTGGAAGAACATCGAGCATCTGGGGTGGGAATGGACATCAATGTTTCAGGTCAGGACATTTCTTCCCAACATAGGTGGTGCCTGACTCACTGAGTTCCAGCCTAAAGTAGGGGCTCGACCCGAAACGTTTCCTATCCATGTTCTCCAGAGACCTGCTTGATCTGCTGAGTAACTCCAGCACTTTGTGTCCTTCAGCACTTTGTGATTGCTGCTCCTTTCCTTAAAAAAAACAGATAAAGTTGGAAAACATTAAACGGCCAGGCAGCATCTGTGGAGAAAGAAATAGTGTTACTGATTCAGGTCAACAATCAGAGTGTTTTACCATTGGACAAAAGAAAGGTAATTGAACTTTTTAGTTTTAGTTTAGAGACACAGCACGGAAACAGGTCCCTCGGCCCACCAAGTCCGTGCCGACCAGTGATCCCCGCACACTAACACTATCCTACACACACTAGGGACAATTTAACATTTATACCAAGCCAACTAATCTACAAACCTGTACGTCCTTGGAGCGTGGGATGAAACCGAAGATCTCGGAGAAACCCATGCAGGGTTTAGTTCCAATAATTTTGTCAGAGTTGGGAAAGAGAATTCAGGTAGAGTTCTAACAAAGAGTTTCAGATCTAAAATATTAACTCTCTTTCTGTTTTCACAGATGTTGCTGAGTTTTTCCAGCATTTATTTTTTTTGAATCCAGCATCTGCAGATTTCTTCTTGATTTTCAATGCTGTCAAAGTCTTGGTAATTGGTCTGAATATTTGTACAAAATCCAGAAAATGACAATTTTTAGACTACCAACATTTGACAAGAGATTCTCTCGTACATTTGTTGTGAGATTATTATTGGTATTCCTTATGAACCCCACTTGATTTTCCACTAAAGTCGAGGCCATTGATTTTAGGTGGAGTTGACGATCTTGGTTCTTGGTTCTTGGTTTCTTGGTCCTCCAAAATATTCCAAATGGAATTTAAACTGGAGGTGGTGGAGGGAGGGCTTAAGCCAGAAAGGGTTATTGGGAAGAAAGAGCTACTTTAAATTTAGTTGCATCTGGTTGGGTAACTCTAGTTGGGTGGAGATTATTCCATGCTTTAATTGTGCGGGGGAAGAACGAATTGCTGTACACATCTGTCTTTGTAGCTGGGATCACAAATTGGATCGAATGCCCTCGTCTGCTCCTAATTGGTTTGGGTTTGGTGTAGGTCTTGTAATCTATGTCGAGTCTAATATCACCTATCAGATCAGTCACCTGTTAAATCATTTTATTATTGATTTACGGAACGCTACATCTGAGGAATGGCTGCTGGAGGATATGGGTGACCCGGTGGCACAGCGGTAGAGTTGTTACCATACAGCACCAGACACCTAGGTTTGATCCCGTGCGGTCTTGTACTGAGTTTGTACGTTCTCCCCATGACCTACGTGGGTTTTCTCCGAGATAATCAGTTTCCTCTCACACTCCAAAATCTCACGGGTTTGTAGGTTAATTGGCTTCTGTAAAATTGTAAATTGACCCTGGTGTGTAGCGTTGTGCTAGTATACGAGGTGATCACTGGTCGGTGTGGACTCGGTGGGCTGAAGGGCCTGTTTCCACACTGTATCTCTGAACTAAACTAAACTAAACTAAACGACATCTAAACCATAAGACATAGGAGCAGAATTAAGTATTCGACTCAGCAAGCCTACTCCGAGATTCGATCATGGATGATCTATTTTTCCCTCTCAACCCCATTCTCCTGCCTTCTCCCCATAACCTCTGACACCTGTACTAATCACGAATCTAGCTATCTCTGCCTTAAAAATATCCACTGACTTAGCCTCCACAGCCTTCTGTGGCAAATTATTCCACAGATTCACCACCCTCTGACTAAAGAAATTCCTCCTCGTTTCCTTTGTAGATACATTGTGAAATCATGTGCATGGTTGCTGGAAAATGGTTAATTGGTTAACTGGTTAAAAAGATCAAAATATACATGTGATCAGAAAGGGTTTTGCAATAAAGTATTTTTTTTTTTAATTGGTACTTGAGTGTTTCAATGAAAATACCCCAGTTTCATCATTTGAGCTCATTCCCTTCATGAGTTTCCAAATTATATTTAAATTTACAGGCTGTGCTACTTTCCTAATCTGCATGTTTTAAAATACATCAGAAAAGCTGCTGTTCAAGAAGCAAGAGTGAGACTTCTGTTTTATTTATGATTCAGTAATCAGAGTGGAAAAATGCAAACCGTGGCTGTGACTTCAAACATTTGATTCTCTTTACAGCCGCATCTTCTCACTGAGATTCACATTTTTTGAGTTTCAGGAATTATTCATGATCCGAATACAAAGCAAATGCGCTTACACCTGAAAGGAGAACGGGTTTCAAACGCAGGCCCTGATGAGACTGAAACTGTGAGATTTCAAGCAAGTTCATTTGAAAGGGCTAAAACAAAAATAAATGATAATGGAGAAAATCACCAGGTAAAGATCACCATAGGATGGACAAAAAAAATGCTGGAGTAACTCAGCGGGAAAGGCAGCATCTCTGGAGAGAAGCAATGGGTGACGTTTCGGGTCCCCTTCTTCAGTCTGAAGGTTTTCAAGAGAGAGTTAGATTTAGCTCTTATGGCTAACAGAATCAAGGGTTATGGGGAAAAAGCAGGATGGTACTGATTTTGGATGATCAGCCATGATCATATTGAATGGCAGTGCTGGCTCGAAGGGCCGAATGACCTCCTCCTGCACCTATTTCTCTATTTCTATGTTTCTATGACCCGAAAAGTCACCCAATCCTTCTCTCCAGAGATGCTTCCCTGCCTCGCTGAGTTACTCCAGCATTTTGTGTCTATCTTTGGTTTAAAGCAGCAGCTGCATTTCCTTCCTACACCAGTTAAATATATTGGGAGTGAAATTGGATAGTGCACAAAAACACATCTGGAGTATGGTGTACAATTTTGGTCGCCCAATTATAGGAAGGATGTCAACAAAATAGAGAGAGTACAGAGGAGATTTACTAGAATGTTGCCTGGGTTTCAACAACTAAGTTACAGAGATAGGTTGAATAAGTTAGGTCTTTATTCTCTGGAGCGCAGAAGGTTAAGGGGGGACCTGATAGAGGTCTTTAAAATGATGAGAGGGATAGACAGAGTTGATGTGGACAAGCTTTTCCCTTTGAGAATAGGGAAGATTCAAACAAGAGGACATGACTTCAGAATTAAGGGACAGAAGTTTAGGTGTAATGTGAGGGGGAACTTCTTTACGCAGAGAGTGGTGGCGGTGTGGAATGAGCTCCCAGTGGAAGTGGTGGAGGCAGGTTCATTGGTATCATTTAAAAATAAATTGGATAGGCATATGGATGAGAAGGGAATGGAGGGTTATGGTATGAGTGCAGGCAGGTGGGACTAAGGGGAAAAAAAAAATTGTTCGGTACGGACTTGTAGGGCCGAGATGGCCTGTTTCCGTGCTGTAATTGTTATATGGTTATATGGTTATATGGTTGTGAATATACAGTTACCCTTTGAGTGGTCAGTGGAATGATGTTAGCACACGGCAGGCACAGTCTGGAGAAGGGTCCCAACCCATGTGCAGGCTAACAGAGATAACAACGTATAAACCAATCTAACAATTTGAATACTAGAGGGCATAGCTTTAGTTTAGGAACAAATCGCAGATACTGGTTTACACCAAAAGGTCCCAAAATGCTGGAGTAACTCAGCATCTCTGGATAGACGGAATGGGTGACGTTTCAGGTCCAGAGCTCAGTCTGAAGAAGGATCCTGACCCGAAATGTCACCCATTCCTTCTCTCCAGAGATGCTGTCTTTCCCACTCAGTCCTGGGCACACACTCTTCTCCCTGCTACCTTCAGGTAGAAGGTACAGGAGCCTGAAGACTGCAACAACCAGGTTCAGGAATAGCTACTTCTCCACAGCCATCAGACTATTAAACCTGGCTCGGACAAAACTCTGATTATTAATAACCCATTTCCTGTTATTTGCACTTTATCAGTTTATTTATTCATATGAGTATATATTTATATTATGGTATATGGACACACTGATCTGTTTTGTAGTAAATGCCTACTATGTTCTGTGTGCTGAAGCAAAGCAAGAATTTCATTGTCCTATCAGGGACACATGACAATAAACTCTCTTGAACTTGAACTTGAACTTAAGTACTCCGGCATGTTGTGTCTCTTTTATTGCTTTAGTTTAGTTTAGTTTAGACTCTAAACTTTCGAGATACAGCGCAGAAACAGGCCCTTCGGCCCACCAAGTCCGCGCCGACCAGCAATCCCCGCATACTAATGCTATCCTACAACCCAGGGACAATTTACAACTCTACTGCTGTGCCACCCGCTGCGCCACTGTGCCACCCCGGCTGTAGAAAGGGCCTGTTCAAATTTCCAGAATGATATACTTCCCCTGTGTCGGGAATTGCAAGAACATTCTACCCTTTAAAAATAAACTAATGGATTTGCAAGGCTTCTGTGTACTCTGCAAGGGACTAGATTAAAGTTGAATTACACCAAGTCAAGAAGCTCCCACTGCCACTTGGATCTCCATAAATATGGATCTCCTAACCTTGTGAACATTAACATGAACATTTCTCAATCTCAGTTTAACCATTCCCAAGTGAAGTAAGGTCTGAACACACTTCATTCAGAATCAGCATCACTTTTGCTCTGCGCCAATGCTAATACACATAGTGCCCTTTGGCAAGTTGGTAAAAGATACGGATAATGAGAAGATAACCTATATTATCTCCAACAATATCTCAGTTTGTATGCCTCGATGTCAACATAACCTCAGCCAACAATGAGCCATTCTACATTTCCTTGATCATCGTTTTCTGCTTTGATCTGTCGTTTTCAAAGCTTACTCTTCCATATCTCTAGTCTCTCTCTCTGTGTCTGACTCTCAGTCTGAAGAATGGTCTCCACCCGAAAGGTCACCCATTCCTTCTCTCCAGAGATGCTTGTTGGGCCGCTGAGTTACTCCAGCATGTTGTGTCTATCTCAGTTTTAATAGTTTACTTTTAAATCCCTCCATGCCCCCATTCCTTCCTTTCCCTGGTTACCTATGTAAAACATTCTTCTCCCTCACTTCTGCGCTATTGTTAATAGTATTCCACAATTGGCATTGCTCATATACTCAGGATTTCACTTCCTAGATCTCTTCCTTTCTCTTCCTCTTCCTCCCTTAAAACCTCCTTTAAATGCCTCGGACTATCTTTAGTCAGAATTCTTGGGACGTTATCTTGCACTACACATAATTTCCTTTATCCTGTATCTGTACACTGTGGGCAGCTTGATTGTAAGCATGTATATTCTTTCCGCTGACTTGATAGCATGCAACAAAAAAATATTTCCACTGAACCTCTGTAGTATACAAAATACATGATTTTGTATCCTTTAGTATACAAAATAATGAGAGGAATAGATCGGGTAAATGCACAGAGTCTTTTACCCAGAGTAGGGAGTCAAGAACCAGAGAACATCAAGGTGAAGGGGAAATGATTTAATAGGAATCCGAGGGGTAATTTCTTCACACAGAAGGTGGTGGGCGTATGGAACAAGCTGCCAGAGGAGGTAGTTGAGGCTGGGACTATCCCAACGTTTAAGAAACAGTTGGACAGGTACATGGATCGGACAGGTTTGGAGGGATATGGACCAAGCGCAGTCAAGTGGGACCAGGTTTGCTGGGACATTGTCGGTCGGTGTGGGTGAGTTGGGCCGAAGGGCCTGTTTCCACACTGTATCACTCCATGACTCTATGACATGGGACAATAAACTAAACTAGACTTCAACTAAACTAAACTAAACCTCCAGTAACCTTTCCTGTGATTGTCTTTTGTGATTCAGTTAAATGCTGTTCGATATTGTTACCTACCAAGTGGCTCTTTCCGATGTAAATATTAATATCATTTTTACTTATCATAACTGTTGCATGACCCCCAACTCTAATTAGAGAATTTTACAGCACCATTGTTTTATTAGGCATATTCTAATAATAAATAACCCCATCGCCTGTATCCACCTATCACTCGCCAGGCTTTGTCCTGTTGGCTTTCATAGCAAGAGGATTTGAGTATAGGAGCAGGGAGGTTCTACTGCAGTTGTACAGGGTCTTGGTGAGACCACACCTGGAGTATTGCGTGCAGTTTTGGTCTCCAAATCTGAGGAAGGACATTATTGCCATAGAGGGAGTGCAGAGAAGGTTCACCAGACTGATTCCTGGGATGTCGGGACTGTCTTATGAAGAAAGACTGGATAGACTTGGTTTATACTCTCTAGAGTTTAGGAGATTGAGAGGGGATCTTATAGAAACTTACAAAATTCTTAAGGGGTTGGACAGGCTAGATGCAGGAAGATTGTTTCCGATGTTGGGGAAGTCCAGGACAAGGGGTCACAGCTTAAGGATAAGGGGGAAATCCTTTAAAACCGAGATGAGGAGAACTTTTTTCACACAGAGTGGTGAATCTCTGGAACTCTCTGCCACAGAGGGTAGTTGAGGCCAGTTCATTGGCTATATTTAAGAGGGAGTTAGATGTGGCCCTTGTGGCCAAGGGGATCAGAGGGTATGGAGAAAAGGCAGGTACGGGATACTGAGTTGGATGATCAGCCATGATCATATTAAATGGCGGTGCAGGCTCGAAGGGCCGAATGGCCTACTCCTGCACCTAATTTCTATGTTTCTATGTTTCTATGTCCTGACCATCCTCGTTTGTTCCCCCATCATGACCACAACTTGTCCTCACATGAAACAACACCTATCCATATTCTCCAGAGATGCAGCCTGACCTGCTGAATTACTCCAGCACTTTGTGCCTTTTTTGTAAACCAGCGTCTGCAGTTATTTGTTTATCCAGCAGGTTTAATGTGTATCCTTTTGTTTTATTTTCATTACTTAATTATTTTAGAATCTTTAATATTTAAAAAAAAATGTTAATATTTGCCACATTAAGATTTCACTATAGCGCACAAAGAGTCGCCTTGCTTTGGTGCCATCGTGGATCAGATTCATCTTGGATTCAGGCATGTACACTAATAGAAGTACACAACATTATCAGAGGCATGGGGGAAAATGATGACGGCACCAGATAAGGCAGATGGTCAGAGGAGGAAGTGTTGGATACTAGAAGGTATCGCTTTGAGGTGAGAGGGAGACAAATTAAAGGAGATACACGAGGCAAGATTTTTTTTCTATGGAATATAGACACAAAATGCTGGAGTAACTCAGCGGGCCAGGCAGCATCTCTGGAGGGAAAGGTAATCTATCCAGGGCTGCTGCCCGTCCCGCTGAGTTAATCCAACATTTTGTGTCCATCTTCAGTATAAACCAGCATCTGCAGTTCCTTCCTTCACAAGGATCTTTTCTACACATGGGTGAGAGGGGATGGAGGGATTTAGATCACATAAACAGGCACATGAAGGGGGAGGGGATGGAGGGATTTAGATCACGTGCGGACAGATGGGATTAGTTCGAATTGTCATCATGGTCAGCACAGACACTGTGGGCTGAAGGGCCTGTTCTGATGCTGTACTGTCCTAATTCAAATAATTTAGTGATGGGTAATGGGTCACCACAGAAGTTCGGTAATTTTACATCATAAGCCGCTTGCGGCATTTAATGAAGAAATTCTAGTACTAACACTTGATTATTATTTAATGTACAAAAATTGCAACTGCATACTTTTTTGTGTTATAATATTCACTTTCTCCTTAAATTTTTAGTGTAAACGTATGATTTAGTATCATCGACAAACACACTGTTTTTGAAGTCGGATCCCATGACAACTGAATTTTGGAAGCAAAAACGCCTTGCATAAATGTTACTATGTTTTGTCTCTATTGATCCAAGCGCACATTTTTCTCCTGCTCTGAGTAAAATTAAACTGAGATTCATGTGCCCCTGAAATGCCATCATTCATTCAAATGCCCATAAAGCTACCTTGAAATGAGACACTCGTTTTATGGGACATTATATCATACGCGCTTGATTGCGGCTTAATAGCAAGGGAGCTGACCAAGTCCTGGAGGATAGAAATGCCACCTGTACATGAGAGATCCAGCTCAGAGGAATAAAATGCTTCAGTTCGACCTCAACCTTTCAGTCAACAGTTAAGCATTCAATCCTTTCCCCCGGATGGCGATGGGAAGGTGTGACTAGTGATGGGATCCCGTTGGAGGTGGCGACAGTGTCGGAGGATTATGTGCTGTATGCGTCGTCTGATGGGATGAAAGGTGAGGACTAGGAGGACTCTGTCCTTGTTGCGACTGTGGGGGAGGGAGGTGGGGGCAAGAGCAGAGCAACGGGGTACCGAGGAGACAGCACCTCATATTTCGCTTAGGTAGCTTAAACCCCAGTGGTATGAATATTGACTTTTCTAGCTTCAAGTGGCCCTTGCTTTCTCTCTCTCTCTCTATCCCGCCCCCATCCAAGTTCTCCGACATCTGACTGTCCCCCAAACTACATTTTATCTATGTCTGCCTCGTTGTCACCTTCCCCTAGCTAACAATGATCTATTCTACATTTTCCTTGAACTTTGTACCCTTTGATCTCTAGTTTTCACACCTTAGCCTTCCATATCTCTCGTTTCCCTCTCCCCTGACTCTCACTGAAGAAGGGTCTCGACCCGAAACGTCACCCATTCCTTCTATCCAGAGATGCTGCCTGTCCCGCTGGATTACTCCAGCTTTTTGTGTCTATCTTCAGTGTAAACCAGCATCCGCAGTTCCTTCTTATACTTAATATTACCAGTGATCTGTTCTAGCCCAACTACATTGATGCAACGGCCAAAAAGGCACACCTTCCTGATGAGACCGATTGAAATTTGGCATGTCAGTGACTCTTACAAACTTCTACAGATGTGCCAAACAGAGCATACTGTCAGGTTACAGCACAGCTTGATTTGGGAATAGCTCTGCCCAAGACGGCAAAAAACTACAGAGAGTTCTAGATATAGTTCATCACTCATCACATAGCCCAGACTTCCCACCATTGACCCCATCTACGCAACACACTGCCTCGGGAATGCAGCCAACATAATGAAAGGCTTGTACCACGCCGGTCATTCTTTCTTCTCCTTGCTCCCTTTGGGCAAAATGGAGAGAAGCTTGAAAGAGTGCACCATCAGACTCATGAAAACAGCTTCTTGCCCTCCGTTATCAGACTTCTGAACAGTCCTTCCTTCAGCTAAGGTAGTGTCTGGTTCACCATTACCCCATTGAGGACATTGGACCTTATCTATGCAATTGAAGTGCTATATTGTTGAGAACTGTATTGTGCACTCTATATCTTCCCCTTTGCTCTGTTGTACTTGAGTTTAACGATTGTATGGAATGTCTGATCTATTTGGATAGCATGCAACACAAAGCTTTTCATGTATCTTGGTTCACATGACAATAATAAACCTAACCCTGCCCTCTGAATGAAACAGTTACCCCTCAAGTTCATATTAAATCTTTCCTCTCTCAGCTTAAAACTATGTTCCCTGGTTCTCGATTTTGCTACTCTGGATAAACGACTGTGCATTTATCTTGTCCATCCCCCTAATGAAATTATATACCTCTATCAGATAACTAACTCCTCATCCTACTGTGCACGAAGGAATAAAATACCAGCTAGCCTGCCCAACCTCTCCCTGTAGCTCAGGCCCTCAAGTCCTGGCCACATCCCCATAAATCTTCTCTGCACTCTTTCCAGCTTAACAACATCCGTTCTATAGCAGGTGACCAAAACTGAACACAATACTGCAAAGGTGGCCACATCAACATCATGTACTATTGTAATTAAACACCGCCCAGTCCATCATCGGCTCCGACCTTCCTTCCATCGAGGGAATTTATCGTAGTCGCTGCCTCAAAAAGGCCAGCAGTATCATCAAAGACCCACACCATCCTGGCCACACACTCATCTCCCTGCTACCTTCAGGTAGAAGGTACAGGAGCCTGAAGACTGCAACGACCAGGTTCAGGAATAGCTACTTCCCCACAGCCATCAGGCTATTAAACCTGGCTCGGACAAAACTCTGAACATTAATAACCCATTATCTGTTATTTGCACTTTATCAGTTTATTTATTCATGTGTTTTGTAGTCAATGCCTACTATGTTCTGTTGTGCTGAAGCAAAGCAAGAATTTCATTGTCCTATCAGGGACACATGACAATAAACTCACTTGAACTTGAACTTGAACTAATGTAACACCTCAACTTCTATGCTCGGTATCCTGTCTGATGAAGGCCAATGTACCGAAAGCCTTATTGACCATCCCATCTACCTGTGACGCCACCTTCAAGGAAATATGTAGCTGCACTCCTAGATCCCTCTGCTCTACAACACTCCCCAATGGCCCTGCTATTGACAGTGAAGGACTTGCCCTGGTTTGACTTCCCAACATGCAAAACCGTGCACTTATCTGCACCCATGACTATAAAAGTTTAATTTTCTCCGTGTTCCACCAGAAACAATTCCGTGGTAGACTAATTAACAGCAGGACGTTTCCTACAGCCCTGGGACTATTGTAAACAAAAACGTTAAATTCTGAGATGACTATTAAGAGTAATGGGAATCTTTTCTCATTTTCTCAATCCTTCTGTAAATTGGGGTTATGAGCAGGAGACCAGTCTCCCGTTAATCAGTGGGGTTTTACTGCAGTGGCTCCAGTCAAGCAACGCCCACAGAGATTTAACTACCAATTTATTACAGACTGCTCCACTTTGGGCAGCAAACTGCGGCACTTGACTTCCACATAAAAAATTTCCATTAATTCCAAGTTTTCGGGCAGAACAGCTGGGACTGAATTATTTTGGCAGCAATTCTTTAATTACTGCTTAATTACTGAGGTTGTCAGCCAGAGAGACATAGGCTGATCCCTTTAGCAGTGAATGAAATGTATTCCATTCTCCATAGAAACATAACATAGAAAATCGGTGCAGGAGTAGGCCATTCGGCCCTTCAAGCCGGCACTGCCATTCAATGTGA
Source organism: Leucoraja erinaceus (assembly GCF_028641065.1). NCBI lineage: Eukaryota > Metazoa > Chordata > Chondrichthyes > Rajiformes > Rajidae > Leucoraja > Leucoraja erinaceus. The sequence goes on from NC_073387.1 coordinate 48,261,890, forward strand.
TCATGGCTGATCATCCAAAATCAGTACCCTATTCTTGCCTTCTCCCCATATCACTTGATTCTGTTAACCCTAAGAGCTATATCAAACTCTCTCTTGAATTGGCCTCCACTGCCATCTGTGGCAGAGAATTCCACAGATTCACAACTCTATGGGTGAAAACGTTTTTGCTCATCTCAGTCCTAAATGGCCTACCCTTTATTCTTAAACTGTGACCTCCTGGTTCCGAACTCCTCCAACATCGGGAACATTTTTCCTGCATTTAGCCTGTCCAAACCCGAAAGAATTTTATATGTTTCTATAAGATCACATCCTTCTAAATTCCAGTGAATACAAGCCCAGTCGACCCATTCTTCATCATATGTTAGTCCCGCCATCCCGGGAATTAATCTGGTAAACCTACGCTGCACTCCCTCAATAGCAAGAATGTCCTTCCTCAAATTAGGAGGCCAAAACTGCACACAATACTCCAGGTTTGGTCTCACCAGGGCCCTATACAACCGCAGTAGGACCTCCTTGCTCCTATACTCGAATTGTCTTGCAATTGTCTTGCAACATGCCATTTGCTTTCTTCACTGCCTACTGTACATGCATGCAGTGAAGTACAGCAGACAGTGAAGAAAGTAAATGGTGTGTCGATGGCATCAAATGTTCGATGCAATAAAGTATATATTTATCTATATATGTTTCTAATTATGTGAAATATTCAACATCCATTTATTTCAATTGAGCTTTTTTTCGTTAAATATGAAACTTGTGTACTTTAGTATGAAATTTGTGTTTAGCTAAATAAATTCCGTGTTGTAAACAAAGTTTTAAGTTTGGTGTGAAGATAGACACAAAATGCTGGAGTTACTCAGCAGGTCAGGCAGCATCTTGGGTCGAAATCCTTCTTTGACTGAGAGTCTAGGGGAAGGGAAACTAGAGGTATGAAACAGTTCAGAACAAATCAGAGTCAGCACCAATGACCAAGGAAAGGTGGAGCCCACAATGGCTCCACAATGTCTGAAGAAGGGTTTCCACCCATAACGTCACATTCTTTTTCTCCAGGGATGTTGCCTGACCCACTGAGTTACTCTAACAACTTGTGGCCATCTAGGGTGTAAGCCATCATCTGCAGTTCCTTCCTACACACTTCAAGTTTTGTGTGTCAGTCCACACAGCAGCCAACAAATTATTTAACAGGTAGATTTAAGCAAACACACTAGTGGTAAAGATAACATGAGATGACCTGGTTGCCAACTGTTTTAACTCCCCTTCCCATTCCCACGTGACCTTTCTCTTCTTGGCCTTCTTTGATGCCAGAACAAGGACACGCGTGAAATAGAAGAACAGCATCTCATATTCCGCTCGGGTAGTGCACAACCCAATGACATGAACATTGAAATCTCTAATTTCAAGTAATACCTCATCTACAACCCCACTCTCCCACTACCCCAGTCACCCTGCTCCTTTCCCCCTCCCTACTGTATTCCCCTCACCCATCTCTTCATCCCGTTCATCTCCCTTCATTCCTCTGCCCCTGTCTCCTTCTGTCAATATCCCTCATTCCAGCTTTACATTTCACTCCTCCTCTTCTTTGTAAAGAAAAGTCTCACCAATGCTGATAAGATAATTGACCTACTAATTTGTTTAGTTGGTGCAAGGAACAAGTGTTCTTCAGAAAATATCCTGTTCGTTGAGCAAATAACCTAAGTGACGTATCATATCCACGTGTACAAACTTTGGTCAAATGTCCGAAACAAATAATTGGCCTTTGTTCTTCTAATTTGAAGAAATATATGTGTTTTGCTCTAATGTAATTCTAATCAGGTAAACGCCTTAATGTGGAAAGAAAGGTCTGCTGATGCTGGTTTACACAAAATGACACAAAGTGCTGGAGTAACTCATAGCAAGGAAAAATAACCCCTACCCAAAACGTCGCCTATTCAGCAATCAACCGGAAACTTTGGCACTGTTTCTCCTCCTATAGAAGTATCGGACTTGCTGAGTATTCCCTCCAATATCTCTTTTTATTTTAGATTTCCAGCAGCTGTGTTTTTTTTTTAATTTGCATGTCTTAGTCATACAGTACAGAAACAGGCCCTACGGTCAAACTCATCCATACCAACCTACAGTAGATGCTACTTCCAAGTTTGCCCATGTTTGGCCCTTATTCATCTATCTTTTCCTATCCATGTTACCCGTCCAAGTATCTTTTACGTCCTGTCACAGTATCTGCCTCAGCTACCTACTCTGGCAGCTCTTTCCAAATCCCCACCACCCTCTGAGTGAAAAAAAATACTCCGTAAGCCCCTGTCCCACTTGGGAAACCTGAACGGAAACCTCTGGAGACTTTGCGCCCCACCCAAGGTTTCCATGCGGTTCCCGGAGTGTTTTGTCAGTCTCCCTACCTGCTTCCACTACCTGCAACCTCCAGCAACCACCTGCAACCTCCAGGAACCGCTCGGAAACCTTGGGTGGAGCGCAAAGTCTCCAGAGGTTTCCGTTCAGGTTTCCTAAGTGGGACGGGGGCATTAGGTTCCTATTGAATCTTGCTCCTCTCACCTTAAACCTACTTTTTGTCCCCTGGTCCTGGTTCTTGAACAATTTCGCTCAGTCCGCCTGGACCTACCTGATCTCCTGTTTGCTAAACACTTTAATTCTCCTTCCCATTCCCACATTGACCTTTCTGTCCTTGGCCTCCTCCATTGCCAGAGTGAGGATACATGCAAATTGGAGGAGCAGCATCTCATATTTAGCTTGGGCAGCTTACAACACAGTGGTATGATTATTGATTTCTTTAACGTCAAGTAACCGTCGCATTCCCTCTCCCTCCATCCCTTCCCCACGCGGGTCACACCAGATTCTCGTTTTCACCCAACAATCAGCTAACAATGGCCTGTTTCCTTTTTCATCGTTGCTTTTTTGCAAATTTTTTATTCATTGTTCTTTATCTCTCCACATCATCGTCTATATCTCTCATTTCCCTTTCCCCTGACTAGTCTGAGGAAGGGTCTCGACCCGAAACGTCACCCATTCCTTTTCTCCAGAGATGCTGCCTGTCCCGCTGATTTACTCCAGCAGTTTGTGTCTATCTTGATTTCCCTAACTTGGGTAAAAGACTGTACATGGGGAAGTAAAAGACAGGAGTGTGGCTGCTGACATGAATAAAGGATGTTTTGTGGTAGATGACACACTGGCTCATATTGCACTCTGCTGATGTCCTGAACAGTTTCCTGGGAAACAGAGTGAAGACCATCACTTTTTTTTTCTTTTTTTTCTTCTTATTTCTCTCTCTTTTTCAAAGACTTTATTCAGCACAAACGCATAATACATCACATCAAAAACATATTCAGAGGTTACAATACATCAAATAATCATTATAATACAATGAAGCATTAATTATTTACAATACTCTCAACCCCACGCGGTGACCAGCGCCCACGGAAGGCCTCCAGAGACCCCGTGGACACCGCGTGTTCCCTCTCCAGGGACGTGCACGCACGGCGTAGGCCCGGAAGAGGGGCAGGCAGCCATTTTTCTGGCATGACCATCGACCGCCCGCTGCCTGGACCCGCAAATGGCCATCTTGGCCAGGCCCAGGAGCAAACCGACAGGGAGGTCCCACCCCCCCGATCGGCTCTCCCCACTCCCTGCCTTGAGTCCAAATACTAGAATCGTGGGACTAAAATGTAACCAAAACTTGAGGAACAGCTCCTTCAGATATTGGTACAGGGGCAGCAACCTCACATACTCCATATACGCGTGGAACACGGTCTCTTCCTCACCGCAGAAAATACAGGCGGCCGGCGAGCCTGTGAACCGACTCAAAAGTTTATTACACGCCACGGCTCTGTGCAACACTCTCCATCCCAGAGAAGGGGGACGACTCCCTTGTAGAGAGGCCCAATGAAGACCATCACTATCCTCTTTGATGCCTCCCCGGCACCTGACTCTACAGACGCCCTCTGGAGGTTCTGCACAGTACTGCCGTTAAATAGAGCAGGGAGAACTAATTATATAGGAAGGAACTGCAGAAGCTGGTTTAAACCCAAGATAGACACAAAAAGCTGGAGTAACTCAGTGGGACAGGCAGCATCTCTGGAGAGAAGGAATGGATGACGTTTCGGATCAAGACAGTCATGGGTCTGAAGAAGGGTCTCGACTCGAAAAGTCAATCATTGCTTCTCTCCAGAGATGCTGCCTATGCCGCTGAGTTATTCCAGCTTTTTGTGTCTATCTTCAGGGAGAAATAATTCATGACCTTAACCTCATCACTTAAAATAGCTCCTTGCATGCAGCTTGCTCCTGCAATATTTACCAGGGAAGTGTGCATGGTCTCGACCAATATTTGATGCACCAACAGGCTTTGGGGAAAATGAAGCTTTCAGCGCAAGTTATTTATACAGAGGACGAGAAAATAGGCAGCAAGCATTCATTCGTATGCCAACCTCAAAGCTGAGCACAGGGGGATCTGCTCTTTGTGAATGCTGGTTTACACCGAAGATAGACACAAAATCCTGGAGTGAGTCAGGCGTTTGTTGCGTGCTAACTAGTCACCCAACCAGGTCCACGGACCACCACCGATCATCCATTTACACTAGTTCTAGACAATACATACAATACATGACAATACTACACAATACATGATTACAGTCGAGCCATCCACAGTGTACAGGTGATAAAGTACATAACTTGAATAACATTTAGTGCAGGATAATGTTCACTAAAGACCGATTAAAGATACTCTGAGGGTCTCCCATGAGGTAGATAGTAGCTCAGGATAATATGGTTCAGTTGCTGTTACTGAACAGTATCAGTTATTCTGGCTGAACTAGTGATGTACAAAGATTTCCATTGACTTCCTTGTTCTTTAATGTGTGCTTATGAAAGCCCAATATCCCCCATGCACTTTAGTCCTGCCCTTGTGGCGCCCCCTGGTGGTCAACCACTCATGGTGCGAACCCTTGGCTCTGGGGGTTGGGTCATGTGACTTGGTTTGGCGGGAAGAGGTGGTCACGGGTCTCCCCTGGGGTATATATACTGCTGGTAACACCTTTGCCCCTTGTTGTGGTTCTGAGAGCTGTACTGTGTTAACCTATTAAAGATCTCTTTGTTTGACAACACATGTCTTGCTATACCCTGACACTTTCAACAAAATATGGCCATCACAGCTCTTCCCACCTCTATTATGGCCTCTGTTTGTATTAAACTCATCTCGTTTTTTCTATCAAAATATAACTTGTTGCATTTCTCAGTATCTCCAGCTCCATCTATCTCCAACATTTTAACTTCCCGTCCCACTCCTGCACTGGACGAAGCCTAGGAAGTAATAGGTAGTTTGTGTAGGAAGCAACTACCGATGCTGTTGTCAGCCGAAGTTGGACATAAAATGCTGCAGTAACTCAACGGGTCAGACAGCATCGCTGGAGAAAAGTGGGAACATGTGAATGATGGTCACCATGGTCGGCAAAACCCTTGCTGTATCTTTAATAATAAAAATAATAATAATAATAATAATAAAAATAATAATAATAATAATAATAATAATAATAATAATAATAATGCTTTTTAATAATAATAATGTTAAGTAGCACACTTCTTTCCTTATATACAGGTGATGTGGGGTTTTAATAGGCAGATGATTGGGCAAAAGTTAGAGATGAAAAGACAAAAGGTGTGAGATAAGGATAGAAGAAGTGCGAATTGTGAAGCCAGAGGAAGGAATATAAACGGAGAGTGACGAGGAGAAATGGGTGTGTATCCGGGTAGGGCACAGGGAAGAGGGGGGAGGGGGGGGGGGGTCCGAAACTTCGGACTTGAGTCCGAAAAATGATGCCGACCCTAAATGTCACCTTTTCATGTCCTCCAGAGATGCTGCCTGACCTGCTGCCTGACCTCCAGCATATTATGTCCTTTTTCTCAATTACTCTCGTTTAGCTCCAGGTTGCTCAAATGCCTGACACCAAACACGCAATACCAACATACTCTTGATAGAAAAGAGGAACAAAATCAGGTGAGTTGCCCATACATTGTTGTCCGATTTGTGCTGTGAGAGGCCAATTTCATTTTCCATTGGGCTTCAGTTTCCCAGATCTCACATCACTAATCAATGTTAAATAGGAATATTATTTCGTACAACCATGTCATTGTTCATTTTAATAGGAAAGAAAATCAAACTATTTTGTTTAAAACTAAAAGCTGTTGAGAGAGGTGGCATTTTTCAGAAGAATTGGACACTTATCTCGCCCATATATGAAAATCACCCTCTTTAGTTTTATTTAGAGATACAGCATGGAAACAGGCCCTGCAGCTCACCGAATCTGTGATCACCCATACATTTGTTCTAACCCAAATACTAGGGACAATTTACAGAAGCCATTTAACCTACAACCCCACACGTCTTGGGATGTTAGAGGAAGCTGGAGCACTCGGAGGAAACAGGGAGAACTTACCAACTCCGTACAGATAGCATCTGAGGTCAGGATCGAACCCGGGTCTCTGTGACGCTGTGAGGCAGCACCTCTACCACTGTGCCATTGTGCACCATCTGTTTGATTATCAAGATTGTAACCATTCTACAGCGGGACTGGGCAGGGGACATTTTCCAGGGTTTGGTCTGTATCGTTATATATAGCTTGTTTTGAATCCGCTGTTTTCCACATTGCAAGTTCGAGAGCAATCCGCTACTCTGCTATTCATTCTCAGTTCGCTGAAAACCCATTTAATGCATGATCATAGACCAGGAGCGGAAATATTTCCACTCTGTAAACGTAGAAAATCTTAAGTTGTATATTTAATCAGATGTGGGAGAATGTTAAATCAGTGATTTAAACAGCTTGAAATATTAATAACCTGCCTCTCTAATATAGCATGAATGTACTGAATAACTAAACTACTGCATTTCCCCGCTGTTTGTATTCAGTAGCTATCCATCATTGTAGAGTATTGGTGTAACACAGCAGTAAATTAAACGGCATTCAATTACTTTTTCTGTTGTCTCAGTGAACTGAATGTTGCAAGGCTTCCTCAGCCAAAATGGGCCACACATACGTTTTACACACAGTGGCGCTGTGGTAGAGTTGCTGCCTTGCAGTGCCAGAGAACTGGGTTCGATCCTGACTAAGGGTGCTTCGCTGTATGGAGTTTCATTCTCCCTGTGACTGCGTGGGTTTTCTCCAAGATTTTCGGTTTCCTCCCACACTCCAAAGGCGTACAGGTTTGTAGGCAAGTTGGCTTGGTATAAATGTAAATGTTGTGTGTGCAGGATAGTGTTAGTGTATGGGGATCGATGGATCGGTGGGTCGAAGGGCCTGTTTCGGCACTGTATCTCTAATCTAAATTATACTTAAAACAACGATAGAATATAAGGGACAAAGATACGCATGCTTGGAGATTAATCACGGTTACCATGGGATTTTTCTAGGGAGGTACATCAAGCTTCCTGCAGATGTAACCTCGTAGAATCATAGAGTCATACAGCATGGAACCAAGGCCCTCACACCAACTTGAACACACTGACCAACATGTCCCATCTGCACTAGGCCCAACTGTCTGCATTTAGCCTATCCAAACCTGTCCTATCCATGCACCTATTTAAATGTTTCTTAAAAGTTGCGATAGTACCTTCCTCAACTACCTCCTCCAGCAGCTCGTTCCATCCACCCACCATCCATTGTGTGAAAAAGTTACTTTAAGTCTTACCCCCTGAACTACCTGCAACCTCCGGCAACCACCTGCAACCACCAGGAACCGCACGGAAACATTGGGTGGGGCACAAAGTCGCCAGAGGTTTCCGTTCAGGTTTCCTAAGTGGGACAGGGGCATAAGGAAAAGAGTCCCAGCCTGCTCAATCACTCCCTATAGCTTAGACACTCTAGTCCTGGCAACATCCTCGTAAATTTTCGCACCCTTTCCAGCTTGGCAACATCTTTCCTATAACATTGCGCAGAGAACTGAACAGAATACTCTAAATGCAGCCTCTCCAATGTTTTATACGGCTGCAACATACTCAACACTCTGACTGATGAAGGCCAATTTGCCAAAATACTGTCGGACTGCCCTATCTACCCGTGATGCCACTTTCAACAAACTGTGTACCTGCATTCCTAGACTCTTCTCAAAAGGCAGTAAGAAAAATTGCCAGAAATGCGCAGTCTTCTAATAATGCGAATATGGCACAGATTCAGTAATTTTAATCTAAGATGCAAGCTCATAATAATAAGAAGAACCAGGTTGGCAGAGGATAAAAGCACAGTGGCGCAGCTGGTAGAGCTGTAGCCCCACAGCGCCGGAGACTCGGGTTTGATCCTGACCTCAGGTACTGTCTGTGGGTAAGAGTTTGCACGTTCTTCCTGTGACTGCGTGGGTTCCTCCAGGCGTGCTGGTTTCCTCCCACGTCTCAAAGACGTGTGCGTTTGTAGGTTAACTGGTCTCTGTAAAGTTGCCTCCTGGTGTGTAGGGAGTGCATGGGAAAGTGGGATAGCATAGAACTACTGTGAACTATGGTCACAGTTTAAAGATAAGGGGGACGTCTTTTAGGACCGAGATAAGAAAAACATTTTTCACACAGAGAGTGGTGAATCTGTGGAATTCGCTGCCACAGAAGGTAGTTGAGGCCAGTTCATTGGCTATATTTAAGGTGGAGTTAGATGTGGCCCTTGTGGCTAAAGGGATCAGGGGGTATGGAGAGAAGGCAGGTACAGGATACTGAGTTGGATGATCAGCCATGATCATATTGAATGGCGGTGCAGGCTCGAAGGGCCAAATGGTCTACTACTGCACCTATTGTCTATGTTTCTATGTTTCTACAAATGGGTGATCGGTGGTCGGCGTGGACTCGGTGAGCCAGAGGGCCTGTTACCATGCTGCCTTTCTATAATCTAAGACTTTAAAAAAAAACAACACTTTTGAGTCTCCGATCATACCTCAGATCAAGAATCCAAAGAAAAGAGTGTACACAAGAACGGAAAACTCATCCTTTGATCCCAATCTTCAGTCTTTGTTTCCCTGCTATTGTGCTTCCTGATTTCCATTTTTATAATGTCAACGGCTGGTGTCAGAGCTGAAGTGATTCATTAATTAAAACCACGAGATAATTGGTGGCCCTGATGTGTTTGTTCTATGCCAGTCACTTTGATAACTCGAGCTTCACTCTGCTACGTATAACATCACTCAAATGGTTACAGGCATAAACTGAATGTTCTTTTCTCTCAACCTTAAGCTTCAGTAGATGAATGAAAGTGGTTCCCAGAGCAGACTGCCCAGCTTGTCTGGCAAAATGCCTCATCACCTGAACTCACCGACAAGCACCAAGACCTGGCTTGGCTGGCGGTGAGGGGAGCCCTCCCAGTCAGATCCATCCTGTACCATCGGAACCTCGCTACCAGCACATGCTGCCCTCGGGACGGCTGCTATAGAGAGGAGACGGTTGCCCACCTCTTTGCAGAGTGTGGATACGCAAAGAGAGATTGCAGAGGTCTGGGAGTGTACGGACTGTTCCCAGGGGCACATTCAGAGACTGACATGGAGTGCTGCTGGAGGGTCATCAACTCGGTGAAAGATGCTCCTTGGTCTGCCTGAGCGTTGTTGACCAGCCAGCGGAGTGAGATGTCCGTCGGGGAATGTTGCCGACTGGCCCGCTGCAGACTGCAGGAGTACGTGCTGAGGGACGCACTGAAGCTCCTTGCAGCCAACGCCAAGGCTCGGTGGGGGAGGACCACAGTCTAAAGTCCTTCCGCTGCTGGACATGGGGAGCAGGGCGTGGTGGAGACACCCTCAAAAAAAGGGAAGGGATTCCATGCCAAGGGTCACATGAGTGGCAAGGGTGGGGGATACATTTATGCAGTATTGAATGTATGTATAGCTTTAGAGAATGTTGGATGGAATTTTGTTAGGATCATGTATCATGTATTGTACATATTTATTTCTCGAATAAAGTATATTTTGAACCGTGGTCTCTGGCAGCAAGCGGCCGTTCCAGACGATCCAAGCCGCTGAAGAATGTTCTCCCAACGCTGAAGCCCCATCATGCGGCGAGAGGGCCTGAACATCGGGCCACCGTAGCGGCAACAGCGGAGGCCTCGATAGGCCCGACCATGGGTGAACAAGGGGAAGAGGACTGGACTTTGTGCCTCCCCTCACAGTGGGAACCATTGTGGGGGGATGTTTTTATGTTTTATGTTCAATTCTTTTTTTAATATGGTGTCTTACTTTTGTTGGTGTGCTGCAAATGGCAACTCAAATTTCACTACACCAGAAATGGTGTATGTGCCAATAAATGTCCTTGTCCATTGTCTTTGTCCTTTAATCAAGAATCTATCCATCTCTGCCTTTATAATATGGCAAAGAATTCCACAGACCCACCACCTTCTGACTAAAGAAATTCCTCCAAAAAGAAGGTGCTTTAATTCTGAAGCTGTGACCTCTAGTCCTAGACTTTCCCACTAGTTGAAACATCCTCTCCACATCCACGCTATCCAAGCCTTTCACTATTCTGTATGTTTCAATGAGGTCCTCCCTCATTCTTCTAAACTCCAGCGAATACAGGCACAGTGCCATCAAACGCTCATCATACGTTCTCCCCCCCCTTTCCTTCCCTTTCCCTCTCCCCTGGGCCTCACCTTGTTGCACACCCATTTCTCCCTTTCCTCTCACCCCATCCGCTCCGCCCTATATTCCTTCTTCTGATTTCACAATTCGCGCCACTTCTATCCTTATCTCACACTTATTGTTCATGTTCACGTCACAGGAGCAGAAATAGGCCATTTGGCCCATCGGGTCTACTCCGCCATTCAATCATGGCTGATCTATCTTTCCCAACCCCATTCTCATGCCTTCTCACCATAACACCCTTACTAATCAAGAATCTGTCAATCTCCGCCTTAAAAATACCCAAAAGTGTCTAGGACTAGAGGTCCTAGCCTCAGTATTAAAGGACGTACTTTTAGGAAGATCAGGAGAGAAATTTCCTTAAGGGGCTGTCCCACTGCGGGGACCTAATCAGCGAGTTCTGGCGAGTTTGCCCTCGACTCATACTCGCAGCATCGTCGACACGAGGTCCTAGGAGGTCTTTGTAACTCTTCTTCACGCTCGAGAGTAGTCCCCGGGTACTCGATGCCTCAGTTAGGTCGCGGCATTTTTAGCAAGCTGAATAATGCCCGCGAGTAAAAAGAGGTCGCCATGGAAAAAATAGTTATTTATTTACTCGTAGGTTTAGTCGAGGTAGGTCGTAATGCTACCCTAGGTAAACGAAGGCAATCGAAGGTAATCGATGGTTGTCGAAGGTAATAGCTCGTTGAGAAAAATAAGGTCAGTAGAAAAAAGAGGTTAGTAAACGGCAGCACGTGATGCCCTGTCAAACCAGGGCCTGTTCATTCATAGCTAGAGAGTTTTTTGGAGGGGTCAGACTTGTTGTGAGGTGGCACCAAAGAAAAGGCAGCAGCGCAGGGGCAGGGCACAACCCTCAAAACAACCTGCCATGCAGGTGTTGCTCACCCAGGAGAAGGAGTGGCAGGAGGAGATGCCACTGGAGGAGAGAGTCCAGGAGGAGTAAGCCCTGGATGAGAGCTACCATAATAAACAAACAAGTAAATAAACAAGAAATAAATAAACAGACGTCATTTTCTCAGGTGATCATTTGAGCTGTAGCCACTCGTCGCTATTCGTAGTTGGTTTTCGGTATAGTCGACTGAGGTCGAAGGGGGTCGTCCTCGCTCTCCACTATTCGGGGTCCAATATGCCAGAGACCATCATCGAGTAAATCGTAGATAGTTGAAACTAGTTTTCAACATAGACGAAGGAGGTCGAAGGAGATCGAAGGAGGTCTTCTACATAGTCGAAGGAGGTCTTCAACATATTCGTAGGAGGATCTCTACATAGTCGAGGAAGGTCGAAGGAGGCGTTCTACTTCGGCGAATCAACACGGCCATGACACTTTTTCATACTCTCCTAAACTCTTCTACACTCGCGCATTACTTCCCCGCAGTGGGACAGGACCTTTAGGCAGCGGGTGATGATTCTGTGCAATTCTTTGCCACAGAAGGCCGTGGAACCGTCAGTGGATATATTTAAGGCAGAGATAGATAGATTCTTGATTTGTACAGGTGGCAGAAGTTTTGGGGAGAAGGCAGAAGAATGGGGTCAGGAGGGAGCGATGGATCAGCCGTGATTGAATGGCGGAGTGGGCTTGATGGGCCGAATGACCCAATGCTACTTCTATTGCTTATGACCTTATGACCAATGCATTGGCCTCCAAAGCTGTCTCTGGTAATGAATTCCACAGATTCACCACCCTCTAGACTTTAGAGATACAGCATGTAAACAGGTCCTTCGGTCCACCAAGTGCACAGTGACCACTGATCAATCTCCCTGTACACTAACACTATCCTACACACTAGGAACAATATACAATTTTTATTGAAGCCAATTAACCTACAAACCTGCATGTTTTGTGGAGCGTGGGAGGGAACCAAAGCACCCGGGGAAAACCCACGCAAGTCAAGGGGAGAACGTACAAACTCCATACAGACAGCACCGGTAGTCAGGATCGTACCCGGGTCCGCAGCGCTGTAAAACAGCTAGTCAACCGCGGCACCGCCAATGCCGCCCCCTGCTGTCCTGGTGACAAAAAGACTACCAGTTCACTCATGAACAACATTGCAGTTATTATCAGCACTTCACACAGGCCCAGCAGTCTCTCCAGTTTGTGGCGTTGAGGTAATTTGGATTAAGAACATTGACTATGCAAATTTTGTAACAGCCTCCATAAACTGACCTTAACTGGCAATAATTAAGTCTAGTTGTGACTCTTCATTCCATTGAATAGCAAACCTTTTAATTGAACAAACGCAGCCATGTGCAAAGGACAAACATTTGCTGACTGCCCAATTAGCATTTGTTGAGATTATTTTACACAATTTTCTATTTAAATATTTAACGACATTAAGCAACATTATGCACTATTTAATGAGAAGCATATATGCATTCTTTGACTACTATATTTAATGAAATCGGTTGTTACTTTTTAGTATTTAGGTCTAGTTTTGATGATAAAGCGCAGAAACAGACTCTTCAGCCTACCAAGTCCGCGCAGACCAGCAATCCCCATACACTAGCACTATCCTTCAAACAAGGGACAAGTCACACAATCTTTACCAAAGCCAATTAACCTACGATCCTGTACCCCTTTGGAGTGTGGAAGGAAACCGGATCACCCAGGGAAAACCCACTGCATTACGGGGAGAATGTACACATTCCATACAGACAATACACCCAGAGTCAGGATCGAACCCGGGTCTCTGGCATGTAAGGCAGCAACGCTACCACTGTGCTCTAAAATTTAATTAAATTCTCTTTGCAAACCAGACATATAAATTGTACACTCTGCGTCCTTTCGTTATCACCTCTTCCCCAGCCAACAATGGGCCATTATGGGCTCCACCCTTCCTTGGTCTTCTGTTGCAAGCCCTGATTTGTTCTGGCCTTTTCCTACTTTTCCTACTCTCCAGAGATGCTGCCTGACTGGCTGAGTTACTCCAGCACTTTGTACCTATTTGCAGTTCCTCTGTATGAATACTGAAAGAGCTCAGCCTTATTAATGAGGATGCTTCATCTCAGTGTAATAAGCCAAGCCTCACTAACCTGCCTCAATTGTTTACAGGTAGCTAAACAAGTGGACATAGTTGAGTAGATATCATTAATTTGCACTTCTCAAAAGACATCAAACACTTTTAAAATTGTTCAAAGCTTCCTAAATTAACGTAATGTTGGCTATTCGTAATGATAGGCATAAATAAAAGAAACTGCAGATGCTGGAATTTTGAGCAAAACACGAAGTGCTGGAGGAACTCAGGCAGCATCTTAATTTATGTAGGAAAGAACTGCAGATGCTGGTTTAAATCGAAGGTAGACACAAAATGCTGGAGTAAATGCTGGTCTCAACCCGAAACGTCACCTATTCCTTCTCTCCAGAGATTCTGCCTGTCCTGCTGAGTTACTCCAACATTTTGTGTCTAGCATCTTAATTTAGTTTAGTTTAGAGATACAGCACGGAAACAGTATCCTTCGGACCACCGAGTCAGCACTGGCCATTGTTCACCCATTCACATAATTCTATGTTATCCCATTTTATCTTTTATTATCTTATCTAGTGAGTACTGTATTTACAACCCGTTGTGCTGCTCCCATTTCTGGACATATGACAGTAAAGCACTCTAGATCCACCACTTTTGAATACAGTCGTCAGCCAGAAATATCTATTTGTCTGTAACTCAAAAACAACTTAACAAGATAAGAGTCTGAAGAAGGGTCTGAAGCCACAAAACGTCACCCATCCTTTTTCTCCAGAGACGCCACCTGACCCGTTGAGTTACTCCAGTACCGTGTCTCTATCTACCAAAACAACAAATTTTACTGTTTGTTTGCCCCTCAGCCAACAATGAACCATTCTACATTTCCTTAATCATCGTCTTTGATCTGTCCTTTTCACACCTTACATGCTCTTTGTACCCTTCCATATCTCTAGTTTCCCTCTCCCCTGACTCTCAGTCTGACAAAGAGAGATCTCCAGAGATGTTGCCTGAGCCGCTGAGTTACTCCAGCATTTTGTGTTTATCTCGGTGTAAACCAGCATCCGCAGTTCCCTCCTATGCATAACTCAACTGTTTTTTTGTTATTGGACACAGAATCAGTGTTCTACAGTCAAGTGAATGGTGTCAGTGCTATTCTGCCAGCAGCCCCTGGCATTAGGCTGGGACCAGAGGCACTTCGCATCTGGCCCCTCTCTTCAACATCTGCTGGACTCAGTTTAGTTTAGTTTACTTTAGTTTAGAGATACAGCACGGAAACAGGCCCTTCGGCCCACCGGGTCAGCGCCGACCAGCGATCCCCGCACTATCCTACACCCACATCGGACAATTCTTACATTTACCAAAGCCAATTAACCTGCAAACCTGTCCTTCTTTGGAATGTGGGAGGAAACTGAAGATCCCAGAGAAAACCCACGCTGGTCATGGGGAGAACTCGGTACAGACAGCACCCATAATCAGGATCGAACCCGGGTCTCCGGCGCTGCTGCAAGGCAGCAACTCAACCGCTGCGCCACCGTGAATTCAGTGGGGAAAGGAGGTCAATGCACCAACATCAGTCCTCCATCTTACCTCAGTCCACACGGTCGACTTAGCGCACCAGCAAGTCCACGAGGAAAAGAGTCGTGATTCAGGTTCAGCGGTTGTTAATCGGTTTCATGAGATGTCTGAAACAGGTACTCTATTAGACTGTGTGTATCGAACTCCACTAACTTCAAGAGAACTCTATTTCAAAAGCAGTTCCGACACTACTACTTTTGTCTTTGGGCACCTAGCACACAACATCAAACTTTACCGCAGAAATAACTACTGTACTCAATACTATTGTGATTTACTGCCTCAGGCCATGTTATACAGTGGAGTGTATTTGAGTTAAACATTTATCTTAAAAAGGGCTTCAGGAAATAAAAGCAACACTGCTTTATAAAACATATTTTAATCAAGGAAAACCTGAATTTCTCCAAAGCATTATCAGACTAAGACTAACTGTAGAAAAACGATGTTGCAAAAGCCATTCCTATTTCATCCACCAGAATGTGTTGGCTTATAACTCTGCGTTAACCAAGCAAGATTTACAAGTTTGCATCATGACCTTACAATCCAGTCAATGTGGTTGAACAAAGTACAATTGCCTGGAAATTCCTCCCAGCCAGTAGCACTAAAAGAGTTATATCGTCGTGATGCCCAGACCGTCACACAAACCAACCTCCCTTCCATTGACTTAATTCACACCTCGCGCTGCCTCGGCAAGGCCAGCAGTACAATCAAGGATGAGGTGCACCCTGGCCACTCCATCTTCTTCCATATAACCATATAACCATATAACAATTACAGCACGGAAACAGGCCATCTCGACTCTTCTAGTCCGTGCCGAACACGTATTCTCCCCTAGTCCCATCTACCTGCGCTCAGACCATAACCCTCCATTCCCTTCCCATCCATATAACTATCCAATTTATTTTTAAATTATAAAAACGAACCTGCCTCCACCACCTTCACTGGAAGCTCATTCCACACAGCCACCACTCTCTGAGTAAAGAAGTTCCCCTTCATGTTACCCCTAAACTTCTGTCCCTCAATTCTCTCTCCCATCGGGCAAAAGTTACAGAAGTGTATAAACGCATACCTCCAGTTTCTTCCCAGCTGTTATTGGGCAACTGAACCATCTGACCAACAACTAGAGAGCGGTCCTGAGCTACCATCTACCTCATTGGAGACCCTCAGACTATCTTTGACCAGACTTTACTGGACTTTATCTTCCCCTATTCACGTTATTCCCTTCATTATGTAACGCTGTAAATGGCTCGATTGTAATCATGTACTGTCTTTCCGCTGACTCGTTAACAAGAGCTCAGCATGCGTGACAATAAACTAAACTCATATCATACTCTATAATCAAAATTAACGTGTCGATGAAATGAATTTTGCATGCAGAAAAAAATGTATTGACGCAACTAGTCAAATCAAGTCAAGCCGAGTCAGATTTATTGTCAGTATGGTGTGGTAAGGGAGAAATAAAAGTATTGCTTGCAGCAGCACCAGAGGCACTTAGATCCAGGCAACAAACAGAATACATAATTCATTAAAAAATTACACGTTACATCTGCAAGACCGTAGGAAAGAAAAGAACGCAAAAACGAGGCATTCGTGCAAACCATAATTAGTCAATGGTAGTGCGAAGATTATTCATAAATTCTAGCATTATAGGACTCTTGGAGTTCTGGCAGAATTAGGCCATTTGGCCCATCGAGTCTACTCTGCCATCCAATCATGGCTGATCTATCTTTCCCTCTCAACCCCATTCTCCTACCTTCTCCCCATAACCCCTGACAACCGTACTAATCAAGAATCCATCAATCTCCTTCTTAAAAATATCCATTGACTTGGCGTCCACAGCCTTGTGTGGCAATGAATTTCAGATTCACCACCTTCTGACTAAAGGTAGTGTCCCATTACTGAGGTAGGATCAGGGTTGTGCGGGTTGCTTCAAGAACCAGATGGTTGGAGGAAAGTATCTGACCCTAGAGCTCTGGACCTGCTGCTGTGGTAGTAGATGGTGGCAGTGAAAAGGGGACCTTACACGGATGATTGGGATTGTCGTGAAGGAGTCAAGTCAAGTCAAGTCAAGTCAAGTCAAGTTTATTTGTCATATACACAAACGAGATGTGCAGTGAAATGAAAGTGGCAATGCTCGTGGACTTTTGTGCAAAAGACAAACAACAAAACAACCAAACAAATTATAAACACAATCATAACACACATATTCTTATTCATAATAAATAATGGAAGGAAAAACGTTCTGTAGAGTTAGTCCCTGGTGAGATAGGCGTTTACAGTCCGAATTGCTTCTGGGAAGAAACTCCTTCTCAACCTCTCCATTCTCACCGCATGGCAACGGAGGCGTTTGCCTGACCGTAGCAGCTGGAACAGTCCGTTGCAGGGGTGGAAGGGGTCTCCCATGATTTTGTTTGCTCTGGAGTTGCACCTCCTGTTGTATAGTTCCTGCAGGGGGGTGAGTGAAGTTCCCATAGTGCGTTCGGCCGAACGCACTACTCTCTGCAGAGCCTTCTTGTCCTTGGCAGAGCAATTCCCAAACCAGATGGTAATGTTCCCGGACAAGATGCTTTCCACCGCCGCTGCGTAGAAGCACTGGAGGATCCTCGGAGACACTCTGAATTTCCTCAATTGCCTGAGGTGGTAAAGGCGCTGCCTTGCCTTACTCACGAGTGATGAGGCGTGTGATGACCATGTCATATCCTCAGAGATGTGGACTCCCAGATATTTAAAACAGTTCACCCTATCCACAGGATCCTTTCTTCCTGTGGTTGTGCCTTGTGTAGATGCTGTTGATGGTGGGGAGGGCTGTTCCTGTCATGAAGAAGGATGTGTTCACCACTCTCTACAGATTGGTATTGCCATATCAGGCCAGGATGCGATTAGTCACCATACCTTCCACAGTACATATTTACTTTAGACTTTAGAGATACAGTGTGGAAACAGGCCCTATGGCCCATCAAGTCTGCGCCGACCAGCAAACACCCCGTACACTAACACTATCTGACACACAAGGGGCAATTTTTACAATTTTACCCAAACTAATTAACCTACAAACCTGTACATCTTTGGAGTGTGGGAGAAAACCGGAGCACCCGGAGAAAACCCACGCAGGTCATGGGGAGAGTGTACAAACTCCATACAGACAGCACCCATAGTCAGGATAGATTCGGGGTCTCTAGCGCTGTAAGGCAGCAACTCTACCACTGTACTACTGTGCCACCGCTATGGACATTTGTTAGTCTATTCAGTTCCATGTCATATTTCTTCAAATTTCTTAGAAAATAAAGGCACAGGCACACATTCTTCATGATTACCTATGTGGTGGGTCCAGAACAGACTATCCATCATGTTAATGGCCAAGAGGTTAAAGCTGTGAACTCTCTCCATCACCAACCCAACAATAATTACTGGGAGGTACACAAAATAAAAATGCTGGAGAAACTCAGCGGGTGCAGCAGCATCTATGGAGCGAAGGAAATGGGCAACGTTTCGGGCCGAAACCCCGAGGGCTGAGGAAGGGGGGGAGATAATTTTGTCTCCTCCCCTTCCTCCCCTTCCTCAGCCCTCGCTCTGTCTCCTCCCATCCCTCAGCCCTCGCGCTCCTTCTCCTCCTTTTTCCTTTCTTCATCTGTTCAGTTGCTTTGAAGTTTGGTTGTCTTTGAATGAACTCATTGCTACCCTTATGCCCCTGTCACACTTAGGAAACCTGAACGGAAACCTCTGGAGACTTTGCGCCCCACCCAAGGTTTCCGTGCGGTTCCCGGAGGTTGCAGGTGGTTGCCGGAGGTTGCAGGTAGTGGAAGCAGGTAAGGGAGACTGACAAAAACCTCCGGGTACCGTATGGAAACCTTGGGTGGGGCACAAAGTCTCCAGAGGTTTCCGTTCAGGTTTCCTAAGTGGGACAGGGGCATTATTCCATAACTCCTGAAGATGCATGCATTTATGAAACTACTTTTCTCATCTTGAAAAATCTTAAAATCTTAGAATTTGAACAATATTGGATTTCCATAAGATGGACACAAAAAGCTGGATTAGCTCATTAAATGTTTCTATTTGCCTTTTCATACCTCATGCTTCCCTCTCCCCTGACTCTCAAGCTGAAGAAAGGTCTCGACCCAAAAGGTCACATATTCCTTTTCTCCAGAGATGCTGCCTGACCCGCTGAGTTATTCCAGCTTCTGGTGCCCATCTTTGTTGTAAGCCAGCGTCTGCAGTTCCTTCCTACTCATTGGATTTCCATGTCAAATCTTCCATAACGCAGGGAGCCCCTTTACCACATGACCACGGGTCCTGTCTGTACGGAGTTTGTACGTTCTCCCTGTGAGCGCGTGGGTTTTCTCTGAGATCTTCAGTTTCCTCCCACACACCAAAGATGTACAGGTTTGTAGGTTAATTTAAGTGTAAATTGTAAAGTGTCCCAAATGCGTGTGTAGGATAGTGTTCGCAGACACAACATGCTGGAGTAACTCAGCGGGTGAGGCAGCATCTATGGAGAGAAGGAATGGGTGAGGTTACATTAATAGTATGGTGTAGGATAGTGTTAATAGTGCGGGGATTGCTGGTCGGTGCGGTCTCGCTGAGCCAAAGGGCCTCTGAACTAAACTAAAATTTGCTCATTTGCAGGTCCCAGGAACAATGATGTGAGAATGACCTCATCATTTGCTCCAGTCAGTTGTTAGTTGAGAAAACAATATTGGTGAGAGCACGGAGGTGAATGTAATTGCTCTTCAGTGAAACGTCAATGTTCTGATCTACCCATGAAGGAATAGAGCTTTACCATCACCTCTGAAGGGTGATGAGATAGACTGATTTTATCCTAGAGTTGTTCCTTTAAAGAGTCAGGGAGAAACATTAAAATAAATTCTCCAAGGAAATCACTCTGGTGAAATAGAGAGCGTGTTGATACAAGTCATGTGGCAGCCATGGATTTTATCCCTGGGAAGCCTTTTCTTATCCCATGTTGCGCACTGTTTCATTCAGTTAGCTAAAATTGCCATTCAGCCGTGAAAGTGTCATTTTTCATTTGAATCAAAGTGCAAGTAATATTCTCACCATTGCAACTACCGGCCTCTCCAATCACAGCGCTTCAATTATCCGTCTCTGCTGCAAACACAAGTCATGGGCAAATCTGGGCAAAAAAACACGATAAAATTTCAACACAGCAAGACCCCAGACTGCTGAGAATTGAATCGCCGAGAGAAGTGTGTCATAGTACCTGGGCAAAAGATTACTTGGTGTACTTAGTTAGTCAGGGCAAAAATATATAATAAAGCAAATGGGAGAATAGAACGTGCATTTCAATTGTGAGTTCAGAGCATGAGGGACATAACATAAAAAAACCAACATGCTCGACCCTCTGTAATAATCACTTCACGTTCCCCATAGATCAGGAGCTAACAGTTGTTAATAGCATTTCTTTGGTAGGCATCAATCAGAATGAGTACCATTAGGTGAGCTGTCATCACCTAAATACATCCTCTTGGACAAGTTGACGACTAGCATCAAAACAAGTAGACATCACCCAGTCCTCTACAGCACCATGGCAACTGTATTAGTGTGATTACATACTCTCGGCAGGGCACAGTAAAGTTCACTTCACTATGCAAAACATAGCAAATATCGAATGCATGTTCATATTGTTGGAAGAATAGAGAGGGAGTGAGGGCGAGAGAGAGAGAGAGAGAGAGCGAGAGAGAGAGAGAGGTTTATTGGCACCAGCTCCACACAACCTGAGCCGCCTTTCGGAGATGATTAGCTTGCCGTTTCGTGACGCGAAGAGACGCTCACTGTATAGAATGTTCCTGCACATTCTGCACCTCCTTGCCTTCGTCTCCCGTCCCGACACACCATGGCGGACGGTGTTACCACCTGAAGGCGGGGAAGGTCCCCAGTGGGGGTCCCTCTACAAGGGAGTTGTCCCCCTTTACATTGGGGACCTGGGGTGGAGAGTGCTGCACAGAGCGGTGGCATGTAACAAATTTTTGAGTCGGTTCACGGACTCATCCGCTGCCTGTATTTTCTGTGGCGAGGAAGAGACCGTGTTCCACATTTATATGGAGTGTGAGAGGCTACTGCCCCTGTATCAATATCTGAAGGGGTTGTTCCTACAGTTCTGGTTGCATTTTAGTCCTACGATTCTTGTGTTTGGACACAGGGAAGGGTGTGGGAAGAGCCAAGTGGGGGGGTGGGACTTACCTGTCGGTTTACTCCTGGGCCTGGCCAAGATGGCCATACGCGGGTCCAGGCAGCAGGCGGCTGATGGTCAGGCTAGAGTCGGCTGCCTGCCCCTCTTTCGGGCCTACGTCCGTGCACATGTGTCCCTGGAGAGGGAACATGCGGTGTTCACGGGAACGTTGGAGGTATTCCGTGGGCGCTGGTCACCGCGTGGTTTTGAGAGTATAGTGAACAATGATTGTAATGTTGTATTATAATGACACTTGATATCATGTAATTTCTTTTTGTTTATGACTTGATCTGTTGTATCATTTGTTGTGTTGAATAAAGTCTTGGAATTGAAAAAAAAAAAAAAAAAAAAATATTTATTGTCACATGCACCAATTCGTACAGTGAAATTTGGGGTCATAATGTATTAACTGACTCAAATCCCACTGTGGAATTCAAAATGACATCATGAATTACACGACTGCAGGCTTGGGAGGTTTATCTGACCTGACTAGAAATTCCTTCCCACTTTGCTGAAAGAAATGGTGCTTCATGACCTCTTTCAGCATAACAGCATTCTTCCTCGGGCTGGGTACCAGAAATGCGCACGGTACTCCGAGTGCAGTCTCACCAAAGACATAACGCAGTTGCAACATGACGTTCCCAAATGTTGTACTCAATCCCCGGACCAATGAAGTCAAGCGGTGTCCATCTTCACATCACAGAGGCACGGTGGCGCATGGGGTAGAGTTGCTGCCTTACAGCACCAGAGACCCCTGGTGTCAGTTCGATTCTGACTATGGGTGGCTGTCTGTATGGAGTTTGTACATTCTCCTCGTGACCTGCGTGGGTTTTCTCCTGGATCTCCGGTTTCCTCCCACACTTCAAAGACATGCAGACACCTGTTTTTAGGTAAATTGGCTTGGCATAATTGTAAATTGTCCCTAGTGTGTGTGTGTGTGTGTGTGTGTAGGATAGTGTGAGTCCTGGTCGGCACGGAATTGGTGTGCCGATGGGTCTGTTTCCATGCTGTATCTTGAAACTAAACTAAAATAGACTTGGAAGTGAGCTAAATTGTGCCCATTTCTGAGCCTTTTTGCTCCCAATCAAAAGTTTAACCCTTCCATTCTGATAGGATTTTCATCAGCGCCAGAAAAATGGATATGGGAGGTCATCAGGGGGCGCCAACAATGGCTGCCTCGCCAATGGTCTGTCTGTCTTTTCTTTCTGTTCTGTTACTTTAAGTATGCATTAAAAGTATGTTTTAGTTTTTCTGTTTTTTATGTGAGGGAGGGGGGAGGTTTGGGTGAAACCTTTTTCAATCTGTTACCTCGACACAGATGTGATTTTTTCCGCGTCGTATCTCCGTCCCGCATTGCGGCCTAACATCGTGGAGCGGCGCAGCCTTTCCTGGAGACCGACCCGCCGCTTCAACGCAGGCGTGGCGTGGATTTACCATTGTGGTGCTGCAATCCCCTTCCCGGGGATCGGCTGTGGAGAGCTCCAACCGCAGGCGGCCTGTGGATTTGACCATCTTGGAGCCCTGCTTTGAACATCGCGGTCCCTGGTTACAGACTGAGCTGGGGCTCCAAGCCGTGGTGAGTTTCAACCGTCCCGACGAGAGAGTTCCATCATGCCGACGCGAGGGCCACGGATCACCGGCTGCGGGAGCTTCAATGACCCCGACTGCAGAGAAGAAAGAGGGAGATATTGGCCTTTATTGTCTTCCATCACAGTAGGGAATGAGGGGAGCCACAGTGGCTTTATGTGGTTGTGTGCCTTACTGCTTTTCACTTGGTGTGGCCTTATGGCAACTCAAATTTCACCGTACCTTATGGTACATGTGACAATAAACCCATCTTGGATCTCCCTCCACTCAACGTTCAAATAATGTTGATGATTGTACAGTGGCTAGAAACACCACCCATAGGGTCTTCATCTTTGGTGAAAGGACTTTGTCTTTGGAACGGTTGCACTATAATGCAGGAGCCTGGAAGGACATCAGGTAATGAGGACACTGAAAACATATTGTGGGGTGAGTGGGAATAGATCTGAGAGGTGAAGGGGGCCGATGGAAGTGAGTGGTGTCAGACACTGGTGCGGAAGTGAAGGTAGGATATAGTGGAGAAAGAAAGTCTTCTCAGAATTCTTTCATTGCCATACCCCTGGCTGTGGCCTAGTTAAGTTTAATTACGGTTTAGGTTACAAGTTTCCAAGTTCACAAGTGATAGGAGTAGAATTAGGCCATTCGGCCCATCGAGCCTACACTGCCATTCAATCATGGCTGATCTCTGCCACCTAATCGTATTTTCATGCCTTTTCCCCATTACCCTTGACACCCATTCAAATCAGGAACCTGTCTATCTCTGCCTTAAAAATATTCACTGAGTTGGCCTCCACAGCCCTCTGTGGCAATGAGTTCCACAGATTTACTACCCTCTTACTAAAGAGGATCCTCCTCACCTCCTTTTTAAAAGAGCACCCTTTAATTCTGATCCTAGACTCTCCCACCAGTAGAAACATCCTCTCCACATCTAATCTATGCCTTTCATTATTCTGTAAGTTTCAATGAGGTCGCCCCCTCAACCTTCTAAACTCCAGCGAGTAGAGGCCCAGTGCTGTCAAACGCTCATCATATGTTAACCCACTCATTCCTGGAATCATTCATGTAAATCTTGTACTTCCGGTGGTGCTGGTGCCAGCAGCCTCCACCTACAGCCCGGTATCTTTTTGTTTTTTTGTTTATTTTGTTATGTTAAAAGTGTTTTTTTTTTGTGTTTTTGGTGTCTTTATGTGGGGGAAGAGGGCACGGTGCGGGGGATACCGTACTTCAGCCGCTTCCTGGTGAGGACGCGACTATTATTCGAGTCGCGTCCTCCCCCCCCCCCCCCCACAGCGGCCTACCTACCTGGATTGGCGCGGCCTTTCCTGCCGGGATCGACCGGAGCTCCAGCAGCGGCGGGACGGCGCTGGAACATCGCGGGGCTGGCGATGCCTTACCGGGGGTCGCCGTTTGGAGCCCGGAGTGCTGGACCTGCTGCCGACATCATGGAGCTGCGGGTTGCAGAGCTCCCAACGCGGGCGGCGCTGACTAATCAACGCGGGGTCCTGTGACTCTGCCCGGCTCGGCCTGCGGACTCAGGAGCTGCGAACTCCGGCTGCGGGAGGCGGCTGATCGGGAGGTCCGGGCCGCTGAGGAGGAGAATGCTCACCGTCGGGGTTCGGCGTCGGCGTTCCACCAGCCCGGCGTGAGGGCCTGAACATCGGGCCACCCGGGGCGGCGACTGCGGGTGCTCGGAAGGCCCCGACTACGGATGGACACGGAGGGGAGGCTGGCTGGACTATGGTGCCATCCTCACCTGGGTGCCATTTATGTTATGTTGTGTTGTGGACTTTTTGTGTTTGTGCTTTTGTTAAATTTTTAATTCAACTTCAATTTTATTTTTTAATATGTTTT
The DNA here is from genome assembly GCF_028641065.1 of Leucoraja erinaceus. NCBI lineage: Eukaryota > Metazoa > Chordata > Chondrichthyes > Rajiformes > Rajidae > Leucoraja > Leucoraja erinaceus. The sequence goes on from NC_073387.1 coordinate 48,286,631, forward strand.
ATTATTTATTTATTATTTATTTTTATTATTTTTCTTGTGATTTTTTTTAACGATACTGCTGTACGGGAAATTCATTTCGTTGTCTCAAAGTGAGGCAACGACAATAAAATTTGAATACAATACAAGAATACAAGTAAACCTCCTCTGGACCCTCTCCAGAACCAGCACAGATATGGGGCCTAAATCTTAGTTTAGATAGTTTATTGTCACGTGTACCGAGGTGAAGTGAAAAATTTTTCTTGCATGCTAACCAACCAGCAGAAAAAGCCTATACATGATTACAATCGACCCATTCACAGTGTACAGATACATGATCTGGGGATAACCTTTCGTGCAAGGTAAATCCTGTAATGTTCGATCAAAGACATGAGGTAGATAGTCGCTCAGGACTGCTCTCTGGTTGTGGTAGGATGGTTCAGTTAAGGTTAAGGTGAGTAAAGGTTGAGCTGTTGGGTAAGGCAAGAGCAGAATCCTCCAGTGAAATTTGATCCAGTGTTCAAGACTTTCATTGTTCGGTAACCTTGGAAACGCAATAAAACATTATGCAGTAATGTGCATCATGTGTTGTACGCTGATTTATGTCACTGCTTGCACCCATGACCCTCTGAACACCTGCGACACATGAATTGGAGATTGAGACGGGAATGGGCGGCACAATGGCGCAGTGGTAGAGCTGCCACCTCACAGCGACAGAGACCCGGGTTCAATCCTGACTACGGGCGCTGTCTGTGCGGGGTTTCATTGTTCCCCCTGTGACTGTATGGGTTTTCTCCGGGTGCTCCAGTTTTCTCTCACATTGCAATGACGTGCAAGTTTGTGAGTTAATTGGCTTCTGTAAATTGCCCCTAGTGTGTAGGACATAGAACTAGTGTATGGGTGATCAATGGTCAGCATGGACTCAGTGGACCAAGGAGCATGTTTCCACACTGTATCTCTCTCTAAATTGAACTAAACTAAGACTAAACTTACAAAGCTGCACAAATACATGTAACCATATAACAATTACAGCACGGAAACAGGCCATCTCGGCCCTACAAGTCCGTGCCGAACACTTATTTTCCCCTAGTCCCATCTACCTACACTCAGACCATAACCCTCCATTCCTTTCCCGTCCATAAACCTATCCAATTTATTTTTAAATGATAAAATCGAACCTGCCTCCACCACTTCCACTGGGAGCTCATTCCACACAGCTACCACTCTCTGAGTAAAGAAGTTCCCCCTCATGTTATCCCTAAACTTCTATCCTTAATTCTCATGTTTTCAGTGATTAGGTTTCAGAAAAGATTCCATAGCCTAATATATAAAAAATGATGCACTCTGTAATAGAATTTCTAGACAATTATAATTTGGTAAATTATTTATAATGCCTTCAGATCCTATTTTACCTGTGACAGTTGAGGCTCATCAGTCATCTTAAATAGTTGAGATGTGTTTTAAACAAAGATTGCTTTAATTGAATTCATTTCATTAAAGGATAGCAGTTAAGAACTAATTACAACATCAGAGATTTGTAACAAAAGCTTTCATGATGAAATGTTTCATTTACAAAATGTAATGAAGTGCAGCATCTGATGAAACACCAGGCAATATACAACAACATAAGGCACGGGAATATATATTTATACGAGAGGACACAAAGCGCTGGAATAGCTCAGCGGGTCAGGCAGCATCTTCCCAGAGTCTGAAGGAGGGTCCCATCCCGAAACGTCACTTATCCACGTTCTCCAGAGATGCCGCTGAGTTACTCCAGCATTTTGTGTCCTTTTGTGAAAACCAGCATCTGCAGTTCTTTGTTTCTAATAGGTATTTCATATATGCAGAAATTACAAAAGAAAGGTCACAAAAGGCAAATAAATAGTCTAGGACCAGAGGTTATAATCTCAGAATAAAAGGATGTACCTTTAGAAAGGAGATGAGGAGGAAGTTATTTTGTCAGTGGGTGGTGAATCTGTGGAATTCATTGCCACAGACGGCTGTGGAGGCCAAGTCAATGGATATTTTTTAGGCGGAGATGGACAGATGCTTGATGGGGAGAAGACTAGTGAATGGGGTTGAGAGGGAGAAGGGGGTAATGGGGAGAAGGCTGGAGAATGGGGTTGAGAGGGAAATATGATTGAATGGCGGAGTAGACTTGATGTAGCAATGTTACAAAATTTTGAGATTTTAAAAATCAAGTCTGCTATTTATCCCATCAGATAAAGCACAAAATAAGTTTAATTTGACACCTAATTCACTTTCATATCTTCTGTATTAAAAAAGTTATGGCCATTTTCATACTCGGAAATTAGCATCTTGTTCCCTATTGATTTCCCATTGACTTAACACAAAAGCTGTGATCGAGGACAGTGAAATGGCCATAACTTTCTTAAAAACTAAGAGAACTGAAATAAATTTTCAGTTGTTATAGATTGAAGCATTCTGAAACAAATATGAAACAATCTTACTTGGATGACCTGAAATTAAAGCATATAATTAGTTAGTTACCCAATTGTAGCTAATTCCAAACTTCAATTACTAGATCTAAACATCTATCCATTTCTTAAGAAAAGATTGACATTTTTAAATAGCCTAAGTGTCCAAATAACATTCACAAAGAATTCACAATAAAACATGATTTTAAAATGTAATTTATATTAATTTATAGGCCAAATGGAAGGAATTTAGTGTTCAATTGCTGTAAATTAATGGCCATTTAAACCAGCTTTCGAGTGGGATCCTGTGGAACTCTGTGGAACGCGCTGGTTTAGAACGTTCCCATTGTGGTGAATTTGTACCCCAAATGCCCAGAAAAATACTGCGGGATTTAATGGGGCTACCCGCAACATAAAACTTTGTATAAAGGGATCTTAAGAAGCCCTTTTTAATGTAAAAATAATCAACCTACCTTCCGTTGTCCCCTGTATGAGATCCGTCCTGTTGTCGGCGGTCGCGGGTTTAGAGGATAATCTCTAACATACTATAACAATTAAATTAACCAATTAAATTTAAAAATAGCTCCAGCGATCGAAACTTGAAGCGATTTTTCGTCAGCAACTAAGTAGGCTGAACAACCTCGATTTGAATAGCCTTGGGTAGATCGCGTTTTAAACCCGCCCCCCTCTCAACGGCGCCAAAATCGCACACACCGACTTGGACAGATCTGCAGCGACGCTTAAGGTAGGTTTTGCAACATACCTACTTGATGTGCCGAATAGGCACATTTTTTCCTAAAAGTTATGAACTTATGAAGTGAGAAAAGTAATGGATGGAATAATGATAAAATGAAAGGGAACATGAGTTAAGAATGATACAATACTGTAACATAACCCAGCCTCTATAACATTCCTGCATTATTTCCAGGAGCATCAATATACACTATAAATACATTAACTTCCACTACTTCCCGACCTCTCCCTGGATGCAATCAACACTGATCTCATGTTTTGATGTTGTTATTCTGCACTGTTGCTACACATATATGCAACTCTGGGATCTGCAGCAAGCTCTTGCGATGACGGATTAGAAGTGCTAAATTACTTGCTCACTTACCTCCGCACACTGAATAATATGCACGAGTGGCCTTAACAGTGCAAACGATACTTTGATCTAATGCACGGGTTGAGCTCAATCAGTTGAATGGACTGAGTGGCTCCTAACTTGCCAAGAGAAATTTTCAGCAATTTACAACTCATTTGCAAATACAGAGTAATCCCACCATCATTTATCATTCCTACTTCATTGATCCCATGACCAAGGTGCCCCTTCTACGCCGGTACCACCTGCCTAAGTGTACTGAAGATCAGATATTATTAGATTTTTTAATTTCAAACCAAGCAAGAGACTGGGCGAGTGCGGAGTCCTTAAAAGATCATCAGAGTTCTGGGGCGGCATGGTGGCACAGCGACAGAGTTGCTGCCTTACAGCGCCGGAGATCTGGGTTCGATCCAGACTAAGGGTGCTGTCTGTATGGAGTTTGTACGTTCTCCCTGTGACCCCGTGGGATTCCTCTGGGTGCTCCAGTTTCCACCCGCATTCCAAAGATGAGCAGGTTTGTAGGTTAATTAGCTTTGGTAAAAATTGTCCCTGGTGTGCGTTAGTGTACAGTGTGATCACTGTGGGCTCGGTGGGCCAAAGGGCCTGTGGTTTGCGCTGTCTCTCTAAAGTATAAAACTCTAAAGTCTAAAATTGGCTGATTCAGTTGGAGGAATGCACATTGATTGTGAACAGTGTGCCCCTGTGTCTCCTACCCATTGGACCTTCCTTTGTAATCCCTTCCTCAACTCTTGATGAAGTATTACATACCAGAGAACTCACTTGGCACAAAAGTACAATAGTGTTCCCAGTAAGTTATCACTTAACCATCTGAGGATATCTAGTTTCAGTCACAAACTTCAAACTGAATCTACTTTTAAAGATCTTGAGTCATATTATGGCTACCTGTCCAATTTCCTCAATAATAACAACACACTAATACTATGCCTTGTATGATGAGTAATGGGCTTCCCGCTGGAGAGGAACATGACTTGCTTTTACAAGGAAAGGTATCACAATGTGGTTTGTGGAAACAAGGAAATGCAAATGCTGGTGAACAAAAATGGCCATAAATTGCTGGAGTAACTCAACGGGTCAGACAGCATCTCTGGGGAATATGGATAGGTGATGTTTTGGGATGTGACCCTTATTCTGATGTCGTTATACTGTAGTTCCACTAGCCGTGGTTGTACTGTATGTGGTGTAATGTGGTTTTACAGTAATTACTTGAGTGATAAACTTCTCATGGTGATATATGTTTAGTAGAATTCTCATCTTTTTGTTTTGTTTTGATATAGCATATTATTTTAATGGCATTCTTCATATGCTGCTCCACAGATTTAGTCAGATTAGTAATATTGCATTTTCATTAGGTGGACAAAAATGCTGGATAAACGTCGCCTATTCCTTCTCTCCATAGATGCTACCTTACCCGCTGAGTTTCTCCAGCATTTTTGTCTACCTTCGATTTTTCCGACTCTACTGCTGCGCCGCCATGCCTATCATCTATCGTCTTCCTTCAGCATTTGTCTAAGATGCCAGAAAGGTGATTTTCCTAGATACAGTACATAGATGCATAGACAATAGGGGCAGGAGTAGGCTATTCAGCCCTTCGAGCTCGCAACGCCATTCAATGTGATCATGGCTGATCATCCACAATCAGTATCCCGTTCCTGCCCTCTCCCCACATCCCTTGATTCCACTAGCGCTTAGAGCTCTATCTAATTCTCTTTTGAATGCATCCAGTGAATCGGCATCCGCTGCCTCCTGAAGCAGAGAATTCCACAAATTCACAACTCTCTGGGTGAAAAGGTTTTTCCTCATCTCAGTTCCAAATGGCCTACCCCTTATTCTTAAACTGTGGCCCCTGGTTCTGGACACCCCCAACATCAGGAACATGTTTCCTGCAGCTAGCGTGTCCAATCCCATAATAATTTTATATGTTTCTATAAAAATCCCCTCTCATCCTTCTAAATTCCAGTGAATACTAGCCCAGTCGCTCCATTCTTTCATCATATGTCAGTCCCGCCATCCAGGAATTAACCTCATGAACCTACACTGCACTCCCTCAATAGCAAAAATGTCCTTCCACAAATTAGGAGAATGTCCTTCAACAAATTAGGAGAATGTCCTTCCACAAATTAGGAGAATATCCTTCCTCAAATTAGCTTCATGAATGTTTCAGGAAACCAGGCTCCGACCATCTAGCCACTCTGATGCACTTTACATCCATTTTATACTTCATTGATTGAAAGATACAGCATGGAAACAGACCCTTCAGCCCACAAAGTCCATATTGACCGGCGATCTCGCATTCACAATAGTTTAATTTAGTGTGCAGATACAGCATGGAAACAGGCCCTTCGGCCCACCAAGTCCATGCCGTCCATTGATCAGCTGTTCACACTTGTCATTCAACGACACACTTGGAGCGATTTACAGGTTCCAGTTAACCTACAAACCCGCACGTTTTTGGGATGTGAGAGGAAACCCGGGACACCCGGAGGAAACCCACGCGGTCACAGGGAGAGCGTGCAAACTCCACACGGACAGCACCTGAGGTCAGGGTTGAACCAGACTCTCTGGCGCTGTCGGCTCTACCAGCTGTGCCACTGTGCCGCCCTATATATTGTGGCGGCAGATTGTAGAGGGGGCAGTGGGAGTGCATTATCTGCAATCATGGAACAATGAATTAAAAGTACATGTCATGTAATGCACTCTAGTCTTCTAGTATGTTGATAATGAACTGTGATCATTGTTGTAAATCAGCACAAAAAGAGCAATGTTACTTTCTCATCATCTGTAACATGTATCACACAGCTGGGATGTTAGGAACTAAGATTAACTTGGGATGATGGGGGGTGGGGGGGGGGGGGGGGGGGGGGGGGGGTACATTTCTCCAATGCATGTGGATGTTACTTTACATACTTCATTAAAAACCTGACAATTACTTCAATCTCCTAGGACTGCGAAACTAAAAAGCCTGATAACTGTTTCAAGGGTAATGGGCCTTGCTATTTCATGCACACAAAGTTCATAATGACAAAGTAATTAAATATCGCAAAGTAGCAATTTACTGTGTTACATTTAATACAGAGCTACCAAGGTTGCTGGATCTCTAGGTAAGTTATAAAGAAAAATGAACAAGAGATGGAAGAAGCCTTCTGCACCACCTACAGGTAGAAGGAGAATAGGATCATTTTGAGTTAAAATCCTAGCATTTAAAATTCAGTCACATATCTAGCTTGAGTCACATATCACCAGTTATCCCCATGAATAATACTTTGTAAGAAGAATATCGGTAACGCTCTGTCTCCTTTTCATTTTAATTTGTATTTTATGCACGGTGGCGCAGCGGTAGAGTTGCCGCCTCACAAGCGCCTGAGCCCTGGATCCTGGGTTCGAACCTGACTACGGGTGCTTGTCTGTACAGAGTTTGTACCTTCTCCCCGTGACCTGCATGGGGTTTTCTCCAAGATCTTCGGTTTCCTCCCACACTCCAAAGATGTACAGGTCTGTAGGTCAATTGGCTTGGTATAAATGTAAATTGTCCCTGGTGTGTATAGGACAGTGTTTATGTGCGGGGATCACTGGTAGATGGGTATTCGGTGGGCGGAGGGATCTGTTTCCACACTGTATCTCGAAACTAAACTAAAACCAATGAAAAAATATAGAGGAAAAGGAAGTGACTGACGGCACTTGTTCTTCTCTCCGCTCTTGTACAGAAAGAAGCTTGCAAGCACGCATCGCCAGGCTCAGAAACGACTTCTTCCCCTCTATTTCCAGGCCTCTGAACGGCCCTTCCACAAGTTACGTATTGTTCGATTCACCTCTACCCCATTGCAGACATTGGACTTTGTCTCTGGAACTGATGCTGAGAACTACATTCTACACTCTGTATCTTCCACTTTGATCTATCTATTGTGCGTGAGTTTGAACTGATTGTACTTAGGTATGGTATACCTGGCCTGTTTGTCGAGCATACAAAACAAAGTTTTTTCCCTGTACCTCATTACATGTGACGATCATACACCTAAACCTTCACCTAAACCCATGCTTTTTTTCTGCCATATTCTGACTTGCCTCCAATAGATCAAATAGCAGATAGACACAAAAAGCTGGAGTAACTCAGCGGGTCAGGCAGCATCTCTGGAGAAAAGGAACAGATGACGTTTTGGGATGAGACCCTTATTTAGACTACAGACTTCAGGGTCTCGACCCGAAACGTCACCTATTCCTTTTTGCAAGAGATGCTTGGATACATGGATAGGACAGGTTTGGAAGGATATGGACCAGGCACAGGCAAGTGGGACATATGTAGCTGGGACATTGCTGGCTGGTGTGGATTGTTGGGCTGAAGGGCCTGTTTCCACACTGTATCACTCTATGACTCTATGACTCTATGCTGCCTGACCCGCAGAGTTACTCCAGGTTTTCTGTGTCTATCTTCGGTGCAAACCAGCATCTGCAGTTCCTTCCTACGCAGATCAAACAGCAGTCTCTGTTACAACGTTTAGTACATGATTGAGCCCAGAATCCAGTCGTTATCTCCCAGTCCTTGTGTCAGTAGATGAGTTTACTACTATTGACTGAGAGAGTGCTAACATATGTCAACACGCCTGGGCTGCTGATGGGCAGAATGCATTTTCAAGCCATCTGGTCATCAAAACCAGGTCTTGGACTCAGATTTAGTTCTTAGTGCCATGTTGTTGGCTAATATCCTTAAGCAACATATCCCTAATTGGCCTGTCCCACTTACGCAACTTTTTTGGTGACTACCAGCACCCGTCATAGGTCGTTGCGGGTCGGCGAAAAATTACAACGTTGAAAATTCAGCGCTACGACTCTTTGAGGAGACTACTCACAACACTACAGGCGACACCCTGGCGAAATGTCGCGGGGTGAAGCCTGTATGGGCGTGAGTAGTCACCCAAAGAGTCGTACCTTGTTCTGGTCGCCGCTGGATTTTCAACATGTTGTCAAATTTGTCAAATATCCGTGCAGCATATCAGGGCTGCATCTGCTAATTCAGTTGCAGACTGAAGCTTACCGTGGGTTACAGTCAGTCAGTGGATGTCTGAGAGATGCATTCACAGCAGTATGATTAATGTACGAATACACAAAGCATTACACGTTCACAACTTTAGCTTATTTTTAGTTTAGAGATACAGCACGGAAACAGGCCCTTCGGCCCACCGAGTCCGCACCGACCAGCGATCCCCGCACGTTAACACTATCCTACAATAGGGACAATTTTTAACATTTATACCTAGCCAATCAACCTACAAACCTGTACGTCCTTGGAGTGTGGGAGGAAACCAAAGTTCTGGAAGAAAAGCCACACATGTCATGGGGAGAACATACAAATTCCATACAGACCAGCACAAGGGTCTCTGGTGCCTAAAGCAGCAACTATCACTGTGCCACCATGCTGGCCTATTTCTTCCATTGTAAATGTAAACATTTTATTTCTAAATCCACTGATAGAAATTCAGTCAGTTCATTTGTACAAATGGATGAGCTACTTAGCTCCAGTGGGTTGAGTTCAATCCTTGACCTCTGGTGCTGTCTGTGTGGAGTTTGCACGTTCTCCCTGTGATTATAATGATCATCTCTGGAAGCTCGAGTTTCCTCCCACATTCCAAAGGCGTGCGTGTTGATAGATTAGCTGGCCACAGTACCGTTCCCCGGTGGGTGAGTGGGAGAATCTAGTGGGAGCTAATGGGCATGTGGGGAGAATAAAAAATGGGATGAGTACATTTGTTTTTATCGATACAGCGGGGAAACAGGCCCTTCGGCCCATCGAGTCTGTGACGACCAGCGATCCCCATTCATAAACACTATCCTACATACGAGGGACAATTTATAATTTTTACTGAAGCCAAATAACCTACAAACCTGTATATCTTGGTAGTGTGGGAGGAAACTGGAGCACCTGGAGGAAACCCACGCAGGTTACAGGGAGAAGGTTCAAACTCCATATAGACGGCACCAATAGCCAGGATTGATCCCGGGTCTCTGACGCTGTGAGGCAGCAACTCTACCGCGCCACCGTGCTGCCCTTACACGATTAAGGTAGCTTGATATTAGATGGTCGGCATGGATTCAGTGGGCCGAAGAGTATTTTTCCATGCTGTGTAGCAGTGAATGATGTGTGAAGGTTGTAGCTCTTGGAGGGGCCTGCTTATCTCGCAGTTAGTGAGTCTGATGCAAAGTAACCAGCGGCCTTTCTTGTCATTGGATCTGCTCCCACGAAGGACTTAGAAGCAGTCAGGAGAAGCTATTCATCTTTTGTATCTGGAACGTAATACACATAATATGGTACTGGCTGCACCTTGTACTCCATCTCTGAAATGAGGTCCTACTGACTGCAATGAAGCTGAAAATCAGCCATGGGACACAATGTGTGGCTGGCCCAATCTATCCTCTCTGCTGGTTCAGTTAACTGAGGGATGAATAATCAAAGGGAACAGATTTAAGAAGATTGGCTACAGCACTAAAGGTGTCTTGAGGACAACTCTGTACTTCAATAGATTGTTAGGCCAAGGATATGCCCTCTGGCAAAATTAGAATTAATAAGAAACTTGGAAAGTAATTTTTTGTAGGGCTATGGGTTAAGAAATGGTTCATGTAACTAATTGGTAGCTCTTTCAGATATAATAGAATGGAGTGGAGATATTATGGCTGCAGAGCCTTCTATCTTGCACTATTCCATAATTATTTAGGTTCAGCTCCAACTAGTTAATATAGAAGTTACAAGCTTTGGGAGTTTTACAAACTTTTACAGCTCTTTTACAGCTGCATCACAGGAAGCAAACTGTCGTGTTGCATTGGTGGCCGATTGGGAAAGGGGGAGATGCAGCGAGACCTGGGTGTCATGGTACACCAGTCATTGAAGGTAGGCATGCAGGTGCAGCAGGCAGTAAAGAAAGCGAATGGTATGTTAGCTTTCATTGCAAAAGGATTTGAGTATAGGAGCAGAGAGGTTCTACTGCAGTTGTACAGGGTCTTGGTGAGACCACACCTGGAGTATTGCGTACAGTTTTGGTCTCCAAATCTGAGGAAGGACATTATTGCCATAGAGGGAGTGCAGAGACGGTTCACCAGACTGATTCCTGGGATGTCAGGACTGTCTTATGAAGAAAGACTGGATAGACTTGGTTTATACTCTCTAGAATTTAGAAGATTGAGAGGGGATCTTATAGAAACTTACAAAATTCTTAAGGGGTTGGACAGGCTAGATGCAGGAAGATTGTTCCCGATGTTAGGGAAGTCCAGGACAAGGGGTCACAGCTTAAGGATAAAGGGGAAATCCTTTTTAAAACCGAGATGAGAAGAACTTTTTTCACGCAGAGAGTGGTGAATCTCTGGAACTCTCTGCCACAGAGGGTAGTTGAGGCCAGTTCATTGGCTATATTTAAGAGGGAGTTAGATGTGGCCCTTGTGGCTAAGGGGATCAGGGGGTATGGAGAGAAGGCAGGTGCGGGATACTGAGTTGGATGATCAGCCATGATCATATTGAATGGCGGTGCAGGCTCGAAGGGCCGAATGGCCTACTCCTGCACCTAATTTCTATGTTTCTATGTTTCTATCACAGTGTGGTTTGGGAACAGCTCTGCCCTAGACCGCAAGGAAATGCAGAGGGTTGTGGATGCAGCCCAGTCCATCACACAGACCAGACTCCCTGTCCATTGACTCCATCTACACTTCACACTGCCTCAGGAAAGCCACCAACATAATCAAGGACTCTTCCCATTCCTGTCATTCCATTTCTTCTCCCCGCTCCCATTGAACAGAAGATGCAGTGCCTTGAAAGCCCACACCGTCAGACTCAAGAACAGCTTCTCGCCCTCTGTTATCAGGCTTCAGAATGGGCCTTCCATAAGTTAGGGCACAGTCCTGATTTTGCTCAATGGACATTGGATATTTTCTCCTGAACTTTTACTCCACAATGCTGAAACAATATTCTCCAATTGGGTATCTTACTCTTTGTTCTACCATTAATTAATATTTGAGTTTTGCTTGATTGCATTCATGTACAGTAGTATCCGATATTATTGGATAGCTTGCGAACAAAATAATATAATATAATAATAACAAAATAACAACAGTAATATCTGGTTTAATTGGATAGCTTGCCTCCATTTGGCCCATATCCCTCTAAACCTTTCCTATCCATGTACCTGTCCCATTGTTTCTTAAACATGCCTCAACTACCTTAGTACCTGCCTCAACTACTTCCTCCGGCAGCTCGTTCCATACACCCACCCTTGCTTTGTGTGAATAGGTTACCCCTCAGATTCCTATAAAATCATTCCCCCTTTACCTTAAACCTATGCCTTCTGGTTCTCGATTCTCCTACTCTGGGCAAGGGTAAACCTGATCTATTCCTCTTGTGATTTTTATACACCTCAATAACCCATCATGCTCCTGCACTCTTGGGAATAAGAGTCCCATCCTTCTCAACCTCTCCCTATAGCTCCGACCCTCGAGAACTGGAAACATTCTTGTAAATCTTCTCTGCACCCTTTCCAACAACATCGTTCCTATAATACGGTGTCCAGAACTGAATACTCTATAGTACGGTGTCCAGAACTGAACATAATACTCTCAATGCTGCCTCACCAACGTCTTATAAAACTGCAATATAACCTATCAACTTCTATACTCAAATTAATCTATTGTGTTCTTTTCATGGTTGAACACTGCCAGCCGCAGGTTTTTACTCCAGAAAATATGAAACTTAACCAGGGATGTCCCTGTTAAATTAGCTTGTCAATATTGTATCATTTGGGGAGATTAATATTGCTTCAAGATCTTATCCTCTGACGTTTCTATGGAAAAAAATCAATCCAGTTGCCAAACCTGCTGCTCTTTTTTTTTATTAAAGATTATAAATAAAATCACATCATATTATCTCAAATTGGGTTAGAGACACAGTTTGTCATTGTGACACCTCCAGTCTTTGCAATGAGCCAGTTCGGTATTCCAAAAAACGCAAGGAATCATGGGATTTGTGAAAGGTCACTCGAGTTCAGTCTGCTCACTAATAGAGATTCTGTCTATTCCTTCCCAACATTCGATAAATTCCACGATATATTCAAGGAGCTATTTCATTTAATTGATTATATACTAATCATTTATAATTTAGCACAGGTCATAACTCTTCTTTGCTGTCATGAGTTCGTCAGACATTTATTGTGAATTTTAGTACCTTGGGAACGTATTGACATTGATCTTGGCCAAAATGGAAATAGCTGGGAAATGTGAATTATAAACAACTGGGAATAAAATGCTGACTGTTCTGAAGAGATGTTGTAATGACCAAGAACTGGAAATAAGTGCCATTTTACTAGCTTTCTTTCTGACTCATCAGAACTACTGCCAATGCATCATATAGGTTACAGCACTGATAATGATAAGTGGGGAGATTGAGTGGGCAACTCTAAGCTTTCAGCTGAAATATAGGAACCTATGTGTAAAAGCTGTTTGGGTGATCTATGCCTTGAGTATGTCTGTGCCTGTAACTTCAGGTCAATGACTGGGCAGAGAGCAAAGGATGTTACACCCCATCTCACACCACGCTGTCCGTAGAAGACCACTGTCGTCCAATGATTCAATAATGCTTTATTGTCACATGTACCTAGCTCCAGTGAAATTCATTGTTTTTGCATACAACACACAAAGTACGCAGAGAGTCGGCAAGCACCTGGGGCCGACAGTCGCAAAGATACTCGTGGAGTCACGGTGGTACCTCCTTGTTATCAGTGCCCCCCCCGCTGAGTCCCTCTTTCTCTCTGTGTTCTCGGTGAACCACCTGCATCTCTGTTGCCCGTCCTCAGTCCGGCCGCCTCTCCCCGTCATACGGTTTGCCCGGTGCCAAAGAATCTCGGAGAAAAACACACGGGGAGAACGTACAAACTCCGTATGGACAGCGCCCATAGTCAAGATCAAACCCGGGCCTCTGGCGCTGTAAGGCAGCAACTCTACCGCCGAGCCACCGTGCCGCCCAGTTACTCCCAGACTACATGGATGAATAAAATTAAACATTATCTTTGTGTATTCATGTGCAATTTATCAAACATGAGGATGAGCGGGTGATCTACTACAAGTGTACAAAATCATGACAGGAATAGATCTGGTAGAAGCACAGCCTCTCTTGCGCAGAGTGGAGCAATCGAGAACCAGAGGACATGAGGGGGGGGGGGGGGTAGGGTGGGGGGGGGAGGGGGGGGGGGGGGGGGGGGGGGGGGGGATTTAATGGGAACCTGACGGGTAATCTTTTCACACAAAGGGTGGTGGGCGTATGGAACAAACTGCTGGAGGAGGTAGATGAGGCAGGGACTATTGCTAAGTTTAAGAAACGTTTAGACAGATACAGTACATGGCTAGGACAGGTTTAGAGGGATATGGGCCAATAGTAGGCAGGTGGGACGTGTAGATGGGACACATTGGCCGGAGTGGGCAAGTTGGGTCGAAGGACCTGTTTGCACGTTGTAAGGCTCTGTGACTCTATGATTCTTATAAGATAAGAAATGAAAGCAATCCATCAACAGTTGAATGTCTGTGACACTGTGAGTGACTATTTAATTGAACTTTTAACGGGTGAGCAGCTGGAGAAGGTCCAAGCAGAATCACATCAATGGTTCATAAAGGGCATAGAACAGCATGGTGGCGCAGCAGTAAACCTATTGCCTTACAACGCCAGAGAACCAGGTTCGATCCTGACTATGGGAGCTTGTCTGTACAGAGTTTGTATGTTCTCCCCGTGACCGCGTGGGTTTTCTCTGAGATCTTGGGTTTCTTCCCACACTTCAAAGAAGTACAGGTTTGGAGGTTAATTGGCTTGTTATACATGTATCAATGAAAAATTGTCCCTAGTGTGTGTAGGGTAGTGTTAATGCGTGGGGATCGTTGGTGGGAGACTTGGTGGGCCGAAGGGCCTGTTTCCGCACTGTATCTCTAAACTAAACAGCGAATGTAAGACAGAGAATGTACCTGACATGTTGTAGTTTGTGATCATGAAATAAATAATATTCTACATTTTAAAGTATGATTATATCTATGTTAAATAGCTAGAAAACTGATGGGAGTTTGCCTCCTCGTGAATGTTACAAATGTTGCCGAATGCCTGTAGATCATTCTCCAGGGCATGGGAAATGTCTTTTGAAGCTTTGGTGCATTTTGTTCCTGACTGCTTTTCAATCAAATGTTTCTAAGTCACCAACTCCCTTTGCTTACGGCACTTACAGCTCAGCAGCTCATTGACAAATTATATTGAAGTTTTAACTACATTTTTCTCAAATTTTCACCTGTATCAATTTATCTGACATCTGATCCATTTTAATTATGTGTCTCCTCTCTTCATACTATTTCATCAAAGCAAATCCATACCCGCTTTTGACAAGTGCTGGAGTAACTCAGCGGGTGAGGCACCATCCCCGGAGAACATGGTGAGATGCCGTATCCCCCGTCTCCGTGTCCGTCTGCGCTGAGGCCTATCGCGGAGCTGGCGGCCTCCAACTGCGACTGACCTTGAGGCTCCGGAGGCAGAGCCAGGACTTACCAACACGAGGCTGGCCGACTTCGGGGCTGTGGTTGCGGTGCGACCCAACTTCCGACCCGACTTTGGAGCCTCGGCGGCTCGGCCGCGGGCTAGTGGACGACATCGTCGGGAGCTCACAGGTTGGTGACCTGTTTTTCCAGAGCTTCTGCAACTACAGCTGCGTCCGCTGGACTGGAGGGCGGCAGCTTCGGCAGCTTCGACCGCCCCGGGATGCGGAGTTTGAACCAGCCCGTTTGCGGAGCTCGGATTCAGCCGCGGGACTTGCTCACCATCACCCAGCGGGGTCACAACATCGGAGGCCTGGATTGCCTCGGCGCAGAGGGAGAGCAAGGAGGGAAGAGACAATAACTTTGGGACTTTAAACTGTGTTGAGTGTTTGTTTTGTTATTTATTCTATGTTATGACTGCAGGCTAAACCAGTTTGTTGCACTGAAAAGTGCAATGACAATAAAATTGAATCCAATCCAATCCAATCCAAAATGTTACCTGACCCGCTGAGTTACTCCTGCGCTTTGTGTTTATCGTCGGTGTAAACCAGAATCTGCAGTTCCTTCCGACACATTCCCGTTTCAGTTTAGTTTAGAAATACAGCATGGAAACAGGTCCTTCGGCCCACTGAGTCCACGCCAACCATCGATCATCCGTTCACACTAGTTCTATGTTAGCCCACTTTCTCTTCACTCCCTACACACTAGGAGCAGTTTACAGAGGCCAATTAACCTACAAACCCACATGTCTTTGGGATGGGGGAGAAAAGTGAAATAAATGGCTACGCTACATGGTCACGGGGAGAACGTGCCAACTCCACACAGACAGCACCCAGACAATATCCCAAAGTATTCCCCACTGCCTTTGGACTCCACAGTTCCAATAAACTTGATGAAAATATTTTTCAACCAGGAATGTCACAACCACTGGACTCAAGATTGAGTATAATAAGCCCAGATGATGATTGACTGTTGAACCATTGATTCTGCTATTCACATTGACACATCTCCAAAATTCAGCTTTTCTTGCTGTAACCAGAAGAAAGAAGAACCAGTAGCCGTGTAAATTAGACGGATTTGAGTCAAGGTTTGCTTTGATTGCATAGAGATTGAGGACGCAGCCCAGAACATCACACAAACCAACCTCCCTTCCATTGAATCCATCTGCGCCTCACGTTGCCTTGGCAAGGCAAGCAGCATAATCTTGGACAAGTCACGCCCTGCCCACTCCTCCCCTCTCCCATCAGGCAAGAGGCGTAGAAGTGTGAAAACGCACACCTCCAGATTCAGGAACACTTTCTTCCCAGCTGTTACCATATAATTAAATCATCCTACCAACATCAAGAGAGCAGTCCTGAGCTACTATCTGTTTCAATGGTGACTCGGACTATCTTTGATCGGACTTTACTGGTTTTATCTTGCACTAAATGTTATTCCCATTATTCCCTCCATCATGTATCTGTACACTGTAGATTTTTAATGATGTATTGTCTTTCCGTTGAACGGTTAGCATACAACAAATGTTTTCGCTGTACCTCGGTACAACTAAACTCAAACTCAAAGAAATGAGTAATTAATAGAAATGTACAGAATCCAGAAATCTGGATGAGCCCATGTTATCCCATTTTCGCATCCACTCCCTACACACACTAAGTCAGTTAACACAAATTCTATTAACCTACACACAGACGTTTTCGGGATGTGGAAGGAAACCGGTGGCCAAGAAGAGTAAGGTGACGTGCCTCAATGACTATCGACCAGTGGCACTAACGCCGGTGGTGATGAAGTGCTTTGAGAGGTTCATCATGGAGCAAATCAACTCCTACCTCGACAAAAACCTGGACCCACTGCAGTTCGCTTACCGCCACAACAGATCAACGGTGGATGCGATCTCGCTGGCCCTCCACTCCGCACTGGACCACTTGGACAACAAAACTCATATGTCAGGCTGTTATTCCTTGATTACAGCTCGGCATTTAACACAATCATCCCCTCCAAACTGGTTACCAAACTCGCAGAACTGGGTCTCTGTGCATCCCTCTGCAACTGGATCCTCGACTTCCTCGTCCACAGACCACAGTCTGTTCGTATTGGTGGAAATGTGTCAGCCTCGATAACAATCAGCACGGGAGCACCTCAAGGCTGCGTGCTCAGCCCCCTGCTGTACACACTCTATACCCATGACTGCGTAGCGAACCACCGTGCGTACTCCATCATCAAGTTCGCTGACGACACCACTATTGTGGGGCGTATCACTGATGGGGATGAGTCAGAGTACAGAAGAGAGATCGAGCTACTGTCCATATGGTGCCAGCGCAATAACCTGGCCCTCAACCCCAGCAAAACCAAGAAACTGATTGTGAACTTTGGAAGGAGTAGGAGGGGGACCCACAGCCCCATTTTATATGGTTGAAAGGGTCAAGAACTTCAAATTCCTGGGCGTCTCTGAAGATCTTTCCTGGTCCGAGAACACTAACGCAATTATCAAAAAAGCTCATCAGCGCCTCTACTTCCTGAGAAGATTACGGAGAGTCGGATTGTCAAGGAAGACTCTCTCTAACTTCTACAGGTGCACAGTAGAGAGCATGCTGACCGGTTGCATCGTGGCTTGGTTCGGCAACATGAGTGCCCTGGAGAGGAAAAGACTACAAAAAGTAGTAAACACTGCCCAGTCCATCATCGGCTCTGACCTTCCTTCCATCGAGGGGATTTATCGCAGTCGCTGCCTCAAAAAGGCTGGCAGTATCATCAAAGACCCACACCATCCTGGCCACACACTCATCTCCCTGCTACCTTCAGGTAGAAGGTACAGGAGCCTGAAGACTGCAACAACCAGGTTCAGGAATAGCTACTTCCCCTCAGTCATCAGGCTATTAATGTTGGATGATCAGCCATGATCATATTGAATGGCGGTGCAGGCTCGAAGGGCCGAATGGCACCTCCTGCACCTAATTTCTATGTTTCTATGTCTATGTTTCTATTAAACCTGGCTCGGACAAAACTCTGATTATTAATAACCACTTTCTGTTATTTGCACTTTACCAGTTTATTTATTCATGTGTGTATATATTTATATCATGGTATATGGACACATTTATCTGTTTTGTAGTAAATGCCTACTATTTTTTTCTGTGTGCTTAAGCAAAGCAAGAATTTCATTGTCCTATACAGGGACACATGACAATAAACTCACTTGAACTTGAACCGGAGCATCCTGAAGATAATCTTTGTGGCACAGGCAGAACACACAAACTCCACACAGACAGCACCCAAGGCAGGAACAAACCCAGGTCTATTGCACTGTGGGGCTGCAGCTTTACCAGCAATCCAATGAATCAATTCACTGCAAATACAAGTGAGGCAACACAAGGTTATCTTAATTTTAATAAAAGTCTCATAGTCCATTAAATATAAATAGCATGTGTGCAAATGCATAAAAGAGTATATGTAGACAATGTACATGCAAGAATGCTGAGATCATGTCAATTGCATGTGTAATGATGCATTTTACTCAATTGAAAAAAATCCTATAAGATATGTAACTTTTCCACAGTGATTCCCGATTGTTCTGATGTGGTCAATGGTTAAATTATTCATCTGGATGAACAGATTTTCCAAGCAGGTGAAATTAATAAATGTGAAGACTGAGCTAAAGGCACTAAAGCTGCAGAGAGGCGAGGCAAAAAGGTTAATGAGTATGGAACAAGATAGAGAGCAGAATTAAATGTAAACCCATCGATAATAGAATAAGTTGTAACAGACAAAATGTTACAAATTGAGAACAGAATGTAGCTGTGTGAGCATTTTGAGACTTGAATTGAATGGCAGATTTGATGTCTAGTTTAGAGATACAGCACGGAAACAGAATCTTTCCATCCACCGAGTCCGTGCTGACCAGTGATACAAGATACATTTAATTGTCATTTGGACCCCTTGAGGTCCAAACGAAATGCCGTTTCTGCAGCCATACATTACAAACAAATAGACCCAAGACACAACATAATTTACATAAACATCCATCACATCGCTGTGATGGAAGGCCAAATAAACTTATCTCTCCACTGCACTCTCCCCCCCCCCCCCCCCGATGTCAGAGTCAAAGTCAAAGCCCCCGGCTGGCGATGGCGATTGTCCCGCGGCCATTAAAGCCACGCCGGGTGGTGCGAGGTCGCACACCGGGTCTTGATGTTGGAGCCCCCGGCGTGCGCTCGCAGAGTCCCGCGGCCATTCCAAGCCGCGCGGGGCAATGATGTCACGCCCCGCTCCAGGAGCTCTTCAACCCCGCAACTCGGGCGGGGGAAGTCGCCGTTGCGAGAGCCCTGAAAAGCGGTCTCCCTCTAGGGACCCGCGGGCTCCCGGTGCCGCCGTCCACAGACCTGCCGTTGAAGCCTCCGACTCTCCGGTCGGGCCGCAGCAGCAGCAGCAGCAGCGCTCCTCCACCGCTCCACCCGCTCCGGACTCGGCCAGCCCCGCGACGGCGACGGTGAGTCGTCGGCACCAGAGTCCCCGGTCTCTTCCTGTTGGAGGCCGCTCCTCGTTGCAGCCCCAACGATAACGGAAACCCGACGAGAAAAGGTCGGGTCTCCCGTGCAGGGAGAGATTTAAAAAGTTCCCCCCCCCACCCCCACCCCCCCACACACACACACACCCCAACAAAAAATAACAAAAACTACATAAAAACATAGACAAAAAATAATAAAACGCGGACAGACTGCAGAGGCCGCTGCTGACGAGAGTCGCGCCGCCCACCGGATTATCATCCATAGACTAATTCTGTCCTACATACTACGGACAATTTACAGGAGCCAATTAACCTGCAAACCTGCAGGTCTTTGGGTTGTGGGAGGAAACTGGAGCGCCTGGAGAAAACCCACGCGGTCACGAGGAAAACGTCCAAACTCCATTTTGTAAGAGTTCATGATAGCTTTTATGATCTGAGCATTTAGATGTTATGCAAAAGAAATCCAACAGACTCATAAGATGGGCATAGTAGGACAATGGATATCATGACCCTGTGAGCTGTAAGCCTGCCATCACTGTCCACTGAGTAAGCCGACACCCTTGTGCCTCTTGCTGGAAGGAGCCATGTCTTTAGCGGACAGGCATGAGAAGTAGATTATAATTTTTTTCTCCATAATATTATATGGCTTCATCAACAAACCAAAACTGAGGGTCTTTTTTAAAAATAATGTATGGTTAGTTTTAGTCTTAGTTTTAGAGATACAGCCGTTTGGCCTATTGAGTCTACACTGACCAGCGATCCCCATACACTAGTTCTATCCTACACATGAGAGATGATTTACAGAGGAAGATTAACCTACAAATTTGCGTATCTTTGAGATATGGGTGGAAACTGGAGCACCCAGAGAAAACCTATGTGGTCACAGGGAGAACATACAGAGTCCATACAGCCAAGCATCTGTAGTCAGCATCGAACCTATGTGTCTCTGGTGCTGTAAGGCAGCAACTCTACTACTGCGCCAGTGAGCTGCTTCTTGTGCCACTATGCTGCCGTCTTTAAAAGAAGATTAATTGGAATAAATAACTGAAGCAACACCAGTTAGAGAGAGCTGGATAAGGCTCTTGAAGATAGCGGAGTCAGGTGATATGGGGAGAAGGCAGGAACGGGGTACTGATTGTGGATGATCAGCCATGATCACATTGATTGGCTGTGCTGGCTTGAAGGGCCGAATGTCCTACTGCACCTATTGTCTATTTTCTATTGTCCATTGCCTTTTGGTTCATTCAACATGCCACAATTTAAGCACTGAATGGGAGTTAGTCGAGTAACAATAGCTGACATGGTTATCTAACAGATTTTTGCTACATAACTGAGATCACACCCAGTTTCTGAAATTCTATTTCTGCAATATTCTTTATCCCAATTTTCTTTTACCCCAACCTAAATCCCTCGCCACCTGCCTGCCAGACTTCCAGCAGGGATGAGACATCACCAATATAGTTGCATCACCAAGATAAATCGGTCTGAAGAAGGGCATCAACCCAATCCATCACCCATTCCTTCATTCCAGGGATGCTGCCTGCCCCGTTGGGTTACTCCAGCATTTTGTGTCTATCTTCGATTTAAACCAGCATATGCAGTTATTTCCTAAACCAATATAGTTGTTTTCCATTTCTGAGCCGTAACATTGAAAATGGGGTTTGTGAGAGTGCAGTGATCATGTGATAACTAAGCTTACAACAAGTTAATTTCTAGTTACTGGATGGTGATTAGAACTGGGGGAATTATTCAGTGTTCTCCTACTTGGCCCTGCAGCATAGAGACTAATCACAGCCTTCCTACTGTCATCAAGATGAGATGAATTAACACAGTACAGTTTGGGAATTGAACTCAAGTTCTACTTAATGTATATGGGAGAGCTACTTACTGCATAAACTCATTGAGCCATCATTGCAGTTCAGTCAGTTACATCTAATTACATTAGCTATGTAGCAATGACATTAATCAATGTAGCAGACCATTATACCGATTCCCTAAGTACCTGTGGACAGCAACAGGAACATCTTATGGACTCTTATAATAACTCTGGTGCCCTCAGGAACCTGGGAGTGAGAGGCAACATAAATCAAGCTCTCTGGTGCCTGAACAAAGTGGAGCAATTACCCGGAAACCAAAGGTTTTATTATGAAAAGGAGAATTCATTTGCGACGCAAAATTAGCGAGTGAAAAGGCCTTTGGAGATGGTGTGTGGGTGTACAGCTTACTTTCTTTACCTTCAAATCAACAGAAATTACTTTAAAATTAACCGGGGAAACATTTTATTTCAGATAATAGAATGAATGTATGAATGCATGATTGAATGAATGAATGAATGAATGATGGAATGAATGAATGAGTGAATGAATGCATGCATGTATGATTACTTTATTTTCACTAAAGTGACGAGTCACAGTGAAATTCTTGGTTTTGCATACGCGAGGTATGCCAAGAGTCACCACCTAAAGGGTGCCGACAAGGTTACAAAGTATCCCATGCCAAGTCCTCCTTTGTTTCAGCCCACCCTCCCCATCCCCTCCCCATAGATATAGATGGATATAAAACACACGATCAAAGTCTACATTTGTTTCAGCTTCATCAAAGAGAAATCTGGTCAAAATGAGTCACAAAGATCAGTGGTGCTCTGGAATAGATAATGTGTTCACTAACAGTACAACACTCTCCTCCTGAGGAAGTTGTGATGTCTGAAAGAGAAGCAAAATTGCTTGGCTGTTCTTACAAACAGATAGCTCAAAAAGTCACAACCACATAGCAATTTCTGCATCTTTCCACATCATCTGTGGATAAAGAATTTTCAAGGACAGACACAAAGTGCTGGAGTTACTCAGCGAGTTACGCAGCATCCCTGGAGAACTTGAATAGGGTCGGAACCCTTCTCAAACACAACCAAGAGCCAACCCTAAAAATCGTAAATATTGGAAAGAACTTTCTTGACTGTACGAGCTGCTGGAGGAGGTAGTTGAGGCAGAGACTGTTGCAACATTTAAGAAGTATTTAGACAGGTACATGAATAGTTTAGGTTTAGAGGGATATGGGTCAAACGCAGGCAGGTGGGATTAGTGTAGATGGGACATGTTGGTAATTGTGGGCAAGTTGGGCCAAAGGTCCTGTTTCCACACCCTATGACTCTTATGACTCCATGACTCTCAGATACTTGTGGACTTTTCATTCAATTTCACATATCTGGTGTGGATTCTGAAGCAAAGATTTCTTGAAAGTAAATCCAAGTTAATATAAGTGGTGTAAAGTGGAATACATGTGTAGAGCACTGTAGAATTATGGGGACATATATGGATACTAAAAGGTTTATTATTAGAATTAGAGTCCAATGGGAAATATCTCCAGAAAAGATGTTAAATCTTGCAATTGCTGGCCTGCTTGAAAACGTATCATTACAATTTTGATCTCTGCCCTTACAGTACAGTGGGCTGGGTTGTCTGACCTGAATATGAAAAGTTTGTGACGTAATTGTCAGAACCGCTGTCAAACAGCTGAGAAGGTGGGCGGATCGGGACAATCTTTGACAATTGCCAAGTGGTTGACCTTCTAATTGTCCATTGCTGGTGATGTTGACCCTTCTATGCAACTGCTGAGAGTTGAATTCCTTACCCCCGCACCGGTGACATGTGGACTTTTTCCACCTAATCAGTTTCTGCTGACATTTATTGCCAGCATATGTACCTGGGAAAGGTGGGATACCTGAGACTGAGTTAGACCCCAAGAGAGAGAGAGAGAGAGAGAGAGTGGGGTCGTTGGCTCCGTCTGTGACTGAAGGGAGCAACAATGATGGGAAAGGCCAAAGCGTTTTCTCTGCCCATGAGAGCAGAACGGGACACATGGAATTAATAATGGAAGGATGTTAGCAGTTTGAAACCTCAGTTCTAAATTATTTAAGGAAGACTTTTAATCAAGGAAATTCGTTTTTAACCAAAATACAGAAACAAGTTGATTTGGCCATTTTGTCCATTAAAAAAAAAAGATGTTTCGTTGTTTAAGAGAGAAAATGCTGGAGTAGCTCAGCAGGTCCGGCAGCATCTATGGAGAAAAGGAATAGGTAATGTTTCCGGTCGAGACCCTTCTTCAGATTGAGAGTGAGGGGAGATTGAGACTCTCAGTCTGAGGAAGGGTCTCAAACCAAAACATCACCTTGTCCTATTCTCCAGAGATGCTGCCTGACCCACAGAGTTACTCCAGCATTTTGTGTCTACCTTCAATGTCATAAGGACTAGAATTAATAATAATAATAATACATTTATTTTGTACTGCGCTTTTCAAGGACTCGAAGTCGCTTTACATGGTGAGTCAAGAACAAGAATTAGGCCATTTAGCCCATCAAGTCTACTCTGCCATTCAATTATGGCTGATCTATCTCTGTGTTTAAGAAGGAACTGCAGATGCTGGAAAATCGAATGTACACAAAAATGCTGGAGAAACTCAGCGGGTGCAGCAGCATCTATGGAGCGAAGGAGATAGGCAATGTTTCGGGCTGAAGCCCTTCTTCAGACTGATCTATCTCTCCCTTCTAACCCCATTCTCCTGCCAGCATCTGCATTTCTTCCTACACATTTTCTTTTAGTATCATTTTAGTATCATTAAAATGAAATTACAAGTTTTATGTACAGCTACATAATGTTCAAGGTGGTTACGAAGTGGGATATTTTTATGTCAAAGGCGTTTTTGTAGTTTTCTATACCTTCAGTACATTTCCCTGGGTTGAAAGGTATGTGACACCACCATAATGATGCTGACTGTAGGTATTGCTGGCACCATAGCGCATGTTTGAAATGGCTACTTCCCTAACACAATGCGATGAAAGATGTCAATGTCAATGGAGCTATGCGGCACAGTTGCGCAGTAGTAGGTACACAAAATTGCTGGAGAAACTAAGCTGGTGCAGCAACATCTAAGGAGGGAAGGAGTAGTAGAGTTGCTGCCTTACAGTGCCAGAGGCCCGGGTTCGAATCTGATAATGGGTGCTTGTCTGTACAGAGTTTGTACGCTTTCCCCACGGCCTGCGTAGGCTTTCTCCGGATGTACCGGTTCTCCTCCCGTAGTCCAAAGACGTACAGGTTTGTAGACTAATTGGCTTGGTGTAAATTGTCCCTGGTGTGTGTAGGATAGTGTTGGTGTGTGGAGGTCGCTGGTCGGTGCGGACTCGGTGGGCCATAGGAGCTGTTTCTGCGCTGAAGCTCTAAACTAAACTAAACTAAACTCGAGTGCGGATGTCTAATGCGTGTTAAAACTAAAACTATGACGGCTGACTGAAAGGTTACTTTGATATATTGGCTGTCCCTAATGGAATAAAATTGCTCGCTATATTTATTTGGCTAAAGTCTTAATTGTAGAATAAAATTTATATATCAGCCCATAGTAGCACTTCTCTCATGAAAAAAAAAGACAAGTGATCCTATAAGTCTGTGTACCCATTACTCTATTTCATTTAGTTTATTGTTACATGTCACAGGAACATTGCATGCTAACCATTCAGCTGAAAAATGATACATGATCGAGCTGTCCACAGTGGGCAGACACAGGAGGAAGGGAATAATGTTTAGTGCAAGATAAAGAACAGTAAAGTCCAATTACAGATGGCCCGATGGTCTCCAATGAGGTAGATGTTAGCTCAGGACCACTCTCTAGTTGGTAATAGGATGGGTCAGTTGCCAGATAATAGCTGTCCCTGAATCTGGAGGTGTGAATTTTCACACTTCTGTACCTCTTGCCTGATGGGAGAGGGAAGAAGAGGGAGTGGCCGGGGTGAGACTCGGCCTTGATTATGCTGCTGGCCTTGTCGAGGCAGCGTGATGTGTAGATGGAGTCAACTGAAGGGTGGTGCTTGCGTGATGGTCTGGGCTGTGACCAATAGTCCCTGCAATTACTTGCGGTCTTGGATGGAGCTGTTCCCAAACCGTGCGGTGATGCATCCTGATCACTTGGCTGTAAAATAAGACCGTTGATGGGATACAAGAAATGGAAACATTTTATCTGTGTGGGAACTGATTCCCAGATGAAACATATTGAATCTAGGATGCGTGATTTTGAAAATTAATGATGCCGTGAGTGAAAAGGAAACCAGCCAATAAAGTGGTGTTTGTGTTGACCTCATAAGTCGACAGGAAACCAGTGATGTGACTTCCCCACTCACTAATGATCACCAAGCAGTGAGGAATCTGCCATGGTCAGCCCATCAAACTCAGAGAGGCACAGGAACTGCAGATAAGTTCAGAATTTCCTGTTTATAGGAGCAGAATTAGGCCATAAGGCCCATTAACTCTACTCCGACATAAATCATGGTAAATCTATCTGTCTCAACCCCATTCTCCTGTCTTCTCTACATAACCCCTGGCACCCATACTAATCAAGAATCTGTTAAATCTGTCACCTTAAAAATATCCATTGACTTAGCCTCCGCCACTGTCTGAGGCAATGAATTCCACAGATTCACCACCTCTGGCTAAATAAATTCCTCCTCATCTCCTTCCTATTGGGCCTGTCCCACTTAAGCAATTTTTCAGGCGACTGCCGGCGACTGTCAAGTCGTAGCAAGTCGCTGAAAAAACGGCGACTGTCAGAGTGGAACACGCACACACATCGCTTCATTCACCAGCCCATTATGCAGGCGGGGGACAGGGCAAGTGGGGGGAGCGCTGTCTGAGTGAAATTCACACGGTGCAAAGCCAAAGATACAGACACACACCACGATGAACAGGAAGGTTGGCGCTGTAATTAAGACAGTGAAAGCACAGTGTACGGGAAGGGTCACTTAAGTCCTTTAAAAGAGGGGGGAGAAGGGGTGGAGAGGGGAGTGAAGAGGAGAGAAGGGGGTGACTGGGTGGGGAGAAGGAATGGAGACAACTTATAAGAAGCCAGAGATACACGGCTGTGCAGCTCGTCGGACATTAACATTACCGGTCGGTTATCCTTGCTTCTGAAAACTACTGTTTACGTTTTTTTTCCCAATGAGCCAATTCACCGGTCAGCAAAGGCGACAACCTACAACAACCTACTACCTCCTGACGACCCACTCCCACTGCACCTAGGTTGCGAGAATTCCCGCTACTCTCCTTGGCGTCAAAATTTTGGTCCAGAATGCCGTTACGACTTGTTGCGAGTCTGAGGGCACTACTCACGACCGTGAAGGCGTCTCCCCGGCAACCACACGCGAACATGTGGCGACCATGTGGTGACCGCATAGTCTCCTGTAGTCGCCTAAAAAGTCGCCTAAGTGGGACAGGCCCATTAAGATATGCCCTTTTATTCTGAGTCTATGCCCTCTGGTCCTAGAGTCTCCCACTAGTGGAAGCATTTTCTCCACATCCACTCCATCTAGGCCTTTCACTATTGGGTAAGTTTCAATGAGGTCTCCCCCCCATCTCATCCTTCTAAACTCCAGAAGGAGTAGTGTATTTTAATGCAGGCTTGTACAAATATATCGGAAGTAACCTAACCTAATATGAAAATTCAATAATTGACAAGGTCTGTAAATTGTGGAAGAATTGACAGAAAATCTATCTCCATTTAATTGTGCTGTGGTATTAAATGGCACCACGTTGTAATCTGCCTCT
Organism: Leucoraja erinaceus; assembly: GCF_028641065.1. Classification (NCBI taxonomy): domain Eukaryota; kingdom Metazoa; phylum Chordata; class Chondrichthyes; order Rajiformes; family Rajidae; genus Leucoraja; species Leucoraja erinaceus. The sequence continues at coordinate 48,313,781 of NC_073387.1, forward strand.
GAAGTGCAGTTCCATTGGAGTTGGAGTAAAAGATGTTGATCCTTTATATATAAAGCTTTGTATTGTAATGTTTAAGAAAGATTTAGACAGGTACATGGATAGGGTAGGTTTAGAGGGATATGGGCCAAATGCAGGCAGGTGGAGCGAGTGTAGATGGGACCTGTTGGTTGGCGTAGGCAAATTAGACCTGAATGGTGACCGATTAGGAAAAGGGGAGATGCAACGAGGCCTGGGTGTCATGGTACACCAGTCATTAAAAGTAGGCATGCAGGTGCAGCAGGCAGTGAAGAAAGTGAATAGTATGTTATCATTCATAGCAAAAAGAATTGAGTATAGGAGCGGGGTGGTTCTACTGCAGTTGTACAGGGTCTTGGTGAGACCACACCTGGAGTATTGCGTACAGTTTTGGTCTCCTAATCTGAGGAAAGACATTTTTGCCATAGAGGGAGTACAGAGAAGGTTCACCAGACTGATTCCTGGTATGTCAGGACTTTCATATGAAGAAAGACTGGATAGACTTGGCTTGTACTCGCTAGAATTTAGAAGATTGAGGGGGGATCTTATAGAAACTTACAACATTCTTAAGGGGTTGGACAGGCTAGATGCAGGAAGATTGTTCCGAATGTTGGGGAAGTCCAGAACAAGGGGTCACAGTTTAAGGATAAGGGGGAAATCTTTTAAGACCGAGATGAGGAAAACATTTTTCACACAGAGAGTGGTGAATCTCTGGAATTCTCTGCCACAGAAGGTAGTTGAGGCCAGTTCATTGGCTATATTTAAGAAGGAGTTAGATGTGGCCCTTGTGGCTAAGGGGATCAGGGGGTATGGAGAGAAGGCAGGTACGGGATACTGAGTTGGATGATCAGCCATGATCATATTGAATGGCGGTGCAGGCTCGAAGGGCCTAATGGCCTACTCCTGCACCTATTTCCTATGTTTCTATGTTTCTATGAAGCGCCCGTTTCCACGCTATATGACTGTATGACTGTATTACTAACTGGCATGAAGTTCAGGGCTAGTCTGCTTTAATGTGACAGTGTCTACAAGGTTTCCACAGAATGTCTACAGCCCTGAAGAATGTCTACAGCCCCAGACAGTGCAGAAGATGCTTATTGGATGTGAGTAAACAAGATCGATCTAGTTAAGATATTAATGTTTATCTTCCACTTTCCCCATCAATAAATATCCACTGTCTGAAACCCAGCACCAAGCTCAATATATCTTTAATTTAGAGATACAGCGTGGAAACAGGTCGTTCGGCCCACTGAATCCACACCGACCAGTGATCCCCGCACCTTAACGCTGTCGTACACACACAAGGACAATTTACATTAATACCAAGCCGATTAAGCTACAAACCTGAAAGTCTTTGGATTGTGGGAGGAAACTGAAGGTCTCGGAGGAAACCGACGTGGTCACGGGGAGAACGTACAGACTCCGTAAAGACAGCACCCGCAGTCGGGATCGAACCCGGGTCTCTGGCGCTGTAAGAAAGCAAGTCTACCGCTGCGCCACCCTGCCGCCCTGAAAATAAACTCTTTTGATATTTTAAAAAAATTGGAGATGCTGGAAATTTGAAGGAGAAATGTAAAATGCAGGAAGGATTCAGCAGGTCAGGCTGCATCTGTGGAAACATGATGCAAGAATCGGAAAGCTAAGAAATGCCAGTTGGTGTTGGCTTAATAGTTTAGTTCAGCTGAGAGATACAGTTTGGTGACAGGACAATGAGTCCATGCCAACCATTGATCACCCGTTCACACTAGTTCTATGTTATCCCACTTCCCCAGCCACTCCCTACACAAACGATTTGCAATTTTAAGGGCCAATTAACCTACAAACCTGCACGTTTTTAGGATGCAGGAGGAAAAGCGAGTTCATGTAATCCACACGGTCGCAGGGAGAACGTGCAAACTCCACACCGACAACACATGAGGTCAGGATCAAACCTGGTTCTTTGGTGCTGTTTTAGATAATTCTTTAGATAATGTTTTAGATAATTCTGCAGTGTCTACATTTACATCCATTGGTTGATGATCAATCTTGGACACATCCCTCGCGTAATCTAAACACGCGCAAAACAGAATTTGTGTGCAAACAGAACATAATAAGCATACAGAAATGCAGCAAATTTCTAGGCATCTGTAAGTGCAGCATGGTGGCACAGCAATGGCGTTGCTGCCTTACAACGCCAGAGACGTGGGTTCAATCCTGACCATGGGTGTTGTCTGTACGGAGTTTCTACATTCTCTACGTGACCTGCGTGGGGTTTCTCCGAGATCTTTGATTTCCTTCCACCATCCAAATACGTACAGGTTTGTAAGCTAATTGGCTCGGTTAAAATGTAAAATATAAAACTGTCCCTATTGAGTGTAGGGCAATGTTAATATACAGAGATCGCTGGTCGGTGTGGACTCGGTGGGCCAAACAGCCTGTTTCCACGCTGTGTCTCTAAACTAAAATAAACTAAAAACTAAACGCACCAGAAATGCCAGTGATTCAGTAAAAGGACCCACTGTATACATTTATCTCAAAAGCTTATTAAAAACCACTTGTGCGTGCATGAAAGAATGAAACAGTATTAGACAGCTTTAGCAATCCACTACATCGCAAATAGATTGCCTGTAGTTTTACAAGCTATGCGTAATTTATTATAGTATTTACTTGAAGAAATTTTAAAACTCATTAAGACTCAAACATTTAACATTTACCGCAAGGAACTAATTATGCTCCAGGTACTGTTTACATAATTCAAAGTCTTAACTTATTAGAGTGGATAGGCAATGCACTATTAATCATTTTTCAAACAAACTTTCCATAAGCCTTACAAAATCTAATCAGCTGGACCTTTGCCAAATGCTACTATAGACGGTGGCTGTCTGTAATGTGAAATGTTTTTCAGACAAAGCTGAACCATGATTGTGGGCTTATAGCTTTGGTTAAAGCAGGCTGCTGTGTGATTGGGAACTATGTGGTTGGATTTCCCAGGTTTGCTAAACATTTGAAGTCCAACTTCTAGTGTGAAGAAGGGTCCTGACCTGAAATGTTGCCTCTCCATTCCTTCCCCAAATGTTGCCTTAAGGGCCTGTCCCACTTACGCAACTTTTCAACATGTTGAAAATCCAGCGGCAACCAGAACAACCAGAACTCTTTGGGCGACTACTCACGACCATACAGGCTTCACCCATGTCGCTGGGGTGTCGCCTGTATGGTTGTGAGTAGTCTCCTCAGTCGCCCAAAGAGTCGTAGCATCTTTCTGGTCACCACTGGATTTTGAACATGTCGAAGATTTTCGGCGACCTGCGACGACCTATGACGGGTGCCGGCAGTCGCCGAAAAAGTCAGGTAAGTGGGACAGGCCCATTAGAGTTTTTTCCAGCACTTTATGTTTTGCTGTAGATTCAAGCACCTGTAGTCTCTTGCATCTCCATGATCCTTTCCTGCTAATTTATAATAATCTTAAACAGCATTTCTTAACAGCATTTTTCTCTTCTTAGGACATGTTGCTGACATTCTGCATCTGTGACACTTCATTTCATGTTGGTCGGTAATATTCAACAATACACTGTTTCATGAATTTCATCACTTGTCTATGATTTTTGTGTGTAGGTTAAAGGGTGGCACGGTGACACAAGGGTAGAGTTGCTGCCTTACAGTGCCAGAGACCGGGGTTCGATCCTGACTAGGGGTACTGTCTGTACGGAGTTTGTGCGTTCGCCCCGTGACCTGCGTGTGCTTTCTCTGGGTGCTCCAGGTTCCTCCCACATTCCAAAGACCTACAAGCTTTAGGTGGAGGTTTATTATTGGACTGAGGTACAGTGAAAAGCTCCGTTTTGCACGGTCTCTAAACAGATCAGATAGACCATATATAGCTACAATCAGTTTAAACTCTAGCACAATAGATAGAGCAAAGGGGGAGATACAGACTGCAGCATGGGCAGCAGTAGTGTTGCTGCCTCACTGTGCCAGAGACCCAGCGTTGATCCTGACTGTGGGTGCTGTCGTTATGGAGTTTGTACATTCTTTACTTAAGAAGGGTCTTGACCCGAAACGTCACCTATTCCTTTTCTCCAAAGATGCTGCATGATCCATTGTAGATTAATTGGCTTCGTCCTTAGTCTGTAGGATAGTGCTAGTGTGTGGGGCTCGCAGATCGCACTGACTCAGTGGGCCGAAGGGCCTGTTTCCACGCTGTACATCCAAACAACACTTAACTAAATATAGTTCTCACTCAAATTGATAATCTTTCTCCTTTCTCCTCTTTCCAGTGTCTTTTTTTTGACAGATGCATTAATTTTTTTTATAAAGGAGACACACAAAATGTTTTAATGCTACTTAGATATTTTTCTCCAAGATTTTTTACAGTAATGATCAGGAAGGTAATTTTCAATCTCAAACGCTCCTGGATGACCCTAAAGAGTCATGAAAGCTGCAACCAAACAAATAGGATGTTCGCAGTCAGCAGCAAATATATTGTGATCAGCAGTCACAGAGTAAATGGTATCAGAGTGAAAGAAGTAACATTATGTTGCCTTAAACCTCAAGTGAAAGATTCTTAGAACGATTAAATACCACACGACGGCTTATGAGCAATTTTGTAAAAACTGTCACCAGGCGTAGAAGCAGAACATCAACACTTGTCAACCTGTTTTTTGAAATAGATTACACAACAAAATATTTTGCTTGTTTAGCGAAAAAATCAACCTAATTAATGTGGCAGCGGTGGAATAAATTAGATTGGACGTTTGTGGAGGTCGTACTTCGAGTATGTGGAATTTTGCCAGGATTCTGCTTAAACCTGCGCCCTCTGTATCTTGATTCCCCTACTCTGAGCAAAAGACTCTGCACATTCACCCCCAGCTATTCTCCTCTTGATTTTATACACCATGAAAACAGCATTCAGTCACTGGAAGTAAAACAAAGATGATGCATGAAGCGAACACCCAGTTACTAAGGGGATAGTGTAATCAGGCAAGACGAGAGAAAATCAGTCTTCTCACACAAAGAGAATAGTGAAAGGTGGCACAATATCTGAGTAGCATATTGTCATGTCATTCATATTCTGGGACATTGTTTCGACTTCATAGTTTCCAGACTAATGGAATCATAATAACTTAGAGAGGAACTTGCATTCTTGATCATTAGGTCACAAGGTCATAAGTGATAGGAGCAGAATTAGGCCATTCGGACCATCAACTCTACTTCGCCATTTAATCATGGCTGATCTATCTCTCCCTCCTAACCCCATTTTCCTGCCTTCTCCCCATTACTCTTGACATCAAGAACCTATCTATCTCCGCCTTAAAAATATCCATTGAATGTCCTCCACATCCTTCTGTGGCAATGAATTCCACAGATCCACCACTTTCTGACTAAAGAAATTCCTCCTCACCTCCTTCCAAAAGGAACGTCCTTTAATTCTGAGGCTATGACCTCTGGTCCGAGACTCTCCAACTAGTGGAAACATCCTCTCCACATCCACTCTATCCAAGCCTTTCACTATTCGGTAAGTTTTAATGAGATTCCCCCACTCCCTCCCTCATCCTTCTAAACTCCTCTGTCACTGTCACTGTCTCATGGCCGAGCTAAGAGTCCGCGGTGGGTGAGCAGGGCCTACCACGGCTGGTTCTCCATCCTCACCCGTCTCGGTGGGCGAGCCCTCGATCAGGCACTGCTGGAGGGCTCGGCCCACTCGGCAAACCTCTGCCACGAACTGCCCTGTTCTCCTTACTCCTGTTCTCCTCCTTCAACTCCATCCAGGGGAGCCCGAACAGTCCTTTCAGGTCAGGCAGAGGTTCACTTGCAACTCCCTTAACCCTTATATACTGTATCCGACATCCTCGGTGTGAATTCCTATATATCAGCGTGACCAAGCACAGACAGGGCGATTGTTTCTTTCGCTGAACATCTCCACTCAGTCCGCTTTGGCCTACATGACCTCCCAGTTGCCAAACATAGAAACATAGAAAACGGTGCAAGAGTAGGCCATTCGGCCCTTCGAGCCAACACCGCCATTCAATATGATCATGGATGATCATCCAAAATCAGTGCCCTGTTCCTGCTTTCCCCCCATATCCTTTGATCCATTAGACCTAAGAGCTTTATTTAACTCTCTCTTGAAAACATCCATTGAATTGGCCTCCACTGTGGCAGAGAATTCCACAGATTCACAACTCTCTAGGTGAAAAAGTTTTTCCTCATCTCAGTCTTAAATGGCCTACCCCTTATTCTTAAACTGTGACCCCTGGTTCTGGACTCCCCCAACATTGTGAACATTTTTCCTGCATCTAGCCTCTCCAATCCCTTAAGAATTTTACAGACACGGAAAAATTGATGGAAGAGATGGAGGGTGAAATGGAACAGATGAGCCACGAAATAACAGGTTTGAAAAAACAACACGATATGAATTGGGAGCTAACGAATAAACTGAATGAGAAATGTCAAGATTTAGAAGCCAGATCAAGGAGGCAAAACCTGAGAATAATAGGAGTTAAAGAGGGTGCTGAATACGGCTTTCAAATGTGTGATTTAATCACTAATCTACTTAAAGATGTTTTCAAACTGCCAGAAAAACCAAAGATAGATATGGCTCATCGAGTGGGTCGCTTCCAAAAACATGTTAGTGCTTCGCCAAGGCAAATTATCGTAAAGTTCCTAGACATTTCAACTTTGGAAAATCTATTAAAGAAGATACCCTATGGAGAAAATCTTACATTCGCTGATAATATCGTAAGATTCTACAGGGATTATCCTCGGGAAATTCTGGCAAATAGACGCAAGTTTAAAAGGGCAAGCAGTATTTTATATGGACATTCTGAAGTTCGTTATGGCGTGATCTATCCAGCGAAAATGCTAATTTCGTTTAACGGCAAGCAATGCTCATTCACGGACCCGGACTCTGCTTGCAAATATGCCCAGGAGATTTTAAACAAAATTCAAGGAGGAACAGAATAATAGCCATTTTATCTGTGGAACTTGTTTTTTTCTGTTTCAATTAAGACACTAGAACTGTTCAGACGGTTACCAGACAGGCTTATCTGTCAAGAATGTGTTTTTCAATAACAGAGGCCAAATTAATTTTCTGATCTGAAAGCTGAGGCCCACAGATGGAAGCTCAAGGTCGCAAGCTCATTGCCAAGTCCTTCAGCCCTGAGAACTATGAGACTGTCCCCTTTTGAAATGGCCATGATATGATGCATCTGTCCCACACTATATGACCTATTATTTACACATATAACATATAACTAACTAACTAATTAACTACTTATGCGCATTAAACTCAACTAACGTTAAAGGCATAATGTACTATACTAACACGACTAACTATATAGCAGGAAGGATGAGGGGGGTTAGACATATATTTTAAATACTAATTATGAATTAACTAACATACAGGTTAATGAAAAGTGTAATTATTGACGAGGTACTTTAACCCATAATTACTTTTATTTTAGTCCAAATCTTCTAGCTTCTCTTTTATTCTATTTTAAACTGTTCTGCTATTAATTGATCTGATATGATAATTTTGGTTACAATTAGAGGGAACCGACTAACGTTGAGTCACACTTTATTAGGGGGGTAAGGCCCAGTGCATAATTTCATTGACGGAAGTCAATTTAAAAACAATCCTAGCTACCATTGGTGGCTTTTTTGTAAGATATCGCTTTTTTGATAACTTACACTCACTTTTTTTGTTTATTCACAATTATGTGTTGTATGACTTAACAATTTTTATGTACACTTTATTTTATGTTTTTCTCTTTCCCTTAATTATATTTAATAGTGTCAGGAGATGTTAAACTACTGCAGAAATTATGAAGGACATCTCTGGAATCGGGATTCCGAGGTACTTGGCTGCATCACACGAATCATACAGTCTGGTAATAATAGCCAATGCAAGATAATAGTCGAATAAATAGCGGAGGTCTCACTTTCTGTAGTTGGAACATCAGAGGTGCGAACGAGCCAATTAAGAGGGGTAAAATTCTGGCACAATTAAAATCATTAAATATGGATATTGCTTTCCTACAAGAGACACATTTGAAACAACAAACTCAGATCAGATTAAGGGCAAACTGGATAGGTCAAACCTATTACTCCCCATTCACCTCTAAAGCAAGAGGCACGGCTATTATAATTCGGAAGGGTATACCTTTTAAATTAAAGAAATCCATATCTGATAGAGAGGGAAGATACGTTATAGTCACGGGAGAAATTTACAATACACCATTAACTATGATAAATACTTACGCGCCTAATTTTGATAACCCACAATTTTTAAAGAAAATAATAGATTTAATCGCAGAGCATAATTATCAAAATATAATAATGGGGGGAGATTTTAACTGTGTTATAGACCCATACTTAGATAAATCAATAAAGGTAGGGAAGCATCTTGTTAAAACTAAGACCTGGGAATTTTTAAATACTTATATAAAAAATAACAACATAGCCGATGTTTGGAGAATAGCAAATCCAAGTGGTAGGGAATATTAATTTTACTCATCAGTTCATAAAACGTATTCACGAATTGACTATTTCTTATTGGACACAAAATTAATCCCGTATATGAATAAACCATCATATCATAATAGAATTATTTCTGATCATTCACCATTGACTTTTATACTTAAAATTGAGGGAATGTCGGGTATAAAACCTTTTTGGAGATTCAATGCACACATATTAAATAACCCGCAGGGCTATGAGTATATAAAAGAACAAACAACATTTTTTTTCGAAATAAATGACACGCCGGGTATTTCTGCACCGCTATTATGGGAAACCTTCAAGGCATATATTCGTGGCGTCATAATCTCTTACCAAAGTTTTAAAAATAAGGAAAATAAAAGAGAACTTCAGCAGATAGAACAGGAAATAAAATTACTAGAACTGGACAATGCAACTGACCCAACCATAGATAAACATAATAAGATAACTTTATTGAAATATAAAATCAATAGAATACTATCGGCAAGAGTAATAAGATTATTCCAAATTACTAAACAAGCACACTTCGAATTTGGGGATAAGCCACATAAATTACTTGCGAGACAACTGAAGCAACGAGAAAAGGAAAAAACTATCACTAAAATTAAATCGGATAAGGGTGAGTTTCTAACACTGCCAAAGGATATTAATAAGAGGTTTGCCCAATTTTATCATAATAGAATAGAATAGAATAGAATGCTATTTATTGTCATTCAAACCTAGGTTTGAACGAAATTCCATTTCTACAGTTTTTTACATTACAAACACAATCCAAGACCCACACTTAACACAGTTTACATAAACATCCATCACAGTGAGTCTCCAACATCTCCTCACTGTGATGGAAGGCAAAGTCTTTATCTGTTCCCTTTGTTCCTTCTCCCGTGGTCCAGCAGTCCAACTGCAGTGTCGAGGCGAACTGGGGCTCCGATGTTAAAGCCCCCGGCGGGCGATGGTAAGTCCTAAGGCCGTTTAAGCCACGCCGGGCAATGTTAGGCCTGGCTCCATGTCCTTAAACCCGCGATTCCAGCGGGAGGAGTCGCCGTTGCGGAGCTCGGAAAAGCGGTCTCCCACCAGGGACCTGCGAGCTCCCGATGTTCCCGTCCACCGGGTCTGCGGCCGGTGCCTCAGAACTCCAAAAGTCGGGTCGCAGCCGCACGCCACCAGAGCTCTTCCCGCTCTGAAGTTGACCAGCTCCGCGATGTCAGTTCCGCAGGCTCTGCAACTGAACCCCTCAGGTTAGTCCCGGCCGGAGGTCGCCGCCGGCTCCACGATGTTAGGCCCAACGACATCCGAGACCCGACAGGGAATAGTCGGGTCCCCGCACAGGGAAGAGATTAACGGTTTCCCCCACAGCCCCCCCCCCCACCACCCCCCACATATACACAGCTAAAAAAAAATAATAAAAACAGACTCAAAGACATACATTTAACAAGACAAAAATAAAAAAAGACAGACGACTGTAGTTGAGCCGCTGCCGTTAGGCGCCGCCACTCCCACTCGATTTATATACATCTAAAATAAATACAGATGTTAGAAATATTACAAATGTTTTAGATAATTGCAATCTCCCAAAATTGGATAGTTTAGAACAAGAGCAATTAGGAGCACGGATTACTAGTGAAGAAATAAAACAAATAATAAACTCACTGAAAAATGGGAAGACCCCAGGACCAGATGGTTTTAGTGATGAATTTTATAAAAGATTTCAGGAGTCAATTGTACCAAGATCATTCAATTTATACATGCAGGCTTATACCGAAAATAAACTACCAGAAACCCTAGCAGAAGCAACAATAACGCTTATACCAAAAAAAGATAAAGATTTAGATGAACCGGGTTCTTATAGAGCTATTTCACTTCTAAATACGGATCAGAAAATTTTAGCAAAGATTCTAGCTAGAAGACTAAATAATTATATTAACAATTTAATAAATACGGATCAAACGGGATTTCACACAGAGAGTGGTGAATCTCTGGAACTCTCTGCCACAGAGGGTAGTTGAGGCCAGTTCATTGGCTATATTTAAGAGGGAGTTAGATGTGGCCCTTGTGGCTAAGGGGATCAGGGGGTATGGAGAGAAGGCAGGTACGGGATACTGAGTTGGATGATCAACCATGATCATATTGAATGGCGGTGCAGGCTCGAAGGGCCGAATGGCCTACTCCTGCACCTATTTTCTATGTTTCTATGTTTCTATACTCAAAAGCCAATCATTTAATAATTTGAGAAGGCTTTTCAATATAATGTACTCTCACAATGAGGACAATGAAGATATTTCAGTTGTTACGCCGGATGCAGAGAAGGCATTTGATCAGGTAGAATGGCAGTATTTATACAAGGTACTCCAAAAAATTTTATACGGGAGAGAATTTTATTAGATGGGTTAAACTACTTTACGATAGACCTACGGCAAGAATATTAACTAACAATATGCTATCTCCAAAATTTTACTTATCAAAGGGTAATAGGCAAGTTTGTGCCTTATCACCATTGCTATTTGCCCTTATGATAGAACCGCTGGCTGAAAGGATTAGAAATCACTCGAATATTCACGGATATAACACTAAGGACTCAAAGAATAAAATTTCATTATACGCTGATGATATCCTTTTATATATTACTAATACACAAACGAGTATACCCACCTTATTGACACTAATTGAGGAATTAGGGCTCTTTTTCAGGATATAGAATAAATTGGAATAAAAGCGAAGTTATGTCTTTAAAACCACAGGATTCGAGACACTTACTAAAATTCCCCTTCAAAATTGCAACGGAAAAATTCATGGTCAAACATGGTCAATAAGTTCTAAATTCTTGTGAGTATCTTTACAAACTAATATCAAGATACATATTATAGGCTTACTTATCTTTATTTGTAAGTAAGTTAGTGTAACATGCACTATATGATGTCATCAAAAGAAATAAAATCATAAGATCATGTGATGAGAGCAGAATTAGACTTTTCGGCCCATAGAATCTACTCCGCCATTCAATCATGACTGATCTATCTCTTCCTCCTAACCCTATTCTCCTGCCATCTCCCCATAACCTCTGCCCCCTGTACTAAACAAGAATCTATCTATCTCTGCCATAAATATATCCAATGACTTTGCCTCCACTGCAAATAATTCCACAGATTCACCAGCCTTCAAATAAGCTTCAACATGCAGAAATCTGGGCTGCGTTCCAGTGAAAAGATATAAAAACAGAAAGTGTTGACTGCATGGGAGACACGGTGGTAGTGGTAGAGTTGCTGTCTTACAGCGCCAGAGACCCGGGTTCGATCCTGACCAAGGGTGCTGTATGTACGGAGTTTGTACGTTCTCCCCGTGACCTTGCATGGGTTTTCTCCGAGATCTTTCCTCCCACACTCCAAAGATGTACTGTACAGGTTTGTAGGTTACTTGGCTTGGTATAATTGTAAGTTGTCCCTAGTGTGTCCCTAGGGTAATGGTGATGTGCGTGATTCACTGGTCGGCGCGGACTCGGTGGGCCGGAGGGCCTGTTTCCGTGCTGTATCTCTAAACTGAACTAAACAACCTTAGTGATTACACAAGACCTAATTTGGGATGGCTGCAATTTGCAGAGGAACGGAGAACTCTAAATTTGTTCCAACAGTAAAAGGAAGCACAAAGCCGACTCACAGCAGGGTTCAGAACATTCCATATTGATTTCAAATCATTTGTAGGGACTTCTTTGTGAAAAGGACACTGGAAGCGTGCCCTGAGAAATTTTGCTTTTATTATCTTGATGGATGAATCTGGGGTGAAGTTCTCTTCTCAGCTGGTGTCCCTCACAGCTCCAAGCGAGATTAGTTTCTTTGCAGAGTCCAGAATCTTGTAACCACTGGAAACAAGATTAGAGCACAAAGCTGCCTTCAAGTTTGGCTATCTCTCTTGTATAAAGGAGGTACGTGTAGGGTAGAAAATGGAAATGTCACAGGATCGCAAGCTGAAGGTATTATTTGAAGATTGGAACTTGAAGAAAATTGTCAGAATGTTTATGGAGCTTAGTAACGGAAAACACAACATTCATTCAAACTAAACTTGCAAAGAGCACATTGAAGATAGGCACAAAAAAGCTGGATTATCTCAGCGAGTCAGGTAGGATCCCTGGAGAAAAGCAATTGGTGACGTTTCAGGTCCAGACCCTTCTTCGGACTGAGAATCAGAGGAGAGGGAAGCGAGAGATATGAAAAGGTACTTAGAACAAATGAATGAACATTTTGCAAATCAAAGCCAGCAATGATGATCAAGGAAAGGCGAAGCCCACAATGGTCAATTGTTGGCTATGGAGTAGGTGATAACGAATGATACAAACAGTGAAACTCGGCAGGACAACAGTGAAACTAGTACGACGACCAGGGTGGGGGAGGGATGGAAGAGTTTCTTGAGGTTAGAGCAAGTTTACAATGTGCAAGTTTGAAACTCTGTTCTGGACCCAGCACATTGGTGTAAGCAGAAAGGAAACTCATTGAAGACTTTATTTCTTCAGAAGATTGAGGAGATTTGGTACATTGCCAAATACACTATCAAACTTCTTCAGAGTGTCTAATAGTGAGCACTCTGACTGGTTGCATCATGGCCTGGTTTGGTAACTTGAACGGCCTAGGAGCGAAAGAGACTGCAGAAAGTGGTAGACATTGCCTGATCCATCACTGGCTCTGATCTCAGGGATCAAAAAGGAAGCTAACATCATCAAAGACCTATACTATCCTAGCCATGTTCTCATCATGCCACCACCATCAGGAAGAAGATATAGAAGCCTGAAAAACATGACACCCAGTTCAAGAATTAGCTTCTTCCCTACACCCATTAGATTCTTGGACACGACACAACATTAACCACAACCCTACGATGACCTGCTATTTATTTTGCTTTGGTCGCATGCTGTATTTGAGATTTGCACTTTTATGGTTAACAAGTATTACTGATTATTAATTTATTGTATTATTGATTATTGTAAATGTATTTGTGTGGTAAGTCTGAGGTCATCCTTCTCGGCCCCTCGGACTCAATCAAAATGATAGCAGGCAGCCTTGGAAGCCTTACCCCACTACTCAAACCTCACGTCGAAAACCTTGGCGTGATATTTGACTCAGCACTGAAATTTGACAAACAAGTCAATGCCGTGGTAAAAGCTAGCTTCTTTCAGCTTCGGATGATAGCTAAAATAAAACAATTCCTCCAGTTTGATGACCTCGAAAAGATCATCCATACATTTATCTCCTCCCGCCTAGATTAGTCCAACTCCCTTTACACTGGCATCAGCTAATCTTCCCTGTCCCGCCTGCAACTGGTCCAAAACACCGCAGCGAGACTCCTGACAAGCACCCGAAAAAGGGACCACATCTCCCCGATCCTGGCCTCTCTCCACTGGCTCCCTGTTCGGTTCCAAATTAATTTCAAGACCCTCCTCTTTGTCTACAAAGCCCTCAATGGGCTTGCACCCACCAACATTAAAAGTCTTCTTACCCACTACACCACCTCCAGGTCCCTCAGATCGGCCGACTTGGGGTTGCTGAGTTATGCCCCTAAGGCATAAGCTTAGGGGCGACCGCGCCTTTGCGGTTGCAGCTCCTAGACTGTGGAACAGCATCCCCTGCCCATCAGAACTGCTCCCTCCATCAACTCCTTAAAGTCTAGACTAAAAACTTATCTGTACTCCCAGGCCTTTCCTGACGTCCACTGAGCGAGGGCTATATGTATATATGTATGTAGTTTGCTTGTGTATACAATTCTTATAACAAATGTAAAGCACTTTGGTCAATGAGAGTTATTTTTTAAATGTGCTATATAAATAAATGTGACTTGACTTGCCTTGAATGGGCTTGTGAAGCTCAAGTAAGAATTTCATTGTTCCATTGCCAGTACACATGGCAATTAAACACTCTTGAACTTTGACCCTTTAGGTATATTCCTTAATAGAGCGACAATGATTAAGCTTCAAAAAAAGGGAGAGCAAGGTGGAAATGTGCTGACACAGGGACATCCAAACAGAAACGTGAGCACCACAGGCCAAAGCCGCAAACAAAGACTTGAAGGTACTTCCACCAGTTTTTTGAGTTGGAACATATCAAGAGTTTCATGGATTCCGAATGTGGACAGAATGAAGGACGAAATGGAGCGGCAAACCTATAGGAAACTTTTTGATCCTGACCATGGATGCTGTCTGTATGGAGTTTGTACATTCTCCCTGCGTCCTGCGTGGGTTTTCTCTGGGTGCTCTGGTTTCTTCCCATATTCCAAAGACGTACAGGTTAGTAGCTTAATTGGCTTGGTAAATTTGTAAATTGTCCCAAGTGTGTGTAGGAGAGTGTTAATGTACTGGGATCACTGGTCGGCACGGACTCAGTTTCCGCGCTGTAATCTTAAACTAAACTAAACACAACCTTTGTTTCCTAATTTTCAATCAAACGTGGCACCTGCCTGCATTTGGCCAATATCCCTCTATCCTATCCATGTACCTGTCCAAATTTTTCTTAAACATTGCGATAGTACCTGTCTCAACTACCTCCTTCAGCAGCCCGTCCCATACACCCACCCTTTGTGTCAAAAGGTTACCCCTCAGGCTCCTATTGAATCTTTGCCCCCTCATAAGCAGCTACATTCTCCTGCCACACATCTCCAGCCGACCATGTTTCGTCCTGACCTTCAGAGAAGTTTACATGTTCTCACTGTCGTTGTCTCAAAGTCTCAAATTGAATTGTTTTCCCTGGTGTGTCGGAAGCTGAGGGGAGACCTGTTAAGGGCCTGTTCCACGAGCATGTGACCTGCATGCGGCAAGCGCGACCAAACCAAAGCGGGGGCTGCGCGGAGGTCGAGTGAGTGAGGTGAAGCTCGAGCGAAGTACGCGGGAAGTTCGTGAGTGACATACGGCGTTGAGGCGGCTGCGGGCCGGCAGGCCGTTGCCGCGTGGAAATATTGAACACGGTCAGTTTTTTGGAGCCCCGCGCGATGTCGGGACCAGCTCCGCACAACTCCATACGGCTCCGGCGATTGAAGTGGGACGGGCCCCGCGAGGACGTATGGCTCAAGCGACCACGTTAGGTCGCGCTTGCCGAATGCAGGCGTATGCTGGTGGGACCGGCCCTTTAGGTCGCGCTTGCCGCATGGAGTCGCATGCTCATGGGACAGGCCCTTAAGAAGTATATAAAATAATGAGAGGCATAGATGTGATAGACAGTCAGAACCTTTTATCCTGGATGGAAAAGTCAAAGACAAGGAAGCATGGTTTGAGATGAGAGGGGCAAAGTTTAAAGGAGATGTACGGGGCCAGTTATTTACACAGAGCATGGTGGGTCCCTGGAACACTCTGCCAGGGGTTGTGGAGATAGATAAAATAGTTGCATTTAAGAGGCTTTTGGATAGGGAGATGGATGTACAGGGAGTGAAGGGACATGGAACATAGACTGGCAGAGGAGATTAATTTAACTTGGCAGCATGTTCAGCTCACACTTTGTGGGCCAAAGGACACAGTTGTACTCTTCTATGGTCTATGTTCTATGACAACACTCATTTCATCTGGGTGCTCCACTTTCCTCCCACATCTCAAAGACAGGATGTCTGGGTAGGTTGATTGACTACTGTAGCTTATCCTTCTATTGACTCCATTTATACCTCGCGCTGCCTCGGCAAGGCCAGCGGCATAATCAAGGACGAGTCACACCCTGGCCATTGCCTCTCCTCCCCTCTCCCAAAGATACAGAAGTGTGAGTACACACACCACCAGATTCAGGGACAGTTTCTTCCCAGCTGTTATCAGGCAACTGAGTCATCCTACCACAGCCAGAGGGCAGTGCTGAACTACTATCTACCTCTTTGATGTCCCTCGGACTATCCTTGACTGGACACTGCAGGCTTTATCTTGCTGGTTATTCCCTCATGTATCTGTACACTGTAAATGGATCGATTGTAATCATGTATTGTCTTTCCGCTGACTGGTTAGCACGCAACAGAAAGCTTTTCACTGTACCTCGGTACACATGACACCGTGTAATCTGAATTTAGGTGGATGGTAGGGAATCAGGTGGGGAGTTGATGTGCAGGTGAGAGGGAATAGGTTACAAGGATATAGTAAGGGTGGATGAGGTTGCTCCGAGAGTCAATGTAGACTTGAGAAAATATGAGAAGATGAGGGGGGGAAAGATTGATTACACTCTTGAGGGGTAACCTTTTCACACGAAGGGTGGTGGGTGTATGGACGAGGAGCTGGGGGGGGGGGGGGGGGGGGGGGTAGTTGAGGCATGGACTATCGCAACATTTAAGAAAAATTGGACAGGTACATGGATAGGGCAGGTTTAGAGCTAATATGGACTGAATGCAGGCGTGGGATTAGTGTACATGGGACATGTTGGCCAGTTTGGGTAAGATGGGCCGAAGGGACTGTTTTCGCGCTGTATGGTTCTAAGGCTCTGTGAAGAAAAGGAGTACACCACCTGAAGATAGTGAAAACTCATGATTCAAAATAGGACTAGTGTGATTAAGCAGCTTCTCTGGAGAACATGAGATAGGTGACGTGTTGGGTCGGGAACATCAGCGGAGATTGGTTCTTGATCAGTAAGGGTGTCAAAGGTTATAGGGAGAAGTGAATGGGATTGAGAGGGAAAGATAGATCAGCCATAATCGAATGGCGGAGAAGACTAGATGGCTAGATGGCTATAGAAGCCTAATTCTGCTCTTCTGAATTATGAACATATGATCGATGGTCGTTGTGAACTCAATGGGCTAAAGGCCCTGTTTCCGTGCTGTATCTCTAAACTAAACTAAACCTTGTGGTGACTGGAATACAAAGCTATCCCAAGTAATAATAAATAATGCACAAACACCTTCCATCTTGCTGGGGTTGAGGGTCTGCCAAGAAAGAAGAAGACATCAGTTAACAGAAGCAAGCTGCCAAATGCCACTCTCAGCAGTAAAACAAATGTATTACATCTGGCATTATAAAAAATATGGCAGACTCCCATAAATAATAGAGTTCACCTTTAGTTTTACAGTAATCTCGTATTATTGCCGATTCCAAATTGCATTTTATAAGGCGGTGGCAAGCCACTTTCTTCAACTGATTACTTGATTGATTGATATTTTATTGTCACGTGTACTTGGTACAGTGAGATTCTTTGTTTGTATACAATACATAAAAACATAGAAAATAGGTGCAGGAATAGGCCATTCGTCCCTTCGAGCCAGCATCATCATTCAATATGATCACGGGTGATCATACAAAATCAGTACCCCATTTCAGCTTTTTCCCCATATCCCTTGATCCCCTTAGCCCTTAGAGCTAAATCTAACTCTCTCTTGAAAACATCCAGTGAATTGGCCTCCACTGCCTTCTGCGGCAGAGATTGCCACAGACTCACAACTCTCTGGGTGAAAAAGTGTTTCCTCATCTCAGTCATAAATGGCCTACCCCTTATTCTTAAACTGGGACCCCTGGACAGTGATGGACAGTGATTTTAAATTAGATCATCAAATAGGCACGGTAGTTAAGTCCAGCTTCTTTCATTTAAGGCAGCTGGCAAAGGTGAAGCCTATTCTTGAACGACAGCATTTTGAAACAGTAATCCATGCCTTCATTATGTCTCGGCTGGATTACTGTAACACACTTTATTTTGGAGTTAGCCAATGTTCCCTTGCATGTCTCCAGTTGGTTCAGAATGCTGCTGCTCGCCTTTTAACTGGAACACATAAGAGGGAGCACATAACGCCTATTCTGGCCTCCCTCCACGGGCTGCCTGTGTACTTTCGAGTTCATTTTAAGATTCTTTTATTTGTTTTTAAATCTTTAAATGGTCTCGCCCCGCCTTACCTCTCTGAGCTGCTTCATCCTGCTCGGTGCCTCAGGTCAGCTGATCAGCTGCTCCTGGAGGTACCGAGGTCTAAGCGGAAGCTCAGAGGGGATAGAGCCTTCTCTGTTGCTGCTCCGACATTATGGAACACTCTACCTTTGCACATTAGACAGGCCCCTTCACTGTCCATTTTCAAAACTAGTCTTAAAACCCTTTTCTATTCCTTGGCTTTCGCCCCTGCATGAGACTTTGCTCTTGTTTTAGTGTTTCTATTATTGTTTTTTAATTGTTTTTACTGTCTTTTAATGTTTTTATTGTTTTGTTTTATGTTCATGATTCGTCATGTACAGCACAGTGGTTGTTTTTAAAGTGCTCTATAAATAAAGTTCAGTTCAGTCCAGTTCAGTACCCATTATTCTAAAACTGTGACCGCTGGTTCTGGACTCCCCCAACGTAAGGACCATTTTCCTGCATCTACCCTGTCCAATCTAAGAATGTTATATGTTTCAATAAGATCCCCTCTGCCAGGGGCGGAACTCACTATCAAACATGGGGGGGGGGGGACAATTTCTTGTTGGTTGCGCGCACGCTCATGCGCACACACACACACATGCGAGGCTTCGGAGGCTTCAGCCGTGGGCCCTATGGACGGTAACATCGGAGATCTACCTGGTTGGCGACCGACTCCGAACTCCAGCAACAGCAGGGCTGGAATTGCAGGGCTGGATTCGGCGCATTCGTGGGGCCAATTCCTGCCCCACATGTCCGGCTATGCAGTCATGAGTATAGAGTGAGTACAGCATCCCTGAGAGAGCATCCCTGAACCTCTATCTAGCTCATCGGTGGCCCTCGTGCTATCTTTAATCGGACTTTATTGGCTTTACCTTGCACTGAACGTTATTCCCTTATCACATATATGTACACTGTAAATGGCTCGATTATAATCATGTATTGTCTTTCCGCTGACTGTTTGCACGCAACAAAAGTATTTCACTGTACCTCGGTACATGTGACAATAAACTAAACTAAATCGTATTCGACTGCACATAATCCGTAACCTTCATGCCCTGCATATCCTTGTGCCTACCCTAAGGTCTCTTAAATGCCACTATCATATCTGCCTCCACCACCATCTCCGCCAACGTAGTCCAGGCACTCACCACTCTCTGTGTAAAAGACCTGCCCCGCACATAGTTAAACCTTGCCACTCAATCTTATGATCTTGCGTCACACAAAGTAAGTGCCATGGGTTACCTGTACTTGGGAATAGCGCGCCTCATTTGTGTCAGGTGTGGGAAGCACGCCACTTCAATCACTTCAATAATGCATATGTATTACTGAACGGAATAGGAGATAATCTGATCAATTTTACTTCGGAGTCACGTGAGTGATTCCGTGAAGATCCCAGCCCCAGTGCGCATGTGCGGCATAATCGCACAGCTGTGCAGAACGCGGCCAGCGGGAGTCGGCAGCTCCCGCATCCAAGGAACGTGAGGTAAGTACTTACCTTAATCGGGCCTTGTGGTTTTTGCTCCAGGGGAAGCAAAGTAGAGAGGCAGCGGCCCCCGTTTCGACTCCAGCGAAGGAGCCGACAGTGGAGGGGGATAGGCGCTAACCGGACCGCACACGCTGCGGACCGCTGCAAGGAGCTGCGCTGATGCTGGTCCGCTGAACAGCTGTTTGGTAACAGCAGCGGACCGGCGGGAAGTTTAAAAACCCGACCGGCAGCCCTGCAGACTCCTGACAAGGAGAATCGCCGCCCGGGAACCGCTACAATGCCGCCTGAAAAACGGCAGGCAGCCTCTACATACAGGTAAGACAAAAATCTTCCCAATTTAACAGGTTCTACAGGAGCCAACTTCCTCCAAAACTGGAACAGGTTGGAGACAGCAAAAATAAGTATGTCTGTCTCCCCAAGCCAGAGGAGGTCATGGAGTTCACCTCCAGGAAAAAAGGGGCACTGGCTGAATGCCAAGGGAGCTGACACTCCTACCCCAGTGCTATTGCACTAGCCATCTCCCTTGACGAGGGATTGATGCAACAGCGGAGTTTGAGCTATGCCTCCTCCAATTTATAGCACACCCTTTTGCTCCCTCTTTTGAGGCTAGCTAAGGAGGCCAGGGCTGGGCTGGCTTAAACGCTGGGCAGGCGGACGAGAACAGCAGTATGCCAGGGGAGCAGGATCAGGAAGAGCTACTGGGTGTCGTGAGCCACTACATGGCTCCTCCACGCGACCATCTTCCCAACAAAGCCCTGCAGGAGCAGGCCTTTCTAGAGGAAATCCGCAGGCAGCTGGGTCAGCAGACTCGCAGACAAGCAGCGAATTCTGAAGCTCCTAACAGAAGGGTCAAGATGTTACCGCCTTTGCTCGTTTTTTCCACGGATCATACTCACCTGGCAGGCGAGACGCCATGATCACCAAGGTGGTTCTCCCAGGATGAGACTATCCCGTTGCACTACCAGGGTGCTGACGCCTAAGATGTTCCCAAATTTGGGATACTCGACTGAACAATGGTGAATATAGACCTGCCCGCAACCCCAAATATACGGGGCTATGCAAACCGCTGCTGCGGGAAGAGAGGCAGCTAAACCTGTGCGCCTCATGAGGGCAGGCCATGGAACGAGCAGGACATCGCATCCAACACCCAGCTGGCAGCACCCCTCGGCATCCACCAGCAATATCAAACAAGGACTGGTGAAAGCCTGGCGACCGCTTCACATTACCCCCAAAGTTCTTTTTTAGACAGGGGCCCAGAGCGGAGCCGTGGGAAAATGCGCCGCCCCACCGACAGCACCAGCATACCAGCAAACTAGGCCTTCATGAAAAAACAATAAACATGGAGGTAGGTAGTCTGGTTCCTCCCAGTTTACACTAAATAAGGGTGTTCTACTAACTGCGGGGGGGGGCATTTACACTTGTTGATAAAGCATGGGATGCTGTCACAAATAACTAAAATATACTCAACAGTATTAGAGGATAAAAACGAATTCAAATTGGGCATATTACCGCCAGTTCAGCAATGCGCCCAAAGGGCATTTTCTCCCTCTAAGAAAAGAGAAGTGAGAAGGTCAAGCTGAACTAGAAAGGCTCATTACTAAACGGATCATGGGAGTAAACATGAACCATTGGAATTTGTATCGAATATATTCACAAAAACTACAAAAGATGGTGAATGTAGCATCATCATTGATCTAATATCACTAAATAAATCTGTTGAGTATATACACTTTAAGATGGAGACGGGTTTTTGTCACTGCCAGACATCTGATCTCCCAACGATACCTATGGGGAGCATTGATATGGAAGATGCTAACTATCTTATACCCATACACTAGGATCATTATCGATACGTAAAAATTTTTACCTGGATAATGGATATCCCGGTTAGGGCAACCATGGGAGCATAGAGCATTCCCTATGGTCTAACCTCAGCCCTAAACTATTATAAATATTAAAAACGGCCATGAAAATATTAAGAAAACAAGCATAATCATGGCATATATTGGATGATATCCTCATATTAGGGGAAACAAAGGAATTAGCTGTGGCAGCAGTTCTAGCTACGAAACAGCTCCCTAAAGCTCTGAGGTTTATCCCACGCCCAGATAAACCAGAATTGAAGCGTTAACTACCAAGGATTATCTGGGCTTCAATAATAATTCCGTCCATATGACTGTTACTTTGCCAAGGTACTTGGGTCACTATAATCAAATCATGAATGTACCCACTGAAGCTATATCACAATTAAGGTGGTGGGCAGACATATATTTGGCATAGTTTTCAGCCCTATTATCATCACCAATCCCAACTTGGTTATTAAAAACCGATGCCAGTACTTTAGGCTGGGGAGCAACTAAACTCCATATCCAGCACAGGTAACAGATGGACCAATTCACAAACATCGTTACTACACATACCGGGCATCAACTACTTGGGATTGGTGATCGCCCATTGGGCTAAAAAGCATATGCATTTCAAATGCAGCACGTACATATGTGGTTACGGATTGATAATACTATGGTGGTGGCTTATATCAACCATATGGGGAGCATAATAATCATTGTTGTGCAACAAATTGGTCAAACAAATCTGGCAATGGTGTGTCAAAAGACATTTTAACTATCAGCTGCCTATGTCCTAGGAAGCTAGAACACAGTGGGAGACACCATGTCACGGGGTAAAATGTATGATTACATTGAATAGATGTCAAACCCAAAATATCTGCTAAAGGTATTAAGCAGTTTGAAAGCCAGATATCAATTTGGTTGCACAAGACGGAATCACCAGTAACCTATGTATGTGACTTAGGAACCAGATTAGAGGCAGCAGCGATAGATGCCTACACGCTGGAAGGGGGAATTTCTGCTTTGCCTTCCTCCCTTCTGCCTCATCAGACGGGCACTTCGCAATACAGATGGGAGTCTCCGAGATATTGAACGTGCCCGACCGGCCTACACAGCCATGATTCCCAGTTCATCATGACACGGTGGGCGAGTCACCTATGTATTTCCCTAGTGGACCATGGTTGCTGACTCAACCCAGTATCAGGCACACGCCACCCATGCCAGGGAAACATCAAACTCCTGGGTGCAGGGTTTGAATAGACCTTACCAGGGACTGGGATTATCTAAGGAACCATTACCACCATGTCGGCATCCCTGCGAACAGTCACTAAAAGCTAACATGGGTAAAATACTGCCACGACGCAGGGACAACATACCGAACTATTCAACCACTGACGTATTGGAGTTCCTGGAACATCTACACCATGACTAAAAGGTGAGTTACAGTGCCGTAAATACAGCATGGAGCGCCTTATCTGCTTATCTAAAACAGCATGACAGCAGAGCATGGGATCCCATCCACTGAAGGTAAACTTATGAAGGGCAACTATAATAATAAGCCCCAAAAACCCAGGTATACCCATGTATGGGATATTGGTGTGATATTGACATATCTCAGAGAATGGCACCAGCCAGATCCCTCAGCTTGCTTAATCTATGTTAAAAACGCTCATGCTTATGGCTCTCGTACACGCTCACAGAGTCCGGTCACTCCATAAAACTAGACTGGATAACATGGAGATTACCCCAGACGCATCACGTTCATATTCTAGGTCTGGTAAAATCTAACTCGCAGGTATATGGGACTAGGCGAGATTATGAGTTCGGCACGAACTAGTAGGGTCGAGATCGCCTGTGTTTTCCGTGCTGTAATCGTTATATGGCTATATGGACCAGGAACGCCCAATTCACTGGTGGGATTCCGGGCCTACCCACCAGAGTCCAGGTTGAGTGTGGTGACCCATCTACTACTATATATAGACACAACCCACAATCTTAGAGGGAGAGGAAAGCCTATGGGTCAACCACAGAAACCCCAAGACGGGGTACGAGCCAAACCACTCCAAGGTGGCTCAAACAGGTACTGAAAGCTGCCGGAATAGATAATAATACATTTAATCCCATTCCACTAGGGCAGCATTGGTATCAGCGGCTGAACGAATGGACATCCCGGTTGACCACATTCTCAATACGGCAGAATGGTCAAGGGAACGACGTTCAGAACATTTTTTATTATAAACCGTTGATAAACCTGATTTAATTGCAGAAAGAATATTACAAACTGCAATATTAATTTAAGCTCAGGGGAGCTCTTTATGTTGTTATTGTTAACAAATACCTTTCTGTTTCTTGTGAAAGCAGATCCACTGGTTGATTACGATAACACTTCCTCCCTCAAAAACTTCGGCAGTGAGTGAAATAAAAACTGTTACACGGTTTGAAATCACAGACCTTTGAAGTCTTCACGGAATCACTCACGTGACTCCGAAGTAAAATAGTAAGATTAAACGAGTACTTACCAGTATGAAGTTTGATCTGTATTTTATGAGGAGTTACGGTGAGGTATTACGTGCCCGCCGCTCCCACCCTCATTATATAGATCAAACTAATAAACTGATGTCTCATGATCTTTACTATCTTACTTCAAATATTGTGTCTATCCTGTGATTTCACACCGCTGCTTCGAAGTATGCCGCACATGCGCACTGGGGCTGGGATCTTCACGTAATACCTCACCGTAACTCCTCATAAAATACAGATCAAACTTCATACTGGTAAGTACTCGTTTAATCTTACTATTAAAGAGCAAGATTCAACTTAATTTAATGGTTGAATATACACAACGTTATCAGTGGCATACAGTCACTTGCAGTTCTATATCTAAAGGAAAACATGTTTTGTGAAGTAAATCCAAAAATATGTTCCACGTTACACTGGCTAAATCAAATTATTATAGTTCTTGTGAATCGAAACAAAACCAAAAACTGGCTTTGCTCTGTTCCATCTTAGAACTTGCTTATAAGGGGAAAGTTACTGGTGGAATGAGGCAGAGCATCTTGGCTTCCATTTCATTTGTATTCTGTAAACCAAACAAATGAATGAGGAATAAATCTAGGGCAGCACGGTGACACAGAGGCAGAGTTGCTGCCTTACAGCGCCAGAGTCCTGGGTTCAATCCTGATTACCGGTTCTGTCTGTACGACGTTTGTACGCTCTCCCTGTGAACCCGTGGGTTTTCCCCGGGTGCTCCGGTTTCCTCCCACACTCCAAAGACGTACAGGTTTGTGGGTTAATTGGCTTCAGTAAGAATTGTAAATTGTCCCTATTGTGCAGGACGGTGCTAGTGTACGGGGTGATTGTTGGTCGGCACAGACTCGGCAGGACATAGGGCCTGGGAGACAGAGAGAGTGTTTTCACAGAGATGCTTGTAATCTGGCTCTGCCCAGATTTGAGCTGACCAAATGTTTCTCTCAAGAGAGGCTCAAGGAAGAATCTTGAACATATCTTCAACGATTTTTAATCAGTTACCACGCATAACCTTTACAAAACGATCTCGATTTTAGCTTAGTTTAATTTAGAGTTACAGCGCAGAAACAGGCCCTTTGACCCACCGAGTCCGCACCGACCAGCGATCTCCACACATTAACACTATCCTACGCACACAAGGGACAACTTACATTTATACAAAGCCAATTAACCTCTTTGTAGCATGGGAGGAAACCAAAGATCTCGGAGAAAACCCACACAGTCATGGAACGTACAGTACAAACTCCGTACAGACAGGATCCGTGGTGGGGATAGAACCAGGGTCTCTGGCACTGCAAGCTCTGCAAAGCAGCAACTCTACCACTGTGCCACCGTGCCGCACCATCTACCCTGGTCCTCTCCACACACCCTTCTCTCCACCCATCCCCTTGCACTCTGTCACCCAGTTCCTTTCCCCACCACCTTCTCCTCATCCACATTCCTCCCCAATCCGGCTTCCTTTTCCCATCAATCCACAATCCATCCCACTGGTCTTACTTTCAGCTCCTCACCTTCCTTCCTAATCGGACTACTCCATCCGCATCCCTTATCATCCCCACCCGTTGTGCCTAACTCCACCCCCGTCTCCCGCCTAGGTGATCTACCTGTCATCGACCCATCCTTACCTTCAACCACCTATCACTTGGAGACACAAGAGTCTGCAGATGCTGGAATCTTCAGCAAAAGCACAAACTGGCTGGAGTTACCCTCAGGATCAGGCGGCATCTGAGGAGGGAAATGGACAGATATGCCTTCTGCAGATGCTGCCTGACCCGCTGAGTTCCTTGAGTTGTTTATGTTTTACTAAAAGATGGACACAAAAAGCGTGCCTCAGCGGGACAGGCAGCATCCCTGGAGAGAAGGAATGGGCGACGTTTCGGGTCGAGAACCGTCTTGCCCCACCCCGTCCCCTCGTATCTCTCCACCAGCTTTCTCCCCTCTACTTCAGTCTTGAAGGGTCCAGACCTGAAACGTGGTCTATCCATTTCCCTCCACAGATAGATACGAAATGCTGGAGTAGCTCAACAGGTCAGGCAGCATCTCTGGAGAAAAGGAATAGGCGACATTTCGGGTCGAGACCCTTCTTCAAAATTAGAATCAGGGGAGAGGGAAACTAGAGGTATGAAGAGGTAGAGAACACATCACAGCCGCCACCAATGACTCAAGAAAGGTGGAGCCCACAATGGTCCATTGTTGGTCGTGGAAGGGGTGAAAATGAAGGGATACGAACAGTGAAACTTGCAAGATGACTAGGGTTGGGGAGGGACGGAGAGATGATGCCTGACCCGTTGAGTTCCTCCAGCACTTTGTCTTTATTTGATCCAGGTAATCTTCTTGTATGTTGGAATTCAGCTACAAGTACCGCAAAGTGAAAGCATTAAATACAAAAATATTAGTTTAATGTAAAGTGCCTTCAGTTCTTGTAGTATTGACAAAGGTTCTAGTAACTGAATCAAATGAAAATTGTCAATGCAGATGCAGAGCACTTTGAATAGCTTTCAGAAAGGAACAGCAGAATCAATGTTAAATCAATACCTTGTGTTCAGGCCCAGATTCTGTGGTTAAAATTATAGGCTCTGGGAAGGAAAGTGAAATAACTTAATTTACACGGGCTGCAAGATGACAATTTTCAGCAAACGAACAAAGATTCTGTCATCAACCTTTTCATTGCTGGTTCCCTCATTATATTGTAGCTGTAAAGTGCTTAAATGGCATCAGTACTTTGGCAATAATTGCAGCTATTTAACAAGAAATAATCACCGTGACAGATCTATCACCCGGAGTGAACAATGCAACAATGTGGGATTCCAAATAGTCATTTCTTTTCCCTGTGCCTCCCGAACAATATCAATAATTCCTTCAACTTCTGCTTTTCAACAGCTTCACTGAGGAGCAGGAAAAATGAACAAAAAAACATGTCAGAGAAATGCCTTAACATGTCAAAATGAAACTCCACAATGTATTCCCCAGTCCCGATTTGTGTGTACGTTTCCGCACAAAATAATATGCACCCATAACACAGAATTTTTTGTACACAAAAATGCTGGAGAAGGGGGATGAAAAATACGGTTGGTATATCCCTTTTTGCGCGGTTTTCATAATAGAGCTTTTCTTTTTTTTTCTTTCTTTCTTTTCTATGGCCTTTTTCTTAACTTTTTTCCCTAATTCTTTGTTTAATGGGTTTTTCTTTTTGATCACTCTTTCATACTAACACAACTCTCTCTCACTTTCTTTACTTTCTTTATTTCTATCTTTCCTTAAAGCTTAAAAAATGAAGGGGTACAATAAATGTAATAAGATATTTGTGGCTTGTACTACTGTAAATTACTGTACTTGGACTTTGGACCTTGAACAAAAAAAAAATGCTGGAGAAACTCAGCGGGTGCAGCAGCATCTATGGAGCAAAGGAGATCGGCAACGTTTCGGTTTTCCATCATCTGCAGTTCCTTCTTAAACACAGAATTTTTTGTTTAGTTTAGAGATACAGTGCGGAAACAGGCCCTTCAGCCCGCCGAGTCCGCACCCACCAGAGATCACCGTTCATTAACACTACCCGACACACACTAGGGACAATATACAAGTCAATTAACCTACAAACCTGTACGCACTCGGAATGTGGGAGGAAGCTGAGGATCTCAGAGAAACCCCACGCGATCACGGGGAGAACGTACAAACTCCATACAGACAGCACCCGCAGTCGGGATCGAACCCGGGTCTCCAGCGCTGCAAGCGCTGTTGAGTATAGAAGCTGGGATGTAATGTTAAAATTGTACAAGGCATTGGTGAGACCAAATCTGGAGTATGGTGTACAATTTTCGTCGCCCAATTAAGGAAGGATGTCAACAAAATAGAGAGAGTACAGAGGAGATTTACTAGAATGTTGCCTGGGATTCAACAACTAAGTTCCAGAGATAGGTTGAATAAGTTAGATCTTTATTCTCTGGAGCGCAGAAGGTTAAGGGGGGACTTGATAGAGGTCTTTAAAATGATGAAGGGATAGACAGAGTTGATGTGGACAAGCTTTTCCCTTTGAGAATAGGGAAGATTCAAACAAGAGGACATGACTTCAGAATTAAGGGACAGAAGTTTAGGGGTAATATGAGGGGGAACTTCTTTACTCAGAGAATGGTAGCGGTGTGGAATGAGCTTTCAGTGGAAGTGGTGGAGGCAGGTCCATTGGTATCATTTAAAAATAAATTGGATAAGTGGTATTGATGAGAAGGGAATGAAAGTTTATGGTACGAATGCAGGCAGGTGGGACTAAGGGAAAAAAAATTTGTTCGGCATGGACTTGTAGGGCCGAGATGGCCTGTTTCCGTGCTGTAATTGTTATATGGTTATATGGTTAACTCTACCGCTGCGCCACCGTGCCGCCATTAAAATTGGACCAGGCAAGGAACATTACATAAAGTATTATACTCCACATAAACCTCCATACAATTGTTGAGCGCAAAGCAACACATCAAATTGCAGTTTGGAAAACATTTGACAGATTTTTTTTCTCGTCTCCTGAACAAATTGTGCAAAGATTTGTTTGATTCCTGCTTTCACCCTTGCGTGGAGCTATGAGGTATGTCTGTGTCATGACCCTGTGATTCTCTTTTGTCAGAGTATGGCAGGTTCAGGCAGAATCAAATAGAGGTCTGTCGTGACTGCTGTGTCACTTTGTCAGATGTCCTGGTACAGATTTAGTTGAGAGACAAACTGTTAAGGTGTTCGAGATTTCAAAAACACCAGGGGAAATATTTTGCTGAAATTGGTCCTTGAATCAAATAGAGGTCTGTTGAATTATTATTTTTTTGTCGAACATGGTTCAAGAATTTGAAAGATAACAAATGGGATTCTGTCGTAGAGCAGGGGTGCAGCAGGAGTCTGCTCCTCCTGTTCCTTCCTGCTGGATTTGATTGTACACAAACTAATTTGTGAGAGAAAGGAAAATAAATGAGTGAGCATCATGCGATATGTTTGGAAGATGGGGCTGACATGGTTGAATAGCTGGCAGTGTACTCAAGCTGCAAGCTCCTAACATAGAAACATAGAAAATAGGTGCAGGAGTAGGCCATACGGCCCTTCGTGCCTGCACCGCCATTCAATATGATCATGGCTGATCATCCAACTCAGTATCCTGTACCTGCCCTCTCTCCATACCCCCTGATCCCTTTAGCCACAAGGGCCACATCTAACTCCCTCTTAAATATAGCCAATGAACTGGCCTCAACTACCTTCTGTGGCAGAGAATTCCAGAGATTCACCACTCTCTATGTGAAAAATGTTTTTCTCATCTCGGTCCTAAAAGATTTCTCCCTTATCCTTAAACTGTGACCCCTTGTTCTGGACTTCCCCAACATCGGGAACAATCTTCCTGCATCTAGCCTGTCCAACCCCTTAAGAATTTTGTAAGTGTCTATAAGATCCCCCCTCAATCTTCTAAATTCTAGCGAGTACAAACCGAGTCTATCCAGTCTTTCTTCATATGAAACTCCTGACATCCCAGGAATCAGTCTGGTGAACCTTCTCTGTACTCCCTCTATGGCAAGAACGTATTTCCTCAGATTAGGAGACCAAAACTGTATGCAATACTCCAGGTGTGGTCTCACCAAGAGCCCATACAACTGCAGTAGAACACTCTTGGTGAATGCTTTGCATCAGTCTCTGTAGGTTAGTGCCATTTAAAGGACTTGTGGATAGGTGTATGCATCTGCAGGGAATTGAGGGTAAATGGTTATGTGCAGGTAATTATGTGATACAGAAGTTGGGAGGTCATGCGGCGGTAATATAAGACATTGGTGAGCCCACGTTTAGAGTATTGTGTTCAGTTCTGGGCACCATATTACAGGAAAGATGTTGTCAAGCTGCAACGGGTACGGAGAAAATTTACAAGCATGTCACCAGAACTTGAGGGTGTGAGCTACAGGGAGAGGTTGAGTAGGCTGGGACGCTATTCCTTGGAGCGCAGGAGGATGAGGGATGATCTTATGGAGGTGCATAAAATCTTGAGAGGAATAGATCGGGTGGACACACAGAGTCTCTTGCCCAGAGTTGAGGAATCAAGAACCAGAGGCGCATTGGTTTAAGGTGAAGTGGGAAGACTGAGGGGTTCCTGATTTGGATTAGGAATCTGAGGGGTAACTTTTTCATGCAAAGGGTGGTGGATGTATGGAACAAACTGTTGGAGGAGGCATTTGAGGCAGGAACTATCACAACATTTAAGAAGCAAGTAAACAGGTTTGGACAGGTATAGAGGGATATGGGCAAGCACAGGCAAGTGGAACTAGTATGGATAGAATATGTTGGTCGGCGAGGGCAAGTTAGGCTGACGGGCCTGTTTCCACACTGTATGGCTCTATGACTCTATGATGGGCTAGGCATCATGCTTGGCACAGACATTGTGGGCCAAATGGCCTGTCCTTGTCCTGTCCAGGTAACAATAGCACATAAGTGTTAGGAATGATTCCTAGCCGACGGAGATTGTTGATAAATGAGCAACGGAAATGTCGAGAATTGAGTCTCTGAGGTTAGTCATGCAGCTGTAGGAAATTTCATTTGAAAATGCGTTCACTGACTGTGTCCAACTGCGTGAGATCATTGGATATCATTAGGAGCTGGCATCAATCCTCATTGCCCCCTGCACCTTCTGCCATCTGCCTGCTGCAACTCCCAAATGAAAGGACATCCATCAAACATCATAACATCACCAATACAATCTTGGTAAACCTTGAAGATCTCTCAAACGCTACATAACTGATGACTATTTCCCATTAGCCAACGCCTACAATAGCATGATTCACCTCCCCTTAAGACGTTCAGGTTGGGCTTATACTATAGAGATACAGTGCGTAAACAGGCCCTTCGGCCCACCAAGTCTGTAGGATCAGCAATCACCCCGTACACTAACACTATCCTACAGGGTCGGGTACTTTTCGGCGCTGCCGTTCTGGCGCCGCCTCCGTTTATAATATCTGTACTCATCAGAACCCTAACCTCTGTAAATACCTCCAGCTAAATAAAAGTGTTCCATGCATCACAATACTCCGGGATAGTGAATTCCAGAGATTCATCACCCTCTGCAAGAAGTCCCTATGCCAAGGATATTGCAAGTGAGATCAGCTTTATGTTTACAAGTTTGGAAATTGGTTTCCACTGGCCCACTGCTGTGGCACCCTAACCCTAACCCTGACCCTAACCAATACCCTAACCCTAACTCTAACACCCCGAAACGGAGGCGCCAAAACGGCAGCACCGAAAAGGCAGCGCCCAAATGGCAGCGCTGAATGGTACCATTCCGATCGTACACACTTGGGACAATTGAACCATAGCCAATTAACCACAAGCCTGCACGTCTTTGTAGTGTGGGGGTACAAACGCTGTACAGACATCACTCATAGTCAGGATGGATCCTGGCACTGTAAGGCAGCAACTCCACTGCTGTGCCACAGAAGTTCAAGTTCAAGTTCTCGTTAATTGTCGCTTAACGAATTAAGGTACAGTGCAATTTGAGTTACCATGCAGCCATATTAAGTGAAAAGCAACAATACACACAACCACTTAAAATGAAATTAACATAAACATCCACCACAGTGGAATCAACATTCCTCACTGTGATGGAAGGCAGTAAAGTTCAACCATCATCCTCCTTCGTTCACCCACCCGTGGTCGAATTCTCCACACTTCACGGTGTTAAAGTCCACAGGCGCCGCGGATGGAGCACTTCTACTGGCGATCCTCGGCAAAAGATCGCCCTCTCCGCAATGGTAAGTCCACGCCGTGCCTGCGGCTTGAAGCTCCGGGCCGGTCTCCAGGAGAGGCCGCTCCACTCCACATTGTAGGCCGCATGGGGGACGGAGATGCGACACGGAGAAAAATCGCACCTCCGTCGAGGTAAGTGACTGAAAAAAGTTTCCCCCGATTCCCTGTCCCCCACTCCCCACATAATACATAATACATAAAACAGATTTGGAGAAAAATTAAAACTCCATCACCAAGACCCTTACAAAGACATACTTAAATCCTTTTGCTATGTTAATGCAAAAGGATTTGAGTATAAGCAGGGAGGTTCTACTGCAGTTGAAGGGACGAGACAGATTGCTGTTTTGGTCTCCGAGGTTGCCATTACAGTTCACCGACTGAATCCTCTCTTATGAAGAAAAGATATTGGTCCAATTGATAGGGCGACCAAAACATTTCACAGCAGGAAGTGTTCCCGCTCAGGAATCGCAGCTTAAGCAGGGGGCACTTTAAAACCGAGATGAACTTTTTGTACCCAGAGAGTTCGACTCTCTGACTTCAGGTGCTATCTGTGTGGAGTTTGCACGTTCACCCTGTAGCCATCTGGATCTCTCCCAGGTGCCCTGGTTTCCTCAAATACGACTGCACACTCGCACATCTCAAAGAAGAGTTTCTGTGTTAATCGGCTACTGCAAACTACATTTTGATGCAGGCATGTGGTGAAAATAATCAAAGGGGTGCTAATGGGTTTGAGGGACAGGGACATCACTCACACCTCACAACTTCACCAGGCCTTCAGTTCAATGTTGCTAATGCTTGAACCATCTCCCACGCTGCATTACTCTTGACCAACTCCTACAGTAGCGCGGTTCACCTCCCCTTTAAACAGATCAGGCTGGGCTTTTACTTTAGAGATACTGCGCGGAAACAGGCCCTTCGGCCCACCGCATCTGTGCCGACCAGCGGTCAGTCCGTACACCAGCATTTTCCTACACACTAGGGACAATTTTACTGAAGCCAATTGTCCGAATATCCAGACGTCTCGTAAACGGAATCTGCCTCAACCCCCACCCCAACAGCGCGTTCCAGGCACTCACCACCCTCTGTGTAAAAAAAGCTGCTCTACACAACTTTAAACTGCTCATTGCACATTGAAGCATTGCCCTTCAGTATTTGATATTCCCATCATCTGCCTGGGGAATTTTGCTCTTTCGAGTTCATTCTGTTGCCATTCTCTGTCGCCCTTACGTAGAAGGAACATTGAGATCAAAAGGGAAACAAATGCATTAATAAAGTGAAAACTAATTTATCAGCCCTCTGAGCATGCGTGAACCATCATAGTGTAAATATCATCGGAGAAGTTAGGCAGCTGTCTTTTCCTGTCAGCATATCTGCCTCTCTTCAGTAATTTTATCTTCCGTGATATACTACTCTGGGGACAGTTGATGAGAAAGTCTAGTTTCCAAAAATACAGTTGATGAGAAAGTCTAGTTTCCAATCCTCTGTAAAGGGCACAAGCTTCCCATAATACTGATACAAACTGTGGTAATTAGGAGAATCTGGCAGGTGGGAAGAATGAATCTTTTTTTATAATAATCTGTGCAGCCTGGAATATCCATGAATAAGAAATGTCTTCAGAAGCCCCTTTGCCATTCAGCTGTAATTCTAAAGGGCATTATTATCTTCTTGAACCTTGAGGAATTCAGTGAGGAAAGGAAACTATTAACCATATGCATTTAGATGTGGCTCAGTAATTAAAGTTATCAAAAAGTACGGTTAGGTAATCGGTTCCAGAGCATCGACTTGCAGGTTTAGCTTGGCTTGCATTTGCTGCATGTATGTATCCCCCTCAGAGAGGTGAGTTAGTAATTTGAATGTTGTGGTCATTGTTACAATACTCTAGCACGTTTAACACTGCTTGTCTGGGTTCTCTCAAACATCCCATTGAAAACAAGGCATGGAATGACTGCTATTTTCAGGTGTCAATTAAATAAAATTGCTGAAACAAAGAACTGCAGATGCTGGTTAATACACAAAAGGACACAGAGTCCCAGTGTAACTCAGTGGGGGTCAGGCAGCCTCCTTGGAGAACATGGCGAGGTGACATTTTGGGTTGGGACCCTTCCTCCGACTTCCCAAAGTCTGAAGTCAATAATCCCCCAGCCAAGAACCAGCCTAGCAGGGAATCTCCCTGCCTGAGGTCATCTATTGGCAGCCCCCTATCTCAGCTCCCCTATGCCGGGTGATCTACCTCAGGTCGGGGCTAGTCGAACGCCGTGCGGTTTTGGAGCTTCCCAACTCGCACCCGATCCTACACACACTACGGCAATCACTTTTACACCAAGCCAAGTAAACTACAAACCTGTACGTCTTTTGGAATGTGGGAGGAAATCGAAGATCTCGGAGAAAACCCATGCAGGTCACGGGGAGAACATACAAACTCCGTACAGACAAGCACCCGTAGTCAGGATCGAACCCGGGTCTCTGGCGCTGGAAGGCAGCCACTCTACTGCTGCACCACCGTGCCGTCATGTACAGCTTTGTTTCCAGAAGTCAAAGTTCTCTAGGTTTCTTTGATATTGCCTGATTCCAGTGAGCGCCTGTGATCAAAGCTCGTGTAACATCTCCTGCCTTAACCTGGTAATGCCTCCCGCTGAGCTCCCATGAAGAGGAACAATGAACGTGAATGGTTGCTGGAATGTTAAATTATCTTTTATTATTCTCAGCATGTCTGTTTATATCTAGTCCCTGAAATCGGTTGAGCCAAAAACAAATTCGAACTTACTTTAAAATGAAGTTACCTGTGATGGAGATAACTGTGTTTACATTTGCAATAATCAAAGCTACAGAGATATTCTTTCTGAACCCTAAACATATTACATTGTCCATCATTGATTGCTCAAACCAACTCCACTATCCCTATGTGTAGGAAGAAACTGCAGATGATCGTTTAAGCCAAGGATAGACACAAAAAGCTGGAGTAAATCAGCTTGTCAGGCAGCATCTCTGGCGAGAAGGAATGAAACGTCACCCATTCCTTCTCTCCAGATATGCTGCCTGTCCCGCTGAGTTACTCCAGCTTTTTGTGTCCACCATCCCCATCCCTAATGCCCTAATGGTCGAAAGTGGTTTCCGCTTCTTCTATGTTCCGGCGATTATTTCAAAAAATTCAAAACCGGCCACGACTAAAAATAGGTTGCCGTTTTAAAAATCGGTAATTTTTTCGACTTTCATTTTTTAGTCAAAACCGGTTGCAATGCTAGTTGAAGGTTGCAGGTAGTGGAAGGTAAGACCTTCCACTACCTGCAACCTCTGGCAACCACCTGCAACCTCTGGCAACCATCTTCAACTAGCATCGCAACTGACTTTGACTAATAAATTACTGATTTTTAAAACGACAGCCTATTTTTAGTAGTGGCCGGTTTTGAATTTTTTGAAATAATTGCTGGAACATAGAAGAAGCGGAAATTGGAGGAACAGCACCTCATATTCCGCCTGGGGACCTTGCGTCCGGATGGCATTAACATTGAATTCTCCCAATTTTGCTAGCCCTTGCTGTCTCCTCCCCTTCCTTAACCCTCTAGCTGTCTTCTCCCACCCTCCTATCCACCCGCTCTAGGGCTCCTCCTCCTCCCCTTTTCCTTCCTTCTCCCCCCCACCCCCCATCAGTCTGAAGAAGGATTTCGGCCCGAAACGTCGCCTATTTCCTTTGCTCCATAGATGCTCCTGCACCCGCTGAGTTTCTCCAGCAATTTTGTGTACCTATAGAAGAAGCGGAAACCACTTTTGACCATTAGGGAGACTGACAAAAACCTCCGGGAACCGCACGGTAACCTTGGGTGGGGCACAAAGTCTCCAGAGGTTTCTGTTCAGGTTTCCTAAGTGGGACAGGGGCATTACCTCTTGATTCCTCATGGGGCTGTTACTTGTCTCTGTATCTACACACTGTCCATCTGTAACATCATTCAAAGGCAGGGTTCATGTTCTAGTTTAGTTTAGGGATACAGCACGGAAACAGACCCTACGGCCACCGAGTCTGCACCGACCAGCGATCACATTAACACTACATCACATCACATTAACACTATCCTACCCACACTAGGGACAAATTACATTTAACACCAAGCCAATTAACCTACAAACCTGTATGTATTTGGAGTGTGGGAGGAAACCGAAGATCTCGGAGAAAACCCACGCGGTCACGGGAGAACGTACAAACTCTGTAAAGACAACCACCCACAGTCAGGATCGAACCCGGGTCTCTGGCGCTGTAAGGCAGCAACTCTATCGCTGCGCTACCGTACATGTATTCTAAAAACCCTGGTCTATAGTTTTTGGTTTCGGTCATCCTGTTCAAGGAGAGGTAGAGAAAGTCCCCTTTGCAACTTCTCAAGATGTCTCTTGGTTTTCCTCCTAGGAGACTAGGATCAAAATGACTCCAAGAAATATTGCTCCTCTCAAGGACATCAGAGGAATGAACATTGAATTTTCCAATTTATGAACCCCTCCCTCTCTCCCTCCCCCTCCCGTTTCTCCCCCAAAACCCCTACTTCTTGCTCTCCCCTGCCCCCCCTGCCCCCCCCCCCCCCCATTAACTTTACCCCATCTGGACTCACACTGATTTCTCCCCTCCCCCTCTCTTCCTTCCTCTGGCTTCACAATTTGCAACTCTTCAATCTATCTAGCTCACACTCTCCGCTTTTATCTCTGTCCTACATTCCAACCACCTCTTACAACCCCCCCCCCCCCCCCCCCCACCCCCCCTTGCCTGCGTCCAACTATCACCTGCCAAGCTTTGTCCTGCCTCACCTCTCTCGGGGCTTTCTTCCTCCCCCTCCTATAACCAAATAGACGAAGGGTCCCGACCTAAAACGCTGCTTACCCATCTTCGCCGCGCCTCCATCTTGTTTCCCATCGAAGTGGAACTATTCTGCAGGACAAATGGAAGGATGCTTATGGTGATAGGGAGGACATACATACTCTGTCTGTACGGAGTTTGCATGTTTTCCCTGGGACCACGTGGGTTTTCTCCGGGAGCTCTGGTTTCCTCGCACACTCCAAAGACCTACTGGTTTGTAGGTACAGCGAGAGAGGATGTAACAATGGCCTGTTCCCGTTGTCATCATTACATTTCTGCATATCTTTCACTCATTTGTTCTATATCTCTCTATCACCGTCTATTTCTCTCATTTCCCTTTCCTCTGACTCTCAGTCTGAAGAAGGGACAAGACCCGAAACGTCACCTATTCCTTTTCTCCAGAATGCTGCCTGACCCACTGAATTACAGGAGACACTTCTCAATGAAGCAGCATATCACTGAGGAAATACACCTTTTCCTCTGAGGCTCTAGAACAACTTTTGATAGCCTGAGGGAAAATAAATACTTGAAAACCACTGCCCTTAGCCTGGTATAAGGTTCACCGTTATCCCTGTCTTATGTATGTGTTGAGACATAAACTATTATCGATTCTAAGGGACCAACTACGAAGATAGAGATTCCATAGAACTAATGTGGGAGATTTACTGTGTAGCAAATGTAATCAATGTTTATCATTGTTACAGCCAGCATCAAAGGCAATTATCCCCATCAGCACCTTTCAGAGATAGAAAACCGCATAAGATGAATTTCGTTCATGTTTACTACTAAAGCAGTGATGACCGATTATTCTTGCAGCCACACCCCTGGTGAGGTGGGAAATTGAGTCCCAGAAATGTATTTGTAATTCGAGACTGGTACACAGACCCACCTCTGGCAAGCCTGTTTTGGTGATGAGCTATGAAGCAACCAAAGGCAGTAATGAGTGAAGCTGGACCATTGATCATCAGAGCAGCACAGTGACACAGCTGGTAGAGCCACTGTCTCACAGAGCCCGGGTTCAATCCTGACCTCGGGTGCTGCCTGTGTGGAGTTTGCAAGTTCTCCCTGCAACTGGACTTTGTTTGTGCCTTCCTGGTTCCCACTGTGGGGGGATGTTTTTATGTTTTAATGTTAAACTTCTTGAATGCTATGTTGTATTTAAACATTTTTTTAAAAACTTTAAATTCTCGTGGCGGAATTTGATAGCTGGGAATTTAAAAATAAACATATGCAAACAAAGCGGCAATTAATGCGAAAGGCAAGTCAATTTAGCTGAGCATTTCCATACAAACTCCATTTCCTTTTGTTTAATGGAGCAGAGAGAAGGAAACGGCAGCTAAATGCTTCAGCGATGACCATGGTGGGATTACATGCCTCAACATTGGCTTAGCTTTGTGAATAGAAGAATTGGGAAAAAAGCAGAGCTAGTAATGGCCACTTGGGGGACTGGTAGGGGATAATTACGTTGCCAACCAGTTCACATTAATGTAGCTGCACACCATTTTAGTTGGCTGCACTTTATTTAACACCTTTTTGAGGGCATCACGTTGGCGTAACAGTAGAGCTACTGCCCTTACAGCGCCAGAGACCCAGGTTCGATTCTGACCACAGCTACTCTGTACCGAGTTTGTACATTCTCCCTCTGACCTGCGTGGGTTTTCTCCGAGAGCTTCAGTTTCCTCCCACACTCCAAAGTCGTACATGCTTGTAGATTAATTGGCTTGGTTTAATTGTAAATTGTCCTGAGTGTGTGTCGGTTAGTGTTAGTGTGCAGGGATCGTTGGTCGGTGCGGACTTGATGGGCCGAAGGGCCTGGTTCTATGCTGTATCTCTAAACTAAACCTTTTCCTTATAGTGGCCAGCTGGTGAGGTTAATGTGATTTTGCTGGGAATGTCAAATGCAATTCAAAGTTCTAGCATTTTTTACTTTTCAATTGTTGGTGGAGGTTTGATGAGAGTTTTAAAACACAGCATAAAATTATCAACATTTCACCAAAATTCAATCGCCGGCATTGTGGTAGAGTTGCTGCCTCAAAACACCAGTGTGTTGTCTGTGTGGAGCTTGTGTACTCTCCCTGTGACCATGTAAAAACTTCGCACTCTACCTCCAGTGGACTTTCTCCAACAACAACCTGCACACAAAAAGCTGGAGTAACTCAGCGGGTCAGGCAGCATCTCTGGAGAAAAGGAATAGGTGACGTTTCGGGTCGAGACCCAACTTCAGACTGAGAGTCAGGGGAGTGGAAGACTAGAGTACGGAAAGGTACAAAGAACAAAAGAATGAAAGGTATGAAAAGACCAAATCAAGGCCAGCAAGGATGATCACGGAAAGGTGGAGCCCACAATGGTCCATTGTTGGCTGTGGTAGTGTTGATAACTAGAGGGTACGAACAGTGCAACTAAACAGCAGGACAGTGAAACTAGTCAGATGACTAGGGTGGGGGAGGGATGGAGTGTCTATCATAGGTATAAAACAGCATCTACTGTTCCTTCTCACAGAGGAACCTACACACTGTGCCTTCTTCTTCTTGCGTATGATGTGCACAGCCTAAAGTTGTAGGTCAACTTGTTCTATTTGATCAAATTGTTTGTGCATGTCGGGCTGATAGCATTGGTTGAAACAGGGTGGACCACGTGAAGGTTGCAATCTCCCACCCCAAACTGTACCCAAAAACCTGTACAAACTATCAACCAGTTCCTGGTACATCTACAACGCATTCGCTGTTTAATTTAGCGTGGTTCAGTTTAGTTTAAGGATACCGCCTGGAAACAGGCCCTTCGGCCCGCTGAGTCCGCACTGACCAATGATCCCCGCACACTAACGCTATCCTACTCACTCAAGGGACAATTTACAATGATACCAAGCCAATTAACCTAAAATCCTGCACGTTTTTGGAGTGTGGGAGGAAACCGGAGCATCCAGAGAAAACCCACGCAGGAGAGGGAGAAAACGTACAAACTCCGTACAGACGGCACCCATACTCAGGATGGAACCTGAGTCTCTGGCGCTGTAAGGCACCGTACCGCTGTGTGTTAGCCAACAAGCGTTCAAACAGCTGAAATATGCTGTTTCTTGATATTTACTGCAAATCAGCATATGGATGTTAAATGTACAAGTGTTTAGTTTGGCACTTCCTAGATAAATATAAACATCGGTCATCAGCAATGGGATGAAATTGGTGAGATGCAATCACACTTTCAAAACGGCACGTCTCATTAGCAAAGCAGCCACATTGCACATTTTTACATCTTCAGCAAAATAATCACATAAATTGTCAGAGGATATGGATTAAATGTACAACAGTTGGATTGTATCTTGGCCACAGTTTACTTTTAAAAACTCAGATGTTACATTAAATAGTGTTCAGAAAGGCACAGTCATAGACTCACACTGTGTAGAAACAGGCCCTTCGACCCAACTTGCCCACAACTGACCGATATGCCCCATCTGCACTAGTCTCACCTGCCCACGTTTGGCCCATATCCCTCTAAACCTGCCCTACCCATGTACCTGTCTAATTGTTTCTTAAACGTTGGGATAGTCCCAGCCTCAACTTCCTCCTCTGGCAGCTTGTTCCATACACCCACCAACCTTTGTGTGAAAAGGTTACCCCTTAGATTCCTATTAAATCTTTCCCCCTTCACCTTGAACCAATGTCCTCTGGTCCTCGATTCCCCTATTCTGGGCTAGAGATTTTGTGCACCTACCCGATCTATTCCTCTCATGATTTTATACATGGAGAGTTTAGAGTTGAGAGATTCAGCGGGTCACAGAGTCCGCGATAACCAAATGTACAGTACTTCTATGTTAAAGAAAGAACTGACAATTCTGGAAAAATCGAAGGTAGACAAAAAAGCTGGAGAAACTCAGCGGGTGAGGCAACAACTATGGAGCAAAGGAATAGGCGACGTTTCGGGTCGGGACTCTTCTTCAGTCTGTTCAGTTGCCTATTCCTTCGCTACATAGATGCTGCCTCACCCGGTGAGTTTCACCAGCTTTTTTGTCTACATACTTCTATGTAAACTCAGTTTCGCATCCGACAGACTAGGGGCAATTTACAGAAGCCAATTAACCTACTTACCTGCACATCTTTGGAATGGAGGAGAAAACTGAAGCACCTGGAGTGTCCCGTGGAGCCTTGCGGCGGTGGCAGTGAAACCTTGCAGATCAACCAGCGAACGGCAGTCGATGAGTGCGCGGGGGAACCACTGTGAGAGGGGGGGGAGGGGGAAGAACAATGGAGGACCCGGCTTGGGGGAGGGTTAGGGGGAAGAACAATGACCAATGGAGGGCCTGGCGTGGGGGAACCGCCATGGGGGGGGGGGGGGGGGGGAGGAGCTCAACTCTCGACCCGAAATGTCACCCATTCCTTCTCTCCAGAGATGCTGCCTGTCCCGCTGAGTTACTCCAACATTTTGTGGCTATATTTGATTTAAACCAACATCTGCAGTGCCTTCATACACGGGGGTACTTTGCAACTTTGTCAGTGGTGCATGAGGCGATTACGTGCATACCTTGGATATGCAGGGAAATAATTTCACTGTGCCCTGTCACTGTGCCTTGTCACATATGACAATAAACTATTCCATTCCATTCCAAAATGCACGCGGTCACAGGGAGAACGTACAAACTCCAAATGGGCACCTGTGACTTTAAACCATCGCCCGGGTCTCTGGTGCTGTAAAGGGGCTGTCCCACTTGGGCGATCTAATTGGCGAGTTTAGAAGAGCTTAAAAAAATGACATGTTGAAGACCTCCTTCAACTATGTAGAAGACCTCCTTCGACCTCCTTCGACTATGTTGACGACTAGCTTCAACTAGCTGCGACTAACTTTGGGAAAATTGGACACCGAACAGTGAAGAGTGAAGACGACCTCCTTCGATCTCCTTCAACCTCCCTTCGACTATGATGAAGACTATCTACGACTACCTTCGACTACCCTCGATTACCTACGAATAACATCCCGACCTACTACGACTAAACCTTAGAGTAAAAAAAAGTAGCGATTTTTTCCATGGCGACCTTTTTTTACTCGCGGGCATTTTTTAACATGTTGAAAAAAATGCCGCAACCTAGCTGAGGCCTCGAGTATGTGGAGACCTTTCTCGAGCATGAAGGAGGGTTACGAAGACCTCCTACGACCTTGTGTCGACCATGCTGCGAGCATGAGTCGAGGGCAAACTCGCCAGAACTCGTGGATTAGGTCGCCCAAGTGGGACAGGCCCTTAAGTCAGCTACTCTACCACTGTGCCACAGTGCCACCCATAATGGCAAATGCGCCTTTTCTGGGTTATTTCCCTTCTGTACCATTGCAATACTGTCAATTCATGGTC
The DNA here is from genome assembly GCF_028641065.1 of Leucoraja erinaceus. NCBI lineage: Eukaryota > Metazoa > Chordata > Chondrichthyes > Rajiformes > Rajidae > Leucoraja > Leucoraja erinaceus. The sequence continues at coordinate 48,355,854 of NC_073387.1, forward strand.
TTCCAGAATGAATGGGTTGCCTTGACATCAGTGCATTCACTTTATATAAAACTACAAAGTGTAATGTACTTTGGTCCAATTTCATAATTTGGGTGCTGGAATCACAAGCATTATTAACCTGCACCCACATAATTCAGGATTAAATTCAGATTTCCCATTCAGCTTCATGATCAGTGAATACATCTTCAAATATCTGATAAGACCACTAGAATGATGAACAGGGAACATAGTGCAGCACAGGAACAGCCCTTTCGACACACAATGTACATGCCAATAATGATGCCAAGTTAAGCCTAGCTCAGGTCTCTGGTGCTGAAAGACAGCAGCTCTACCTAGCTATTCTGCCTGCATGTGATCCATAGCCTTCCATTCCATGTGCCTATATAAAAGCGGTAGTTAAACGGTAGTTTGATGGTTAATGTCAATTGTACTGCGGCACTAGAGAGAATTATCCAATGTTGGCACGCTGCAGAGAAACCCAGCCTTCTGACATGCAACTGCTGCCACCATGGCTGTGGATACCAATGTTCAAAGAGGTCTTGACGATGCCATGGCAGATTCCTACCAAACAGTGGCCCGTGACCATCACACTGGCCTGGATGGAATCACAACTGATGATGGACCTAATGCCCTACAATGCTGAGAACCACATTAAGAAACAGTTAGTCACATATATGGGGAGGACAGGTTTAGAGGGATATGGGCCAAACGCAGGCAGGTGGGACTGTTGCAGATGGGAAATGTTGGCCGGTATGGGCAAGTTGGGCTGAACGACCTGTTTCCACACTGTATCACTCTATGACACTATATTCTGCACTCAGTATCGTCGCCTTAGCTCTATCTATTGTATTTGAGTTGGATTTAGTTGTATTTATGTAAGGTTTGTCTGAATCTCTGGCCTCACAATGCACAAATCTTCTATCCCCATCTCACACCTTTTGACTTTACATCTTTGACCTTTGTCGAACTATGTCTATCAAAAACCCTCCTCACCTGCATCTTCCACATCACTTGCTTCAGACAGCATCTGTGGAGAAAAGGAATAGGTGACATTTTGGGTTGAGACTCTTCTTCAGACTATCAGTCAAAGTTCCTCCAGCATATTGTGTCTATCTTCGGTGTAAACCAGCATCTGCAGTGTCTTCCTACCCAACCTCCTATTACTTACCAGGCTCCTCCTCTCTCCCAGCTTTCTCCTCCACCCACCCCCTCTGCTCCCACAATCAGTCCGAAATGTCACCGATCCATATTCTCCAGAGATGCTGGCTGACCCCGCTAAGTTACTCCAGCACTTTGTGTCATTTAGTGTAAACCAGCACCTGCGGTTCCTTGTTTCAAAACTTTCAAAGTAATATTGGCTAATCAAGAAAAAGTACAAAGCTTAATATTCCAAGAAGGTTTCGTTTGCACATCGTAGCTGACATGCACGCACCCTATCTGCAGTCAGAGGTACCAGGAACTCTGATAACAAAATGGCTTATAATGACTTTCTAAACAAAGACACAATCAGAAACTCCATATCTCTTGCTGGAGTTCGAATAAAAGCTTTAGTCTTTTATCCTCTTTCATTCTGTAAGATTATTCCTTGAAATAGATGGAGTTGTATTCTGCCTTTTTGAGTAAGGTATGTAATTATGAGTTCTTCCTGTAAGGCAGCAGGGTAGAATTCCTTTCAGTTATGCTCTAATAAGCCTATCCAGTATAATATTGATGTAATATAGAGAGATGGTTGGAGAAAGCATCTGATGTGGTGTGGATTCAAGCTCACTCTAACATTAGTTTTATGGTGTGATGCAGTATTTTCTTTTGTGTAAATCACATAGAATGCAATATTAATCAGAATATTTTATTTATACATTTGCTCAGTTCCAGGGCAGCACAGTGGTGCAGCTGGTAGAGTTCGAACTTGGCCTCGGCTGCTGTCTGTGTGGAGTTTGCACGTTCTCTCTGTGACTGCGTGGGTTTCCTCCCTCATGCCAAAGACATGCAGGTTTATAGGTTAATTCTACAAATTTCTCCTAGTGTGCCGAAGGTGGATGAGAACATAGGATAACCCAGAACTATTGTGAACCGGCGATTGATGGTCAGCTTGGACTCTGTGGGCTGAAGGGCCTGTTTGGATGCTGTATCCCTGAACTAAACTAAACTGTTTCCAGATTTGTCTTGGCTCGAAAAGCCACCTATTCCTTTTCCTCAGAGATGCTGAGTTACTCTAGCTTTTTGTGTCGGTCTTCAGTTTAAACCAGCATCTGCAGTTCCTTCCAATACGAAACTCAACTTCAACACAAGTAATTAATCGATTAGTACGGGCGTCAGGGGTTATGGGGGGAAGGCAGGAGAATGGGGTTAGGAGGGAGAGATAGATCAGCCATTATTGAATGGCGGAGTAGACTTGATGGGCTGAATGGCCTCATTCTGCACCTATCACTTAGAAACGTATGAACTTAATGGACATGTTTATTCATTTAGAGGTTGTGAGAGCTGCTGCAAGGCCAAACATTTAATTTCTATCCCTAAATGCCTTGCAAAAGGTTTTTTAGGATTTGGACCCACTGATGATGTAGGAGCAGCAATATATTTCTAAGAGGGAGATACAAAGAACTTTAGTTTAGTTTAGTTTAGTTTAGTTTAGTTTAGTGACACTAGGGAAACCGGCCCTTTGGCCCACTGAGTCCGCGCCGACAAGCGATGTGGGAGGAAACGGGAGCACCCGGGGAAAACCCACAAGGCCACAGGGAGAACGTACAAACTCCACACAGACAGCACCCGAGGTCAGGAACGAACCCGCGTCTCCGGCGATGTGAGACCGCAACTCGACTGCTGTGCCACTGTGCTGGAACTTTAAGAAAAACACAAAGTGCTGGAGGAACTCAGTGGGTCAGGCTGCATCTGCGGAGGGAATGGATGGGTGACATTTTGGGTCGGGATCCATCATCAGATGGATTGTAGTAGGAGAGAGAAAGCTGGAAATACATGTTTCTAAGCCAGAATAGTGTGTGGCAACCTATGGATTGTGGTGTGCCCATGTTCCTGTTTGCGTTGCTCTTCTAGATTGTAGATGTTGGTTGCTGTTTTGAGAGTTGCTGCTCAAATGGCTTGGATGAATAATTGCAGAGTTATTTGTTATTCCTGTTTGCTGCAGTCACTTTGCATGAGCAGTTTAGGGACTAGTTTAGTGAACGAGCAGCCAGACAAACAGCTGGTATTTGTCCTAGATGTGCAAAGTGGGCAATGTCAGATTAGTCATCGCTTTTACACCTCTCCGAATCTTCCTTTACATTCATCATCGCCAATGTCAACAACTTGTGTTTATGTAACACAGAGTAAAACTTCCTAAGACACTTCACAATGGTGTTTTAAAACACAATTTGCCTCGTCAGAAAATATTGGAAACAAAGAACTGCAGATGCTGGTTAATACACAAAAGCGCTGGAGTAACTCAGCAAGTCAGGCAGCATCCATGGAGAACATGGATAGGTGACGTTCTGTGTCAAGATCCTTCTTCAGACTCGACCAGAAACATCACCTATGCCTGTTTTCAATGGATGCTGCCTGATCTGCTGAGTTATTCCAGCACTTTATGCCCTTTTCAGTAAATATTGGATTGTGTAACCAAAACCAATGCCAAGTTGGTATGCTATAACAATATAACGTTGTAGAGTCATACAACATGGAAACAGGCCTTCCGGCCCAACTTGCCCACACCGACCAAGATGCCCCATCTACACTAATCCCACCTGCTTACAGTTGCAGGGCTGCCAACTCTCACGCTTTGAGCGTGAGACTCACACCCTCAAGCAAACTCTCACGCCCTCACGCTCATCAGCCATTTCTCACGCTCAGCGAGTCGCTCACTGCAGCTCGGGCCATGGAGAGCTCCGGACAGTGCGAGTGTCCCGGGCCGCGGAGCCGTCGGAAGCATTGCGCCGCTGCAGCGAGAGTCTGTGCCGAAGGGACAGACTCTAAAAGGGAGGTGGAGAGAGATAGAGAGAGGGGAAGGAGACAGGGAGACAGTGGGGGGAGAGAGAGGGGGGTGAGAGGAGAGAGAGGGGAGAGACAGAGGGGGCGTGAATGGAGAGAGAGTAGAGGGAGAGGGGGGGGAGAGAGAGTAGAGGGAGAGGGGAGAGGGAGAGAGAGAGAGGTGTTCCACGTTTATATGGAGAGAGGAGTGAGTTCTACAGGGTTGCATTTTGAGAGGGACACAAGAAAGAGGGAAGAGTTTACTCCTGGGCCTGGGTGGAGCGGGAGGAGAGGGTAGGAGAGCCTAGTGGAGGGACATGCGGTGTTCACGGGGAGAGGAGACCGCGCGTGGGGTTGAAAGTAGAGAGATGTTGGGATAAAGATAGAGAGAATAAAGTCTTGAAATTGGGGGGGAGGGAGGAAGGAGAGATGGGAGAGAGAGAGAGAGAGAGGGAGAAGAGAGATGGGGGGGGGAGAGAGAGCCAGAGGGGAGAGAGAGAGGGGAAAGAGAGGAGGGGAGAGGGGGGGGGGAAAGAGAGGGAGAGAGAAATGAGGGGGGGGAAGAGAAAGAGGTGAGAGGAGAGGGACCCAATAGGAGAGGGACACTCTCCTCCCCCCCCCCCCCCCCCCCTGTCGCTATGCTCCCTCGGGCTTAGTCTTCCGCAATATCTCACTCCTAACTCTCACCCAATGTTGGCAGCCCATATTATTCTAACCCTCTCCTATCTATGTACCAGTCCAAATGTATTTTAAATGTTGTTATGGTACCTGCCTCAACCACCTCCTCTGCTAGCTCACTCCATATCATTTAGCAGAGAGTAACATAATGTTTTAGTGGGAGGTTCTGAGTATGAGGGTTGAGGGAACCGAGGTAAGGTCTTCAATGATGAACTGATGAAATTCGGGAATGCACAAGAGGCTAGAGATGGAGAATGGCATGCATTTCAGAATGTTAGAAGTGTGGAAAGAATATTACGGCGGAGAGAAACAAAACACACAGAGACATTCAGATACATAGAGTCATATAGAGTGGAAATAGGCTCATCGGCCCGACTTGCCCACACTGACCAACATGAAGCACCTACACTAATCTCACCTGCCTGTGTTTGGCCCCTGTCCCTCTAAACCTATCCTACCTATGCATTTGTCTAAATGTTTCTTAAATGTTGTAATAGAATCTGCCTGAACTACCTCCTCCGGCAGCTCGTTCCATACACCCACCACCCTTTGTGTGAAAAATTTACCCATCAGATTCCTATTCAATCATTTCCCCTTCTCCTGAAATCTCTGCCCTCTGGTTCTCGATTCACCTCCTCTAGGCATCTATTCCTCTCATGAGGACAAGCTTCCAAGATGGCGCCCAACCAAGGTGACTAGCCACATGCTAGCCACAAAAGCAGATCTCCAAGCTCATTATACAATCACTCCACACTCTGAAATCTCTATTACAATGCAAATGGCTCCATTGTAATCACGTATTTTCCTTCTGCTGACTGGTTAGCACGCAACAAAAGCTTTTCACTGTACCTCGGTACACATGACCATAAACTAACTAAACTAACTAGCTAACTAACTCATCATTTTATAAACCTCTAAAAGATCACCCCTCACCTTCTTGCCCTAGAGTCCTAGCCTGTTCAACCACTTCCTATAACTCTGACCCTCGATTTCTTTCAACATCCTCATAGAGAGAAGCCATGGAGGCAATTAAATGGAGATATTTTGTAACAGCAGTTTCTATACATTCTCAAAGTCTAACTTCGATAGCCATTAATCCTTGGGAAGTATAGTTTATGCACTCACCGCACTCTTAAGATAGCAAAAATGAATCTTCCAAATGCTGTTTCTTGATTAATTGGTCTTTTATTAAAGTAGTACAAAACAAGGAAATAATTCATGACTTTTTGTTCTAATTAACTGTTTCTTCTTCAGACAATATAGTCGTGACCTTGCGATTGTTACCGTGCGGTAAAAAACTGTTTTCTCGCCATCCTCCGAGACTAAACGAAACTGCCAATATACGCTAGTCTGTGTTAGTCTTCTCCTATGTAGGCGCACCCCTCTACGTATCAAATTCCACCTTCCAAAGTACAGACAGATAAAAACTAGAAATATTAACCATAGCTATAATATTCTGACTTAAGCTTAATGGCTCCTGCACATTTCAAAGCAGCCTGTGGCCAATCTTGGTTGCAATGTTAAACTGTGAACTCACATGACTGGTGTGAATTAGCAAATGGTCAGCTGAGTTTTCAATGTCAGAATGTTGAAGGTGGAAACTGATTTTACAAGATCCAAGTATAAAAATAGTACAGTATTAGCACCAGACAAGTCAAGACATGAACCTGAGTGCATGGGAAAATCAGAAGACTTTGCAGATTGTGCTCTTTCCCCCAAAATTACCATTAAAGTGCAGGACTATGTACTGAATGGGATGATGGAGAACAAACAATGACTTATGTTCTATAAGTGCAGGTGAACAAAGCTTCACATTCTTCAAAAGTCTGTTTTCTTTATCATCGTTACTTTTTTGCATATTTTTATTCATTGTTCTTTATCTCTCCACATCATCACCAATATCTCTCGTTTCCCTTATCGCTAACCAGTCTGAAGAAGGAACTCGACCCGAAATGTCACCCATTCCTTCTCTCCAGAGATGCTGCGTGTCCTGCTGAGTTACTCCAGCTTGTGTCTATGTTGGCTTCTACTGAAATCCACCCTCTTTGGTCCACTACCAATGCAAAGCTTTCAGTCAAGTCTCGGACTCTCCACTTCACCTCCATTATATTCCCATTGCCTCTCCCTCGTTATGTCGATGCATATTCTCTTGTTCCTCTACTGGAGCACAGTGGAGAGCATATTGACTAGTTGCATCACAGCCTGGTTCAGCAACTCGAATGCCCAGGAACGAAGAAGACAGCAAGATGTGGTGAACATTGCCCAGTCCATCGCAGTTTGATTCCGACCTCCCCATCATCAAAGGAATCTCCAGGAGTCGATGCCTCCACAAGGCAGCCAGCATCATCACAAACACACACCACCCTGGCCACGCTCTCCTTTCCCTCCTCCCATCAGGAAGAAGGGATAGTTGTAATTTTCAGGTTCAGGAGCAGTTTCTTCCCTACAGCCATCAAGCTATTAAAACACATGTAGGAAAGAACTGCAGATGCTGGTTTAAATCGAAGGTAGACACAAAATGCTAGAGTAACTCAGTGAAACAGCAGCATCTCTGGAGAGAAGGTTGTTAAACACTACAACCTCAAATAAGTTGCAAACTACATAGAACTGGGGGCATTGTTTTTGACTGCGCACTATTATTATTTGATTTTCTCATCGGGACATATGACAATAAAACACTCTTGACTCTTGATTTGTAAACCTTCTCACGATCTTTGCTGCCAGTTCTTCCGTTCTCTCTTGCGTATCCATCTGTTCCTCTCGTCCCTTCTTATAAAGGTCACTCAGGACATGACAGGAACTCTGTAGAGCAGAAACAGGTTAGTTGGAACCATTGACTTGCAGCTCCTTATCTCTTGATACCTTCAGCCTTTTTATGTGATCTATTTATGCATTCCTGCTCTGAACACTACAACCTACAAAGCTTCATAACATTGTCAGTGTTAGAAGCAGGCAATAAATTGAAATTCCTTCTTCAATAAACAAGTGGTTACTGCCCTGCTAGATGAGTCTAAAATTAGTGCAATATCTCTGATTCGATAGAAGATGACTTCTGCCCGATCCTTTTATTTATCATTTAATTAAAGTGAACAACGGCTATTTCCCAATTCAATGAGTTTATGCGACTGGAACAATGAGGTGCCTGAAACTCCATCGATTCTGGTCAATGGTAAGAACCAAAGATTATACAGACAAAGAAACATAGAAACATAAGCAATAGGCCATTCAGCCCTTCGAGCTAGCACCACCATTCAATATCATCCTGGCTGATCATCCAGAATCAGAATCAGAAGGTAGACACAACATGCTGGAGTAACTCAGCGGGTGAGGCAGCATCTCTGGAGAGAAGGAATGAGCGACATTTCGGGTCGAGACTGAAGAAGGGTCCTGACCCAAAACTTCGCCCATTCCTTCTCTCCAAAGATGTTGTCTCACCCGCTGAGTTTCTCCATCATTTTGTGTCTACCATCCAGAATCAGTATCCTGTTCCTGCCTTCTCCCCATATCCCTTGATTCCGTTAGCCCCAAGAGCAAAATCTGAGGTGCTGTTCCTCCAATTTGCACGTGACCTCAATCTGACAGTGGAGGAGGCCCAGGCAAAAAGTTCAGCCTGAGAGTGGGTAGAGGATTTAAAATGGGAGATCGTGTAGGCCAAGGCAGATTGAATGGAGGTGTTCAGCGAAACGATCGTCCAGCCTGCACTTGATCTAGCCGATATATGGGAGTCTACACCTGGAACAACAGACTGTCTGATTTATTTAAGTCAACGTGTAACAATTGATTTGTTTAATTTTTAATCTAATGCGTTGGAGAAATCATTAAACTTGTAATTAGCAACACAAATGATCATAGCAGAAGCCATTCAAGCAATGAATACTGCGGAGAATTCAACACAGACCATGATTTAAGCCTCTGCACTCATTATTGCATTTACCATCAGCGCATTGTTTGTGTCTGACTTGTTTCTGTTCAGGAAGTTTAATTCTACAGCTACAGTTTTATTTATTTTGTGCTGATGTAATTGAAAATAGACTTTTGGAGTAGACTTGATGGGCCGAATGGCCTAATACTGCTTCCCTGACATGAATTCATGAAATACATTACGTTATATTAAATATTTATATAAATAAGGCTATAAATATATTCATTTAAAGTGGGATTAGTGTAGCTAGATACAATGACTTTAGACTTTACTTTAGAGATACAGCACGGAAACAGCACCTTCAGCCCTCCGAGTCTACGCCCACCAGCGATCACCCCGTACACTGACACTATTCCTCACATCTGGGCCAATTTACAATTTTTTTAATCAAAGCCAATTAACCTACAAACCTGTACGTCTCTGGAGCGTGGGAGAAAACCGGAGCACCCTGAGAAAACCCACGCGGTCACGGGGAGAACGTACAAGCTACATACGGACAGCGCCCAAGGCCAGGATCGAACCCAGGTCTCTGGCGCTGTAAGGCAGCAAATCTACCACTGCGCCACCATGCCGCTGGGCATGTCATGGACACTTTGAGCCAAAGTGTTTGTTTCTGTGGTGAATGATTTTATGATTCCATGAATTCCATTACTAATGGCTTTTGAAATAACTAATCAATATTATTAAATGCTTACCTGCTTATGGATGCTTAAGGTTGTATAAATGCTTACGGATAAATGAATACAACAGGGATAGAAAATACCACTTTATTATTATCCTACTTATTTCCTTTAATTATAACGATAAATTATGTTTGATTCTTCAGAATTGTTATCCAATTTCTTCCATAAAATATTCCAAACATTATTTGTTTTATACTGAAGTTTCCACTGCTCATTATACTCGCAGACTATCATAGTTCAGACTTTGCTGGCTTTACCTTGCAGTAAACGTTATTCCCTTATCATGTCATAGTCAAAGAGTGATATGGCATGGAAACAGGGCCCAACTTGCCCACACCGCCAACATGTCCCAGCTACGCTAGGAACATAGAAACATAGAAATCAGGTGCAGGAGTAGGCCATTCGGCCCTTCGAGCCTGCACCGCCATTCAATATGATCATGGCTGCTCATCCAACTCAGTATCCCGTACCTGCCTTCTCTCCATACCCCCTGATCCCCTTGGCCACAAGGGCCACATCTAACTCCCTCTTAAATATAGCCAATGAACTGGCCTCAACTACCCTCTGTGGCAGAGAGTTCCAGAGATTCACCACTCTCTGTGTGAAAAAAGTTTGTCTCATAGTTCCACCTGCCTGTGTTTGGTCCATATCCCTCCAACCCTGTCCCTGTCTAATTGATTCTTAAACGTTAGGATAGTCCCAGCCTCAACTACCTCCTCTGGCAGCTTGTTCCATGTACCCATCACCCTTTGTGTGAACATGTTACCCCTTTCAGATTAAACCTATGTCCTCTGGACCTCGATTCACCTTCTCTGGGTAAGACTCTGTGCATCTACCCGATCTATTCTTTACATGCTTTTATACACCCCTATAAGATCATCCCTCATCCTCCTGCACTCCAAGTAGGTATGTTACAAAACCTACCTGAATCGTCGTTGAGAATCTGTCCCAGCCCCGTGTGTGTGATTTTGGCGCTGTTTAGAGGGGGGGGGGGGGGTTTAAAACGCGATTTTTACTAGGCTGTTGCAATCGAAAATGTTCAGCCTAGTAAATCATTAACGGAAAATCGCTGAAAGACCCCGTCGCAAAAGGTATTATTAGTTTTTATGGCCTTGTATAATAGTTATAGTAGTTTAAAAATCACTCTCTAAACCCGCGACCTCTCGCAGCCCCAGGGTTTTATAAAGCAAACAATTAAAGGTATGTACCTTATTTTTACATTAAAAGGGGCTTCTTAAGAACCCTGTATATAAAGTTTTCTATAGCGAACAGTTCATTTTGGGCTCTTTATATCCCGCAGTATTTTTCTGGGCATTTGAGGGCACAAATCCACTGCAATGTGAACGTTCTAAACCAGCGCGTTCACAGGAACCCACTAGAAAGCCGATTTAAATTGACTTTAATTTACATCAATTGAACACTAAATTCCTTCCATTTGGCCTATAAATTGATGTAAATGAGATTTAAAATCATGTTTTATTGTGAATTATTTGTGAATATTATTTGGACACTTAAGCTATTTAAAAATGTTAATCATTTATTAAGAAATGGATAGATGTTTAGATCTAGTAATTGAAGTTTGAAATTAGCTACAATTGGGTAACTAACTAATTATATGCTTTAATTTCAGGTCCTCCAAGTAAGATTATTTTATATTTGTTTCAGAATGGTTCAATCTATTATAACTGAAAATTTCATTCAGTTCTCTTAATTTTTAAGAAGGTTATGGGCTTTTGACTGTCCTCAATCACAGCTTTTTTGTTATGTCCATAGAAAATCAATAGGGAACAAGATGCTAATTTCCGAGTATGAAAATGGCCATACCTTTTTTATTACTTGAGATATGAAAGTGAATTAGGTGTCAAATTAAACTTATTTTTATGCTTTATCTGATGGGATAAATTGCAGACTTGATTTTTTAAATCTCAAAATTTTGTAACATTGCTACTCCAAGGAGTCCCAACTTACTCAACCTCTCCCGACAGCTCAGACCCTGGATTCCTGGCAACATCCTCGTAAATCTTCTCTGTATCATTTCCATCTACAATGTATCTATACAATGTAAGTGGCTCGGTTGTAATTATGTATTGTCTTTCTGCTGACTGGATAGCATGCAACAAAAGCTTTTCACTGGACCTCGGTGCACGTGGCAATAACCTAAACTAAACTATTCCATTGGAAGGCAATGAGCTGAATTTCCTTTTCAATCGCTGCATGCCTGCCTATTTAAGAACAACCCAATGAGATATACAAATTGATCAGTCTGAAGAAGGGTCTCGACCCGAAACATCACCCATTCCTTCCCTCCAGAGATGCTCTGTCCCGTTGAGTTACTCCAGCTTTTTTTGTGTCTATCTGACATATACAAATTGCTACAAATCTACGTATATATTCCCTTACCCTATAGAATTAGCATCTGAATAGTGCCCAGATGCTAACTAACTGATTGTCTACCAGTTTCCCCTTTAGCCTGGCTATCACTTAAGAACATGCAAGAGGTGATCAGTTTTGCAGCAAAGTATTCAGCAACTGTAGCATGTTGTACCCACAGAAACAGGGTTCGAAGGATCTATTCCAGGAATTAGCCACAAATATAGACACCCACCCCCCCTGTCCATGTATTCTTTGGGAGAACCAAGCTTTAAATAGTGGTTGTGATAAGCAGGGTGTCAGTGGTGAGTTAACAAGTCTGCACACGAGGTGGACACAAAGTGCTGGAGTAACTCAGCAAGTGAGAGAGCATCTCATGGAGAAAAAGGACGGGTGACATTTCTGATCAGGACCCTTCTTCAGAGATGTTGATTTATGTAAAGAATGACCTTTTTTCAGAGATGCAGCATGGAAACAGGCCCATCGGCCCACCGAGTCCACACTGACCAGCGATCACCTGCAACTTGTTGTATCCTACACACTGCCTCTAGCCATCAGCTGGATAATCCGGCCAACCGTCATCCCTCTCCTGGCCTGGCCACCTTCAGCCATTGTGCCTCAGAGATGCCTCCTGCAGCTGACTGGTAAGACCACTCTATTACAGGCTCATGCTCTTGGGTCTGCAGTCCCTGGCTCCCTCCATCCTCCTCTCCCATTCTCTGGTCCTCGGGGGATGAGCAGGGGGCTGGGCTCGGTATCTCCCTCTACAGGCCACCGGTCTTTCCTTCAAGCCGCGTGGTTCTCAGCTCTCCCTTCCCAGCTTTGTTACACGTGCATTATTAGCTTCACTCATTTTCATCGAATTTACGGTGGAGTTGCTCCGGAGAATGTTAGCAGAATGTACACTGGTGTGAAACTGTTCTGTTTCATCATAGAAACATAGAAACTAAGAAAATAGGGGCAGGAGTAGGCCATTCGGCCCTTCGAGCCTGCCCCGCCATTCAATATGATCATGGCTGATCATCCAACTCAGTATCCTGTACCTGCCTTCTCTCCATACCCCCTGATCCCTTTAGTCACAAGGGCCACATCTAACTCCCTCTTAAATATAGCCAATGAACTGGCCTCAACTACCCTCTGTGGCAGAGAGTTCCAGAGATTCACCACTCTCTGTGTGAAAAACGTTTTTCTCATCTCGGTCCTAAAGGATTTCCCCCTTATCCTTAAACTGTGACCCCTTGTCCTGGACTTCCCCAACATCGGGACCAATCTTCCTGCATCTAGCCTGTCCAACCCCTTATCAGGGGCAGTGGTTGCACAGTGGCGCAGCGGTAGAGTTGCTGCCTTACAGCACTTACAGTGCCAGAGAACCGGGTTCGATCCCGGCTACGAGTGCTTGTCTGTACGGAGTTTGGACGTTCTCCCCGTGATCACCTAGGTTTTCTCAGAGAAATTTGATTTCATCCCACACTCCAAAGACGTACTGGTTTGTAGGTTAATTGGTTTGGTATGAATGTAAAAAATTGTCCCTACTATAGGATAGTGTTCATGTGTGGGGATCGCTGGTCAGTGCGGGACCGAATGGCCTGTTTCCGCGCTGTTTCTCTAGACTAAACTAAACTGAAACTCAGGTGGGACATTTTGTTGCCAGATGGATACTCTGAGACTGGACACTTGGTTCACAAAGGAGACGGGTCCACTCTGCCACACTTACAGTTTCACCATTCAAAGACACAGCACCACTCAACTCTGTCGATCAGATCCACGATGGATCAAACACTTGAAGCTGTTTCTAAAGATGATGAATGCCTTTGGACCTTTTGGGAATGGGTTTTACTTCTGGATGGATACCTGGTGAAATGTGCCATTTGTCAGGTGCAGGAGGAAACCAAAACCATTTGGAGCTTGCAATTCATTTAACTTTTGTTGAAATGTTGGATACTTGGTCTGGCAGCTGGTTGGTGTCTTACGCCCATGGATACCTGGCATTGATTCATTTCACTGGGTGAAAATAAGGGCAGATTTCACTTTAATTCACCTGCTGGAGAACTAGATCCAGTGGATTCAGGCGACAGTTGTAGACTGTAATTTCTTAATGGCTTCTTGTTCAAGATCTTAGTATCCACAAAGTGCTTACATTAACCTGTCATTGTGATTGTCATAACCTGTCAGTGTTGAGAATATCTTTCCTGTGGATGGGAAAGCAGCATTTTTCTATTCAAAAGGACACAAAGTTAGAGTCATAGTCATACAGTGTGGAAACAGGCCCTTCGGCCCAACTTGCCCACACCGGCCAACATGCCCCACCTGCCTGCGTTTGGTCCATATCCCTCCAAGCTTGTCCTATCCATGGACCTGTCTAACTGTTTCTTAAACATTGGGATAGTCCCAGCCTCAACTACCTCCTCTGGCAGCTCGTTCCATACACCCACCACCCTTTGCGTGAAAAATTTACCTCTCAGATTCCTATTAGGTCTCTTGCCCTTCACCTTGTACCTATGTTCTCTGGCCCTCAATTCCCCTACTCTGGGCAAGAGATTCTGTGCATCCACCCAATTTATTCTACTGACCTCATGTGGCAAGAATTACGAGGAGATGGTTAAAGCTGCTAAAGGATGTCTATTATTTCCCTCCCTCCTGACTTTCCCTCTATGCTGGGCTCACCATATGTTTTACTCTCCACAAACACCCACAGGCACAGTTCCATTTTATAACTGAGATGCTTTTCACCCAAAATAATAATAATAAAATACTTTAGTTTACTTTACTTTAGAGATACAGCGCAGAAACAGGACCTTCGGCCTACCGAGTCCACACCGACCAGCGATCATCCCACACACTAGCACTATCCTGCACACTAGGGACAATTTACAATTTTCATCATCATCGTTGAAAACATCAACGGGCACGGTGCCTTTCATTGCTATGTACGACAATGATCGCAACTTCTACTGAAGTGTGGATGGCTGTTGGCTCGCCAGGAGCTCATAGAAACATAGAAACATAGATGCAGGAGTAGGCCAATCGGCCCTTCGAGCCTGCACCGCCATTCAATATGATCATGGCTGATCATCCAACTCAGTATCCTGTACCTGCCTTCTCTCCATACCCCCTGATCCCTTTAGCCACAAGGGCCACATCTAACTCCCTCTTAAATATAGCCAATGAACTGGCCTCAACTACCTTCTGTGGCAGAGAATTCCAGAGATTCACCACTCTCTGTGAAAAATGTTTTTCTCATCTCGGTCCTAAAAGATTTCCCCTTTATCCTTAAACTGTGACCCCAACCGCCCTTTCACAGGTCTTGTTTTTACAAACCTTTAGAAAACCTTTACCTAACTTACAAACCTTTACGTCTCAGGAGTTTGGGAAGAAACATATGTCTCATGTCTCAAGTATCACCTTGCATCATTAATTAGACTAATTTCACTATTTATGGTCCAATATATTTAGCTCATCTTGCTAAAAGTAATTTCTTTGTTTTTTACAAAATAAATGATTTATACCAAAACTCAGGTCCACAATGGAATTCTAATGAACTCATGACATGCTGAGTCTACTAGTTAATCAAAATATCCTTTGAACTTCAGGACCCACAGTCATTTTTTAAAGATCAATTGGATAATTCCGATACCTTGAACTATTAAAAAAAAATTATAATTTGTTCCTTTGAAAAATATGAGATCCATATTTGCATAGGGCAGTGTGTCAAAATCAGTGTACATACATTCTACCTTGCCAGGGCTATATAAGTTCATGTTCATAAGTGAAAAGAGCAGAATTAGACCATTTCGCCCATCAGGTCTACACCACCATTCTATCATGGCTGATCTAACTCTCCCTCCTAACCCCATTCTCCTGCCTTCTCACCATAACCTCTGACACCCGTACTAATCAAGAATCTATCTATCTCTGCCTTAAATCTACCCATTGACTTGGCCTCCACTACCTTCTGTGGCGAAGAATATCACAGATTCACCACCCCCTGAGAAATTCCTCTTCATCTCCTTCCTAAAGAAACCTCCATTAATTCTGTGGCTATGACCTCCGGTCCTAGACTCTCCCACAAGTTGAATCATCCTCTCCACATCCACTATTCGGTAAGTTTCGATGAGGTGCCCCTTCATCCTTCTGGACTCCAGTGAGTAGAGGAGTATGCTGCTCCAAACTTATCATGACAACAAAGGGGCAATTCAGTCAGTAGGTTGAGGAATGCTGTAGTCCAGCTGATGGTACCAGGAGGAGATGTGGGGTCAGATGGTTCGGCTACATCTCTATATCTTTGGCAAGTTCCCAATTATTGAACAAGCACTAACAAGCAGCAGAACACTAAGTGTAGTTTAGTTTAGAGATACAGCACGGAAACAGATTCTTCGGTCCGGTGAGTCCGCCCAGCCCAGCGTTCCCCGCACACTAACATTATTCTGCACATACTAGGGACAATTTACAAAAATTTACCAAGCCAATTAACCTACAAACCTGTACGTCTTTGGAGTGTGGGAAGACTCCGGAGATCCCGGAGAAAACTTACGTGGGTCACGGGGAGAACGTACAAGCTCCGTAAAGACAGCACCTGTACAGACAGCGCAAGAGACCCGGGTTCGATCCCGACTACGGGTGCTTGTCTGTATGGAGTTTGCACGTTGTCCCCATGGCCTGCGTGGGTTTTCTCCGGGGTCTCTGGTTTCCTCCCACACTCCAAAGACGTACAGGTTTGTAGGTTAATTGGCTTTGGTGTATAATTATAAATTGTCCCTAGTGTGCGTAGGAAACATAGAAACTTAGAAACATAGAAAATAGGTGCAGGAGTAGGCCATTCGGCCCTTCGAGCCTGCACCGCCATTCACTATGATCATGGCTGATCATCCAACTCAGGAGAGTGTAAGGGTGCGGAGATCGCTGGGCGATGCGGACTCAGTGGGCCGAATGGTCTGTTTCCTTCCTCGCTGCATCTACAACAACAATACAATACAATCAGTTTTATTCGTCACGTGCAAATAAAGTGCAAGTGAAATGAATTTGCCAGCAACGGTACAATGAAAAAGAACACACAAAAACACACTAAAAATGTAACACAAACATCCACCACAGCATTCATCATTGTGGTGGAAGGCACATAATTTGGCCAGTCCTCCTCCATTATCCCCCGTGGTCGGGACCTCAACCCTCCGCAGCCGTCGCTGTGGGCGTCCAGATGTGTAGACAAGGTAAAAAGTCCAGGTAAGTCCTGAATTGGTGCCTCCCCCACCGGAGACCGCGGCTTCACGTTGGTGTAGGCCGCAGGCCGGCGGTCGGAGATTTAATGTTCGCGCCGCAGCCAGAAGCACCGCAGACTGCAGGGCCAGTGGTCGAAGCTCCCCTCCAGGGGTCCCCGGCGAGGTCTCACCCGCTCCACGCCGAGAGTCCACGCAGCGCCCGCCATTAAAGCCCCTGGCGCTTCTCCGGGAAAGGCCGCACCGATCCTCAATGTTAGGCCACGGGGGAGGCGACATGGAAAAAGTGGCCTCTCCGTGGGGGAGGGGACCCCCCCCCCCCCCCCCCCCCCCCCCCCCCCCCCCCCCCCCCCCCCCCCCCCCCCACCCCCCCCACACACAAGACACACAAAGAAACATTTAAAAAAATACATTAAAACATACTAAAAAAACAAGAAAAGTAGAAAAAAGCGCTCTCGCTGCTGACAGGGCTGCCGGCTTGCAGCGCCCCCACCAACCTCCATCTCTGAACTAAACTAAACTAAAACAAAATGTTGCAACCCTGCAAGACACAGAGACTGAGCAAACACACAACTAGAAATACTGAAATAACTTAGCCTGTCAAGCAGCATCTGTGGAAAGGAGTGCCCACTCAGTACTTTAGGTCAAAGAACATATCAGTCTCTCATAATCTTGCAGAAGAATTGAATTAAAGCTTTATACCAGAAGGGGGTGCAAGTAGTCTTTGGCTTAACCTATTTCCATTGTATTCTATTCTATTTTAGTTAATAATGTCCCTTTCCAATTCTTCAATAGACACTCTTCCCCATGTAATAGTTCCTTCAGTGCCTGACACTAGATGAAACTGTAAAGGGCCTGTCCCGCAGACACGACTTCTCAGCGACTGTCTTCCACCTTCAAGCTTGAGGGCACTCGCCTGGGGAGAGAAGGGGAGAGAAGGGGAGAGAAGGGGAGAGAAGGGGAGAGAAGGGGAGAGAAGGGGAGAGAAGGGGGAGGAAGGGGAGAGAAGGGGAGGGGGGAGAAGGGGAGAGAAGGGGAGAGAAGGGGGAGAAGGGGAGAGAAGGGGGAGAAGGGGGAGAAGGGGGAGAAGGGGGAGAAGGGGGAGAGGGAGGGAGAAAGAGTGGATACACTTTTAAGAAGCTAAACAATGTTTAATAAAGTTTAGCGGGCATTTAACATTACCGGTCGGTTTACTTACCTGTTTTTTCTCAACGAGCTTACCTTCGACTACCTTCGATTAACTTCGATTGACTTCGACTACCTACAAATAGCATTATGACCCACTAGGACCTACCTCGACTAAACCCACGAGTAAAAAAATATTGATTTTTTCCATAGCGACCTTTTTTTACTTGCGGGCATTTTTCAGCATGTTGAAAAATACGCCGCGACCTAGCTGAGGCCTCGAGTACGCGGGGACTACTCTCGAGTATGAAGGAGAGTTTCAAAGACCTCCGAGGACCTCGTGTCGACCATGCTGTGAGTATGAGTCGAGGGCAAACTCGTCAGAACCCGCCAATTAGGTCGCCACAGTGGGACAGCCCCTTTAGTGTGTATTGTGGTGTCGACTGAATATCAAATTTGTGCTGATATGCTTGAATTAATGAGCATTAGTTGATCTGTCCTCTATTTAGTATTGGACCATATATATAATCATGGCTAAAACATTACTTAATGTTCTCTAGTGTGTAACCAATAACTCATTTTATGAAATGAAGACAATGAGGGAGACAGTTGATAGTTGCACCCATGACATATACTGCTATCCTGGGTGCCTATGTGTGTGTTTACACTTTAGTTTAGAGACACATCGCGGAAACCAAAATACATCTCAACCCAAAATCACCCATTCCCTCTCTCCAGAGATGCTGCCTGTCCCGCTGAGTTACTCCAGCGTTTTGTGTCGATCTACTTCATTGTGTGCCACCACTTTGCGCTTCTGTGAGCTCTTGTTCTGATCTGGAGTAGTTCAAACAGATTACCACAGAGCACCTCAGAGCCCAGCTATTTCCAAATTCTCCACAGTAATAAAAATCCATAGCTGCGTTTAAAACAAATGACTAGTCCTTCCCGGGTTACACAAGGGTTCAGGTCCTGTGGTTCATCCTGAAGAGATTACCAGTCGGAAATGTGGCCACGAACTGAGTTCCCACACAGCAGAAGATTCCAGCAGAGGTGGGTTGTCCCAGTGGAATAGATAGTCTGGGGCAGCGTTTATAATCTTGTTTGTACCATTCTGAATAATAAAACTGATGTTAACAGATTTAGCCCAAGTCTATCTCGGGCAAATAAAGATGTTCTTTCAAAATTTTTTACTGCAGATTAGGTTTTGAACGTTAAGTATAGTTTAGAGATACAGTGTAGAAACAGGCCCTTCAGCCCACCGAGTACACGCCGACCAGCACATTATCACTATCCTACACACTGGTGACTATTTATAATCTTCACCGAAGCCAATGAACCTACAAATCTGTTTGCCCTTGGAGTGTGGGAGGAAACCGGAGCGCCCGGGGAAAACCCACGCAGTCAAGGGGAGAACGTACAAACTCCGTACAGACAGCACCCATAGTCAGGTTGTGTCAGACAGCATTGCTAGAGACCCTTTAAAGACCATCGGTGGAATTCATTGCTGCAGACGACTGCGGAGGCCAAGTCAAGGGATATTTTTACGGTGGAGATTGATAGATTCTTGACTGGTACGGGGGTCAGAGGTTACGGGGAGAAGGTTGAGAGGGAATGATAGATCAGCCATGATTGAATGATGGGGTAGACTTGATGTGCCAAATGGCCTAACTCAACTCCTAGAAGTTATGAACGTATGAACCATCAGTGGTATTCAGGGGGCGGCACGGTGGCACAGCGGTAGAGTTACTGCCTTACAGCCCCAGAGACCCGGGTTCGAACCTGACTACGACTCCCGTCTGCACGGAGTTTGTACATTCACCCCATTCGCGCTGACCAGTGTTCCCAGCACACTAGCACTATCCCACAAACACTAGGGACAATTCACAATTATACCGTCAACTAACCTACAAACTTGTATATCTTTTGTGTGTGGGAGGAAACAGTAGATCTCAGAGAAAACCCACACAGGTCACAGGGAGAACGTACAAACTCCGTGTAGGCTGCACCCTTGGACATGATTAATCTCAGGTCTCTGGCGCTGTAAGGCAGTAATTCCACCGCTGCGCCACTGTGCCACATTATATATATATGTATAAAAAGTTCAGAATTGTTTAACAATGTTAGATTTTTAACGTCCTTAAAGGCCCATTGTCGCACAGAGTGGTAACTGGAATGTGTGCTTCTTGGGTTTGATGTAGCAAAATTCCAGCCAGGATCCGCACAGCAGATGGACAATCCATCCAACCCGTCCCTCAAACTTGTGCTGCACATAAGCCGGGTCTTCATAAACTGGGGACAACCTGTACCAACCAAGCAATGCAAAATCACTGCTTTTAAAAATATTGCTTTTGTTTTGAATATCATATTTCATGAAGTCCTTTCAGTTTTTGTGACCACAGTGGACCAACATCAGAAAAAATGTATTTCAAATTATGTCTGCTTTTACATATGGAGCACCGTGACCTGAATTGCACTATCCACCCGCTGAGTTACTCCAGCATTTTGTGTCCTTTTTTTTGAAAATCACTATCTGCAGTTCATTGTCTAATGCATTTCGTTGTCTAATGCATTTCGTTGTCTCTGTACTGTACACTGACAATGACAATTAAAATTGAATCTGAATCTGATTGTGTCCACATTGGTGTGTGTGTGTGTGTGTGTGTGTGTGTGTGTGTGTGTGTGTGTGTGTGTGTGTGTGTGTGTGTGTGTGTGTGCGCGTGTGTGTGCATGTGTGCGCGTGTGCACGCACAAATTTAAATATTATTTTTAAGGACTTTATTGAGTAAAAAAAATCAGAGGAAGAATGCTATACTTACAATATATGAACGGGATCAGCAGTTCCTTTTTTCAGTTTGGTTTATTGTCACGTGTACCAAGGTACAGTGAAAAGATTTTGTTGCGTGCTAACCAGTGGAAAGACAATACATTACAATCGAGCCATCTGCAGTTTGCAGATACATGGTCAGAGAATAATGTTTAGTGGAAGGTAAAGTCCGATCAAAGATAGTCTGAGGGTCTACATTGAGATAGATAGTAGTTCAGGACTGGTCTCTAATTGTGGTAGGATTATTCAGTTGCCTGATAACAGCTGGGAAGAAACGGTCCCTGTATCTGGAGGTGTGCGTTTTCACACTTCTATACCTTTTGCCTGATGTGAGAAGAGGGAGTGGCCAGGGTGCAACTCGTCGGTGATTATGCTGCTGGCCTTGCTGAGGCAGCGTGAGGTAAATGGAAGGGAGGTTGGTTCTTGTGCTGCACTTTTGAATGAGCAAATCAGTATTTCTCTCCTTGCATATGGCTGTTATCATCATGGCCATTTGGGATTAATTTTTACCACGTTCTCATCTGACTGAAATCTAAAAGCAGCGGTAATTCGGAAAGCTCCTGTTTGCATGTTATCTGGCCCCTTTTAACATAATCTCATTCAGTGGAGACACTAATTAGTGATAACAAGTTGTTAGATTCATTATGGTGAAAATCTCATCACTCATTTTTCTTTCATATAGACACCAGAACTGACTGCCTATTATGAGTTTCTAATTGACTTTACCATGCCTAACCTAATATAAGCTCACTGACTGCTGTGCCTTGTTATGGCACTTGCAGATACTTGATAAATCGATTAGTTAATTGTCAATGATGCTGAATTAGCAAATGCAAATTCTAACTGCTGTGGCTGTTCACAGCTGGTTTCAGGGTTCTGATAAATGGCCATCATTTCTACCAAAGCAGCTGAAAGCCTGTCCAGAGAAATGTCTAGTGCTTTAAGCATAGTAACAACAGGGACATTATTCCTCCTAGTCCTTTCCTTTCACCTCATCAGCCGTCACATACAGCGCACAATCCTCTGACATTTTCGCCACCTCCAACGGGATCCCGCCACTTGTCACATGTTCCCATCTGCACCCCTTTCCGCAGAGACCATTCCCTCCGCAACTCCCTGGTTAACTCATCCCTTCCCACCCAAACAACCCCCTCCCCAGGAACCTTCCCCAGCAATCGCAGGGGATACAACACCTATCCCTGTACCCCCTCCCTTGACTCTGTCCAGGGACCCCAATAGTCCTTGCCATTGCCACTGTTCGGTCTGAATGTCTGTTTTCATTTCAATTTTTAGGCCTATTTTAGATATGGTAATTTTAATTTTTAAAGCTATATGTATTTATTCCGTTTTTATTAACTGCACTGATGGGAACTGATTGAGAAACAATGTTTTCATCTGTGTATGTAAGTACTCCGTTAAAATGACATTAAAATAAATACTGAATACCTTTCAGGTGAGGCAGAGGTCCACTTGCACATCCTCCAATCTCATCCGCTGTTCCAGGTGTGGACTCCAATATATCGATGAGAGCAAGTGCAGGCTCGGTGATCATTTCACTGAACACTTGTTTAAGAAAGAACTGCAGAGATGCTCGAAATGTAGACAAAAATGCTGGAGAAACTCAGCGGGTGAGACAGCATCCATGGAGCGAAGGAATAGGTGATGTTTCGGGTCGAGACCCTTCTTCAAACTCTTAAGTCTTTCGCTTAACACTTTGGCTCGGTGTGCCTTGGCTTACCTGATCTCCCGGTTGCTAAACACTTTAATTCCCTTTTCCATTCCCACACTGTCCTTTCAGTCCTGGGTCTCCTCCACAGTCAGAGTGAGGACAAATGCAAATTGGAGGAACAGCATCTCATATTTTGCTTGGGCAGCTTACACCCACCAGAGGTATGAACATTGGCTTCTCTAACTTCAAATAGCATTTGCAAGCCCCTCTCTCTCAGTCCTTCCCTCACCCTAGTCGTCATGTTGGTTTCACCCGGAAGTGGCGGCGCGGCTCTGGTTGCAGCGGCTCATCGTCAGAGGGAAAAGTGAGATATGAAATGGTAGATAGAAAAAATGGGGGGGGGGGGGGGGGGGGGGGGGTGGAACGGGTGTGCAGTCTCTCCCTGCGGGGGAATGCAACTTTTCTGTCGTATTCCCCTTCTCTGCCTCCGTTGGCGCTGAGGCCTAAATGGAGCTGGCGACCTCGAGGCTCCGGAGGCAGAGACCGTCAAGAGTCGCCCTGAGTTCGCTCCCATGAGGGCGGTCCGGCACAGGAGAGGAGCGGCCAGCCCGAGATGGAACAAGGCTCCCGTTGGAGCGGCCAAGCTCGGGGAGGTGCGGCGCTCGCAGCCCGAGGGAGGTTCGGCGCCCATGTCGGGGCGGCCCGGCCGAATGGAGGAGCAATGCCCGAGTCGGGGCGGACCGGCCCGGGGAAGAAGCAACACCCGAGTCGGGGCGGACCGGCCCGGGAGAGGTTCGGTGCCCATGTCGGGGCGGCCCAGCCGAAGGGAGGAGCAACACCCATGTCGGGGTGGCCCAGTCCGAGGCTGAAGTCGAGTCGACAGATACTCGCGTGAGGGTGGCTGGGACGGTGTTCTGGCGGCGGTGGCCTGAGTCCGCGGTTCGGCCGCGGGCCAGCGAGGAGATGTTGGGTGGTCTCTCACTGTGGTGGATGTTAATTTGTGTTTATTGTTGTTTTTTATTGTATGTATGACTGCTTAAATTTCGTTCAGGCTTCGGTCTGAATGACAAATAAAAATTCTATTCTATTCTATTCTGTCGTCTTGCTGAGTTTCACTGTTTGTATAACTCATTATCACCTTCTCCACAGCCAACAATGGACCCTTGTGGGCTCCATCTTTCCTAGATCGTTGTTGCTGACTTTGAGGTGCCCTTTTGCATACTTTCACTCATTTTTTCTATCTACCATTTCATATCTCACTTTTCCCTCTCCCCTGACACTCAGTCTGAAGAAGGGTATCGACCCGAAACGTCAACTATTCCTTTTCTCCAGAGATTCTGCCTGACCCACTGAGTTACTCCAGCTTTTTGTGTCTTTCTTCGCTGTAACCAGCATCTGCAGTTCCTTTTTTTTTAATGGTTTCAATGAATTAATAGTAATAAAATCAAGAGATGGTAAACTTATCAAAGGGCAGTACATGGCACAGCCGATAGAGCTGCTGACTCACTCAAGCCCGCTTCAGCATTCCACCATCCATTAAGATGGCTGGATTTAAGTCTAACTCAATCTTACATTAAGAATGATGCACATTGCAAATGTGTTTTCCAACCCAGGGCAGCACAGTGACCCAGCGGTAGAGTCGAGGCCTCACAGCAGCAAACACTGACCACAGGTGCTGTCTGTATGGAGTTTGTACGTTCTCTCTGTGACCGCGTGGGTTTCCTCCGGGTGCTCCAGTCCAAAGACGTGCAGGTTTGTAGGTTAATTGGGTTCAGTAAAATTGTAAATCGTGCTCAGTGAGTAGGGGTAGTGCTAGTATACGGGGTGATCGCTGGTCAGCGCGGACTGGGTGGACCAAAGAGCCTGTTTCCGCACGAGAATCCCTGAAATCTTTAAAGTCTAAAGTCTTGGAGACATTTTTTAAAAATTTCAAAATATACTTTATTCAAGAAATAAACATATCCAAAACATGATCCTTACAAACATAGAAACATAGAAAATAGGTGCAGGAGTAGGCCATTCGGCCCTTCGAGCCTGCACCGCCATTCAATATGATCATGGCTAATCATCCAACTCGGTATCCTGTACCTGCCTGACAAGACTCCATCCAACATTCTCGGAGGCTATACATACATTTAATTTGCACAAATTTATCCCCCACCCTTGCCGTTCATGTGGCCCACTGGCATGGAATCTCTTCCCTTATTTTGAGGGGCATCTCCACCACACCATGCCCCCCATGTCCAGCAGCGGAAGGACCCTAGACTGTGGTCCTCCCCCACCGAGCCTTGGCGTTGGTTGCACCAGGCTTCAGTGTGTCCCTCAGCACGTACACCGTAGCAGGCCAGTCGGCAACATTCCCTGAAGGACATCCTTCAGAACAGCAGAGCACCGGAAGAGGCACTATGGTCCACAATGTCTGTGCCATGGTAAACTAATCTCCTCTGCCTCCAGGTGATCTAGATTACTCCATTCACTGCATACACATGTGGCACTCATCTTACTGTTCTGTATGCAAAAAATGAATTTCACCATACCTTGGTACACGTGATAATAAAGAACCATTGAACCATTGCTTATCCAAAAGCCTCTTGAAGGCCTCCACCACCACCCTCAACAGGATGTTCCATGCACCATCTCTCTGTGTAAAAGGAAATCGCCCCATACTTCTCCATTAGAGTTTGGCCCTCTCACCTTAAACCTGCACCCTTTTAGGTTCAGAACCCACACACTCTGCTGTTTCCATTGATTTTAGCATAAACCATGAAATGAAGGATATAATGTAATAGCAAAAATAACTTCAGATGCTGGTTTATCAAAGAAAGAAGGGTCTGAAGAAGGGTCCCGACACAAATGTCACCTATCCACCTTCTCCAGAGACGCTGCCTGACCCGCTGAGCTACTCGAACGATAGATAGACACAAAATGCTGGAGTAACTCGGCGGGACAGGCAGCATCTCTGGAGAGAAGGAATGGGTGACGTTTCGGGTCGAAACCCTTCTTCAGACTCTGGATTACTCCCGCATTTTGTGTCTATTTCTGAAGTGAAGGGTGTTCTAAATACTTTCCAGAGGTTCAGATAAAGAATTCTTTAGACTGCTCAGGTACCAATTACCATATTAAATAAGTAGAATGGATCGATGGCCTACAGTATATTCACTGGAATTTAGAAGGATGAGAGGATATCTTATGGAAACATATAAAATCTTAAGTGTTGGACAGGCTAGGTGCAGGAAAAATGTTCCCCATTTTGGGGGCGTCCAGAACCAGGGGTCACAGTTTAAGAATAAGGGGTAGGCCATTTAGGACTGAGATGAGGAAAATCCTTTTCACCCCGAGAGTTGTGAATCTGTGGAATTCTCTGCCACAGAAGACAGTGGAGGCCAATTCCATGGATGTTTTCAAGAGAGAGTTAGATATAGCTCCTTGGGCTAACAGAATCAAGGAATATGGGGAGAAAGCAGGAATGGGGTACTGATTTTGGATGATCAGCCATGATCATATTGAATGGCAGTGTTGGCTCGAAAGGCAGAATGGCCTACTCCTGCAGCTATTTTCTGTTTCTATATGTCAGCAAATGGGAATAGAGTTTCAATATAACTGCTTCAGCTGTATTTGAGTGTTTCCTTGTGTGTTGTTCACAGCATGCTTCCAGTTTCTGATTATACAGTTGAAAATGCAATCATTCATCATCTTGGGTGCAATAATGGAGAGAAGAGACTGCTTCTGCTTTCCGGTTCGGCCTGAGGTACACAAAACTGCGCTAACATGTTTTAAAATGGCATGTTTCTCCAAGGCTCATCTGGGAAAACGCTTCAGAAATATCTCTCCCCATTCTACTTTGGAATAACAGCTACTGCTTCCTGTGAAATACCCACAGTATGAGTATGTTCACACAGGGCAGCACAGTAGCTTCGCTGGTATACTGCTGCCACTGTGCCAGAGACGCAGGTTCGATCCTGGCCTCAGGTGCTACCTGTGAGGTATTTGCAGGTTAACTAGCTTCTGTCCCTAGTGTGTGTAGGATAGTGATAGTGTATGGGGGGGGGTCGCTGGTTGCCGTGGACACGTTGGGCCGAAGGACTAGTTTCCACGCTGTATCTCTAAATTAAACTAAACTAAACTGGACGATATTCCCATCAACATATTCTATTCTAAAAAATATAAGAATTTAATTCCCTGTTAATTCCCGGGATGGTGGGACTGTCATATGCTGAGAGAATGGAGCAGCTAGGCTTGTACAGGAGTTTTGAAGGATGAGTGGAAGTCTCATTGAAACATATAAGGTTGTTAAGGGCTTGGACACGCTAGAGGCAGGAAACATGTTCCCGATGTTGGGGGAGTCCAGAACCAGGGGTCACAGTTTAAGAATAAGGAGTAAGCCATTTAGAACGGAGATGAGGAAACACTTTTTCTCACAGAGAGTGGTGAGTCTGTGGAATTATCTGCCTCAGAGGGCGGTGGAGGCAGGTTCTCTGGATGCTTTCAAGAGAGAGCTAGATAGGGCTCTTAAAAATAGCACAGTCATGGGATATGGGGAGAAGGCAGGAACGGGGTACTGATTGGGGATGATCAGCCATGATCACATTGAATGGCGGTGCTGGCTCGAAGGGCCGGATGGCCTGCTCCTGCACCCATTGTATATTGTCTAAACAAAGTAAACAAAGTAGAACTAAATTCTGATAGCAGACTTGATCGGTTTTTAACTTCCACGTACGTGAATGGAAATGGAATAAAAATTTTGAAGTGATTTGATGCAATATTGAAAAAATAAATGTGATTAATTTCACAACACACGCAGCACTCATAATCTAAGACGATGCATTCTGCAGATACTGTAAGTGAAACCAGTGTTGGAATTATATGAGAAAAAAGAGAATGTAGAATTTTTTTAATGGTTTGTGCCTGTTTGAAAAATGAGGCAAATTGCAGAATATGGATTGTGAATTGTGAAATAAAGTCTTGGGTGACCTCAAACCTGCTTTATATATTACTTGATGTTCGCACGATTCTCATGCATTTCCAAGGTAATATTATTCTGGTGCAGAAACTGAGGCATAGCTCATATTCTTGGAGCTGTTTAGGCACATCACCATGAAAATATATTCAAATTTTAACGTTCTTGAGGCGTATATAAACAATTTGAGTGTTCGAGGACTTGAATGAAAGAACTGATCTGAGATAATCAAAACAGAACAGTTTTGGAAATATATATTTCTAAACATTTTTGGCATTGCTTTAAATTTTTTATGGCTTTATAAAAATGCTTTTGACAACGGTGCAAGTGGCAATAATGTTTGATAATTAAGCAGAGAAGATTCCATTTACCCTAAGATTCAAATGGTGATGAAGTTCATTAACTCAAACTTTCACTGAGATCATGCTTGTTTTTCGTGCTTTTAGAGCTCATAAGTTCATAAGTCACAAAATTATTCAAGATAAGAATGGAACCTAATACTGAAATGATTATATTTGGCGTAATGGAAGATGGGAATAAATTGAACACATCTCAAAATTTATTTTTTAACTATGGTTTAATAATAGCAAAAAAATTCATACTTAGATTTTGGAAAAATACATCACTACCAACGCTTAAAATGTGGATTGCAAGAATGTTGGACATTGCACATCTTGAGGAAATGCGATTCCTCTTAATGGATATATCAGACCAATTCATAACGAGTTGGTCTCCATTTATTGTCTTTTTGGAATCATATGGTGCAACACAATTGTAAAAAATAACTGTTTCAGGACTGTACAACTTATGGTCAACAGAATGTCATTGCCTTAAAAGGATTCTCACTGACTTCATTCTAAAACTTAAAGGACTATTTACTGTTTGTTTACCTCAGTTTGTATCTCCCAAGTCAGTTAATGTCAACATACTTTTTATAGTTTACCAAGACAACTTTCCTAATCCACTATGTCTCTATGGTCACGGGGAAGTTACTTCAATAATATTTAAACCTATTTGGATAAACAAGGAACTGCAGATGCTGGTTTACAAACTGTACCAAAGCCAATTAACCTACAAAACACAAAGTGCTGGAGTAACTCTTTCCGCTGACTGGTTAGCACGCAACAGAAGCTTTCCACTGTGCCTCGATACACGTGACAATAAAGTAAACTGAACTGAACTGAACTGAACAAACTCAGCAGGCCAGGCAGCATCTCTGGAGAACATGGACAGGTGATGTGTAGAAGAGAACTGCAGATGCTAGTTAACATCGAAAATAGACACAAAATGCTGGAGTAATTTAGCTTTCCTGGAGAGAAGGAATGGGTGACTTTTCAGGTCGTGACCCTTCTTCAGACTGCTCTGCCCGACTCAAAATATCACCTATTTTTGTTCAAGAAGGAACTGCAGATGCTGGAAAATCGAAGGTACACAAAAATGCTGGACAAACTCAGCGGGTGCAGCAGCATCTATAGGCAACGTTTCGGGTCTGAAGAAGGGTTTCGGCCCGAAACGTTGCCTATTTCCTTCGCTCCATAGATGCTGCTGCACCCGCTGAGTTTCTCCAGCAGTTTTGTGTACCTATTGATGTTCTCTGTAAATGCTGCCTGATCCATTGAGTTACTCCAGCACTTTGTGTCAATATTTGAACCTAGGCAAATTGAAATGAATCCAGAAAGTATTGTAAACACTCAGCAAGTTAGGTAGCAATGCAGAGAGGAGTAGCTAAACTTTCACATAGGTGGTCTATCATTAAACTATTTTGGATTAATTGAGAGCTCCAGACATCTGGCCTGACAAGTTGAATAGTTGTAACATTTCTGTTTATACAATTCCAGCATCTGCAATATTTTTCTCTGGAAATTAAAAAAAGGTTTGGTATACATCGTTCATCTCATGAGAGTTTTGAGCTTATTGCTGCCCCTAAAGGTTTTCCAAAACTGTACAAATTAACACCCAATGATACCAGTGCTTATTTTTTAAGACTTTTGTTATCCTCTAAGCTCCTGCTAATGAATTCCTTGCACTCTGATGGGGCACGGGTTGAGTTGACACAATTTCTGTTCAGCACAGTGACGCAGCAGTACAGTTGGTGCTTTAAATGCCAGAGACCCGGGTTCGATCCTGTCTACGGGTGCTGTCTGTATGGAGTTTGTACAATCTCCCTGTGATCGCGTGGATTTTCTCCAGGTGCTCTGGTTTCCTCCCACACTCCAAAGACGTACAGTTTGTAGGTTAATTGGCTTTGGTACAGTTGTAAATTGTCCCTAGTGTGCGCCTCAAGGATAGTGCTAGTGTACGGGATGTTCGTTGGTCGGCATGGACTCGATGGGCCAAAGGACCTGTTTCTGAGCTGCATCTCTAAAGTAAAGTCTGGTTTTCCTCCCACTTTCCAAAAACGTGCAGGTGTGTAGGTTAATCGGATAGAGCTAATGTACGGGTGATCGTTGGTCAGTGAGGATTCGGTGGGCCGAAGGACCTGTTTCCACACTGCATCTCCAAAGTAAACTAAACTAAACTAAATGTATTCCTCACTGTACAGATGGAACTTTGAGCTAAATGATTTGTGTCTGATCAGGTTGGACACACATAGACTGTGTTTATGGAGCCCCTTGAGGCTGGGAGACCTGAGAGAAGTTTATAACATTATGAGAGGCATAGACAGGGAAGACAGTCAGAGCCTTTTATTAGCGTGGAAATGTCAAAGACTGGGGGAATACCTTTAAGGTGAGAGGGGAAAAGTTTAACGGAGATATAAGCAGGGCAAGTTACTTTACAGGGAGAGTGGTGGATGTCTGGAATTCTTTGCCAGGGCTGGTGGAGGAAGCTGATGCAATGATGACATTTAAGAGGTTTTTAGATAGGCACAGGGATAGGTGACGTTTCAGGTCAGAACTCTTCTTCGGACTGTCCTGGTTGAAAATGGGTCCCAACACGAAACCTCACCTCTCCATGTTCTCTAGAAATGCTGCCCGACATTTCCTGTCTGCACAGAGTTTGTACATTTTCCTTGGGTGCTCCGGTTTCCTCCCACACGACAAAGACATACAGGTTTGTTGGTTAATTGGCTTCGGTAAAGATTGTAAATAGTCCCTAAGCTGTAGGATAGTGCTAGTGCACGGGGTGGTCGCTGGTCGGCAAGGGATCGGTGGGCCAAAAGGCTGTATCTCTGAACTAAACTAAACATTGAGTTACTTCAACATTTTGTGTCAATATTTACACCTCGCTGTACTCAGGCAAATATAAGTTGAAATAAAACAAGAACATGTTGGAAATACTCAGCATGTTAGGCACCAGACATGTGGAGAGAGGTCAACTTTCACCTAGGTGGTCTTTCATTACACCCTTTTGGATTCATTGAGAGCTCCAGAGATCTGGCCTGACTTTGAATAGTGCCAACATTTTCTGTTTATAGATCAAATTTCCCGCAACTGCAGTATTTTTCTCTTGAAAGATAAAAGATATTTGGTTTTATTTTTCTTCAATTCCTTGAGAGTTTATAACTTATTGTGACATTTGAGAGAGGCTTTTAGATAGGCACCAGGATATGAATGGATTGGAGGGATATGGATCAGTGGTGAGGAGATTAATTTAACTTGGATTGGTGGACATTATGGGCTGGAGGGCCTGTTCCTGTGCTGTTTCATTTAATTTAATTTCCTATAGTTAAGTTTAGTTTAGTTTAGTTTAGAGATACTGCACGGAAACAGGCCCTTCAGCCCACTGTGTCTGCGCCGACCAGCGATCCCCGCAAGCTAACACTATCCTCAACACGCTAGGGACAATTTACAATTTTACCAATCTAATTAGCGTATAAACTGTACGTCTTTGGAGGAAACCTGCAGTCCCGTGAGAAAACCCACGCAGGTCACGGTGAGAACGTGCAAGCTCCGTACAGACAGCCCCCGTAGTCAGGATTGAACCCGGGTCTCTGGTGCTGTAAGGCAGCAACTCTACCGTTGCGCCACCATGCTGCCTCGTGCTGTATTGTTTTATCTTCTACCTGTGTTGGGTACCAAAGTAAAACCACAATCTCAACCTTCTCCCAGTTCCTCTGTATTGATACTGAAAAGCAAAGTCTACATCGGAAGTCTACATCTCACTTCTGGTCTTCACAATCCCCCTTCAACTGGGTGGAATTTCCTGAAGCTGGTATCTATTGCTATGGTTGCCCAACTGGAATCTTTAGGGAATACTGGAGACCCGACCTTTTTCTCGTCGGGTTTCTGTTGTCGTTGGGGCAGCAACGAGGAGCGGCCTCCAACAGGAAGAAGCCGGGGACTCTGGTGCTACTCACCGTCGCCGTCGCGGGGCTGGCCGAGTCCGGAGCGGTTGGAGCGGTGGAGGAGCGCTGCTGCTGCTGCTGCTGCTGCCGATGCCGCTGCTGAGTCGGAGGCTGCTACTGCGGGTCTGCGGACAGCGGCGCCGGGAGCCCGCGGATCCCTGGAGAGAGACCGCTTTACGGGGCTCCTGCAACGGCGAATTCTCCCGCCCGTGTTGCGGGGTTGAAGAGCTCCTGGAGCGGGGCCTCACTACACCGCCCCGCGCGGCTGGAATGGCCGCGGGACTTTGCGAGCGCACACCGGGGGCTCCAACACCAAGACCCGGTGTGCGACCTCGCACCACCCGGCGTGGCTTCAATGGCCGCGGGACAATCGCCATCGCCAGCCGGGGGCTTTGACTTTGACTCTGACATCGGGGGGGGGGGGAGAGTGCAGTGGAGAGATAAGTTTTTTTTGGCCTTCCATCACAGCTATGTGATGGATGTTTATGTAAAATGTAATTATGTTGTGTCTGGGTCTATTTGTGTGTAATGTGTGGCTGCAGAAACGGCATTTCGTTTGGACCTCTAGGGGTCCAAATGACAATTAAATTGACTCTCTAAGACTCTCTCTAAGACTCTAAGAATGGGGTATTCCCTCTACCATCATAGATGAGGCCCTCACTCTTGTCTCCTCGGTACCCCGCAGCTCCGCCCTTGTTGCCCCTCCCCCTGGTCGCAATCGAGACAGAGTCCTCCTAGTCCTTACCTTCCACCCCATCAGCTGTCGCAGGCAACACATAATCCTCCGAAATTTACACCACCTCCAACAGGATCCCACCACGAGCCATATTTTCCCATCTCCATCCCTTTCTGCCTTCCACAGAGACCGATTCCCTCTGCAACTCCCTGGTTAACTCATCCTTTCCCACCCAAACCCCCCCCTCCCCAGGAACCTTCCCCTGCAACCGCAGAAGATGCAACACCTGTCGCTATATAGTACCTCCTCCCTCGACTCTGTCCAGGGACCCCGACAGTCCTTTCAGGTTAGGCAGAGGTTCACTTGCACCTCCTCCAACCTCATCTACTGTATCCGTTGTTCAAGATGTGGACTCTTATACATCGGCGAGACCAAACGCAGACTGGGCGATCGTTTCGCGGAACACCTTCGCTCAGCCGCCTGAACCAACCAGATCTCCCGGTTGCTGGACACTTTAATTCTCCTTCCCATTCCTACACAGACCTTTCTGTCCTTGGTCTCCTCCATTGTCAGAGTGAGGCTAAACGCAAATTGGAGGAACAGCATCTCATATTTTGCTTGGGCAGCTTACAGCCCAGTGGTATGAATATTGATTTCTCTCACTTCAGGTAGCCCCGGCATTACGTCCCTCTCTCTCTATCCCTCCCCCACCCAAGTCGCACTAACTTCACATTGTCACGCTACAAACAGCTTACAATGTCCTTTATCATCGTTACTTTTTTTGCATATCTTTCATTCATTGTTCTTTATCTCTCCACATCACCATCTAAATCTCTCGTTGCCCTTATCCCTAACCAGTCTGAAAAAGGGTCTTGACCCGACACGTCACCAATTCCTTCTATCCAGAGATGCTGCCTGTCCCGCTGAGTTACTCCAGCTTTTTGTGTCTATCTTCGGTTTAGCCCAGCATCTGCAATTCCTTCTTACACATTGCACAAGGACCTGTCCCATTTGGGCGTGATCTGCGCGTCATTTACGCGTCACGACGTACAACGCAAGCGCCATGATGCGCACGTTATACGCGCATGGCATGCATTACGCGCGCATGATGCATAATGACGTAGGCAGTGACGCGCACGGCGCCTCAAGATTTTGGGATTCACAAAATCTTCGCTCGCCACCTGCGTGATGCACAGATGATGCCCAAGGGTGCCAGGCCCTTAAGTCCTCGCTCTCTGCATCTGAGTTTGATGATTAACTTCAAGGGCAAATATTGGATCTACTGAACTAAGAATTCACTTCTCAGGACACAAGTTAAAATGAGTCACTGGATCAACACAATCAGCAAACAAATTGCTATTGTTACGGCTAAATTACTTTGACAATGAGATGCCTTTCGGAAACACGAGAGTGCAGATGCTGGAACCTTGAGCAAATACAAAATTGCCGGAGGTACCCAGTGGGTAAGAAATGGACTGACGACATTTCACGTTGGGGCTGTTCTTCTGACCCAAAACCGTCTGTCTATTTCCCTCCACAGTCGCTGCCTGCCCGAGTTCCTCCAGCATTTTGTTTTTTTGCTCAAGATGTCTTTCAGACAGCATTGAAAAAACGGCGTGGTGCTTTTAAATTGAATGGTTGAACGACCTCCTATGGTGAAAACATTTTGATAATCTTTGCAGCTTATCTTCAACGTGGCAATGCACTTCTCCCCTGAGACCACCTGTGGGGATTCACAACTCCAATTGCTGGTTTGTGACTGGAGCTGTTGAATGAACCAAGACACATGAAGCACAAAGTATAGTGAAGAACAACTTTCTCAAAGTGCCGTATATAACCACGATTCGACACCATGTTCTGCGGTTCCTAGTTTAGTTTAAGTTTATTGTCACGTGAATCGAGGTACAGCTTTTATTGCGAGCTAACCAGTCAATGGAAAGACAATACATGATTACAATCGAGCCATCCATGCTGTACAAATACACGGTAAAGGGAATAACGTGAATACGGTTTAGAGCCAGTTAAAGCCAGTAAATTCCGATCATTGAGAGTCCGAGGGTCTCCAATGTTTTCGAAACAGGAATAAATTCCGGAAGGTTTCTTATCTATTGCCTACGACGAGCATATTCTTCATAGGGAGAAAATGTGCCAGGCTGTGGTCATGGAGTGGGAAGCAAAGCTGAAACATGCACTGAGGGAGAGGAGAAACAAGGAACAGCAGGTGCTGGGTAATACACAAAAGCACACAAAGTGCGGGAGTAACTCAGCAGGTCATGCAGCATCTCTGGAGAACATGGTGGCATAGTGGCGCAATGGTAGAGTTGCTGCCTTACAGTGCCAGAGACCTGGGTTCGATCACGACCACGGGTGCTTGTCTGTACGGAGTTTGTACGTTCACCCCGTGACCATGTGGGTTTTCTCCGAGATCTTCGGTTTCATCCCACACTAAAATGACGTGCAGGTTTGTAGGTTAATTGGCTTGGTATGAATGTAAAATTGTCCCTTGTGCGTGTAGGGTAGTGTTAATGTGCGGGGATCGCTGGTCGGTGCGGACTCGGTGGGCCGAAGGGCCTGTTTCCACGCTGTATCTCTGAAAATATAAAACTAAACTCTTTCTGAAGAAGGGTCTCGATCCGGAATGTCACCTTTCCACGTTCGCCAGAGACGCTGCCTGACCTGCTGAGTTACTCCAGCACTTTGTGTCCTTCTGTGAAAGGAGGCCCAAGACTGCAGCCAAGTTGGGCCAAGCCTGACAGCTTGTCTGAAAGTGGCATTGATGTCTCTTAGATTTCCTCAGACCACCCGCCTTACTGCTGGTTCAGTGTTTGAGCTGCCAACAACTTGTGGCTGGCCTGAAATGGAGACGTGTGTGTGCGTGTGCTTTTGAATATGGGGATAGGGCAAGGAAAGGAATTGGCAAGGTTAGCTGTGGGCCTGAAATGGCCCTCTGGCAACTTGTTGGGCTGGAAAAAGTGCTCCTCTTCCCCAGCTACATGAGAAAACATTAAAAAATATATATATTTTTAAAACTACTTAGTTAAGTTTAGTTTAGTTTAGAGATACAGCTTGGAAACAGGCCCTTCGGCCCACCGAGTCCCCACCGACCAGCGATCCCCGCATATTAACACAACCCTACACACACTAGGGATAATTTTACGTTTATACCAAGCCAATTAACCTACATACATGTACGTCTTTGGAGCATGGGAGGAAGATGAAGGTCTCTGAATAAACCCACGCAGATCACGGGGGGAACGTACAAACTCCACGCGTAGTCGGGGTCGAATGCGGGTCTCTGGCGCTGTATGGCAACATCGCTACTGCTGCGCCACCGTGACACCCTAAATCTGCAACATCTATTTGAAGAATCCTATCCAAAACAGGCTGATTCTTGCTTGTGCAATGAATGGGCAAAACAGGCTTTCCACCCTTCATTTATAAGCGTACAAGGTTGGAGTACTCTGAAGCTTTCTTGTGGCACTTGGCATTGATTCCAGAAAGTAGTGCATATTATTGCAATCTTATCCCCTGTGTATACTTGCTAGAGGGGGAGTGTGAGGAATGTGGACTCTATCAATTGGGAAGAGTAAAGTTAATTGTCACCATCCTAGAATCCTGCTCCCTAATTGAGATTAAACCAAAAGTGCTGCTCTTATATTGATCGTTGATTTATGCTTCTTTGGTGACTAAAGTGGCTTGTAAAATAACAACTCTGATCGATCCCAGCCCAGGAGTAAGGCCCGGGACCTCATGTTTAGTTTAAATTAGTTTAGTTTAGTTTAGTTTCGAGATAAAGTGCGGAAACTGGCCCTTCGGCCCACCTAGTCCACGCTGATCAGCGATCCCCGCACACAAACACTCCTACATACACCAGGGACAATTTGCAATGTTACCTAGCCAATTAACCTACGAACCTGTACGTCTTTGGAGTGTGGGAGGAAAGCGGAGCACCTGGAGAAAACCCACGTACAAACTCCGTACAGACAAGCAACTGTAATCAGGATCAAACCGGGGTCTCTGATGCTGTAAGGCAGCAACTCTACCGCTGCACCACCGTGCCACCATATAATGTAATGTTCTTTGTGGCTGAAGAACTGTGGTGCCCGAGAGCAAAGAGGGAAATTCTCTCTTGTGCCCTCAGTACAATAAAGGGTGTGCAACACAGTTAGAAGATCATTCATCACACAATTTTATTTCCCCACTGATATCTTGCAAAATATAATACCATGTTTGGGTTTGGCTTCAAGTTTGATGGGATGAGTAAGCCTGTAAAGCGTCTGGCAACTTTGTTGCGTCATCTTTTCCATTGTTATTCGATGTTATCCCTTTCCCACATCTATAAAAGAATGAAAGGAAACATTAATGCGAAGATCTTAATGGCCAACGTTAACCCTTTCAGCTTCCAACCCTAATTGCAATGAAAAAGTCAACTGAAAGCCAGATAATCAGGGAGTAAATTTGAGTTGAGTGTCTGATAGAGGCCTGGTTAGAGTGGATGTGGAGAGGATGTTTCCACTCGTGGGAGAGTCTAGGACCAGAGGTTGCAGCATCAGAATTAAAGGACATTCCT
Source organism: Leucoraja erinaceus (assembly GCF_028641065.1). Lineage (NCBI taxonomy): Eukaryota > Metazoa > Chordata > Chondrichthyes > Rajiformes > Rajidae > Leucoraja > Leucoraja erinaceus. The sequence continues at coordinate 48,392,786 of NC_073387.1, forward strand.
TTAGGAATGGGATGAGGAGGAATTTCTTTAATCAGATGATGGTGAATCTGTGGGATTCATTGCCACAGATGACTGTGGAGGCCAAGTCAATGAATATTTTTAAGTCAGAGATAGATAGATACTTGATTATTACAGGTGACAGAGGTTATGGAGAGTAGGCAGGAGAATGGGGTTAAGAGGAAGAGATAGATCAGCCAAGATTGAATGGCGGAGTAGATGATGGGCCAAATGGCCTATATTCTGATCCTATCATTTCTGAATTTATTATCACGTGTACTGAATTACAGTAAAAATATTTGTAGCATGTTGAGTGGCAAGAAATGAACACAATGGCAATGGTACACACTAATGCCCCTGTCCCACTTAGGAAACCTGAACGGAAACCTCTGGAGACTTTACGCCCCACCCAAGGTTTCCGTGAGGTTCCCGGAGGTTTTTGTCAGTCTCCCTACTTGCCTCCACTACCTGCAACCTCCGGCAACCACCTGCAACCTCCGGGAACCGCACTTACACCTTGGGTGGGGCGCAAAGTCTCCAGAGGTTTCCGTTCAGGTTTCCTAAGTGGGACAGGGGCATTACTCACTAATAATGGAAGAAGATGGGGATACAAAGCAGAGGACGGCTAAGGAACCTCTTGTCATCACTGCCACTGAATACAAATGTGGCTGATATTTTTCCTCACAAACACTTCCTATCCAATTTTTATATATCCATGGTATCCAAAAACGTTGCTGATATACACGTCCATGCACTTCCTCAAGATAGGTGCAGAAAACACAATTTCTGGGGCAGCACAGTGGCGCAGCGGTAGAGTTGCTGCCTTACAGCGTCAGAGAACTGGGTTTGATTCAGACTACGGGTGTTTCCTGTAATGGAGTTTGTACATTCTCCCTCAGACCACGTGGGTTTTCTCCGAGTGCTCTGGTTTCCTCCCACAATACAAATACATACAGGTTTGCAGGTTAATTGGCTTCGGTATGTTGTAAAATTGTCCCTAGTGGGGGTAGGTTAGTGTACGGGGTGATCGCTGGTCGGCGGGGAATCGATGGGCCGAAGGGTATTTTACCACGCTGCATCTCCAAAGTCGAATGTCATCCATGCTGACCAAAATGCCCTATCTAAACTAAATCCCATTTGGCCCAGATCCCTAAAGTAATCTAAAGTAAGGAATATTCCAATGAAAAATACCTATGACACTGTACTTGCACTAAAAGTTAAGAAACATACCAGAAAATCTTTCCCTTCTCTGTTATAAAGACATCATCTGATAGTGGTGAGTGATTGATTATTCATTGAGAATGTCCCTATCTCAAGGGATTTTGAAGGAAGCACTGAGCTGAAGCCAAAGCGTTCCCACAGGAAACAAAGTCTACTAATTCACCCTTGCGAACTTCCTGACGAAGATGAATAGAATAGTTTTGGCAGAGACTGGGAAGCAATTTGCCTGCCCTTCGTTTCCAGTGAAGCAGTGGCCTGTTTGTGTACAAATGCACTTTTCAGATTAACTGACCACTCAGAACTTTCAAGAGAAGTTGGAAAGTTTTGTCCTGTCCATGTGAAGCTGAGGAAAGCTCAGACTGACTACATTTGATGGATTGTTCTGAACCCATGACTGCATGTTTCCTCTGCCCTTCCCCGATGACCCATGGAATTACCAGCCTTGAGTAATCTTTTGAGTAATATTTAGTTTAGTTTAGTTTGGAGATGCAGCATGGAAACAGGTCCCTCGGCTCACCGAGTCCCAATCCCCGTACACTAGCACTATCCTACACACTAGGGACAATTTTCAATCTTTACCAAAACCATTTAAACTACAAAGCTGTACTTTGGAGTATGGGAGGACACTGGAGCACCCGGAGAAAACCCACGAGGTCACAGGGAGAATGTACGAACTCCATACAGACAGCACCCGTGGTCAGGATCGAACCCGGGTCTCTGGCGCTGTGAGGCACAGCGGTCTCTGCCGCTATGCCACCGTGCCGATGGTAGCACCTGGCACTGCATCGCCAACGTTCATTTAGACTGCAAGGAACTGAACTCCTGAGCACAAAAACAATAACCTTATTGCCTACAAATGTGGGATTTATTTTAAAATGAAGAATATATAAAATATACTGCAATATCGAAATGATATTGCATTGTGACTCACACCTCCAAACAAAACATATTGGTACTAAACTTCAGCAAGGTTTATACAATCTGACTGTTGTCTCACATGCAGTGAGTAAAAGTTGTTCGTCAATCTATAACTAGTTTTCAGTTTATTTTCTGCCAGGACCCATATATTTACACAGTAAAAATGTTTGGAGGTATTTACTTGAACTGTCAGTCTGAATTGACTTGAATTTAGCAAATGTTACAAACAAATCACAATAGTATAATGTACACGTTTTTGAATTTTGACATTTCCCAATTAATTATACCGTCGGAAATCATGAGAAATGAAAAACCCACTGAAGATGAGCAAATGAATGAATAATTAGTTTAGTATAGTTTAGTTTAGTTTAGTTTAGTTTATTGTCACGTGTACAAAGGTACAGTGAAATCCTTTTCAAGAGTTCAAGAGTTCAAGTTCAAGAGAGTTTATTGTCATGTGTCCCTGATAGGACAATGAAATTCTTGCTTTGCTTCAGCACAACAGAATATAGTAGGCATGAATACAGAACAGATCAGCGTGTCCATATACCATTATATAAATATATACACACATGAATAAATAAACTGGTGAAGTGCAAATAAACAGATAATGGGCTATTAATGTTCAGAGTTTTGTCCGAGCCGAGTTTAATAGCCTGATGGCTGTGAGGAAGTAGATATTCCTGAACCTGGTTGTTGCAGTCTTCAGGCTCCTGTACCTTCTACCTGAAGGTAGTGGGGAGATGAGTGTGTGGCCAGGATGGTGTGGGTTCTTGATGATTTCTTGCATGCTAACCAGTTAGTGGAAAGTTTATACATGATTACAATCGAGCCATCTAGATACAGATACATGATAAAGGAATAACGTTTGGTACAATTAAAAGTCCGATTAAAGATGGACCAAGGGTCTAGAATGAGGTAGGTAGAATGGGTCAGTTGCCTGATAACAACTCTACAGCCCTTCCCAAAGGCCCACCATTGTGCAGGTCCTGCCCTTGTTAGACTTTCCAAAATGCAACACCTCACACTTCTCTGTATTAAATTCCATCAACCCTTCCTCAGCCCACCTGGTTAACTATCAAGATCCGGCTACAAGTTTTGACAACCATCTTGACTATCTGCAATACCATCCTCTTTTATATCATCTGCACATTTGCTCATTTTGCCATGCACATTCTCATCCAAATCAGTGATATAGATGACAAACAGTAATGAGCTCAGCACCGAACCTTGAGGCACACCACTAGTCACAGGCCTCCAGTCCAGGAAGCAACCTTCCACCAACACCCTCTGCCCCCTTCCATGAAGTCATTTTCTGTCAATTCAGCTATCTTTCATCGGATCCGGTGGATGGTTAGATTGCATGTGAATGGGTGATCAGTGGCACGCATGGACTTGGTGGGCCAATGGCCTGTTTCCATGCTGTATCTAATTTATACTTTAGAGATACAGCGCGGAAATGTGACCTTCGGCCCACCGAGTCTACGCCAACCAGCGATCTCCCCAATCCTATCCTACACACAAGGGACAATATACAATTTTACCAAATCCAATGAACCTACATACCTGCACGTCTTTGGAGTGTGGGAGGAAACCATAGCACCCAGAGAAAACCCACGTGGTCTCAGGGAGAATGTGCCAACTCAATACGCACAGTACCCATAGTCAGGATGGAAACCCGGGTCACTGACACTATAAGGCAGCAATTCTACCACTGCGCCACTGTGCCACCCAACATAAATTCTCTAAGCTGCAGTGGAGCATAATGCGCCTACACCATTTTATCACTCACTTGACATGTTTGGCTTAGGATAGATTTCCGCCTGTGCATGTTTAATACCTTGAAATCTGTTTAATGGAGCTGATGGTTGCCCTTGTGATGAGTACAAGAATGTGGTTGGATGTGACTGTTTTTTCTCATAACACAGCCTGTCGACTCTCATAGTTTACATTAGTTCAGGACTTGGGTCAAGCACTAGGCTGCTGCTAACATACCTCCCACACTCTCCAGCGCGAGCCACCCGCCTCAACATAAATCACAGGGAAACGAGAAGGTGTGCAAACAAAATGTCTAATATGACTGCCTGCGGTCAGTGTTTAGCTTGCAAATGAAACTGATAATACCAACTGCCTACTCAGAGCAACAAAATATCCATCCGTGACTGTTAGCTTTGGTACTGAGCCATGCCAAGATGTTTGTTTGCAGGCCCCTGACTAAGATTTTTACACACTGTTCAAGCGTTTAGTGAACCATTGGCAACATGCTGACATTTTAATTACGGAGGCAGAATTTTAATCCTGTAATTTGTTGTGGCTCCCCCAATTTTACTTAGAAAAATTTTCAATGTCATTTGGGCAAGCGACTATGGTGGAAATGATAGGCTCAATGTTACAGGAGGCTAATCTTGCATGCCATTGCCACAGGGGGCAGATTTCTCAGACGTCGGTTAAACAAGGAAGGTCAAAATCTTGTCCAAACGTGATTTCAGAAATCGGAACTTGTCGAAAGTTCAGAGGACTATTTCATTTTTTTTTAAGTTTAGAGATTCAGCGCGGAAACAAGCCCTTCAGCCCACCGAGTCCGCACCGGCCAGCGATCCCCGCACATTAACACTACCCTACACACACACACACGGGACAATTTAACATATTTACCAAGCCAATTAACCTACAAACCTGTACCTGTACCTACAAACCTGTAGCGTGGATAGGGGAGAACCTGTGGATGTGGTGTATCTGGACTTCCAGAAGGCTTTCGACAAGGTCCCACATAAGAGATTAGTATACAAACTTAAAGCACACGGCATTGGGGGTTCAGTATTGATGTGGATAGAGAACTGGCTGGCAAACAGGAAGCAATGAGTAGGAGTAAACGGGTCCTGTTCACAATGGCAGGCAGTGACTAGTGGGGTACCGCAAGGCTCAGTGCTGGGACCCCAGCTATTTACAATATATATTAATGATCTGGATGAGGGAATTGAAGGCAATATCTCCAAATTTGCGGATGACACTAAGCTGGGGGGCAGTGTTAGCTGTGAGGAGGATGCTAGGAGACTGCAAGGTGACTTGGATAGGCTGGGTGAGTGGGCAAATGTTTGGCAGATGTAGTATAATGTGGATACATGTGAGGTTATCCATTTTGGTGGCAAAAACGGGAAAGCAGACTATTATCTAAATGGTGGCCGATTGGGAAAGGGGGAGATGCAGCGAGACCTGGGTGTCATGGTACACCAGTCATTGAAGGTAGGCATGCAGGTGCAGCAGGCAGTAAAGAAAGCGAATGGTATGTTGGCTTTCATAGCAAAAGGATTTGAGTATAGGAGCAGGGAGGTTCTACTGCAGTTGTACAGGGTCTTGGTGAGACCACACCTGGAGTATTGCGTACAGTTTGAAATGAAATGAAATGAAATGAAATGAAATGAAAAAATGATGAAAATGAAATGATTCAATTTATTGTCATTGTCAGTGTACAGTACAGAGACAACGAAATGCATTTTTAGCATCTCCCTTGAAAGGGAGACACAGGGCGTCGCGGTGTGCCCGCGCCTGCCGCCGTAACATTCCATTACAGGCAAAGGTGGGTGAAGTGTCTTGCCCAAGGACACAACGACAGTATGCACTCCAAGCGGGATTTGAACCGGCTACCCTCCGGTCGCCAGCCGAACTCTTAGCCCATTGTGCTATCTGTCGTCCTGGTCTCCAAATCTGAGGAAGGACATTATTGCCATAGAGGGAATGCAGAGAAGGTTCACCAGACTGATTCCTGGGATGTCAGGACTGTCTTATGAAGAAAGACTGGATAGACTTGGTTTATACTCTCTAGAATTTAGGAGATTGAGAGGGGATCTTATAGAAACTTACAAAATTCTTAAGGGGTTGTACAGGCTAGATGCAGGAAGATTGCTCCCGATGTTGGGGAAGTCCAGGACAAGGGGTCACAGCTTAAGGATCAGGGGGAAATCCTTTTAAAACCTAGATGAGGAGAACTTTTTTCACACAGAGAGTGGTGAATCTCTGGAACTCTCTGCCACAGAGGGTAGTTGAGGCCAGTTCATTGGCTATATTTAAGAGGGAGTTAGATGTGGCCCTTGTGGCCAAGGGGATCAGAGGGTATGGAGAGAAGGCAGGTACGGGATACTGAGTTGGATGATCAGCCATGATCATATTGAATGGCGGTGCAGGCTCGAAGGGCCGAATGGCCTACTCCTGCACCTAATTTCTATGTTTCTATGTACGTCTTTGGAGTGTGGGAAGAAAACTGTGATCCCGGAGAAAACCCACGCAGGTCACGGGGAGAAGGTACAAACTCCGTACAGACAGCACCCGTAGTCAGGATGGAGATCAGGTCCCTGGCGCTGAAAGGCAGTAGCTCTATCGCTGTGCCACCGTGCCGCACCAGTTGGTGATAGGATAGAAACATAGAAACATAGAAATTAGTTGCAGGAGTAGGCCATTCGGCCCTTCGAGCCTGCACCGCCATTCAATATGATCATGGCTGATCATCCAACTCAGTATCCTGTACCTGCCTTCTCTCCATACCCTCTGATCCCCTTAGCCATAAGGGTCACATCTAACTCCCTCTTAAATATAGCCAATGAACTGGCCTCGACTACCCTCAGTGGCAGAGAGTTCCAGAGATTCACCACTCTCTGTGTGAAAAAGGTTCTTCTCATCTCGGTTTTAAAGGATTTCTCCCTTATCCTTAAGCTGTGACCCCTTGTCCTGGACTTCCCCAACATCGGGAGCAATCTTCCTGCATCTAGCCTGTCCAACCCCTTAAGAATTTTGTAAGTTTCTATAAGATCCCCTCTCAATCTCCTAAATTCTAGAGAGTATAAACCAAGTCTTTCTTCATAAGACAGTCCTGACATCCCAGGATGGTGTATGTTATTCCCATGCTGTAAAATGACATTTTCTACTTCTACAACTAAGTGTTCGTTATATTTCCATTATTCCGTTTTGCAGACATGCCCTTCAGTAGTCTGTTGCTGCAAAAATAGACAACATCTACATGCACTCAACACAGAAGTGCCCGGCAACACAGAATACATTCTGTTTACCATATACTACACTTGCCAATGACGTCCTACTGGACAATTTTACGTGCACATTCAATCTCGTAAAGCTTAAATAATGCACGTTATGGAGCTGATTTTACTTTTGATTGTCATTTACTCAGAGACGATGAAACGATATATGCATTTCTTTTAAAAAGGGGATTACATGTTGAGAATGTCCCAAATGTGTTTTCCTCTGCCACTTTTGCGGGCTGGAAGAGTCTGTGTACCACGTGGAGTGCGTGACGCTGCAGCCACTGTTTGAATACCTAAAGGGGCTGCTCCTTGCCTTCTGGCTGCATTTTTCACCCACCATCCTCATCTTTGGACACCCTGTGCGTAGGGGAGAGGGTAGGGCTGAAGATGTCCTGGTTGTGTTGCTCCTGGGCCTGGCCAAGTTGACCATCCGCGAGTCAAGGCGCCAGAGGGTGGAGGGCTCTACCCGAGCCGGCTGCCTGCCCCTTTCCGGGGATACGTCCGTGCCCGGGTGCAGATGGAAAGGGAATACGCCCTGTCTACGGGCACCCTGAGGGAGCTCCGTGACCGCTGGGCACCGAGGGGGGTTGAATGTATCCTGGACAAGGATCGCAATATAGTTGTTTAGCAGTTGCTTAGCATATTTGTTCGTCTTGTATTATGGTGGTGTTTTGTTTTATTGTATTGTAAATACTATTTTAATATTTGAATAAATATTTTTGATTAAAACATTTTTTTTTAAATATAAAAAAATGTGTTTTCCTCATCCACTACGGTTTGCAGATAGACTGTTTATGTTGGTTTACCAAATATTATAGCAGTAGGGTTGTGACCAATGGCCCAAATCATAAAATAGTCCCTTGTTTCAAGAAGTCTGCAGCAGCCCATATGTTAGAATAAAGGTGTCTGTGAAGACTAATAAGGAATGTTGGAATACAAAGTGGGGGACTGTGGTTCACATTAAGTATGGTTACGTGAGAATTGCGATGTACTCCTCCTCCCTCCATCGACTGAATATTTTTGGGGTTTTACTGTGTGCATCGGACAGGAAGGCAACTCAAGCAGTCAAAATTAAAAATTATTTTGCTTTCAACCTTCCGAAGGCCAGTTTATCAGAAGGAAGTTTCCTGTAATGGGGGAAGGAGGGGGAGGGGTGGGGTGGAGGAGGGAGATGTCAGAACTTGGAATACTTTCAAGAACTGCAGCTCGAAGCACGAAAGCAAATCAGAAATACTGCAGGAAGCCTAAAATAGTGTGAGCTTCAACTTTCAAAATTGCTGAAGCCGAATGGTTGCAAAGTGCTGTTGGATTTTTTAAAATGTATCTGAATTAAATTTGCAAAGACAAGAAGTTTTTTAATTTCACTGGAATATAAATGAAAGAATTGACAAGTGAAAAACAACAAAGTAAAAGTGGATGGGCGTGTTGCAATGAGTATACTCACTGATGTTATGCAGTTCCCATTTTGCCTTGGCACCCGCAATGAAATATGACTGCTTCAGTTAAATGACCAAACCTGAATACTATTCCAATTCTCTGCAACTTCTCTCAATCACCCTTGCAGACTGAACTTCCAGTTGATTTTTCATTTAATTCTCTATTCCAATCCCAGTCTGACCTCTCATATGTATTTCCAATAAGGTCCAGTGGAAAGCCTTTCAGACTTTAGAGATGCAGTGTGGAAACGGGTCCCTCGGCCCACCGACCGAGTCTGCGCTGACCAGCGATCACTAGCACCACCCTACACAATAGGGACAATACATTTTAAAACTTTTTTATTTGTCTCCCTCTCTGCATAGTTTCTATTTGTCTCTCTGTCACTGTCTCTACCCCTGTCTCCGTCTGTCTATCTATCGCTATTGGAACCTATTCCAAATACATCAGTTGCAATAATGAATATCTCAACTAGCAGCACCGGCACTTCTTATTCAGTTTCTTCTGCTCTCTACCCTTTCAAGTCAAGTGTTTATTTTCATATGCACAAGTATGGGGAGGTGCACACACAATAGAAATCTTGCTTGCAGCAGCATCGCTGGGGCATAGACTCAGCCAATGCACAACAACAGAAATTATCCAAGGCAACATCATGAAAAGGAATGGGCAAAAAAACGCAATATTAGTGCAAAACACAGTTAGAAAACAAGTCTATGGCAGAGCGAGAGGTGGTCCACTGTATTTCATGGAGATGTTGCCAAACCAGGCTCTGATGCACCCCCGATAAGATGCTTTCTACAGCGCAGAAGTTGGTGAGGGATGTTGCATACATGCCTTCGAAGGACGTAGAGACATTGGGGTGTTTTCTTGGTGTAGGAAGGAACTGCCGATGCTGGTTTACACTGAAGATTGACAAAAAATGCTGGAGTAACTTAGCGGGACAGGCAACATCTCTGGAGAGAAGGAACGGGTGACGTTTCGGGTCGTGACCCTTCTTCAGACCTTTTCCGGGCTATAGCTTTGATGTGGCTGGTCCAGGACAAATTGCTGGCGATATTTATTCCGAGGCATTTCCTTGCAAACTTTCTTAAACAGAAGCAGAACATTAGCCGTCCATCAGTCTTCTGGCACCTGCCAAGTGACTTTCGATGATACAAGTACTCTACCAGTACCCCTGCAATTTCTTTCCCATCTTCCCACTATGTCCTCGGATACACTTGATCAGGTCCCATGGATTTATCTGCCTTAATCCGTTATGGGGAGAAGGCAGGAGAATGGCATTAAGAGGGGAAGATTGATCAACCATGATTGAATGGCAAATGGCCTAATTCTGCTCCAATCATTCATGAACTAATAAACTTCTGTAACGTTAACTCTCTGAAAATTAATATCTATTAATTTTCCCAAGTTCCCCAGCATTCGTGATAAATGCAGAAGAGGAATATTATAGACAATAGACAATAGGTGCAGGAGTAGGCCATTTGGGCCTTTAAGCCAGCACCGCCATTCACTGTGATCATGGATGATCATCCACAATCAGTAACCCTGTTCCTGCCTTCTCACCATATCCCCAGACTCCACTATCTTTACGAGCTCTATCTAATTCTCTTGAAAGCATTCAGAAAATTGTCCCCCACTGCCTTCTGAGGCAGAGAATTCCACAGATTCACAACTCTCTGGGTGAAAAGGTTTTTCCTCATCTCCGTTCCATGCCCATCTCCTGTGCCTCCACATATAAACATAATCCTTAATCTCTAAAGGGAGACTATTCCCTAGTTTTAGTTTTACTCTTAAAATATTTGTCGAATCTCTTTGGATTCTGTTTAACCAATGCTTTCTTATGTCCCTTTTTCTGACCTGATTTCTCATTTTACTATAATTAATGATGTCAATGAATGTGAACTTTCTTCCCTGCTGTTTGAAAGGTCATTAATCTTAAATATTTACTTCATTTCTCGAGTCACGCCTTCTAATCCTAACCCTTCCTGCATTTTTTAAATAAACAGATAGAGCCATAGAGTGGTGCATGCATCCATGTACCTGTCCACGTGTCTTTCAGATGTTGTTATTTGTGGGCCCCATCAATGTCTTGTACATCTGGAACATAAACGAATAAATCTTTCTTCTTCGCCAAATTTCCAACTATGCACATCTACCCCTTGATCCCTCTGGTCTGTAGCAGTCCCCAAGGCCTTATCATTCACTGTGAAGATCCTGCCTTGGTTTGACGTCTCAAAATGCAACGCATCCCACATGCTTGACCTCCATCGTGTAGAGATTTAATGAATGCTATTTTTGTCATCAACGGGAGTGGTGTTGATGTAAAAAATAAACTGCTGGAAGAATTCATTGGGTCAGTCAACATCTGTGGAAGGAAATGGACAATGTTTTTAGGCTGGGCCCCTTCTTTAGACCTCCCCCTCCATCGCCCATTCCCCACATGATCTTATATACCACTATATGATCACCACTCATCGCCCTGCGCTTCAAGGAACAAAGTCCTAGCCCGCCAAACCTCTCCCTATAGCTCTGGCCCTCAACTCGCTGCACCATCCTTGTAAATCTCTAACTTCAAGTAACCCCTACTTTCCTTCTCTCTCTGTCCCTCTCCTACACTAGTTCTCTGACTAGTTTCACTGTCCTCTTGATTAATGTTGCTGATTGTAGGCCTCGTTGTCACCTTCCCCTCAGCCACCAATGAACCATTCTCATCATGTGCTTTGATCTGTCATTTTCACATCTTGCCCTTCCACAAATATCTGGTCTCCCTCTTCCCTGACTCTCAGCCTGAAGAAGGGTCTTGACCAGAAACGTCAACCATCCCTTCTCTCCAGAGATGCTGCGTGACCCTCTGAGTTACTGTAGCATTTTGTGCCTATCTTCGGTGTAAACCAACATCAGCAGTTCTGTCCTACACTTATCAACATCCTTCCTATAGCAGGGTGATCAAAACTAAAGGCTGTACTCCAAATGCGACCTCACCAACATTTTGTACAATTGGGTTTTAGACAAGATTTTAAACAGAGTTTTAGACAAGGCGTGTATTCCCTAATGTAGAAGAATAAGAGGCGATCTCATTGAAATGTACATGCTAACTGTTGGGAGAATGTTTCTCTCTCTGAGAAGCCATGGACCAGTACAGGGCAGCAAGGTGGCGAAGTAGTAGAGTTGCTGCCTCACAGCCCCAGAGACCCAGGTTCAATCCCGACTACAGGTGTTGTCTGTACAGAGTTTGTATGTTCTCCCTGTGACTGTGTGGGTTTTCTCCGGATGCTCCCCAGTCCTCCCACACTCCAAAAACGTACAGGTTTGTAGGTTAATTCGCTTCAGTAAAATTATAAAATTATAAAATTACAATTACACATCCCTAGTGCGTGTAGGACAGACCTAGTGCACAGTGCAATCGCCGGTCTGTTTCGAAGGGCAAGTTTCCACGCTGTATCTTTAAAGTCTAGTCTAAAACATGGATCCCGAGCATCGGATACTTGAGTATAAAGTCAGGGATATATACAAAGTCACATTGAGTCGACGTTTCCCCATTGCAGATCAGTCATTGGGAAGAGAAAACTAATGAGTCTGACTTCTTCAAATGCACTCTCCAGCCCTGCTGTAAATGGAGTGGAAACCATGCCGAGCATGCTTGCAATTTGTGACACAGGTGACACAGTCAGTGGGAAGTGCACTCACAGCATCAGGTTAAATAGTCCAGTGCTTCAGGACGTTGACTCTAAATCAGGTTTGGTCTTCACAGGGAATCGTTTCTATATAACTAGACTTGTTGAAGGTCGATTTTTAAATCTGCTGAAAATTGTAATGGAAGAGAATTTCAGAAAACAACATTTCTATGTTGTAAATTACAGTGTTGCCTTACAGCGGCAGAGACCTAGGTTCGATCCTGACTATGGCTGCTGTCTGCACGGAGTTTGTACGTTCTCCCTGTGACCGCGTGGGTATTCCCCGGGTGCTCCAGATTCCTCCCACATTCTAAAGACGTGCAATTAGATCCTAAACCGAGTTCAGACAGGAGTAGTCTGGAGACTGGGTGTGCCGGTGACCGGAAATGTCCTCGTTCTTCAGGGAACAGAGATTCCCCTCCGCCACCATAGATGAGGCTCGCACCAGGGTCTCATCCATTCCCCGCAACACTGCTCTCTCTCCCCATCCCCGCACTCGCAACAAGGGCAGAGTCCCCCTGGTCCTCACCTTTCACCCCACCAGCCGGCAAATACAACACATAATCCTCCGCCATTTCCGCCACCTCCAACTTGACCCCACCACTCGCCACATCTTCCCATCTCCCCCCGTGTCTGCCTTCCGCAAAGACCGCTCCCTCCGCAACTCCCTTGTCAATTTTTCCCTTCCCTCCCGTACCACCCCCTCCCCGGGCACTTTCCGTTGCAACGGCAAGAAATGCAACACCTGTCCCTTCACCTCCCCCCTCGACTCCATTCAAGGTCCCAAGCAGTCGTTCCAGGTGCGACAAAGGTTCAGCTGTATCTCCTCCAACCTCATCTACTGCATCCGCTGCTCTAGATGTCAGCTGATTTACATCGGGGAGACTAAGCGACGGTTGGGCGATCGTTTCGCCGAAAACCTCCGCTCAGTCCGCAATAACCTACCTGAACTCCCGGTGGCTCAGCACTTCAACTCCCCCTCCCATTCCCAATCTGACCTCTCTGTCCTGGGTCTCCTCCATTGCCAGAGTGAGCAACACCGGAAATTGGAGGAACAGCACCTCATATTCCGCCTGGGCAGCTTGCATCCTGATGGCATGAATGTTGAATTCTCCCAATTTTGCTAGCCCTTGCTGTCTCCTCCCCTTCCTTAACCCTCGAGCTGTCTCCTCCCATCCCCTCGCCCTTGGGCTCCTCCTCCTCCCCTTTTTCCTTCCTTCTCCCCTCCCACCCCCCATCAGTCTGAAGAAGGGTTTTGGCCCGAAATGTCGCCTATTTTCTTCGCTCCATAGATGCTGCTGCACCCGCTGCGTTTCTCCAGCAATTTTGTGTACCTGTAATTGGAGACTTGCAGTTTAAGTTTTACAAGTGCAGCATGGAAACAGGCCCTTCAGCCCACCAAGTCCGCACCGACCGCCAATCACCCGTGCACCTGATCTCAGGCATGGAAATCGCTATCAAAACATGGGGAGGTGGGGGGGACACAATCTATTGGCGGCCACACGCGCGCGCGCGCACACACACACACACACACATACACACACACACACACACGCGCGCGCGCGCGCGCACATACACACACACACGCGCGCGCACACACACACACACACACACACACACACGCACACACACACACACACACACACACACACGCGAGGCTTCGGCCGTGGGCTATGTGGATGGTAACATCGGAAGCTGACCTGGTTGGTGACCGACTCCAGCAACAGCAGCTTCGTCCACCCCGAATCGTGGGGCTTGAATTGGCCCGTTCACGGGGGCTTTCATCAGCTGGCGGGGGCTTCAACATCGAGAGCCTCGATCGCCTCGATCGCCTCGATGCAGCAGTTTGATTTTAAGCCGTGCCGGGCGCTGAAAGGCACCGCGAACAGGCCGATTCAGCCCTTAGAAAGCTTCTGATGAAGTCCAGATTACAAAACATGGGGGGGAGAGGGGGGATTATCCCTCACCTCTCAAAGCATGGGGGGGGGGGATGTGACCTTCCCATCCTCCCAGGATTTCCGCCATGCCTGATCTATCCTACATGCTGGGGACAAATTACTGAAGCCAATTTACCTACAAACCTGCATGTCTTTGAAAAGTGGGAGGAAACCAGAGCACCAGGGGAAACCCACGCGGTCACAGGGAGAACGTACAAACTCCGTACAAACAGTACCCGTGAACCCAGGTGTCCAGCGCTGTAAGGCAGCAACTCTACCGCTGCGCCACTGAGTCAATTTGTTTTCCAATTGTGTTTTTTTATGCACAACCTTTTCTTTTCTTTCTCTGCCTTGTATAATTAATGGTTAGTGTGTTGAAATGTGATGCTGCTGTAGGCAAGATTTTTATTGCGACTACACCTCATTGTATTCGTGCATATGACAATAAATTCAACTTGACACTGACAATATGTTAAAATACTTTTTTAAAGAGCAAAATGTAGCTGGAGATGCAGAATTTTGCAATCTGCTTTGGATCGTAATGGATCCAGTCCATTGCCCAGGTCCGCTACCGATGAGACCCACAATCTGTAATGTCCCATGAGACAGAACAGGCCATGGTCAGTTGATCTCAAGGCTCTGAACCATGGAATGTCCCGAAAGCCTTTTGTCAGCTCACATCCATCATACAGTTGACTTGTTTTATTTGTATCCAATAATTAGTTAGGCGTAGAAATAGAAATAAAATAAAGAGGGAGTGAGAAATAGATGGAGAAAGGGATAGATAGTTAGAAATATAGAGAGAGATACACAGAGATAGATCAAGTACAATTATCTTTTACCCAGGGTAGGGAAACAAACAAATTAGGATATATGTTTATGGTGAGAGGGAGAAAATTTAATATGATCCTGAGGGGCAACCCCTTCACTCAGAGGACGATGAATATCTAGAACGAGCTGCCAGAGGAGATAGTTGATACAGATATTAGAACAGCATTTAAAAGGCACTTGGATGGGTGAATGGATAGGAAATGTATGGAGGGAAATGGGATTAGATTAGATGGGTGGCATTTTGAGTGTGTGGATGAGCTGGGCCAAAGGGCCAGTTTCAATGCAGTATGTCTCTATCCCTAAGAATGAACCCAAATTGCCATGATTTCAATCTAATCAGTCTATAGTCCTTCATTAGGACAGCACAGTTACGCAGTGATAGAATCACTGCCTTACGGTGCCAGAGACCCGGGTTCGATCCTGACTACGGGTGCGGTGCGTACCCCCGTGACCTGTGTGGGTTTTCTCCTGGTGCGCCAGTTTCCTCCCACATTTCAAAGACGTGCAGGTTTGTAGGTGAATTTGCTTTGGTAGAATTGTAAATTGTCCCTAGCGTGTGCGGGATAGTGTTAGCGTGCGGGGATCGCTGGTCGGCGCGGACTAGGTGGGTTGAAGATGTCAGTTTCCACGCTGTGTCTCTAAACACTAAGGGTGCCAGTACACATACCATCATTCCTTGCTCTTGGTGTCAATGGCAGACCATCCTGCCACAAACTGTGTAGGGCCCGACAGCCTAATGGGCTTGTCCCACTTGGCGGTTCTTTAGGCAACTGCCGACGACTGTCATAGTCATAGCAGGTCGCTGAAAAACCGGCGACAACCTCCAACAGCACCTACATCAGGAGAAGTCAAGCTATGCTCATTGGCGTTAAACCCACTGTTGCCGAAATGTTTTCAACATGTTGAAAATTTAGCGGCCTCAAGAAAGACGTTACGACTTTTTGTGCGACTGAGGAGACTACTCCCGGCGACCAGCGGCGAACATGTGGCGACAAACTAGTCGCCTGTAGTTGCCTAAAAAAATCGCCTATGTGGGACAGGCCCATAATTTACCTAATACATTTTATTTTATCGACAGGTGGCGCAATGGGCTAAGTGTTCGGCTGGCGACCGGAAGGTAGCCGGTTCGAATCCCGCTTGGAGTGCATACTGTCGTTGTGTCCTTTGGGCAAGACACTTCACCCACCTTTGCCTGTGTGTAAATGTAATGTAATTATGTGAAGCACTTTGGGGTCAATGCAAGTTGACTAAAAATGTGCTATATAAATAAGATTAAATATAATCTAAACTTTAGTAATCTTTCATTCCAAATTTTGAAACTCGAGTTTTGAACTTTTTAAAGAGGTGCCAGTGCCTTGTACCATCACATAGAACCATAGTCATAACGCACATAACAGGCCATTCGGCCCACCACATCCATGCTAACCATTGGGAATTCCTCTGATTTAATCTCATCTCCCAGAATTTATGCCTGGGCAATTTAAATGTTTGTCCAGACACATTAAACGCAGCCAATCAATCTGCATCCATCAGTTTCCCAGACGGTGTGTTCCAAGTACTCACTAAATCTACCACATCAATGTGTCAGGGTTCATAATTAACCAGACACTCAAGTGGACCCACCATATAAACACTTTGACTACAGGGGCACGTCAGAGGCTGGGTATCTTGTGGTAAATGATTCACTTCCTGACACTCCATGGTTTTTTCCACGATATTCAACATACAGGCCAGGAATGTGATGGAATATTCTCCACATGTCCGAACGAACGTTGCTGCAGGAAGTCTCTGGCGCCAAGTCGGCACCATCTAGGATGAAGCTGCCCGCTTGATTGGCATCTCAGCAGTCACCCGCAACCATCATCCCACCCAACATCATCACACTACGGCTGGAGGGTGTACCATCTGCTATTTGCACTTTCCACCCATGTGACATCTTCCACGTACACGTAGATCAGGTGGTCTCGCCCAGAGTATGGGAAATCGAGAACTAGAGGACATAGGTGAGGGGGTGAAAGATTTAATAGGAACCTGAGGGGGTAACATTTTCACGCAAAGGGTGGTAGGAGTATGGAACGAGCTGCCGTAGTTGAGTCAGGTACTTTCGCAATTTTAAGAAACATTTAGGCAGGTAGACGGATAGCATTGGTTTAGAGGGATATGGACCAACGGCAGGCAGGTGGGACTAGTGTGGATGGGACATGTTGGCCATTGTGGGCAAGTTGGGCCGGAGGGCCTGTTTCTATGACTCAATGCCTCCATCTCCAAAACCCATGATCACCCTAACCACCAATCTGAGATCCATGACCACCCACAATCCCATTGACTCACCCCACACCATCCCTACTCTTCATCCAATCACGACTCTAATCACCCATCGGTATGGAGAGAAACGGGGTCTGGCCAGACTTATCACGCCCCTCTTGGATATCGGGAGAGCATTGACAGGGGAGAGAAAAGACTTTGCCTTCCATCATGGATGGATGTTTGTGTGAATTAAATTGTGTGTATGTCTAGGAAATTGTCTTTGTTTGTATGGCTGTGGAAACAGAATTTCGTTTGAGCCTGGGGCTCAAATGACAATAAAATTGTATTGTATTGTATTGTTGACTTCCCCAACACATGACCCTATCAAGTCCCCACCATCGATACCCTGCTCTCACTTTCCCTGCCCGCTATTTGCCAGATCCCGTCATTGCCGGAGGTTGGACGTGTCCGTGGTGAGTGCTGGAGGTCAGTTGAGGACGCGCTGCTGAGAACAAAGAGGGGCCCAGCGTAGGGGGGGGGGGGCACCAAGAACCATGAGGGGCCATTAGGAACTGCATTGAACACCTTGTAAGCGCCCTTTACATGGTGACTCTTTGCATACTTTGCATATTGTACGCAAAACAAAGATTTTCACTGTGACTTGTCACGTGATAATAACGTAATAATCAATCAATCAATCAATCAATCAATCAATCAATCAATCAATCAATCAATCAATCAATCAATCAATCAACCAATCAATCAATCAATCAATCAATCAATCAATCAATCCCCACCTGTCAATCATGTGTAGCCTTCCCCCCAACACCCGGCCTTCAACCTTTACCACTGCTATACATAGAAACATAGAAAATAGGTGCAGGAGTAGGCCATTCGGCCCTTCGAGCCTGCACCGCCATTCATTGTGATCAAGGATGATCATCCAACTCAGTATCCTGTACCTGCCTTCTCTCCATACCCCCTGATCTCTTTAGCCACAAGGGCCACATTTAACTCCCTCTTAAATATAGCCAATGAACTGGCCTCAACTACCTTCTGTGGCAGAGAATTCCAGAGACTCACCACTCTCTGTGTAAAAAATGTTTTCCTCATCTCGGTCCTAAAGGATTTCCCCCTTATCCTTAAACTGTGACCCCTTGTTCTGGACTTCCCCAACATCGGGAACAATCTTCCTGCATCTAGCCTGTCCAACCCCTTAAGAACTGCCAGCACCCACTGTAACCTTGTCCTCCCATTCTGATCTGGAAACTCTCACCCTCCGAACCCTTAGGGCCTCTGTCCATTGCAATATCCTCACCTACCTGTGACCCTGGACCTATCTAATTCCCTTCACACTCATTGTACCAGCCAATTCAATAGCAACAAGCTCGGTGGAGAAGGGTCTTGACCCGAAACATCACCTTTTCCTTCTCTCCAGATATGCTGCCTGTGCCGCTGAGTTACTCAAGTATTTTGTGCCTTTCTTCGGTGTGCTTTGTGGACCAACACATTTACAAGATGTGGGCTTGTATCCAAAATGTTGGTGGATGTGGAATCTGTTTACTGTGTCTCTGCAGGCACGGAAAATAATTTAAGGCCAGTGAAATTCCAATAAAATTGCTACTGTGCTCGGCTATTAATTAAGGTTCTTAGAGATTTTATTAGAGGTAAAAAATAAGACTACTTGTGTTAAATTTCCTTTCCTGAAGCCAACCAGCTTTCTCTTGCTTCCAACTTCACGGTGCAATGCCAATCTCCTGTTACAGCTTCACAATAACTTCCTCGTTTCTTTCCAATACATTAAATATCTGTGTATTTCCATTGCCAGCTACTGTCCTTGCCATGGAAATACACAGAAAAGAGATTCAAATGTAGCTCTTTTAAAATAATTTTATATTGCAGCACTGTAGCTTTACAAAACTCTGGTTGGGCTGCGTTTGGCGTCTCTACAGAGTTTGTAAGTTCTCCCCGTGATCTGCTCTGGTTTCCTCCCATATTCCCAAAGAGGTGCATTTTGTAGGTTAATTTGTTGTGGTCAAATTGTAAGTTAACCCTAGTGTGTAGGATAGTGTTAGTGTTGGATACTGAACAGATCAAATAACTGAGACTATTTTATTTGGAATACATTTGTAGAAAAATAGGTCATACGTGAGGCTGACTATGAAAAGTGCCACAAATGCTGGAGTAACTCAGCGGGTAAGGCTTATATATATATCTATACACTAGACTAAGTGAAATATTAGAAAAGTTATGAAGGTTTAAAAAATCGTGAAATCAGCAGATTGGTCTTCTCGCCTGTCAGTCACCATGAAGATAAGGCCCTTTCCGTCACTGGCAGAGAATAATACCCCGGAGGCGGGGCTGAGTCCGTGAGCAGCGTGCGGGGAGTGAGCAGCGTGCGGGGAGTGAGTAGCGTGCGGGGAGTGAGTAGCGTGCAGGGAGTGAGCAGCGTGAGCCAGGAGCTCTTAAATTGAACCGGAAGTCTCTGAGTGAAGTCTGAGTGGGACCAGGAGCTGCCGCGTGAGGCTGAAAGCTGAAGGTGCAGGGTGAGCAGAGTGCGAGCTGCATCCACACCCCCCCACACCCCCCTTCCCACACCCCCCCCCCACACCCCCCCTTCCCCACACCCCCCTTTCCCCACAACCCTCCCACCGCCACGCCCCCCCCCCCCCCCACACACCCCCTCCCCTCCAGGAGAATGGTAAGGTGGCGAAAAATCATAGTGCTATCGTGTACCGTTTTTGCGCAAATCGGAAAAAAACGCAAAATCAGAAGAGCACAAGATTAGAGTTTTTGTTATGTATAGATAGAGGATATACAGTATGTGTGTCTTCTTTTTGCATATGGCGTGCATAGCCTAAAGTTGTAGGACAACTTGTTCTATTTGATCTTATTTGATTGTGCATGCCGGGTTGATTGCATTCGTCGAAACAGGGCGGACCACGTGAAGGTTGCAATCTTCCACCCCAGTATGTGTGTGTGTGTCTATACATAGTTGCACACATCCATTCAAACAAACATCAGATCCACACCTGACCCGGTGAGTTACTCCAGCACTTTGTGTCTTTTTTTTTGTAAACCAGCCTTTGCAGTTCCTTGTTTCTACATTAGAAATGAAGTAAACTATTTAACTCTAAAGCAGATGTTGAACTTATCTTGGTGCGTGTCAAAGAAACATCTGTGCTTTGTGGTCATATTCCATGGGAAGTGCCCTATTCCTTCTCCAACTTTGTGCACACATCCCTATAAGCCCACATCTATTGTGTCTTTGTTTAAGAAGGAAGTGCAGATGCTGGAAAATCGAAGGTAGACAAAAATGCTGGAGAAACTCAGCGGGTGAGGCAGCATCTATGGAACAAAGGAAATAGGCAACGTTTCGGGTCAAAACCCTTCTTCAGACTGATGAAGGGTTTCGACCCGAAACTTTGCCTATTTCCTTCACTCCATCGATGCTGCCTCACCCGCTGAGTTTCTCCAGCTTTTTTGTCTACTTTCTATTGTTACTTTGCCTCTATTAGAAATAGATCTGTGGAGATGAGTGCAACGCATTGCCCATAAATATGAGGTGCCAAAAATAAAAGTACAACTAGTTTCTCCCCCGCAACAGAAAGTGAGAGATTTTGTGCATTTCTCCAGAAGTTCCTGACCCTCACCTCAAAACCGCTGAGTCGAGTTTGGATGGTTGTTTTTCGCTATGTTCATTTTGCCTGAGGCTGACTTGGTTAATGAATCCCTCAAATCCTATCGTTATGTTTGGAGAGTTTGGGTAGCTGCATCAAAACGGTTTAAAGATTCGAGCAGCTGGTGCTGGATGCTGTCGTGTTTGGTGCTGTGGTGTCCTGTTTGGTCCGTTGCTATGCCGTCGCTAGGCTTTGTCTCTGTCTACGTGGCTTGAGCTCAGATGTTATATATTCAACAAAGGATAATCTGATGGAAGTAAGCAGATGGTAGGAAATCAGTCCCGGAGGAGAAATTAGTCAAGTGTAATCATTGAGTGCATATTCTCATAAATATTGGAATATAATTTAGCTTCACATCCAAAGAAAGAAGGGTTCCATATTTTTTGCCATCAGGTAAACTTCACATCTGATTGTAGACACAAAAAGCTGGAGTAGCTCATTCAACAGTACAGGCAGCATCAGAGTCTGAAGAAGGGTCTCCACCCAAAATGTCTCTAACCTTACAGCTATTCCCTTTAACCTTACACCTAAGCCCTTTAACCTTACAGCTAAGCCCTCTACCCTTACAGCTATGCCCTCTAACCTTACAGCTAAGCCCTCTAACCTTACAGCTATGCCCTCTAACCTTACAGCTAAGCCCTCTAACCTTACAGCTATGTCCTCTAACCTTACATCTATGCCCTCTAACCTTACAGCTATGCCCTCTAACCTTACACCTAAGCCCTCTACCCTTACAGCTATGCCCTCTAACCTTACAGCTAAGCCCTCTACCCTTACAGCTATGCCCTCTAACCTTACAGCTAAGCCCTCTTACCTTACAGCTATGTCCTTTAACCTTACATCTATGCCCTCTAACCTTACAGCTATGCCCTCTACATACAATACAATTTATTTGTCATTTGGACCCCGTTGAGGTCCAAACGAAATGTCGTTTCTGCAGCCATACATTACAAAACGGAAAAGACCCGAGACACAACACAATTTACACATACATCCATCACATCGCTGTGATGGAAGGCAAAAAAAACTTATCTCTCCAGTGCACTTCCCCCCGATGTCAGAGTCAAAGTCAAAGCCTCCGGCGGGCGATGGTGATTGTCCCGCGGCCATTAAAGCCACGCCGGGTGATGCAAGGTCGCGCACCGGGTCTTGGTGTTGGAGCCCCGGCTGGCGCTCGCAAAGTCCCGCGGCCATTCCAAGCCGTGCGGGGCGATGGTAAATACCCGCTCCAGGTGCTCTTCAACCCCGCAACTCGGGCGGGAGAAGTCGCCGCTGCGGAACCCCCCGAAAAGCGGTCTCCCACCAGGGACCCGCGGGCTTCCGGTGTTGCCGTCCGCCAGACCCGCGGTTGTAGCCTCCGAATCTCCGGGGGTCGGGTCGCAGCAGCGCTCCACCACAGCTCCACCCGCTCCGGACTCGGCCAGCTCCGCGACGGTGAGTAGGACCGCAGCTCCGCAACTGGAACCCCAGGTCGTTCCTGTTGGAGGCCGCTCCACGTTGCAGCCCCAACGACAACGGAGACCCGACAAGAAAAGGTCGGGTCTCCCGTGCAGGGGAAAGATTTTAAAGTTTACCCCCCCCACACACATACCCCGACAAAAAAAATAATAAAAACTACATAGAAACGAGACAAAAATAATAAAAATACAGACGGACTGCAGAGGCTGCTGCTGACGAAAGTCGCGCCGCCCACCGAATCACAGCTATGCCCTCTAACCTTGCCCCCTAACCTTACAGCTATGCCCTCTAACCTTACAGCATGCCCTCTAATCTATGCCCTCTAATCTTACAGCTAAGCCCTCTAACCTTACACCTATGCCCACTAACCTTATAGGTTTGTGCTCTAGTGGTGGACATTTCCACCTTGAGGAAAAGGATTTGATTGTCTATCATATCTCTCACTACTTTATACACTCTACACCTGCACTGATGTAAAGCATTTGGTCAGGTTTGCATGCTTTCACAGAAAACAATCCAAGCCAAGGGTTGCACGGTGGTGCAGGGATAAAGTTGCTGCTTTACAGCATCACGGACCCAGGTTCGATCCTGACTACGTACACAATTTGTAAGTTCTCCCGATAACTTGCATGGGTTTTCTCCGGGTGCTCCGATTTCCTCCCACACTTCAAATATGTATAGATTTGTAGGTTAATTGGCTTTCTAAAATCGTAAATTGTCCTTAGCGTGTGCAGGATAGTGTTAGTGTGTGGAGGTCGCTGGTGTGGACTCGGTGGGCCGAATGGCCTGTTTCTGTGCTGTATCTCCAAACCAAACAAACTTATGTATGTATTGTTAGATCTATGTATCACTGTATGTAGCACGCTAGTACCTGCACAGATGTAAAGCACTTTGGTCAACGAGAGTTGTTTTTAAATGTGCTATAGAAATAAAATTGACTTGACTTGACAACTTGACTTGACTTGACAAACTAAACTAATCTAGCCAACCTCTCCTTGTAGTTGAGATCCCCTAATCCAGACAGCAATCTGGTAAACCTCCTTTGCACCCTCTCAAATGCTTCCACATCTTTCCTCTATTGAGGCGACCAAAACTACATGCCATACTCCAAATGCAGCCTAATTTGAATCGTACACAGTTGCAATATGACGTCCGAACGATTATACACAAGTTTGTATCTTTTGTGCAAATGTTTGTACTGCTAACTTTAATTTATCTATACCAGGTCTGATCTCATACACTTTTATTAAATCTCTGCTCATATTTCAAATGCAAAGAGAATAACCCCAGCTTCTTCAATCTAATCTGACATTTTAGATATTATATTTCTGCAACCAAAGTATTTAATCTTTTCTGGACACGCTCTGAATCTGGAGTCGATGTTTAGGGATCAGCCTTTGAAAAGCAGCCTGCCATCTGGAATTAATGGTAAAAGATGTGACCACAAGTCGGTATCTTATTACTGCACCTCATTGTATTCCGTATGGATTCCAGTACATCAAACCATTAAAGCCCTGTCCCACGGTACGCGTTCATTCTAAGAGCTCTCCCGAGTTTTAAAAAAATCAAACTCGTGGTAAGCATGGTGAATGAATGTAGCGGGTACATCGGAGCTCGAGTACATCACTTAGCGGCCCGTAACGCTAACGGCGGGCACTCGGGAAGACTCGCTAATGGCAGGTAAGCACGGGAAGACTCGTGAAGATTTTTCAACATGTTGAAAAATGTCCACGAGAGCCCCGAGTACCGACAAGTGGCCATCACCGTAAATCTCCGAGTTCAAATCAGGGCAAACTCGGGAGAGCTCTTGGAATGAACTCGTACCGTGGGACAGGGCTTTAACAACACATTGCCATCGTAATATCATGCTCTGCACTTTTTAGAAAGTAATAAATTGGTAAAAGAAATCTTTAAAGCAAATAATTTATAACAAATGTTTTACTTTCCTTTTCCACTCTCCCTCTCATCCCTGTGCCCCACCTGAATTTACATTCATTTCTCTCCTTCCCCCTCCCTTCTGCCCCCTTCCACCTGTATTCCTTCCTCTGTCTGCACACTTCTCATCTCTTCTATCCCTATCTCACACTTATTGTCTTTTCATCTCTGGTCTTTGTCAACCCATCTGCCTATTAAACCCCCCACTCAACTGCATCCACCTATCGCTCACCGGACTTTGCCTTGCTCCCACCTCTCTTCCAGCATTCCCCATCTCCCCACCGCAATCAGTCTGAAGAGGAATCCCGACCTGAAATGTCACCTGTTCATGTTCTCCAGGGATCGCTGCTTGACTCGTTGAGTTACTCCGGCACTTTGTGTCTTTTTTTTTGTTGTAAACCAGCACCTGCAGTTCCTTGCATCTCACTTTATTTTATTGTTGTTCTGGATATTTTCAAGTAAGTGGCGGTAGACTTTCTTCTTGAAATGCAAGACTCCAGCAGGTAAAAGTATGTCTGCAATGCTGTTAGCCAGAGAGTTTTGGAATCGGCAATTCTTGCATCTGCTTCATTAAAGGATACATCACAGGGGGAAATGGAGATAGTTATTTTGTACGAGGCAGGGGATGAAACTCTGGTGAGGATGCAATTACCATGTTCAGAATCTATTCAAAGTAACTGTTGCATCTTCTGTCTTTCAAGAGCCATCCCTTTTCTTGTTTCATTTTATAAATGTAATTAAAGTATATGACTGCCTTGTGCTTTTTAATTGGAAGGAATATGAATACTTGATTGTCATATGTGACTAGGCACAGTGAAATTCTTTGCTTGCAATGTATACAAATAGCAGCCACCTTCGGAACTGACAAAGTTACAAAGTGCGCCTTCTCCTCCTTTTATTCTACCCCTCCCCCCCCCCCCCACCCACATAGTAGTTCCCCCTAGTCGGGACCCTATTAGTCATTGTTATCCCCCCGCCTCCTAATCTAATTTACTTGTCATCTATTTTACGAAGTGTTTCAGTGAGGCTGGGACTATCCTAGTTGAGGCTGGGACTATCCCATCGTTTAAGAAACAGTTGGACAGGTACATGGATAGGACAGGTTTGGAGGGTTATGGACAGGCGCAGGCAAGTGGGACTAGAGTAGCTGGGACATTGTTGGCCGTTTTGGGCGAGTTGGGCCAAAGGGCCTGTTTCCACACTGTATCACTATGACTCTATGATTAACTACATGTTCATAAGTTCTAAGAGCAGAATTAAGCCATTTGGCCCATCGGGTCTACTCTGCCATTCAATCATGGATGATCTATCTTTCCCTCTCAACCCCATTCTCCTGCTTTCTCCCCATAACCCCTGACTCCCATACTAATCACATTTCTCATTTTATCTATGAGCCCGAGTGTTTTGGTTTCTATGAAGTCTTTCCTTGTTGACCCTTGCCTCAGATTGCTGACCAAAGGTACTTTTAGTCTTTATGTCTTTAAATAAAAATTCCTTCTGCCACTGAGACTCAGAAAAGCTCAGTGTAAAAAAACTCATTAAAATGCACACAATTCATATAAAGTGCAAATCACGTAAACAGTATTTCCAGTCTGATATTATACTGTAATATAAATAATTAATTATACTAATTAATCCTTTAATTAATTTTTAATTCAGTACGTTTTTATTTAGTTAAAATAATAAAGATTTTAAAATAAACATATAGCTACAAATAAAATATGGAAACACAAGGGTCTGCAGGTACTGGACACCAGTCCGAAGACAGGTCCCGACTCGAAACTACCTATGCATTCCCTTTACCTCCCGCTGAGTTCCTCCACTACTTTGAGTTTTACCAAAATATATATTTTCTTCTCTGAATGCAAGCCTACAAAAAAGCTTGCGGTATTGTTTTATGTTAGTGAAAGTGTTCTTTCTTCAACGTACGACATAAAACATTACACAGTACAGCACAGGAACAGGTCCTTTGGCTCACAGTGTATAGAGCCCTTCTGCAACAGATTGGCTCCACCAAGGAGCAGCCAAAGGAGACCCATTTTCCCTGTGTCTATCAAACTGGACAATTCCTCCCCCTTCTGTTGTGGGGTAGATTGACTTTGGTAATGATTATAAATGTAGGATAGTGTTAATGTGTGGGGATTGCTGGCCGGTGCGGACCCGGTGGGCCGAAGGGCCTGTTTCCCGTGCAGTATCTCTAAACTAAGACTAAAATGAGCATTCTCCAACTTTTCTATTCCTGAACCAATTAGTTTATACACCTCGCCTGAGGAAGGGTCATGACAAAATTTACAAAAAGGGTTGAAAACTGAAAAGGGTTGCAGGGTAATTGTAAAATTGTCCCTGGCGTGTGTAGGATAGTGTTAATGTGCGGGGATCACTGGTCAGTGTGGACTCGGCGGGCCGAAGGGCCTGTTTCCGCGCTGTATCTCTAAATTAAAAATACTAAAATAAATAGGCCTTGGGAGATGACAGCATACTGAGCAGGGACCATCTACAGGTCTTGAGAATTAAATCAGTAGCATGTAGGATCAGGAGGAGCTAAAGCAGCCCCAGGCAGATTCACTTAAAATTAACCGATATATTTTCACTAATGACTGCAGTTATGTCAGAATCAATTTATTTGTTGCTCTATGGTGAATACGATGTTGTTAAATCATTGCTTCCACATCAGTGAATGGACGTGTCCTAGTTTTTACCGATCTAGAAGTGTTGCCCAATATTTCCAACTTCTGTTATTATTAATTTTAATCAGCAGGAAGGCCCTTGTGAGACATTTTCTGTTGTTCTGAAAATGATTGTTGGCATTAATGTAACGTTTCATTATTCATTTACCTTATGCATCCCATGTTTCAGAACTGCCTCGGATGCAAAGAGAGATGGAAACAATCCAGGCTGAATCTTTCACGTTGTGTTGCGCAAAGGGTTTGTATTTAAATGTTAACTACCTGGAACTTGGGACCTGCAATTACATTAAATGGCCCAAAGAGAAAGTATAGTGGACCCTATTATCAAAGGTATCAAAGGTATCAAAGGTATTTTATTAGTCACAATCGCATACACCCAGGTGTAGTGAAGTGAAATGCTTTTTGCCATTTTGCAGCACACAAAAAAAGAATGCAGACATAACACCAATGAGAGTCTTAAACACATAGAACATCCCCCCACAATGGCTCCCACCATGAGGGAAGGCACAAAGTCCAGTCCCCAACCCCAGTTCACCCATAGTCGGGCCTATTGAGGCCTCCACAGTTGCCTCTACGGAGGCCCGATGTTCCAGGCCGTTCTCGCCAGGTGATGTTGCTCCTGCGTCGGGAGAGGCAAAGTATGAACCCATTTGTAGGTGAACAATATTATTATTATTATTCTCAATCACGCTTCTGTAATGATCTCATTCATGGTCTTTGGGGAACTTTTACTTGCATAAATTTAAAATGGATGTCACGATTAATTTTTCTTTTCAAATACAGTAGCATGATCAGAACAACCATGGCAAATATTCTCAATGTATGGCGTTCATAGAGGGCATATAAATCCTTGCCGGCCGTCAATCACCCATTCACTGTTGTTCTATGTTATCCACTCCCTATACACAAGGGGCCAATTAACCTGCAGTCCTGCACGTCGTTAGGATATCGGAGGAAACAGGATCAATGAGAAGAAACCCACGCAGTGAAAGGGAGAACATGCAAACTCCGCACAGACAGCACCCAAGGTCAGGATCGAACCTGGGTCTCCCTCTGCCGGCTGTGCCACAGTGCTAACCGGTGGAGTAGTGGTATAGACCACAGTAGTCCTGTGGCCCACTCCTTTGGTTTTTCTGTGACATATTTTCATGAAAAGTGGAGAAAAGTGAGTAATGATTTGGAAAATGTGGAAAATTAAATCACCTTGCATTGTAGAATTTTCAAAACCTCACAGATTATTCCATTTTCTTGCTGGGACACCCCCACATTATCCGGGCCGTGGGAAAGTGATTTGATGTGACATGGGGCAGAGGTAGAGTCACTGCCTTACAGCACCAGAGACCCGGGTTTGATCCTGACGACGGATGCTGTCCTAACAGAGTTTGTACGTTCTCCCTGTGACTGTGTGGGGTTTCTCCAAGCGCTCCGGTTTTTTTCCTCACTCCAAAGACATTCAGGTTTGTAGGTTGATTGACTTCGGTAAAGATTATAAATTGTCTCTAGAGTGCAGGATAGTGCTAGTGTGTGTGGCGTGATCGGTGGTCGGCAGGAGTCGGTGGGCCGAAGGGCCTGTATCTCTAAACTCTGAACAATAGCTTTCAGGTAATCAAGCAATCCAATGATACACTGTGAACAGTCGTTAGCCTCATGTAGTTCAGAGATGAGGGGGTCAACATATGATGAGTGTTTGACAGCTCTGGGCCTCTACTCACTCCACATCCTCGTGGAGTTTAGAAGGATGAGGGGGTCACCATTGAAACTTACCAAATAGTGAAAGGCCTAGATAGAGTGGATGTGGAGAGGATGTTTCCACTAGTGGGAGAGCCTAGGACTAGAGGCCATAGCTTCAGAATAAAAGGACTTTCCTTTAGGAAGATAAAGAGGAATTTATTTAGTCAGAGGGTGCTAAATCTGTGAAATTCATTGCCACAGAAGGCTTTGGAGGCTGTCAATTGATATTTTTAAGGCAGGGATAGATAGATTCTTGATTAGTACAGGTTTCAGGGAAAATGGGGTTAAGATGATAGGATAGATCAGCCATGAATGAATGACGGAGTAGACTTGATGGGCCGATGGGCCTAATTTATTCCTGTCACTTATGAACTTATGAACGCATGAACTTACACAACAGAGCTGACTGTTGTACTTAGTTTTTCTATCTTTGTGGCAATTGAATAATGCTTCTGATCTGACCTTTTACCAGTGGATGGGCTGTTTCCAGGTGGGGAGTCTGTTTTATCATTTATGTTTGCAGCCAACTAAGTTCTTGGCTTGCAGTCTTCCTCCAGTCTGCATTGGATCAAGACCTGAACTTGGCTAAAACCCCAGACTTCCACACAGTCTGGGGAAAATCAAATGCAGGCTATGTCAAGCCATCAGTCAATAATCATGGGCCTTCAACAGTTTTCACAGATTTTTTTCTCGGGGCATTATTTTTGCCAAATGTATAAATTGCTCAAAAGGCATTTTCAAACTGAACCTTCACATGCCCCAATGGGTATGTTGCAGACGTTAGTGAATTATGTTGTCATTTTTGATAAGAAATTGATAAGGGCGGAATGTTGGTGCAGCGGTAGAGTTGCTGCCTTGCAGCGCCAGAGACTCGGGTTCGATCCGGACTATGAGTGCTGTATGTACGGATTTCTTTCGTTCTCCCCAATGACCTGCGTTGGTTTCCTCCCACACTCCAAGGACATGCAGGATTGTTGGTTAATTGGCTTTGGTAAAATTCTAAATCATCCCTAGTGTGTAGGATCGCGCTAGTGTACGGGGATTGCTGGTTAGCGCGGACTCGATGGGCCGACCGGCCTGATTCCATGCTGTATCTTTAAACTAAACTCAACTAAATTGATCAGTATGCATGAAAGAAACCAAACAAATCGTGTAAACTGCAGTAGAGATTTCTTTTAAGCAACTTGCAGCGATTTTAAATCAGGGATCATCGTATAGGTGGCACAGTTGACATATTAAAAACAAAATATTTTGGTGATGTCCACTATTGTCACATCAAATTATAACCTTTAATGCAAAATGGAAACTACATTTGTACATTATTGGGATGGGTTATGGAAGAGATTAGTCTCAAAGTTAGATTTGCTGGATTCACTTGGCTGGAAAACTGGCTTCCCCCTGAAGAGCTTGTGATTGAAACCATTTCCAGGCTATTTTCCACCAAAACTAAAAGCCCTGTCCCCACGGTATGAGTTCATTCCAAGAGCTCTCTGAAGTTTGCCCTGATTCGAACTCGGAGATTTACGGTAATGGCCACTCGTCGGTACTCGGGGCTCTCGTGGACATTTTTCAATATGTTGAAAAATCTTCACGAGTCTTCCCGTGCTTACCTGCCGTTAGCGAGTCTTCCCGAGTACCTGCCATTAGCGTTACGAGCCGCTAAGAGACATTCCCGAGCTCCAACGTACCCGCTACGTTCATTCTCCGTGCTTACCATGAGTTAGATTTTTTTTTAACTCGGGTGAGCTCTTGGAATAAACTCGCACTGTGGGACAGGGCTATAACACCATCCTGCACACACTAGGGACAATTTACAATTTTACTGAAGCCAATTAACCTATAAACGGGTACGTCTTTGGAGTGTGGGACGAGACCGGAGCACCCGGAGAAACCCACGCGGTTACAGGGAGAACATACAAGCTCCGACAGACAGCATCCCTAGTTAAGATTGAACCTGGGTGCCTGGCGTTATAAGGCAGCGGCTCTCCCACTGCTCCACTGTTCCTGGTTATGGGTCTTGCTCACTGAGCCCAGAGAGGTAAATGTAAATGTTTGCAGTGAATGTTTGCACTTAGATGAATCAAATTGCACAAACCTTTCCGTTTCTGCTCCATTTGTTTAAAACATTACCATCTTTTCACTCTTCAAATGTCCTTGGACATAAGTAATGTCAAAATTGAGGGAACTATAATAGTGTGGCGTCTTCACGCCCACGTTGGTTTTGCATACAGCCTGTCACCGTTGGTGATTTGCCAGCAGCCTCACGAGAAGGTCCAGCCACAAGACCTCAATAACATCGTCAAGGTCAGACGCACTAATTGGCCTTATCTGCACATGGGTTATGATTGGTGAGAATGTAGGTGAAAGGGGCTTCAGGAATAAACGTGACACAAGGTGTCTGGCTCAGCTAAGTGTCGTTTGTTCTTTACTTTCTGTCGTGGGATTCAGTAGATCCTACAATAGCACAACTGTAGCTTTGATTGCTTCATTTACCCTGACTGGCACAAATCTGGCTCACTAAATTGATTCTCTGAGGAATTAATCTACATCTGGGTGGCACGGTGGCGCAGCAGTAGAGTTATTGCCTTACAGTGCCAGAGACCGGGGCTCGATCCTGACCACGGGTGCTTGTCTCGACGGAGTTTGTATGTTCGCCCCGTAACCTGCATGGGTTTTCTCTGAGATCTTTGGTTTCCTCCCACGCTCCAAAGACATGCAGTTTTGTAGGGTAATACAGTATGCATGGTATTAATGTAAATTTGTCCCTAGTAAGTGTAGGGTAATGTTAATGTGAGGAGAATGCTGGTCGGTGCAGACTCGGTGGGCCGAAGTGCCTGTTTCCGCGCTGTATCTCTAAACTAAACTAAAATAAAAAGTAAAAACACGATTCTTGGTGGAATTAATTTACAACTGAGCAAAGTCCTCTCAGTATTATTTGCAGCAGCATTCGTTGATCCCGACTCAACCCCAAATACTGATGCCTCCTGTTCATAATACAAAATACCAATAAACTTCAAAGTCCAGGACTTGGATGGGAGGACTAGGTGGATGGGAGGACTAGGTGGATGGGAGGACTAGGTGGATGGGAGGACTAGGTGGATGGGAGGACCAGGTGGATAGGAGGACCAGGTGGATGGGAGGACCAGGTGGATGGGAGGACCAGGTGGATGGGAGGACCAGGTGGATGGGAGGACCAGGTGGATGGGAGGACCAGGTGGATGGGAGGACTAGGTGGATGGGAGGACTAGGGAGGGTGGCACACATTCAGCCGTAGGCTTTGAGTACAGCTGAAGTCAACTACAGGAGATAATAGGACGATGACCCAAATAATTCTTGCCACTGTGTTGTTGTGCTATCATTGCACAGCCTAACCATAGCACGCTTTTTGAAATATTTTTGCATCTGTATCTATGATTATGCAAATGGTAAGTGCAGAAACTTGAAACAGAAAATCACACTGGAAAAATTAGCATAATTTCAAGTGCCATTTGCAGCCAATTTACTGATTGCAGAATCCCTGTACCAAATCGCCTTAAGATAATATTGTAATAAATTTCTGGGCACAGAACTCTGGTATCTGCTACTCTTCAAGAATTTCTGAGCTCAGACAAGGAGTGGAATTACTTTGGAAAGAGAGGCTTTCAAAAAGAACCATCTGCTTCAATGCTGATAAAGATGGGATGGGTTCAGACACATGTACAAATGTAAGTAGGAGAGCATCTTCAACTCTCCTTTATCAGACAAAATTACCGCGTTACCCAAGCTAGAGTTTTGCAGCTGGAAGATGAGTAGCATTACTGAGAATGGGCGTGTGTGTATGAGGTGGAACAGTAGTGTAGCGGTAGCGTTGCTGCATTACAGCGCCAGAGACCCGGGTTCGATCCTGACACGGGTGCTGTCTGTATGGAGTTTGTATGTTCTCCCTGTGACCACGTGGGTTTTCTCTGGCAGCTCCGGTTTCCTCCTACACTCCAAAGACGGATAGGTTTGTAGGTTAATTGGCCACGATAAAATTGTAAATTGTCCCTAGTGTTTAGGATAGTGTTAGCATATGCGGCGATTTCTGGCCGATGTGGTTTTGGTGGGCCGAGGGGCCTGTTCTCTAAAGTTCTCTAATCTCTAAAGTCTAAAGCTCTGCAAAAGACTGCAAGAAATTGTAGAGTTGTGTATGTTTGTCTCGTCCCAAAATATCACCTGTCCATGTTCTCCTGAGATGTTACCTGACCCACTGAGTTACTCCAGCACTTTGTGTCCTTTTTGGTAATAACTAGCACCTGCAAGTCTTTGTTTCTCCCTTCTATAGTTATGATTTCATTTTTCCTAAAAATGATCTAACCAGAATGCTGCCTGGATTAGAGGGTTTCAGCAACAGGGAGAGGCTGCGTAGACCTACAATGTTTTGTCAGCAATGTCAGAGATGGAGAAGAGACCAGAAAGACATCTATATATTCATGAGAGGCATAGATAGGGGAGACAGTCAGAACAGTTTTCCCCATGGTGGAAATGTGGAATACTAGCGGGAATAGCTATTAGCGTTGCTGCATTAGTTTAATGGAGAGTACCGGGTTCGTATCCTGACCTTCCGAAGGTACCAGAGTCTGTATGGAGTTTGTATGTTCTCCCCTGTGACCACGTGGGTTTTCTCTGGCAGCTCCGGTTTCCTCCTACACTCCAAAGACGGATAGGTTTGTAGGTTAATTGGCCACGATAAAATTGTAAATTGTCCCTAGTGTTTAGGATAGTGTTAGCAAATGCGGCGATTTCGGAGCCCACGCAGGTCACGGGGGTGGCACAAACCCTGAAGAGACAGGCCGTGTTCATCTAAAGTTCTGCTTTTGCTGTCTAGCAAGTCTAAAGCTCTGCCACCGTGACTAAGTGCGGGGCAAGAAATTGTAGGGTGATGGGTGCCTGGGTTTGGTGGTGGATAATGATGTTTAAGAGCCGTTCAGATCGGCACATGGAAGTGCAGGGAATAGAGGGATATGTAGCAATGTTACAAAATTTGAGATTTAAAAAATCCAGTCTGCAATTTATCCATCACTAAAGCATCCTTTTAAGTTTAACTTGACACCTAATGCACTTTCATATCTCAAGTTCTAAAATAGT
This sequence comes from Leucoraja erinaceus, assembly GCF_028641065.1. Classification (NCBI taxonomy): domain Eukaryota; kingdom Metazoa; phylum Chordata; class Chondrichthyes; order Rajiformes; family Rajidae; genus Leucoraja; species Leucoraja erinaceus. The sequence continues at coordinate 48,426,675 of NC_073387.1, forward strand.
ATGGCCATTTCATACTCGGAAAAATGCATCTTGTTCCCTATTGATTTTCTGGATGGACATTTCAAAAACAGCTGTGATCGTGGCGTCAGAGCCTACAACCTGCTTAAAAATTAATGAGAACTGAGAGATGGAGAAGAGACCCAGAAAGACATCTATATAATCTCATTGGAGGCCTAGATAGGGGAGATAGTCAGTTAATTTTTTGTCCCTAATTTGGAAACTTCAATTTACTAGCAGGAATAACTATTCCATTTCTTAATAAGGGGGGGAAGTTTAATTTTAAATACCCCAAGTGTACCAAATAATATTCCAAAGAGTTCACAAGAAACTGTAAATCTCATTTACATCAATTTATAGGACAATTTGAAGGAATATAGTGTTCAATTTTTTTACATTAAGTCAATTTAAAGCCGATTAGTGGGTTCCCTGAACAAACCTGGTTTAGAATTTTTGGAATGCGCTGGATTTGTGCCCTCATATGCCCAGAAAAATACTGCGGGATATAAAGAGCCCAAAATGAGCTACTCGCTATAGAAAACTTTAATAACAGGGTTATATACATGCCCCATTTAATGTAAAAATAAGGTACATACCTTTAATTGTTTGCTTTATAAAACCCTGGGGCTGCGAGAGGTTGCGAGATTAGAGAGTGATTTTTAAACTACTCTAACTATTTTACAAGGCCATAAAAACGAATAATACCTTTTGCGACGGGGTCTTTCAGCGATTTTCCGTTAATGATTTACTAGGTTAGGCTGAACATTTTCGATTGCAACAGCCTAGTAAAAATCGCGTTTTAAACCCGCCCCCTCTAAACAGCGCCAAAATCACACACAAGGGGTGGGGCAGATGCTCAGACACGATTCAGGTAGGTTTTGTAACATACCTAGGATATGGATCACTTGCAGGCAGATGAGATCAATTCAGCCAAGGACCATGATGGGAACAAACATTGTGGACCGAAAGACCCGTTCCTGTGCTATCCTTTTCTGTTCTATATTCTATGTTAGATAGATCACACAGAACGAAATAAGACCAACGCAACTTTTTAGGAGCGGAGGTAGAATCCCAAACCTTTGAAAGCAAGATAAATAACTGAAGGATGCAAATTCTGACAGGGATTCAGAGAAGCTGTAACTGTTACAGTTGCTTATTGTTGAACCTTTCAAAATGAATGGGGACCATTAATTCAGAGCAGATGGTATAGTTCAAAGCACCAGCCCATTGAAGTGAAGTACTACCTCCTACAGAGAGGAACATCTTCAATAGTCTTCTAAGGATTTAAAAGACTCTGGCAACAATATGGTTCGATGTCTGTAGCTGAATTGTTAGATTCACTTAAAAACCTCTTTGAGTTTGGTAATTCTCAGATGACAGTGCTTTTGAGTCAGATGGCCCAATCCATCACATCATCGCTCTGCTAATTCAGGAGAGCTCGCGTTGTGATGAAATGATGTACAGTGAAATTACAAATCCGGGAAAAGCTCTTTTGAAAAATTAATGTGATGGACTTTAAATTCCGGTGGAGCTTATTCTTCCAGAAGGAACATTTGAGTGAATTATGAGCTGTTGAACTATGCAATCGAGTCCACTCTCCATGACAAATTGCTAGCAAAAACTTCTTCATCTGTTTGTTAAACAGAGCAATAAATCCCTTTTTTTTTAACATGCAACTTTCAATGGATTTAATTGTGTTTAATAAAAGAAAATGTACAATGGGTGTGGAGTCAAGAACTGGAACTGTTTAGTTTAGTTTAGCTTAGTTTACAGATACTACACGGAAACAGGCCCATCGGCCCACCAAGTTCACCCCAACATAACCTACATATCCAGGCATCTTGGCGATGTGGGAGGAAAACTATTTGAATTTTTAGGCCTATTTTAGATATGGTAATTTTAATTTTTAAAGCTCTATGTAATTATTCTGTTTTTATTAACCACACTGATGGGAACTGATTGAGAAACATTTTTTTTTGTTTCATCTGTGTATGTAAGTACTCAGTTAAAATTACATTAAAGTAAATACTGAAAATACTAAAAATACTGAAACCAGAGCACCGGGAGGAAACCACGTGGTCACAGGAAGAACATGCAAACTCCACACAGACAGTACCCAAGGTCAGGATCAAACCAGGATCTCTGGTGCCATTAGGCAGCAGCTCTGCCACTGTGCCACCATAAGGCAGTAAATGCATGGGATTACTATTATATCCAGATTCCCCTCAAGTCAAATGCTACCCTGGATCAGAAACATATTTCACTTTTCTTCATTCTTGTTGTTTCAACATCCTGAAACTACCTTCCAAAAAAATACTGTGGGTGTAACTTCCCTTCAAGAACTGAAGCAATTGATGGTGCAGCTGAACAACTTCTCCATAGCACGGTGGATCAGCAGGAGAGTTGCTGCCCTACAGCGCTAGACACCCAGGTTTGATCCTGACTACGGATACTGTCTGTACATTCTCCCTGTGACTGCACGGGTTTTCTCTGGGTGCTCCGGTTTCCACCCATCTTCCATAGACATACAGGTTTGTAGGTTAATTGGCTTCAGCAATTCTATACTTATTAAAAAAATCCCCTAGTGTGTAGGATAATGCTAGTGTACGGGCTAGTCGCTGGTCGGTGTGGACTTGTTAGGCTGAAGGACTTGTTTCTGTACCATATCTCTAAAAAATGAAAACGGTAAAGGATGTGTGGTTAATGAATGGCAATGTTCATCATATCCATAACTCACGCAAGAGCAAAACAAAATTAACTGCCCACCCACTCGACTTCACAGAGACTAAACATAGTTATCATGGGTGACTTTAATCTACATATAGATTGGGCCAACCAAATTGGTAACAGTGCTGAGGAGGAGGATTTCCTGCAATGTATACAGGATGTGTTTTTAAACCAATATGTAGAGGAACCGACTAGAGGCCGGCCAGCCTAGATTGGGCATTGTGTAATGTGGAAGGATTAGTTAGCGACCTTGTTGTGCAAAGTCCATTGGGCAACAGTGACCATAATACGGTGGAAGTCTGCAGTAGGATGGAGAGTGAATGAGATAATTCAGAGACTTAAGGGCCTGTCCCACGAGCATGCGACTGCATGCGGCAAGCGCGACCAAACCGTAAGCGGGGGTCGCGCGGAGGTCGAGTGATCCCCGTTCAGGGCCGGTCCCACCAGCATGCGACTGCATGCGGCGAGCGTGACCAAACCAGAAGCGGGGGCCGTGCGGAGGTCGAGTGAGTGACGTGAAGTTCGAGCGAAGTCCGTGGGAGGTTTGCGCGTGATGTACGGCGTCAAGACGCTGCGTACGGCGTCAAGACCTGCGTATGCCCGTCGAGGCGGTGTGTACAGCCTCAATGCGGCTGCGGGCCGGCAGGCCGTTGCCGCGCGGAATTTTTGAACACTGTCAGTTTTCCAGAGCCCCGCGCGATGTCGGGACCAGCTCCAAACAACTCCATACGGCTCCGGCGATCGAAGTTGGACCGGCCCTGCAAGGCCGTTTGGCTCAAGCGACCATGTTAGGTCGCGCTTGCTGCATGGAGTCGCATGCTCGTGGGACAGGCCCTTAAGGCCCTGAACTGAAATAAAGGACACTTTGAAGGTACGAGATGGGAATTGACAGAATAGACCAACAAATTATACTTAAAGAGTTGACAGTCTGGCGGAAAAATAAGTCTGGCGGAAAAATAAAACTGGGAAGGCTGATGAGGGAAGTCAAGGATAGTGTTAAATCCAAGGAAGAGGCGTATAAATTGGCCAGAGGAAGTGGCAAACCAGAGGACTGGGAGAAATTTAGAACTCATCAGAGGAGGACAAAGGGGTTAATTAAGAGGGGGAAGATAGAGCATGAAAGAAAGCTCGCGGGGAATATAAAAACTGACTGTAAAATCTTCTATTGGTATGTAAAAAGGAAAAGATTAGTGAAGACGAATGTAGGTTCTTCACAGTCAGAGACGGGTGAATTTATATTGGGAAACAATGAAATGGCAGAATAGTTAAACAAGTACTTTGGTTCTGTCCCGGGATGGCGGGACTGAGGTATGTTGAAAGAATGGGTCGACTGGGCTTATATTCGCTTGAATTTAGCAGGATGAGAGGGAATTTTATAGAAATTATTAGAGGATTGGATAGGGTAGATGCAGGAAAAATGTTCCTGATGTTGGGGGAATCCAGAACCAGGGGTCACAGTTTAAGAATAAGGGGTAGCCCATTTAGGACTGAGATGAGGAAAACCTTTTTTCACCCAGGGAGTTGTGAATCTGTGGAATTCTCCGCCACAGAAGGCAATGGAGGCCAATTCACTGGATGTTTTCAAGAGATAGTTAGATTTAGCTCTTAGGGCTAAGGGAATATGGGGAAAAAGCCGGAATGGGGCACTGATTTTGGATGATCGGCCATGATCATATTGAATGGCGGTGCTGGCCTGAAGGCACCTATTTTCTATTTTTCTATGTTTCTATAAACTAACACAAACCACAACATCAAAATAATAATGAAAATATAATTTAAAATGGAAGTTCTTCTCTAATGTCTTGCAGTTGTTGACATGGATTAAATGAAAGCTGTTATGGATATTTATGAGTAGGATGGAACTGCAGATGCTGCTTTAAACCGAAGATAGACACAAAATGTTGGAGTAACTCAGCGGGACAGGCAACATCTCTGGAAGGAAGGAATGGGTGACGTTTCGGGTCAAGACCCTTCTTCAGACCGGGTCAGGGGAGAGGGAGATAGAGAGATAAGGAAGGTAAGGTGTGAAAACGAGACATAGGGGATTGAGATCAAGGAAATGTAGAATAGATCATTGTTAGCTAGGAGTAGATAACACAAAGCAAACAGAGTTAAAATGTAAACAATGACAGTCAAACTGGTCGGAGTACTGGGAAGGCGGAAGGGATGGAGAGGGATGGAAAGCAAGGGTTATTTGAAGTTAGAGAAGTCAATATTCATACCGCTGGGCTATAAGCTGCCCAACCAAAATATGAGGTGTTGTTCCTCCAATTTGTGCTGGGCCTCACTCAGACAATAGAGGAGGCCCTGGACAGTGAGGTCAGTGTGGGAATGGGAGGGGGGAAGCTAAAATGTTTAGCAACTGGGAGATCAGGTAGGTATAGGTGGACTGAGTGGAGGTATTCAGCAAAATGATCGCCGAGCCTGCGCTTGGTCTTGCCGATATATAGGAGTGCACAGCTGGAACAGAGGATACAGTAGATCAGGTTGGGGGAGGTCCAAATGAAATTCTGCCTCACCTGAAAAGACTGCCAGGGTCCTTGGATTTAGTCGAGGGGAGAATCACAGGGACAGGTGTTGCATCTCCTACGGTTGTTGGGGAAAGTACCTGAGGAGGGGGTGGTTTGGGTGAGATGGGATGAGTTTACCAGGGAGTTGGGGAGGGAACAGTCCCTACGGAAAGTGAAAAGGGGTGAAGATGGGAAGATGTGGCTATTAGTGGGATCCCGTTGGAGGTGGCGTAAATGTCAGAGGGTTATGTGCGGTATGTGGCAGATGATGGGGTGAAAGGTGAGGACTAAGAGGCTCTGACCCTGTTGCAACGGGGTGGGAGGGTGGGGGAGGGGGAGCAAGAGCGGAGCTGCGAGATATCGAGAAGATCCAAGGGAGGGCCTCATCTATGATGGAAGAGGGGAAAACCCGTTCTCTAAAGAATGAGGACATATCAGATGTCCTGGTATGGAACACCTCATCTTGCGTGCACATGCAACGTAGACGGAGGAATTGGGAGTAGGGGATAGAGTCCTTCCAGGAAGCAGGGTGGGAAGAAGTGTAATCTAGATAGCTGTGGGAGTCAGTCGGTTTATAATAAATGAAGTGGTCACTAGAAACATAACAATTACAGTGTGAGATAAGATTGGATCAGCAAAATTATTGCTTCAAAATCAATGGGTCAGGCAGCATCTGCGGAGATCAAAGATTTCAATTTAAAAGATTCAAAGGACTTGATGGGCCAAAGGGCTTGTTTCTGCACTACACGGCACCGCAGTAAACTAAAAGCTAAATAATCTTTCTGTACTCATCCAAGAAGTTGGTGTTCATGTTCCTTAATAAAATGTGTCAAATGCAAAATTCTAAACCATTTCCTCTCCATTATCAATCTCGACACGTCTCTTACGTCAACACTCACTTGCTAATTGAAATATTCTTCAACTGCAAAGAAAAACAATCCGTTTTATGTGGCAAGCCTGATAGTGCTTTAGAGTTGGACCCAGTATTGTGTCAATCACATTCATTTTACATAGGACTCGGGTGGCACAGTGGTGCAGCGGTAGAGTTGCTGCCTTACAGCACCAGAGACCTGGGTTCGATCCTGACTATGGGTGCTGTCTGTACGGAGTTTGTATGTTCTCCCGGTGACCCGCATGGATTTTCTCTGGATCCCCGATTTCCTCCCACACTCCGCAGATGTACAGGTTTGTATAATTGTAAATTGTCCCCAGCAGGCGTACGATAGCATTAGCAAGTGGGAATCGCTGGTCGGCGCGGACTTAGTGGGCCGAAGGGCCTGCTTCCACATTGTATCTCCAAACTAAACTAAGCTAAAAGACTCTTAAGGGCCTGTCCCACGAGCATGCGACTCCATGCGGCAAGCGCAACCAAACCAGAAGTGGGAGCCGTGCGGAGGTCGAGTGAATGATACGGCGTCGAGGCGGCTACGGACCGGCAGGCCGTTGTCGCGCGGAATTTTTAAACACGGTCAGTTCTTCGGAGCCCCGCACGATGTCGGGACCAGCTCCACACAACTCCATACGGCTCCGCCGATCAAAGTGGGACCGGCCCCGCGAGGCCGTACGGCTCAAGTGACCACGTTAGTTCGTGCTTGCCGCATGCAGTCAGTCGCATGCTGGTGGGACCGGCCCTTTAGGTCGCGCTTGCCGCACGGAGTCGCATGCTCGTGGGACAGGCCCTTTACAACTAGTTCCAGAAAATAAAGGACTATTGTCACTATTAAGTGCTCTAGATACTTGACTGTTAATAGTTAAACTTTATAAAATGAAATAATATATACTGGTTTTAAAACAATTTGAGATGTGGAGAAGGTGGGTACTAACTTCGAAAGAGGTAACTAAATAAAGAAGTTCATTCAAAATGATATTCCTACTAATAGATAGAGATTAGCCAAATTCCTGGAATGGTGAGTGCAAATTTGGCATGGAATGAATAGTGGCTTTAAAACGATTTAGCGTTGTGGGCAAGTTTCCAGTGCTGTGAGACTTTACTGTAAATGGGCATTTAGAAAATTGGATGATATAAACACAAACGAATATCTCAGACTGATTTAATGACTGGGTGACTTAAATGTTGGCAGACACTTCAAACAACAAAGGGACCCGCAAGGAAATGCCAACCGCAGCCACCATTACATTTTAGGAATCGCATAACTGACTTTGAATTTAACGACACAAACATCAAGACAGTTCCTCACAATCAACGCAAACAAAGGGAAACAAAGAAGATTGGAGATTTAAAATTATCTGGATCTTTAGTGATTTTAGACAGATTTAAATACAGATCCTGGTAAGGCATATCAAACCCCCAACTTATGTTAATATGTCCAACAACATAACTAACTGTTCCAAAATGCTGGAGTAACTCTGCAGGACAGGTAGCATATCTGGAGAGAAGGAATGGGTGACATTTTGGGTCGAGACCCCTTCTTCAGTCTGAAGAAACGTCACCCATTCCTTCTCTCCAGAGATGCTGCCTGTCCCCCTTGAGTTACTCCAGCATTGTGCAGTTCCCTCTTCAGTTCTATCTTTGGTGTAAACCAGCATCTGCAGCCCCCTCCTACACATAACTAATAGTTTGGTCACAACCGCCTGACATTCCTTCCTCTGTCTATGTTTATCTTTCGCTTTGGCAATTTCACCTTAGTGAAATTGTTGGAACTCCTTGCCCGCACATAGATCACAAGGCTTCCTGCCTTTGATGGCTTCCTTCCCATTGCTCCAAGTTTGACTTGAAACTGCTGCCTTCCGATGTAGATCTGCAATTCCCCTTTGCTGATCTCAGCCCACAACAAGGTATAGACAATTATTCATATTACAATGACCATCGGACACATTTTATAGTGCTGAAGATTAAAATATGTTATCCGCGAATAAAATGGCCACTAGCAAACAAAGTTCGTGTATCCTGTATTCTTTTTTTTCTCCTTTTTCATAGAATTTGTTTTAAATTTGTAGCTACTATTTTATAAAACTTTAGAACCAGCTTGCATAACTCTCGGTCAAGAAGTAGACAATGAATAATGTAGAGCAATCTTGGAGTCACTTTCACTTCACACGAACAAATGGGAACCATCCTAGTAGATTGAAACTTTAGTCAATAACTAAAAGGAGTCTGGCTTTGAACTGCAGCCACATATTTTGATGATAATCTTATTAAAATGTGATTATTTCATCCCAAAAGCCCGAAGGTATGGTTGTCTTTATCAGTCAGGGCATTGAATTTGAGTCAGGACACTAAACGTTATTCCCTTATCATGTATCTATTCTATACACTGTAAATGGCTCGTAGTAATTCTGCAGGCTGGTTAGCATGCAACAAAAACTTTTCACTGTACCTCGGTACATGTGACAATAAACTAAACTAAGAAGTCATGTTGCAGCTTTATAGTATTTTGGTTAAACCACAGAAGGCTGCGGAGGCCGAGTCAGTGGATATACTTTGAGTCAGAGATAGATACCGTAGATTTTTGATTAGTACAGGTGTCAGAGGTTATGGGGAGAAGGCAGGAGAATGGGGTTAGGAGGGAGAGATACTGTAGTTCAGCCTTGATTGAATTGGTGAAGTAGACTTGATGGGCCAAATGGCCAAATTCTACTCCTATCACCTATGACCTTATGACATTTGGAGTATTGCGTGTAGTTCTGGTTGCTCCTTTCAAGGAAGGATTTGGAGGTTTTGATGAGGATGCACAAGAGGTTTGTCAGAACACTGCCTGCATTAGAGGGTGTTAGCTTGTAGGGCCTGTCCCACTATGGCGACCTTATTTGCGTGTTTAGGAGACTGTCATGGTCTTGTTATATCGCCGAAAATTTGGCATCCTTCGACTAAGTAGAAGACTTCCAACGGCCTTCTTCAACTATGTGGAGAACTTCCTACGACTATGTCGAAGACCTCCTTCGACCTTCTTCGACTATGTTGAAGACTAGCTTCGACTATCTACGATTTAATTGCCGTTGCTCCCGGGAAAATTGGACACCCAGTAGTGGAGACTGAAGATGACCACCTTCGACTTCAGACGACAACACCGAAAACAAACTACGACAAGCTACAAGTGGCTACAGCTCAAATGATCACTTACAAAACTGACGTCATGTTTACAATGTAATTTCACTATAAAATGGCTTGCAGGGCGTTGTTTAAAATCATCCCAAGCCATGTGTGCAAGGGAGGAACCCGTAAAGAAAATGCTCGCAGTAAAAATACAATCCCTGCTTCTTGCAGCAACCCTTTTGCTTTGCGGAAGGCAGAAGTACAAGAACAAGGGTGAAAAGGTAGCCCAAGAAGAGGTCTCAGTGGGTGAAGCCCCTCTTCCAAAGGAGATTCAGGTTGGGACAGTATGAAAACCTGATAAATGTGCTGCATGAAGAAGATTTGGCTGCTTTTAAAAACTTTAGCAGAATACCACCTGAGCTGTTTCAGGAGTTGAAGAAAAAGGTGCAAAGGAGAAATAATAACACTATCTACGACTATCTTGACTACCTTCGATTGCCTACGATAACATGCCGACCTACTATGGCCTACTTCGACTAGACCTACGACTAAAAAAGTATCAATTTTCTCCATGCTGTCCAATTTTTGTTCGCAGAAAATGTTTCAACATGTTTTTCAACATTTCAACAACTCCTCTCGACCATGAACTTACAAAACTTACAAAATTCTTAAGGGGTTGGACAGGCTAATGCAGGAAGATTGTTCCCAATGTTGGGGAAGTTCAGAACAAGGGGTCACAGTTTAAGGATAAGGGGGAAATCTTTTAGGACCGAGATGAGGAAAATATTTTTCACACAGAGAGTGGTCAGTCTCTGGAATTCTCTGCCACAGAAGGTAGTTGAGGCCAGTTCATTGGCTATATTTAAGAGGGAGTTAGATGTGGCCCTTGTGGCTAAAGGGATCAGGGGGTATGGAGAGAAGGCAGGTACAGGATACTGAGTTGGATGATCAGCCATGATCATATTGAATGGCGGTGCAGGCTCGAAGGGCCGAATGGCCTACTCCTGTACCTATTTTCTATGTTTCTATGAAGGAGACTAACCAGTGACCACCTACGACCATGTGTCGACCATGCTGCGAGCTTGTAGCGAGCGCAGACTCTCCTAAACTCGCCAATAAGGTTGCCATAGTGGGACAGGCCCAACAGGGAGGGGTTGGACAAACTAAGATTGATTTCTCGAGAGAGTTGGAAGCTGAAGGGACACTTAATGAAAGCATATACAATTATGGTGAAGCATAGATAGGGTACACAGCCAGAACCTTTTGTTCAATGATGGAAATGTCAAGGCTGAAGGGTAAGAAGGGGAATGTTTAAAGGAGATGTGCAGGCAAGTTATTTTTTTACACAGTGGTGTGTGCCTAGAATGTGTTACCAGGGGTGGCAGGTACAATAGTGGGATTTAAGAGGCTGGTGAATAGGCATATGGATATGCAGGAAATGAAGGGATATAGTTCATATGTAGGCAGTGGAGATTGGTTTAAAGGAACATAGAACATGGAACAGTACAGCACCGGAACTGGCCCTTGCGCCCACAATGTCTTTGCCAAGACCATCACATATCTACTCGCACATTGACATCTTCTTAAAGTAACACTTATTTTGAATGGCTCCCATTCCTCAGATTGTAACAGAATATCTGACTACGTCTCAACAAATTTAAACCACTCTGCAAGATATCTGCTGGGAAAATGAGAGAAGTGGTGTTATAGACCCCAACGATAACACTTGGGTTATTCAAAGTTCTGCTCCACAACTGGAGACGCTTTCGAAATGTTCCAATGTTGGTAAATTGCACAACAATGAACTTCAGTTTATAAATTGGATGACATCCAAAGCAGCTGTCTACCATTTAGATTCATGATGTGTGACAATGAAATGCAGATTATTAAATAAATTGGATAGGCATATGGATGAGAAGGGAATGGAGGATTATGGTATGAGTGCAGGCAGGTGGGACTAAAGGGAAAAAAATTTTGTTCGGCACGGACTTGTAGGGCCGAGATGGCCTGTTTCCGTGCTGTAATTGTTATATGGTTATATGGTTATTTGATTTTACTGTTTAAATGAATTGTTACCGATGATACTTGTTCCAGCCAGGATGTGTTAATGTGTATTGGGATTGTTCGAGATATCAGATGCTGAATTCAAAGTGCTTGCAGGGTGGCGCAGTGGCAGTGTTGCTGTTTTACAGGTTTGATCCTGACTACAGGTGCTGTCAGTTTGGAGTTTGTATTTTCTCCCTGTGGACCACACAGGTTTTCTCCAGGTGTTTAGTTTAGTTTAATTTAAAGATACAGCGCGGAAACAGGCTCTTCAATCCCAAGTCCGCACCGACCAGCGATCTCCTCACAGTAATACTATTCTACACATACTAGGGACAATTTACATTTATACCAAGCCAATTAACCTACAAACCTGTACGTCTTTTGGAGTGTGGGAAGAAACCAAAGATCTCAGAGAAAACCCATGCGGTCACAGGGAGAACGTACAGACCGCACCCGTAGTCGGGATTGAACCCGGGTCTCCAGCGCTGCAAGCGCTATACAGCAGCAACTCTAACGCTGCGCCACCATGCTCTGGTTTTGTCCCACAGTCCAAAGACATGCAGGTTTGTAGGTTCAATTCAACTCAACTTTAACTTTAATGTCATTGCACAAATACGAGTATGGGTACAACGAAATGCAGTTTAGCGTCAGTCCGTAGTATAGTGCAATATAGAAATAAAAATAAAAATACAGAATAGTCAAATAATAATCGAACAATGTGGACGGAGAGACCGGAGAAGTCTATCGGCGGGACTCCAAGTTCAGCAATGTGATGGTATTATTGTAGAAGCTGTTCCTCATCCTACTGGTACGAGACCCGAGGCTCCTGTATCGCCTCCCTGATGGGAGGAGGGCAAACAGTCCATGGTTGGGGTGGGAGGGGTCTTTAATGATCTTCCCAGCCCGTCACAGACACCGTTTTTGGTGGAGGGCATCCATGGCACAGAGCGGGGCACCGATGATGTACTGCGCGGTTTTCACCACCCGTTGTAGTGCCTTCGGTTAATTGGCTTTGGGAAATTGCCCCTTGTATGTAGAATAGAACTAGTGTTCGTAAGTTAATTGGCTTTGGTAAAATTATAAATTATCCCTAATGTGTAGGATAGTGTTAGTGTACGGGGTGATCGCTGGACGGCAAGGACTCGGTGGGCCGAAGGGCCTGTTTCCACCCTGTATTAAACTCAACCACAGCATAAGTGAAAATACTGTCACCACATCCCAAAACAAAGAACAATATTCCCTTTATATGACAGAGCATTGTTCAGGCAATCCAATAAATATGGTATCATCATTATCATAAGACTGTTAGATCTCCAATTAATAAAGAATCAGATTTAATTAAAAAACTGAACTTTTTATGGTAGCTGGAAATTGCCTCGAGGAAACAGCATTTTAAGAACATATTACAGAGGAAATTGTAAAGATAAATACACAGTTAAAAAATTATTTTCCAACAAATTTGGAAATACGTATCCTTAACCTTACCAAAGCGTAAGTGAAACAGCGTAACACCAAACAGCAGCTCGTGACATGCAAATATCTTAATACTGTTAGGAAGCATTAAAGTCTATAAACACAACCACATGCACATGTATCATAGAGGTTACAAGGTGCCCAACCCAGGCGACTTTGTGTGCTAACCATAGAGGTGGATGATCATCACAAACGCATTGCAATCAATTGCTCCACACTTTAAAATCTCTACTCCAACAGCAACATTTCATACTTTAACTATTCACGTTATTCCCTTTATCATATATCTGTACACTGTGGATGGCTCGATTGTAATCATGGATTGTCTTTCCACTGACTGGTTAGCAGGCAACAAAAGCTTTTCACTGTCGGAGATGAGAAAGAAGATGAGGAAGAATTTCTTTGGTGATTCTGTGGAATTCATTGCCACAGACGGCCGTGGAGGCCAAGTCAATGGATATTTTTAAGGGGAGTCAGGGGTTATGGGGAGAAGGCAAGAGAATGGGGTTGAGAGGGAGAGATAGATCAGCCATAATTGAATGGCGGAATAGAATGGCCTAATTCCGCTCCAACAATTTATGAACCTCCGAACGGGTGACAATAAACTAAACTCAAACACAAACCTAAATATTAAAGGGAATTAATATTATTGATACTGTAGAAAATATTTCCTTGCAGATAAATGCTGGCTAATATCTTTAACAGCATTTTGGAAAGCAAGACATATCCACAGAAACATTCTGCTAACTGGCAAATGTATCAAATGAAATAAAATTATTTGCTACACATACACAAATACATCCGAAACACACTCCTACCTTTACAACCTGACACAAAATACAGACATGAATAATGTGCAGACGCCTACACAGCAGTTACACACATTTGCACTTTAGTGTATACATGCATAGTGTACAGAGATACCATACTATCGGTGATTAAAGTTATCTACCTCCCTTGTAAGAGTCACCCTACGTTCAAACAAGATTCCACATTAATAAAGCAAAATGTAATCACAAGCGGTGTATAAAAAGTAACAACGCAGTTTCGATTCCAACAAAAATGTACAAACAAGCAGGCTATGTGAATTCATAATGAGGCAATGAAATACTATGGCTAATGAACATTCGAGATAGAAAACTCCGCCATATTCAATGTTTCTGAAAGAAGTTGGGATGATTCAGTGGCTGTTTTTCCAAGTCTTACTATTTGCTTTTCTTCTGATGAGCACCTCTGGTAACTGAAATTTAAAAGCACAATTTAATTAGAGTTTTAATTAGACGCAAGGAACTGCAGATGCCGGTTTACAAATGGAGAAAAAAAAGACAAATTGCTGGAGTAACTCAGCGGGTCAGGCAGAATATTTGGAGATCATGGATAGGCAATGTTTCAGGTCGGGACCCTTCTTCAGGCTGATGGATGAATACGGTTTCAAACGTAATACATTCAGTTGTATAACAAAACTATATCGTGAGTTTTGATGCCACAAAATTAAAACCCATAATTATTTCAGGATGCTTGACATACCTTTTCGAATCCTGATATTTGGAATCTGCAACACAAAAAAAAAAGTTTAGATTTTGATTTTCCTGAAGGTTGTCCATAAAAATAAGAATTATTCTCAAGGACGTTGGGTCCATCACTTGTGGCTTATGATTGTGCAGATCAGAAGCCTATTCTGTTTGTCCCTTCTGTGGACATTTCATCTATCCTTTGAGTGCCTCTTCATTACACATTCATTATTGGAAAATCTCTCTCACCAATTCCTTTACCTATTCTCAATCATGGGAGAAACTTAGTGGCGTAGTGGTAGAAACGGTGACGGTGCCTTACTGCGCCAGAGACACAGGTTCAATCCTGACTTTGGGTGCTGTCTATACAGAGTTTTCACGTTCTCCCCGTGACCTGTGTGGGTTTTCTCTGCAAGCTTTGGTTTCCTTGCGCACTCCACAGATGTACATGTTTTTGTAGGTTTATTGGCTTGGCATAAATGTAAAATTGTCCCTAGTGTGTGTAGGATAGTGTTAATGTGTAGAGATCGCTGGTTGGCGCGGACTCGGTGGGGCCTGTTTCCGCACTGTATCTCTAAACTAATCTAAACCTTGATTGGGGGGATGTTATCAAACAGTCGCAATCTTCACAGATGAGATTGCTGGCTTATTACGCGGATTGATGCTGTGACCTGTTTGGAGATGGTGCACCCCAACCCAATACCCAGTAAATGTTTCTTACCAAACACTTTACCTTTGCTTCAAAAACTTCCGCATTGTATTAGTTGGCATAATTACATGGGCCATGTGAATTGATAATGTTTTCTGTAATGATTGATTGATTGAAAAAGACAGCATGGAAACAGGCCCTTCGGCCCCCCCTAGTCCACACTGGCCATCGATCCCCCGTTCGATGTTATCCCACTTTCCCAATCCCAACACACTCGGGGCTGTTTACAGGCAACGCCAATTAAGCTGCAAACCCGCACGTCTTTGGGATGTGGGAGGAATCTGGAGCACCCGGAGAAAGTCCACACGGTCAAAGGGAGAAGGTGCAAACTCCACGCAGACAGCACCTGAGATCATGATCAAACCCTGTCTCTGGCCCAGCGAGACAGCAGCTCTACCCGCTGCATCACTGTGCCGCCCTCTACAATGTAGTGACAAAAAATCTTTTTTTTTGTATTTTTTAATGGAAAACGTCACTGAATCCTACCTTGGCAGGCCGTACTCTGAAACGCAAGATATCTTCACTGCTGATCTCCATGCCATTTAGACTCTCAGTTTGTCTTGCAGCTTATAAATGAAACATAACATTCCATTAAGAGCCAGTGGGTGCATATACCAATGAGTTAAACCATTGGCCAAATAAATAATAGATTATATAATAATAATAATAATAATAATAATAATAATAATAATAATAATAATAATAATAATAATAATAATAATAATAATAATAAATGTTATTGTCAGATTTATATGCAGCTTCCAACCGATGTAAAAAGAAATAAATAAATAAATAGATAAATAAATAAATAGATAGATAAATAAATAAACAAATAGATAGATAAATAAATAAATAGGTAAATAAATAAATAAATAAATAAATAAACGGATAGATGGATAAATAAATAAATAAATAAATAAATAGATGAATTGACTGTACGACGTGACCATCCGAGGGAGACAGTCCAGGGGGGATGGGGGGCACTCAGCAGGGCCGGTTCAGAGCCGCTATAGCTCTGGGAATAAAGCTGTTTCTGAGTCTGGAGGTTCGGGTGTAGAAGTACCAGCTCTAAACCAACTCTAAACTAAAAGTACACTTCTGCAATTTCAAATTAAATACGAACATTTCCACCCATTCACTCCATGATCATATTTTTTTTAAGGTAACGCCAACTCAACATGGTACCAATTCTCTTCTTTACAATTGAAAGCTGTAACTGGCACTGAATAGGGATGATCAAAATAAATATCACCAGCAACTTGTCCAGAACCAGCTGCACCAAACATATGCCCAAGAAAACACACCAACGCCTCTAGCTCCTTAGAAGTTCAGCATGTCCCCAACAACCCACACTAACTTCTACAGATGCGCCGTGGAAAGCATTTCATCTGGTTTTGGAGCCGTTCCATCCAGGGCCACAAGAAATTGCAGAGAGTTGTGGACGTAGCCCAGACCATCACACCAAACAACATCCTTCCCATCGATTCCACCTATATACTTCAGGCTGTCTCGACAATGCTGTCCAATATAATCAGGGACCGGTCAATTTAAAGTATTTCTTAAGGTACATTATTTTATTCTGAGGCTATACTCTCTGGCCCGACATTCTCCCACTAGCGAAAACATCTTCTCTGCATTTACTCTATCCAGACCTTTCACTATTTGGTAAGTTTCACTGAAGTCTCCCCTCATCCTTCTAATCACCAGCGAGTACAGGCCCACTGCCTTCAAACAGTCATCATACATTAACCTAATAATTCCCTGGATCATTCTCGTAAACCTCCTCTGGACCCTCTCCAATGCCAGCACATCCTTCCACAGATATGGGCCCCCAAAGTCCCTTTAGGACAGTGAATCTTCCAACAGTTTTGTACAGATACTCCTAAATGCACCTGACCAGCATCTTATAAAGCATAGAAACACAGAAACATGACCCCTGGTTCTGGACTCCCCCAACATCAGGAACATTTTTCCTGCATCTTGCCTGTCCAATCCCTGAAGAATTTTATATGTTTCTATAAGATCTCCTCTCATCCTTCTAAATTCCAGTGAATATAAGCCCATCATCTATCAGTCCCGCCATCCCGGGAAATAACCTGGTAAACCTATGCTGCACTCCCTCAAAGCAAAAATGTACTTCCCCAAATTAGGACACCAAAACTGCACACAATTCTCCACGTATGGCCTCACCAGGGCCCTGTACAACTGCAGGAGGTCCTCCTTGCTCCTACACTCAAATCCTCTTGCTATGAAGGCCAACATGCCATTAGCGGTCTTCACTGCCTGCTGTACCTGCATGCTTACTTTCAGTGACTGATGGACAATGACACCCAGGTCTTGTTGCACCTCCCCTATTCCTAATCTGACAATATTCAGATAATAACTGCCTTATTGTTCTTGCCGCCAAAGTGGATAACCTCACAACCTGTAAAGCCTCAGTATTTCCAGTAATATTTGTTTTTATTTCAGATTTACAGCATCCATAGTATTTTATCTCAGTTTTAATTAGGTGTGTTATTCACTGTATCCCACAGACACAGTGGTGTCTTTACCTAAAACAGTTTGTCATTCTTTTAACATATCCTGATGCTTACCAGAGATCTGCAGAACACTATCGATGGCATGGATGACACCATTGGTGGCCATCAGGTCCGCATCCACAACTGGAATTTTATTTACATTGATAACGTGATTTTTCTGAAAGAGAACACAGCCTTTAGACATTACTTTAGACTTCAGAGAGATACAGCATGTAAACAGGCCTTTTAGCCAACCGAGTCCGTGCCAACCAGCGATTTCCCTATACACGAACGCTATCCTATACAAATGGGACAATTTACAATTTTAAGTAAGCCAATTGACCTACAAACCTGCATGTCTTTGGAGTGTGAGGACAATCCGGAGCACACGGAGACAACTCATGTGGTCACGGGGATAATGTACAAACTCCGTACAGACAGCACCTGCAGTCAGGATCGAACTGGGTCTTTGGCACTGTAAGGTAGCAATTCTACCGCTGCTCCACTGTGCCACCAAGTAGTATTGAACAAATTGATTGAACTGATTGAATATTGATTGAATTGATTAAAAGATACAGCATAGAAACAAACCTTTTGACCCATCGAGTCCACGCCAACCATCCATCACCGTTTCATACTAGTTCCATGCTATTCCTCTTTCACATCTACCCCCTACACACTAGGGCTAATTTACTGATGCCAATTAACTATATGTCTTTGGGATGTGGGAGGAAACTGGAGCAACCGGAGGAAATCTATGTGGTTTCAGAAAAAACGTGCAAACTCTGCAGAGACAGCACCTAAGGTCAGGAACAAATCCAGGTCTATGGCACTTCGAGGAACTGAACCATCCTAACACCAACGAGAGAACAGTCCTGAACTACCTCGGACTATCTTTGATCGGACTTTACTGGCTTTATCTTGCACTAAATGTTATTCATGTTATTCCATGTATCTTTTCACTGTAGATGGCTCGATTGTAATCAAGGATTGTTTTTCAGCAGACTGGTTAGCACGCAACAAAATCACTTCACTGAACCTCGGTGCGTGCAGGTGACTATAAAACTAAACTCAAACTCAAACCACTGCGCTGCCCAAATAGTAATCCCAGTCAGACACGAAAAGCCAAAGTAACTCAGCAGGACAGGCAGCATCTCGGGAGAGGAGGAATGGGTGACGTTTCGGGTCGAGACCCTTCTTCTGAATGGGAGAATTGAATGGTAACACTAAATACTCACACTTCTCATTTCCAAGTTGGAACCTTGCAGGGTTTTCAACAGCACAATCTGGCTGGCTACTCCGCCACTGACCAAGATTTGCTCACCGATATGATACTTCAACAATGTGGGATCCGCTGCAGGGAAGGAAGGAGAGGCAAAGAAACCAAAACGTCAGCAACAGCAACATTTTTTTGTGGGCTTTAATAACTACTTCTTCTCAACAAAACATACTTATCCGAGTGAGATTGAAAGAGAAAATGCTGGAAATAAACTTTTCAATTCTGACCACAGTCTGGGGTCCTTCCGCTGCTGGACAATGCGGTGGAGACACTACTTTAACAAGGGATGGGATATCATCCCAGGGGGGCACATGACTACAAGGGTGCCTGGTACAAAGATCGATCTGTGAACACCGTTACCAAAGGCAACGCTAATGCATGTACGTATAGCGGCTCAGAATGTCCAAAGAGTTTTTCACTGTTTGTGGCCAATATGTCCCATCTACATAAGTTCCACAGGACAGGTACTCCACACAGACTGCAGCACCCAATGTTGATTCATGAGGCCATAAGATCATAAGAGATAGATCATAAGACCATTCAATCATGGCTGATCCATCTCTCCCTCCTAACCCCCATTCTCCTGCCTTCTCTCCATAACCCCTGACACCCGCACTAATCAAGAATCTATCTATCTCTGTCTTAAATATATCCACTGCTTGGCCTCCACGGCCTTCTGTGGCAAAGAATTCCACAGATTCACTCCCCAGGCATTGGGACTACATGTCACACAGAAGCTACTGTATCTGGTGGAAAAGATCTGGGGAGAGAGGCTCACCCAGCTACTGAATCCTTTGAGAGATTTGTGAATCAGAAGTTAAAAGGCAGTTACTGCAGAAAACCTGGATCTTGGTTAACTAAATCGACACAGTGCTGGAGTAACACAGCACGTCAAGCAATATCTCATGGATAGGTGACTTTTCAGGTCAGGTCCTTCCTTCTTCTGAAGGAGAAAAAGGGTCTTGACCCGAAACGTCACCTCTCCAGAGATGCTGCCTGACCCACTGAGTTTTTTTATTTTTTTATTTCAAAGATACAGCGTGGAAACATGCCCTTCAGCCCAACGAGTCTGCGTTGATCAGCAATCATCCATGCACTAGCTCTATCCTACACACAAGACCAATTTTGCAGAAGCCAATTAACCTACAGACCTGTACGTCTTTGGAGTGTGGCAGGAAACGGGAGCACCTGGAGAAAACCCACACGGTCACTGGGACAATGTGCAAACTCTGTACAGACAGCACCCATAGTCAGCATCGAACCCGGGTCTCTGGCACTGTAAGACAGCAACTCTACTGTGCCACTGTGCCACCCAGTCACTCCAGCACAGTGTCCTTCTGTGTAAACCGGCATTTGCAATTCCTTGTTTCTACCTCTGGGTTGACCAGTCCTAGAAACACCAGGTTCTGGGCTTCCATTATTGTCACCACATCATCATTTGTGCAATGCAAAGTAATGGATCGAGTTTGTTCGTATTCTACAATATCTTTAGTCATAGAGTCATAGAGTCATAGAAAGACACAGTGTGGAATCAGGTCCTTTGGCCC
The DNA here is from genome assembly GCF_028641065.1 of Leucoraja erinaceus. Classification (NCBI taxonomy): domain Eukaryota; kingdom Metazoa; phylum Chordata; class Chondrichthyes; order Rajiformes; family Rajidae; genus Leucoraja; species Leucoraja erinaceus. The sequence goes on from NC_073387.1 coordinate 48,446,987, forward strand.
AACTTGCCAACACCGGCCAACATGTCCCAACTACACTAATCCCACCTGCCTGCATTTGGTCCGTATCCCTCTAAACCTGTCCTATCCATGTACCTGTCTAACTGTTTCTGTTGGGATAGTCTCTGCCGCAACTATCTTCTCTGGCAGTTTGTTCCATACACCCACCACCCTTTGTGTGAAAAAATTACCCTCAAATTCCTATTGAATCTTTTCCCCTTCACCTTAAACCTTATTGCAAGCGAAACTATGGCGTGCTAGAGCTTTTACCCATCACTCTGATCTGCTCCCTGTTAGGAAGAGCAAGGATGGCATCATTGGTCGGTGCAAAGATCGTGAAGGTCCCAGGCCTGTTAAGGGTCTCGGTGAGTCCTGCTGTCTGGATAGCTCCCACCAGCATGCTGTAATAATCAACAAAGAACAATGAATGAAACCTGAGAACATAAATATATCTCTCTCCATCCTTCCCCCATCCTAGTCGTTGCACTAGCTTCACTCACCCAGCTACTGAATCCTTTGAGAGATTTGTTAAACAGGAGTTTAAAGGCAGTTACTACAGAAAACTTGGATCTTGGTTAACTAAATCGACACAGTGCTGGAGTAACACAGCCCGTCAAGCAATATCTCTAGAAAACATGGATAGGTGACTTTTCGGGTCAGGTCCTTCCTTCTTCTGAAGGAGAAAAAGGGTCTTGACCCGAAACGTCACCTCTCCAGAGATGCTGCCTGACCCACTGAATTTTTTCTTTTTTTATTTCAAAGATACAGCGTGGAAACATGCCCTTCAGCCCAACAAGTCCGCTTCGATCAGCAATCATCCATCGACCTCATCGGAGACCGTCGCACTATCTTTAAACGGATATTACTGGTGCTAAATGTTCTTCCCTTCATCCTGTATCTGTACACTGTGGACGGCTTGACTGTAATCATGTATAGTTTTTCTGCTGACTGGATAGCATGCAACTTTAGTTTAGTTTATAGAGATACAGTGAGGAAACAGGCCCTTCGGCCCACCTAATCTGCCCTGACCAGCGATCCCCGCACATTAACACTACCCTACACACACAAGGGCCAATTTTACATTTTGTACCAAGCCAATTAACCTATAAGTCTGTACAACTTTGGAGTGCGGGAGGAAACCAAAGATCTCGGAGAAACCCACGCAGGTATAGAGGAGAATGTACAAACTCCGTACAGACAAACACCTGTAGTCAGCATCAAACCCGAGTCTCTGGCGCTGTAAGGCAGCAACTCTACCGCTGCACACCCTGCCGCCCATGATTGTAATCATGCATAGTCTTTCCGCTGACGGACTAGCACACAGCTAAAAAGCTTTTGACTGTACCTCGGTACATGTGACAATAAACTAAACTAAACTAAGCGTTGTTTTCCATATAACTGCATACCTGAAGCGGTCATCAGCTTTCAGGATGTCCATGATGGTGCCGACGGGAGGGGTTAGTATCTTGTCCATTATCATCATGGCACCAAATCTTCCTTTTCTATCATGTGCAGCAATACATGTGTTCTCCACACACAAAGCCTTAAAGGAACAGAGAATTCCTCAGGTCAGAAGACATTTTCACATGTCCTAATGGAAACATACAGTAATCCTAGGATTTTTGAAAGATTGATCGAAAGACACAGCATGAAAACAGGCCCTTCGGCCCACCGAGTCCACGCCAACCATTGATCACACGTTCCCAGTAGTTCTATGTTATCCCACTTCCGTACCCACTTAGCTATGCACGAGGAGCAATTTAGAGAGTTCACCTGCAATCCCGCTTGTCTTTGGGATGTGGGAGGAAACCCACGCAGTCACAGGAAGAACATGCAAACTTCCGAGGTCAGAATCAAGCCTGGGTCACACTAGTTCTGTGTAATCACATGTCTCTAGCCCATTGGAAAATTCTTCTTAAGAAGAACTGGCGTCATTGTTTCAGACCAGTCATCTCACCCCAAGGACCACAACAGTGGAGACACATGGAACAGCAGATGTTGGAAACTTGAGCAAAGCACTAAGTGCAGGAGGAACTCAGGGGGTCAGGCAGCATCTGTGGAGGGAATGGACGAACATTTTGGTCGGGAACCTTCTTCGGACCGGACTGGAGTTCCTCAGAGCAGTCTCTTAGGGTCTAACCATGTTCAACCTCATCATCAATGACCTTGAACCATGTGCTCATAGATGAACATGGATTTGCGATATTTAACTTCTTCAACCCTCTACAGAGAATGAAACTGCCATGCCCATAGGCAGCGATATGTAGTCAACATCACTCATGGCCTGATCAGTGGGAAATTGTTGGGATGATAAGACTATATTCAAATGTAATAGCTTATGTTTAACTGCTTCCACATTCTCAGTTCAAGTCTGAAGAAGGGTCCCGACCTGAAATGTCACCCATCCCATATCTTCAAGAGATGCCGCCCGACCCATTGAGTTACTCCAGCATTTTGTGTCTATCTTCCATCTTCTCAATGTCAGCCCAAGAATATGTGATAGTATGATTTTTTATACTCCTGAATGTATATGAATGTCAGTCATGATGAAAAAGGATGGCATGTGAGTCACGCAACAATGGAACCTGCTAATCATTAAATCTAAATCTCAATGATATAGGATACATTTATTTCTAGTTTCAAATTAATTCTGTCATTTACAGGATATTCATGAACCTGTTATCTGCCCTTAATGTGTCAGTCATCTGTATTTGATGCATCTACCATCAACATCATTAGATGTAATTGACGCTGTTATTGATCCAGTAGATTTTGAGTTGCTCTTCAAAGCTTTGTGCTTAGAATCTAGGTTCATACTGCACGAAGTGATGACTTAAATCAGGACTGTCTTTTGGAAGAGAGGTTGATAAGTCTGTTCCTTTGCGTGGATATACAAGGGAACTTTTGGAAAAAGAGTAGGGACATTCTTATACGGGAAAGAACTAGGGATGCTGGTTTAAACTGAAGATAGACACAAAACGCTGGAGTAACTCAGCGGGTCAGACAGCATCTCTGGAGAAAAGGAATAGGTGACGTTTCGATTCGAGACCCTTCTTCAGAATGAGAATCCGGGGAGAGGGAAATGGGAGATATAGACTGTGATATAGAGAGATATAGAGCAAATGAATGGATGATATGCAAAAAAAGACTATGGTGATAGAAACAGGCCGTTGATGGCTGTGGGCCAGGTGAAACCGAGTTCTATAGACAATGAAACTCAACAGGACGGCAGTGAAACTAGTACAACAACCAGGGTGGGAGAGGGACGGAGAGAGGGAGGGAATGCAAGGATTCCCCGTCATTCTTGTGTTCAAGAAGGAACTGCAGATGCTGGAAGATCGAAGGTACACAAAAATGCTGGAGAAGCTCAGCGGGTGCAGCAGCATCTATGGAGCGAAGGAAATAGGCGACGTTTCGGGCCGAAACCCTTCTTCAGACTGAAGAAGGGTTTCGGTCTGAAACGTCGCCTATTACCTTCGTTCCATAGATGCTGCTGCACCCGCTGAGTTTCTCCAGCATTTTTGTGTACCTTCCCCGTCATTCATTCCGCTTTCCAACATTCTGGCCCATATTAATCTTTTAACCAATATCTCTAACGCCTTTGGATCCACCATTTAGATTGACAAGAACAGGATGGGAGACATTTACATGGTTTAGCAAGGCCTTTGGCAAAATACCTCCAAGAGATGAGTCATAGAGTCATGCAGGTGGAACCTGGCCCATCGGCCCAACTTGCCCACACCGACCTACATGTCCCATCTGCACTAGTCCTACCTGTATGTATTTGACCCATATCCTTCTAAACCTATCCTATCCATGAACCTGTCTAAATGTTTCTTAAACGTTGCAATAGTACCTGCCTCAACTACCTCCTTCAGCATCTCGTTCCATGCACCCACTACCTTTTGTGTAAAAACGTTACCCCTCGGGTTCCTATTAAATCTTCCTCCCCTCACCTTGAACCTATGTCCCCTGGTTCTCAATTCCCCTGGGATCACTTGGGATCCAGGGAGAGCCACCCAAATGGGTATAACATTGACTTGGTGGAAGGAGTCAGAGGAACTGAGAGTTCGAAAAGTGCTCTTCTATACCCATACAAAGGAGCAGATTAAGCAACCTCTTTAGTTTAGTTTAGTTTAGTTTAGAGATATAGCACAGAAACAGGCCCTTCGGCCCACCGAGTCTGCACCAACCAGCGACCCCCGCACACTAACACCATCCATTTATCCAAAACACAATTTTCATTTATACCAAGCCAATTAACCTACAAACCTGTACGTGTGGGAGGAAACCGGAGCTCACAGAGAAAACACACACAGTCCACGGGGAGAATATACAAACTCTGTAGTCAGGATGGAACCCGGGTCTCCAACGCTGTATGCGCTGTAAGGCAGCATCTCTACCGCTGCGCCATGTGCCGCCCCCTCTATTCCAAAGGACAGTTATGATTTTAGTCGCCGTTCAGTGCAGTATCAGCCTAGATTGTAAGCACCAGGCTTTGAAGTGGAACTCAAGCCCTCCATTTCAGGTAACATCACAAATTGTCTCCGCTCCCTTTCCGATTTGATGCTATCTTTCCCAATAGGTTTATTAGCTTTGGTAAATTGTCCCTAGTATGTAGGAGAGTGCTAGTATGCCGAGATCCTGGTCGGCGCAGACTTAGTGGTGCCGAAGGGCTTGTTTCCACGCTGTAACTATAAACTAAACAGTAATACTAAACAGTGATATTTAGGGGGGAAAAAAATGAATACATACGTTACGATAAACAAAGACTCTGAGTTTTTTGCCACTCAAGGTATCAAGTATCTGCCCATGGTACATGTATTTAGATGAGAGTTGATTCTTCACGATATGGTCCAGCAGTAGATTACGCAGATCTTCATTGACAACTGTCGTTTCCTCTACATAAAAACACAGCAGAAAAACGTTAGACTAAGTAGTTCACTCAGACAATTTTCCACGCTAAATCTATTTGTGGACCTGCTTGTGTTCCTGTTCTAACCATGTCTATAGAAAGAACATGACCATGGTGGGCGGCACGGTGGAACAGTGGTGGAGTTGCTGCCTCACAGCGCCAGAGACCCAGATTCGATCCCGACTACGGGTGTTGTCTGTATGGAGTTGGTACGTTCTCCCCGTGGGTGGGTGTTCTACGGGAACTTCGGTTTCTTCCTAAACTCCAAAGACGTGCCGTGGAGGCTAATTGGCTTTGGTAAAATTGTAAATTGCCTCTAGTGCATGCCGGATAGTGTTCGCATGCTGGGATCGCTGGTTTAAGGATAAGGGGGAAATCTTTTAGGACCGAGATGAGAAAAACATTTTTTACACAGAATGGTGAATCTGTGGAATTCTCTGCCACAGAAGGTAGTTGAGGCCAGTTCATTGGCTATATTTAAGGGGGAGTTAGATGTGGCCCTTGTGGCTAAGGGGATCAGGGGGTATGGAGAGAAGGCAGGTACAGGAGTTGGATGATCAGCCATGATCATATTGAATGGCGGTGCAGGCTCGAAGGGCAGAATGGCCTACTCCTGCACCAATTTTCTATGTTTCTATGTTTCTAAACCCTATATCTGTACACTGTGGACAGTATTGTAGGCATGTGCAACTCAGCACCATAAAAAAAACTCAGGTGTTTGACATATAGTTACATTTGAGATGGAGCTAGAAAAATACATTGGGTGAGAAGAAAATTCACTGAAGAAAGATGGCATGAGCCTATTGCGGATCTGTACCAGGGTGGAAAGGTGGCACAGCGGTAGAGTTGCTTCCTTACAATGTCGGAGACCTGGTTTCGATCCTTGACTATGGGTATTGTCTGTACGGAGTTTGTATGTACGTTCTCCGCGTGACCTGCTTGGGGTTTCTCCGAGATCTTTGGTTTCCTCCCACACTCCAAAGACGCGCAGGTTTGTAGGTTAATTGGCTTGGTATAGATGTAATTTGTCCCTAGTTTGTAGGGTAGTTTTAATGTGCGGGGATAGCTTGTCCGTGCGGCCTCGGTTTCTGTGCCGTATCTCTAAACTAAAACTAAACACATGGAACATGTCAGTCAGCAGGTGGTAACCTAGACTGTCACCAGAAGATGGCATCATGGTATGTTGGCCTTCATAGCGAGAGAATTTGAGTATAGGAGCAAAGAGGTCCTTCTGCAGTTGTACAGGGTCCTGGTGAAACCATACCTCGAGCATTGTGTGCAGTTTTGGTCTCCTAATTTGAGGAAGGACATTGTTGCTATTGAGGGAGTGCAGCGTGGGTTCACCAGGTAAATTCCCGGGATGGCGGGACTGTCATTTGATGAAAGAATGGAATGACTGGGCTTGTATTCACTGGAATTTAGAAGGATTAGAGGGTATCTGATAGTAACATATAAAATTATTAAGGGGTTGGACAAGTTAGATGCAGGAAATATGTTCCCGATGTTGGGGGAATCCAGAACCCGGGCCACAGTTTAAGAATAAGGGGTAGGTAGGCATTTAGGATTGAGATGAGGAAAAACTTTTTCACCCAGAGAGTTGTGAATTTGTGGAATCCTCTGCCTCAGAAGGCAGTGGAGGCCGATTCACTGGATGTATTTAAAAGAGAGTTAGATAGAGCTCTGGGGGCTAGTGGAATAAAGGGATATGGGGAGAAAGCAGGAACGGGGTACTGATTGTGGATGAAGGCTTGAAGGGCCGATTGGCCTACTCCTGCACCAATTTTCTATGTATCTACTATATGTATCCATGTAAGATGTTAATGGATTGCTCAGTAAGACAGCAGGCAGTTGAATAGTGTGATCAGAAGTGATACCTTATCAGATTGATCACTGCAATGATTACAATTCTCAGCTCATAATACTGATGGATGGGCAGTGAGGACATCATTGTGTCAGACTTTACTTTAGTCTTTGGAGATCCAGCGTGACCCACCGTGTCGATGCCGCCCATTGTCCACCCCGCACACTAGTACTATCCTACACACACTAGGGACAATTTACAATCTTTACCAAAGCCATTTAAGCTATAAACCTGTACATCTTTGGAGTGTGAGAGGAAACCAGAGCACCGGGTGAAAACCCATGCAGTCAGTCACAGGGAGACGTACAAACTCCTTATAGACAGCACCCACAGTCAGGATCGAACCTGGGTCTCTGGCGCTGTAAGGCAGCAACTCTACCGCTGTGCCATGGCATCATTACGTTCACGTTAAAGTTTATACATTCTCCCAATCTCAGGTAAAGAGAGATCACCTCAAAATCAGGAATTGTTTTTTTTTTGTCATTTATTCAAGTCTCTGGGTCAGATATCTTATTCTGCTGGGGGTAGTTCATTCCTGGGCTGTTGTAAAGAAAGTAGTCAAGGGGGGAAAAACTTGTCCTGTAAGATGCAACTAATCATCAAATGTTGTATTACCGTGCAGCATTGCATTCATTCCAAATGGATGGGCCACTGGGGAGATCAGACATCACGAGCTACAAAGTATGGATTTCTGTTGAAGTTCAAGGTGCCAGGCAGTCCATTAGACTTCTAGAGACACTGCAAATGGATTCTCCCATAGACAGAGGCAGCAAAACTGCTCGGTAATAAAATCAGAGGCAGGTGAATCTGTGGGATTCTTTGCCACAGAAAGCTGTGGCCAAGTCAGTGGATATATATAAGGCAGGGATAGATAGATGCTTGATTAGTGCAGGTGTCAGAGGTTATGGGAGAAGGCAGGAGAATGGGGTTAGGAGGGAGAGATAGATCAGCCATGATTGAATGGCGGAGTAGACTTGATGGCCTAAGTCTACTCCTATCACTTTTGACGTCATGAATTAACCAGCAGTTGCTGTTCTATGTTCTAACCACCGCAAATCTTACCAACTAAACTTGCATAAAAGATTTGTCGACCCAGCACTGCTGAACATTCTGATACAACATTATTTGTTTTGAAAGTTTATAAAATATAAATGATGTCTCAGTGGGAACAAAGATATTTTGGTCAAATTAATTTGAACAATTTTTGAACAAATGATCAGAGCGATCCCAGGACAACAGATTTTATTCCACAAGGCATGACAATTTTTGACTAATAGATATTTACATGAGACTATCACGAATACCAACTACTTTCAGTGTCTGATGTGTGGAAATGTGTGGAACCTTTGATGGGTTTCAAAAACATGTCATTCAATCTGAAGAAAACACACAAGGGTTTACAGCGAAAACCAAAGGAGCAATTAAAATTACAAAACAAATCACAAAAACCAAAAGGCATCAGGTTGTTTTAAAATGATTAATTGTGATTAATTATATGATTAAAAAGAAAATCATGAGTCAATTGTGGTTTTGAATCAGACTCCAAACGCATCACAACAAAGAATAATTTGTACAGAACAAATGTGAAATGATTACATTTCCTATTTTCACGTTTTGAGGGACTTATTATAGACAATAGACAATAGGTGCAGGAGTAGGACATTCGGCCCTTCGAGCCAGCACCGCCATTCAATGCAATCATGGCTGATCATCCACAATCAGTACCCCGTTCCTGCCTTCTCCCCATATCCCCTGACTCCGCTACCTTTAAGAGCTCTATCTAACTCTCTCTTGAAAGCATCCATAGAACTGGCCTCCACTGCCATCTGAGGCAGAGAATTCAACATATTCCCAACTCTCTGTGTGAAAAAGTTTTTCCTTTGTGGAGTAACTCAGCGGGACAGGCAGCATCTCTGGGTAGAAGGAATGAGTGCCATTTTGGGTTGAGACCCTTCTTCAAGCCCTTCTTCTTCTCTCCAGAGATGCTGCCTGTCCCGCTGAGTTGCCCCAGCATTTTGTGTCTACATTCGATTTAAACCAACATCTGCAGTTATTTCCTACAAATTCGAAAGCACTGTGGTTTTGACGGGTCTGACCATTAGTTAAGCTGGGATGTGGCGGATCAAATTATCCCTTGTGTTGTTTTGTGGACGGAGCTGGCTATACATCATTACGCCCCACCCTGTCTCCCTTGTGAAGGGGAATGACACCAGCAGAGCCAGGCCTCTGTGCCGAGGAGTCAGGGTGGCCTTGGTTTTGTTTAGATCCAGCATGGAAACAGCCTTCAACCCATGGAATCCACAGATTCACCACCCTCTGCCTAATGAAATTCCTCCTCATCTCCTTTCTAAAGGTACGTCCTTTTATTCTGAGGCTGTGCCCTCTAGTCCTAGACTCTCCCACTAGTGGAAACATCCTCTCCACGTTCACTCTATCCAGGCCTTTCACTATTCTGTAAGTTTCAATGGGGTGCCCCCTCATTCTATGCACAGGGATTTCTAGTGTTAAGAACAGGACTGTTAATTACACTGATGTGTTAAAGTTTTTGTTGAAAACCTTGCTTTATAGTTTAAGTGTTAAAAGAAATAGTCAATATTCATGATGCAAGCGGTGCGCAGTTTCCACTTACCCTTGAAGGCAACATCCTGAGGAGCAAGAAGAGTTAAAGGCTCTTTTTTCTCCAGATAGGTGGTCAGACCTGCTTGCTTGAAGAGGCTGCCTATTTTGGTGACACCAGCGTTTTCAGTCAACTCCAAGAGGGTCTTAGCTGTAAAGCAGTCAAGACAAATCATTCAAAATTACAAATGCAGAAAATAAAAATCCTTACACACACATAAATAGACACTTCACAGTGGCGCAGCGGCAGAGTTACTGCCTCACAGCTCCAGAGACCTGGGTTCGATCCTGACCACGGGTGCTTGTCTGCACGGACTTTGTACGTTCTTCCCGTCACCTGCGTTGGTTTCCTCCGGGTGCTCCGGATTCCTCACACACTATAATGACGTCAAATGATCCTTTAGTTTTAGAAAGTCACAATTTTATGGATCGATTTAGTTTGTAAGATTTTCAGAGTGACATGATATTTATTTAATGTGATTTTTTAAAACTTAAATACATTTAGACATCCGGGTTTGTTTTATGAAGGAACGTACAGCGTGGATTTTGTTCAACAATCTTTACATGCCAATGGGAAACTTTGCTGATCTTCACAATTCAGTTCTGCCTAACGTGATCTAGTTATTTGGGTAGGAATTGCAAACGTGCATTTCCTGGTTTGGAACATGGTGGCGCAACGGTAGAAGGAACTGCAGAAGCGAATGCGGCGCCGGAGACCCGGGTTCAATCCCGACTACGGGTGCTGTCTGTATGGAGTTTGTACGTTCCCACCGTGACATGCGTGGGTTTTCTCCGAGATCTTCGGTTTCCTCCCATACTCCAAAGACGTACAGGTTTGAAGGTTAATTGGCTTGGTAAATGGAAAAAAATGTCCCTAGTGGGTGTAGGATGGTGTTAATGTGCGGGGATCGCTGGTCGGCGCGAACCTGGTGGGCCGAAGGGCCTGTTTCCTCGCTGTATCTCTAAACTAAACTAAACAGGGTCAGGCTAGAAGTTATCAGAGGCAGGACAGACACAAAATGCTGGAGCAGGTCAGGCAGTATCGTTGGAGGAAAGGAATAGGTGATGTTTCGGGTTGAGACCCTTCTTCAGACTGGATATCAGGATGGGAGAGGAAAGGGGTATGTTTTGTGGCCAGTTAGATGCTGGGGCTCCTTGATTGTCGATACTGATGATTAAAGATTTTGTCTGCATTTAAAGGTTTGTCAGAGATTTTATTTATGTTTGGTTTAACTAACACATCATTGAATGTTGCCATGTGTAGGAAGGAACAGCAGAAGCTGGTGTAAACCGAAAGTAGACACAAACTGCTGGAGTAACTCATTGGGACAAGCAGCATCTCTGGAGAGAATGAATGGGGGACGTTTCGGATCGAGATCCTTCTTGTCAACTGTCCTTCATTCTGTAGCTCTCATGTATCCATCTGCATCGCACATGAGCGTTCTCCATCTATTCTATTGCTGAACCAGGTTGGTTACACACCTCACCTGAGGACGGGTTGTGAGAGGTTGTGAATTTACTAAAAGATTTTAAAAATGAACAGTTTTGCTGATTTTTGAATTTCCATTGCAGATCCTACATTGGTGAGACTCAATGCATTTGCAGGCAGATTTGCACAAGAAACTGCATCCCCACGGCCAAAAGATTATTTCTAGGATAACTTAATTGAGAAAATGCAGATGAATGCAGTGTCCATGTATTGGGACCAAGTATGTTTCCAATCAAGTGCAGCACGGTAGCACAGCGGTAGAGTTGCTGCCTTACAGCGCCAGAGACGCAGGTTCAATCCTGACTACGGGTGTTGTCTGTACAGAGTTTGTACGTTCTCCTCGTGACCGCGTGGGTTTTCTCTGGGTGCTCCGGTTTCTTCCTACACTCCAAAGACTTAAGGGCCTGTCCCATCAGCATGCAATAGCATGCGTCTAGCGCGAGCAAACGTGGTCGCTTGAGGCGTACGGCCCCGCACAGCTGGTCCCACTTCAATCGCCGGAGGCGTATGGAGTTGTGCAGAGCTGGTCCCGACATCACACGGGGCGCCGCAAATATTGCACTGTCTGAAAATCCCGCGCGCCAATGGCCTGTCGGCCCGCAGCTGCATTGAGGCCGAACGCAGCGCCTCAACGGACGTACAATGTCTTGACGTCGTACACAGCGTCTTGACGTCGTACGCAGCGTCTTGACGTCATACGCAGTGTCTTGATGGATGATATACGTCTAGCGCGTGGCGTTGCCCGATGACGTCACCGCCTGGCGTGCCGTTGCATGATGACGTCACCGTCCGACGCCGTGCGACGTCCAAATTCAGTCGGCCCGCCTCCTCCCCTGCTGATTCATGAGTATGATGTCGGGACCATCCCCGCACAACTCCATACGCCTCCGCGGTTGGAATTGGGACCGGCCCCGCGAGGCCGTACGCCTCAAGCGACCACGTTTGTTCGCGCTAGATGCATGCAATCGCATGCTCGTGGGCCAGGCTAATTGGCTTCAGTAAAATTGTAAATTGTCCCTGGTGTGTAGAATTGTCCGTGCAAGTGTACCGTTGTCATTGATCGGCACGGACTCGGTGGGCCAAAGGGCCTGGTTCACTAAACTAAATTAATAAGCTAAACTCATTTTTTTTCCAAACGGAGGGGGTGAAAAGGTATGCTTGTTTATGTGCACATGCACACTAAATTTGTGAGGTGCAGCCTGCTCCTCAACCATCTTGCCTTTGCCTCCTTCGAGTCTGTGAAATGTAGTCTGCAAGGGAAATCCCACTAAAATAATTCATGAGGAATCATCTTCTGCTCCTCAGAACAGGAGAGAGAACAAGGTGCTCTCAATCCCAGGGGTTCTTTAGTAACTTGTCAGTTTCTTTGTTGAACTAAATTAAGGCGCATGTTGCAATCAAAAGCGCTTGAACAATTGGTTGGGAAGAAAGCCAAACTGTAAGAAAGATGACTGCGCCTCCTTTTCAAGAGCAGCCAGCTCTTGCACGGTCGGTGCCAAAGCATCAACATGACCCTTAAACGTGCTCAAACAGGTGAATCCTTGCTACGATGAGTCAACTTGACTTGCTAAAACATGCTTGATCTCCATAGAGGTAGGTATGGAAGTAAACTAGAGTTTATGTTTTCCCTAAATCAGTTTAGTTTAGTTTGGTTCAAAGATACAGGCGCGGAAACAGGCCCATCGGCCCACCGAGTCCGCGCCGATCAGAGCTCCCCGCACATTAACACTACCCTACACTTTACACTTACACCAAGCCAATTAACCAACATACCTGTACGTATTTGAAGTGTGGGAGGGAACCGAAGATCTTGGAGCTAACCCACGCGGTCAGGGGGTGAACATACAAACTCTATACAGACAGCTCCCATGGTCTGGATCGAACCTGGGTCTATGGCACTGCAAGCGTTGTAAGGCAGCAACTCTACCGCTGCGCCACCGTGCCACCCTAATTGCCATGGCATTTTCTCTGAAGAAGGGTTCCGGCCCGAAATGCCACCTATACCTTTTCTCTAGAGATGCTGTCTGACCCGCTGAGTTTTTCGTGTCTGTCTATGGCATTTTCTTCTCTTGTTTTTTTTTCTTCTTTCTAGAGAGCCTGCTTGGTTATTTGGGGAACGACAGATGGAAGGATCACGTTGTACCATGACAAAGTACTCAGGCATTATCATAGGTGCAAAAAATTAACAATGATCACCTAACGTTACCTGATCACCAGATGTATCTGTACAGCAAAATAAACCAAAATGAAGGGTTACTGAAAATATATTCAGAGTATTAAAATTTTACAATCGTATTATTTAAAGGATATCTATTCTAGCTGTTACATGAAGGCGGCACGGTGGCACAGCAGTAGAGTTGCTGCCTTACAGCACCAGGGTCCCGAGTTCGATCCCGACTACGGGCGCTGTCTGTACAGAGCTTTACGTTCTCCCGATGACCGCATGGGTTTTCTCCGGATGTTCTGGTTTCATCCCACACTCCAGAAACGTGCATGTTTGTGGGTTATTTGGCTTCCATACATTGTCCCTCGTGTGTAGGATGGAACTATCGTACAGGGGGATCGGCGCAGACTCAGTGGGCCGAAGGGTCTGTTTCCACGCTGTATCTCGAAACTAAACTAAACTAAATTAGATCATTAATATGCAAAATGAATCAGATGCAGCAATAATAAGTTTGCACTTCTGCTTACCGGAATCGGGGATCAAAAGCTCGTCGATCATATGAATAACCCCGTTTGTCGTGAGTATGTCCTTGTCAATGATGATGCTCTTGCTGTTGAGCGTAAGAGAGTCACCACTGCAGCCCACTTCCAGAGACATGCCCTCCAAGGTCACCATGGGTGTGCCCGAGATGATGGCTTCTGCACATTGGATATTTCTCAAAATGTGGTAATTCAGCAGAGCTGTGGATAGAAGAGAGTTACGGAATATTCACTCTTTCACTAAATTAAATGGCACTTCTTTAATCTATGTTTGGCGAGTCTATTTAGAATGTGTATCTTTGTTGAGAAGAGATTTAAATGAATACGTGGGGTGGTCCAGTTATGAAGGGGCAGAGTTGCTGCCTTGCAGCGCCAGAGACCTGTGTTCGATCCTAACTATAGGTCCTTGTCTGCACAGAGTATGTACATTCTTCCTGTGACCTGCCAGGGTTTCCTCCCACATTCCAAAGACGTGCAGGATTGTAGGTTAATTGGCCTCTGTAAATTGTCCTTAGTGCGTAGGGTAGAACTGGTGTACAGGGGAGTGTTGGTCAGCCTAACCTCTATGGGCCGAAGGGCCTGTTTGCACAAGGTACCTCTAAACTAAACTGAACAAATAATCTGACAAATATAGAGGGGAACCGTTACAAAATCTAGGAAAATGGCTCCATTATATTTGGAAGAGAATAAAGATTAGGTATTCTTTGGAAAATATCAGAATGTGTTGAAGAACAGGTATCTAGAATGCAGGCACGAAAATCAATTAAGATGCATGGGATTAACAGTGACTTAGTTGTGTGGAGTCAGAACTGGCTTACTGATGGAGGACAGAGGGATGTGGTGGAACGTCAATATACAGGCTGGAGGCCTGTAACCAGTGGAGTTCCACAGGGATCTGTGCTGGGACCGCTGCTGTTTGTGATATGTATAAATGACTTGGATGTAAATGTAGGTGGTTTGGTTAGTAAATTTGCAGATTACACCAATATTACTGGGATTGCAGACTGTGAGGAAGGTTTTCAAAGTTTACAGTGAGATATAGATCAGATACTGAAATATAGTCATAGTCATAGACATATAGCGTGGAAACAGGCCCTCCGACCCAACTTGCTCTCACCGGCCAACGTGTCTCATCTACACTAGTTCCACCTGCCTGCATGTGGTCCATATCCCTCTAAACCTGTTCTATCCATGTACCTGTCTAACTGTTTCTTAAAATGGGCGGAGAAATGGCAGATGGAGTTTAAACCGAGCAAGTATGAAGTATTGCTCTTTGGGAGGTCAAATGGAAAGAAAATATACAATGAATGGTGTGACCCTGAACAGTGTTGTAGGCATGTGCAACTCAGCACCATAAATAAGACTCAGGTGTTTGACATATAGTCACATTTGAGATGGAGCTAGAAAAATACATTGGGTAAGAAGGGAAATACACTGAAGAAAGATGGCATGAGCCTTTTGTAGGTCTGTACAAGGGTGGAACGGTGGCACAGCAGTAGAGTTGCTACCTACAGCGCCAGAGACCTGGTTTCGATCCTTAACTATGGGTGTTGTTTGTACGGATTTTATACATTCTCCCCGTGACCTGCATGGGTTTTCTCCGAGATCTTCGGTTTCCTCCCACACTCCAAAGACGTACAGGTTTGTAGGTCAATTGGCTTGGTATAAATATAAATTGGCCCGAGTGTGTGTAGGATAGCATTAGTGGGCGGCGATCGCTGGTCGGTGCGGTCTCGGTGGGCCGAAGGGCCTGTTTCCATGCTGTATCTCTGAACTAAACTAAACTAAATCTGCTGAAATGAATAGCATGCAAAATCACTGCAAATGTCATATTAGCATAGACGAAGATGCATTAGATTATACTTCTCATAACACGATGACTTGGTAAAATGTAGGCTTACATTTCAAAGCCTCTGGGTCTCCTAGGATCCTGTTCAGAGCAGCAGGTGGTATTTTGCTGAAGGCTTTGTCGGTGGGAGCAAAGAGCGTGTATTCTCCTTTACTGCGAAGCATATCCTCAAGACCTGCAGCAGCTACTGCAGCCTAGAGAACACAACACAGAAGAGCCCAGGAGAAAGCCAAGTCAGATATCACAACATAGAGCACAATGATCATCCTCAGAATTCCATTTTATTAATTTCTTAAAATATTTCCCCTAAAGCGCTGCTTTCATTAAGCTGATTAATGTGGCTCTTGGTCACCGGGGAATTGTCAAAAGAATCCCAGATCTTTACTTTACACGTTACTTCAGAGATAAGGTGCGGAGAAAGGCCCTTCGGCCCACCGTGCTAGCACCGGCCAGCGATCACACGGTACACTAGCACTATCCTACACACGCTAGGGACTATTTACAACTCTTGCCAATAGTATGTCTTTGTAGTGTGGGAGGAAACCGGAGTACCCGGAGAAAACCCACGTGGTCACAGGGAGAAAGTCCAAACTCCGTGCAGACAGTACCCATAGTCAGGATTGAACCCGGGTCTCTGGCGCTGTGAGGCAGCAACTCTACTGCTGCACCACCGTGCCGCCCCTTCCTATAGATTTCCCTTCCAATATTTGGTTGCAGCATTTAACCCTTCCCATCATCAAAATAAGCTTATCAAATTAACCTTGAAAAATAACGTAATCATTTGTTGAAAACAAAAAAAAAAACATTTTGAATATCCAAACATGATGCCAATTTGTCTTTAACCCATGGGCGGCCATCTTGAAACCCCCCAATGGTAAGTTTTGAATCAATGGTTTCAACCATTTCTTTGGATAATGGTAAATGGGGAATGAAACGTTTCACTGCTCATTACAACATTACTGCATAATTGCTATATTATCCAAATTTGTTTACAGCAGGAAGGACAAAATTAAAACATCAACATCATAACATTAAAGTCATTCACCTGTCATTTACTTGCAAAGCAAATTTCAAAGTAAATTGTGAAACTACAGATTGCTGGCTCTTATTGACTATAGAACTGAGGCAAATTAGTTTATAACGAGCAAAAATTCAAATATACAAGTAATTGGAAATTCAAATTAAGTTAACAAAGTAGAGGATAAGATGCAAGTCCCAAAGTGAGTTCAGATTAGTTTAATTTAGAGATATAGCGTGGAAACAGGTCGTTAAGTCCACCGAGCCCGTGCCGACCAACGATCCCCATACATGAGCACAATCCTACACGCTGGGGACAATTTATAATTTTACCGACACAAATTTGCCTACAAACCTGCATGTCTTTGGAGTGTGGGAGGAAACCGGGGCACCCAGGGAAAACCCACGCAGGTCATGGGGAGTACAGACAGCACCCGTAGTCAGGATCGAACTGGGGTCTCGGGTGCTGTCAGGCATTAACTCTACCTCTGCACCAACATGCCACCGCTATCATTGTTTCAATCATTATTCTTCTGTGGTCTGTGCCAGTTTATAGCCAATTACAATTATTTTAATCTAATACTGACTATATAGTTTACCAATTCTTTTTTACCATTATCTGGTGCACTGTAAGGGTGCAGACATAAAACTGACATCCAGTTAGATAAAATCCAGTTCTATGGCCCACACTGCGAGCTGCCAAATCAAACTCAGAGACTTGGACAAAAACACAGTAAAAAACAATATAGTCATTGGGATGCGAATCATGAGATGCGGATCATGGTTTGTGCATGGTTTGAGATAGCTACAAGAAGAGCAAACAGCTGCTGCATCAAACAGCATAAGACAATGGCTGGGAAACTAAACTCCAAGATGACGGGTTGCAAATATAGAATCCTCACATTAAGAAGACATAAGGAATTGCAGATGCTGGAATCTTGAACAAACCAGCATCGGCAGTTGTCAGTTTCGAACATCGAACTAGCATGGGTCTGTTTGCATGCTGCATCTCTAAACTAGTCTCCAAACAAAGTGGACAAGATGATGAAAATGAGAACAGAAGCAGATAAGCATTTAGCACAGTCACTTGCTCATCCTTAATCTGCTACTTTAATAGAAGTCTCATTCCTTCTGTACGTACTCGAAGCTGCTGAAAGTTATCATCAATTTCCAGCGTGTCCTGTATCGAGTTTGCAACTGCCATGAGGACTCGGTCAATGACATGCACAACTCCATTAGTAGCCAGTTGGTCCGCCTTCATTATTCGTGCACAGTTGGCAGTAACAATCTGTATTGGACATAAACAATGTTTGATCAGGTCCTTAAAACACCAAAGATGAATGGATACAGAGAAAGACCAACAAGATGATGCAAGATAATAGAACATAGAACAGTGGAGCACAGGAACAGGCCCTTTGGCCTACAATGTCTGTGCCAAACATGATGCTTAGTTCAACTGATCTCATGTCTGTATATGATCCATAGCACTCTATTCATATGTTCAAAAGTGATAGGAGCAGAATTTGACCATTCGGCCCATCGGGTCAAATCTGGCATTCAATCATGACTCATTCATTAATCGCATTCATTAACAAATATCCTCTCCACATCCACTCTGTCAGGCCTTTCACTATTCGGTAAATTTCAATGAGGTCCCCTCTCAACCTTCTAAACTCCAGCGAGTAGCGGCCTAGTGCAGCCAAATGCTCATCATATGTTAACCCACTCACTAATGGGATCACTCTCGGTGGTGGAGCACTGCTGCTGCTGCGGCCCGACCTTCGGAGATTCGGAGGCTGCAACTGCGGGTCTGGTGGACGGCGGCACCGGGAGCCCGCGGGTCCCTGGAGGGAGACCGCTTTTCAGGGCTCCCGCAACAGCGACTTCTCCCGCCCGAGTTGCGGGGTTGAAGAGCTCCTGGAGCGGGGCCTTACAGCACAGCCCCGCGCGGCTTGGAATGGCCGCGGGACTCTGCGAGCGCATGTCGGGGGCTATAACATCAAGAACCCGGTGTGCGACCTTGCATCACCCGGCGTGGCTTTAATGGCTGCGGGACAATCGCCATCGCCAGCCGGGGGCTTTGACTTTGACTCTGACATCGGGGGGAGGGAGTGCAGTGGAGAGATAAGTTTTTTTGGCCTTCCATCACAGCGATGTGATGGATGTTTATGTAAATTATGTTGTGTCTTGGGTCTATTTGTTTGTAATCTATGGCTGCAGAAACGTCATTTTGTTTGGACCTCAAGGGGTCCAAATGACAAATAAATTGTATCTTGTATCTTGTATCTTGTATCTTGTAAACCTCCTCTGGACCCTCTCCAGCGCCAGCACATTCTTCCTCAGATATGGGGCCCAAAACGGCTCACAATACTCCAAATGCGGTCTGACCAGTGTTTTATTAAGCCTCAGCCCTCACTAAAAGCCTCTTACACACCACCTTCATATCTGCCTCTAGCACCACCCCTAGTAATGCATTCCAGGCCCCCACCACTCTCTGTGGAAAACAGAGTTCCTCGCCCATCTCCATTCAACTTTCCCCCTCTTACCTTTTGGCTGTGCCCTCTAGTTTAATGTAGTTTAGTTTATTGTTGTCAAGTGTACTGAGGTACAGTGAAAAGCTTTTTAGTTGCATGCCATCCAGTCAGAAAAAAAGACTGTACATGACTGCAATCAAGCCGTCCAAAATGCACAGATACAGGACAAAGGGTATAACATTTAGTGGAAGATAAAGTCCAATAAAGTCTGATTAAAGATAGTTAGAAGGTCCAATGCGGGAGATGGGTGGTCAGGACTGCTCTATTGTTGAACATTTCTACCCTCGGAAAAAGATTCTGACTGTCTACCCTTTCTATGCCTCTCAGAATTTTTATATATTATATCAAGTCTCCCCTCAACCACCTAACCAACATTCCAGAAAAGATACTTCAAGTCTATTCAAAGGTAGACATAAAATGCTGGAGAAACTCAGCGGATGAGGCAGCATCTATGGAGAGAAGGAATAGGCGACATTTCAATAGACAATAGACAATAGACAATAGGTGCAGGAGGAGGCCATTCAGCCCTTCGAGCCAACACCGCCATTCACTGTGATCATGGCTGATCATCGCCAATGAGTACCCTGCCTTCTCCCCATATCCCCTGACTCCGCTATCTTTAAGAGCACTATATAGCTCTCTCTTTAAAGTATCCAGAGAACCGGCCTCCACCACCCTCTGAGGCAGAGAATTCCACAGACTCACAACTCTCTGTGGGAAAAAAGTGTTTCCTCGTCTCCGTTCTAAATGGCTTGCCACTTATTCTTAAACTGTGGCCCCTGGTTCTGGATTCCGCCAACATCTGGAACATGTTTCCTGCCTCTAGCGTGTCCACATCCTTAACAATCTTGTATGTTTCAATAAGATGCCCTCTCACCTTCTAAACTCCACAGTGTAAAATCCCAGCCGCTCCATTCTCTCAGCATATGACAGTCCCGCCATCCCGGGAATTAACCTTGTAAACCTATGCTGCACTCCCTCAATAGCAAGAAAGTCCTTCCTCAAATTAGGGGACCAAAACTGCACACATTACTCCAGGTGTGGTCTCACTAATGCCCTGTGCAACTGCAGAAGGACCTCTTTGCTCCTATACTCATATGCATTGCCAAAATCAGACCCTCTCTCACACCTCCCGCTGCTGAAAGACTCATCCATGCCTTCATCTCCTCCCGACTGGACTATTGCAACTCACTTCTCCTTGGCATCAGCTCCACCTACATCAACCGACTCCAACTGGTCCAGAACGCAGCCGCCCGACTCATCACCCACACCAAATCCTGGCATCACATCACTCCAGTCCTCAAACAACTTCACTGGCTTCCCATCTCCCACCGGATCACCTACAAAATCCTGGTCCTCACCTACAAAGCCCTCCACCATCTGGTCCCCCCCATATCTCACTGACCTCCTCTCTCCCTACCAACCCTCACAGTCCCTCAGATCCACATCAGCCGGTCACCTCTCCATCCACAAGTCCAACCTCCGCAGTTTTGGGGACAGAGCCTTCTCCAGGGCAGCTCCCAGGCTCTGGAACTCCCTCCCCCAACTGATCCGCAATTCCGTGTCCCTCACCATCTTCCAGTCCCGCCTCAAGACCCATCTCTTCACCTCTGCCTATCCTTAGCCCCCACGTCCCCCTCCCTTTTCATCTGTGCTTGAATTGCCTCATATTGTGTTTTGAATTGAATTCTGTCTTTAATTTGTGTACTAGTCATGTCTCTACTATTTATTTCATTCCGCTTACATGTTTTTCCTCTACTTGCTAAATTTTTGTAAGGTGTCCTTGAGACTCTTGAAAGGCGCCCATAAATAATTTAATTATTATTATTATTATTATTATACTCGACTCCTCTTGTTATAAAGGTCAACGTGCCATTCGTTTTCTTCACTGCCTGCTGTACCTGCATGCTTACTTTCATGGACTGATAAACAAGGACCCCCAGATCCCATTTTACTTCCCCTTTTCCCAACGACGGCATTTAGATAGTAATCTGCCTTCCTGTTTTTGATACCAAAGTGGATAACCGCACATTTATCCACATTAAACTTCATCTGCCATGCATCTGCCCACTCCCCCAACCTGTCCAAGTCACCCTGCATTCTCATAGTTTCAGGTAGAGACCCTTCTTCAGACCTTTTCCCGTTGCTAAAATCTAGAGAGCAACCTATAGAGCAGTCTTGAGCTACTATCTACTTTAAGACACGAAACTATCTTGGATAAGACTTTCCTGGACTTTATCTAGCACTAAGCGTTATTCACGCTATTCTCTTTATCATGTGTCAGTACAGTGGATGGCTCGATTGTAATCATGTTTAACCTTTCTGCTGACTGGTTAGCGCGCAACAAAAGCTTTTATTGCACCTGTGACAATAAACTAAACTAAACGAAAAAAAACCTAAAGTTAACACGGTACTTCGGTACACGTGACAATAAACTAAACTCAAACTGTAATCCAAACAGTATTCTGGTAAACCTCCTCTGCACCATTTCCCAAGCCTCTGCATCTCTCCTGTAATGGGGTGAGTGGAAATGCAGGCAACACTCCAATATAATGCGTTTGCAGAATAGGTACAAAGGATAAATCGTTCTTACGCCATTAGGATAGTGGTGTATATATATGTTTAAATCCTGGTACATTGACCTCAGTGATGTGCCATGCCCCAGCTCCTCCGTGAGAATGCGCCTGTCCACCATGTGGTAGTGAAGGGCGTTGAGCAATTCAATGTTAACGTTGCTCACGAGGGCATCAATAGTTTCCTATAATTGAGATTAAAAAAAGACAAATAGATCAAATTATAAATATTCTTCAGTCACAAAATATTCTACTAACAGTGCAGCGGTAGAGCTGCTGCCTTACAGCACCAGAGACCCGAGTTTGATCCTGACTAAGGGTGGTGTCTGGACGGAGTTTGCATGTTCTCTCTGTGACCCGCGTGGGTTTTCCCCGGGTGCTCCGGTTTCCTCCCACACTCCAAAGACGTGCAGGTTTGTATTCGCAGCGAGAGGATTTAAGTATAGGAACCCTACTGCAGTTGTACAGGACCCTGGCGAGACCACATGTGGAGTCAGTTGTGTGCAGTTTTGGTCTTCTAATTTGAGGAAGGACGTTCTTGCTATTGATGGAGTGCAGCGCAGGTTCACCAGGTTAGTTCCCAGAATGGCTGGACTGACATACGATGAAAGAATGGGTCGACTGGGCTTGTGTTCACTGGAATTTAGAAGAATGAGAGGGGATCTTGCAGAAGCATATAACATTCTTAAGGGATTGGATAGTGTAGATACAGGAAAAATGTTGCCCATGTTGGGAGTCACTGTTTAAGAATAAGGGGTAGGTTATGTGGGATTGAAATGAGAAAAAAACGTTTTCACCCAGAGAGTTGTAAATCTGTGGAATTCTCTGCCACAGAAGGCAGTGGAGGCCAATTCACTGGATATTTTCAAGAGAGTGTTAGATTTAGCTCTTAGGTCTAAAGAAATCAGGGGATATGGGGCGAAAGCAAGAACGGGGTAGTGATTTAGGATGAACAGCCAAGATCAGATTGAATGCTGGCTCGAAGGGCCGATTGGCCTACTCCTGCACCTATTTTCTATGTTTCTATGTTAATTGGCTTAGGTAAAAAAACATATAATTGTTTCTACTGTGTAGGATAGAGCTAGTGTGCGGGGTGATTGCTGGTCGGCACGGACTCGATGTGTCGAAGGGCCTGTTTCCACGCTGTATCTCTAAAGTCTAAAGTTTAAAGTTTAGGTCTTCTTCTTTCTCAAGTGTCTCTGGCATGTAGCTACGGCATACAAATCAAAAATATATATTTCTGATCCCAATTTAAGGAAAATGAAATAGCACCTACAGTATTTCATTCGGTTTCATATTCCTGCTTAAATTGCAAACAAGAATCATTGTTCCCCTTTATGATCGTTGTCTACTGACCCTTGGCCCTGAAAGTAGCCAGGAAATGCTCTCTGTTTTAGCTGATATTTAAGAACTGTCTAGATTTTGACGTGTGAGGTTTGCCGATGCCAAATTGGCATTCTGAGACAGCATTATATCTCTGAACCCTGCTGGAAAGCTATGCTTTACGTGGGATCATAAAATTAACTCAATACAGTATGTACTTTATAGCGCTTCGGATACCCGAAACCTATTGGGCTTTTGCTTACACAGTAAGATCTTGACATTTATGTTAAGAGGCCTATAAACAACACAGGTTCCATTGATAGACACAAAGTGCTGGAGTAACTCAACGAGTCGGGCAGAGTCCCTGGAGAAAAAATTCTCTGGAGGATTCATAGAAACATAGAAAATAGGTGCAGGGGTAGGCCATTCGGCCCTTCGAGCCTGCACCGCCATTCGATATGATCATGACTGATCATCCAACTCAGTATCCTATCCCTGCCTTCTCTCCATACCCCCTGATCCATTTAGCTACAAGGGCCACACCTAACTCTCTCTTAAATATAGTTTGCATGTTCTCTCTGTGACCGCGTGGGTTTTCCCCGGGTGCTCCGGTTTCCTCCCACACTCCAAAGACATGCAGGTTTGTATTCACAGCGAGAGGATTTAAGTATAGGAGCCCTACTGCAGTTGTACAGGGCCCTAAAGGACTTCCCTCTTATCCTTAAACTGTGACCCCTAGTTCTGGACTTCCCCGACATCAGGAATAATCAGGACCCTTCTTCAGACTGAAAGTGGGGTGTGGGGGAGGGTGTGCGAGAGGGGGAGGTGGTGAAGAGCTGGAGGCAAGAAAAGACCATAACCTATCAAGGCCCGCCACAAATGACCTCAGGCTGGGTCGGTGGCAGGTGCCCTGGTAGGTCCATTGGTGGCTGGGGAAGGTGGGATCTCAGGAGGGATACAATGTTGAGAGCTATGGAACTAGTTCAATGACTTGTCAGAAGGGTCAAGAAGGGAGGGCGGACAGGAGAGGAGTGTAAGTGGAAGTTATTTAAAATTAGAGAATTTAATGTTGATATCGCTGGGTTGTAAGTTGCCCAAGTGAAATATGAGGTGCTGTTTCTCCAATTTGCGTTTGGCCTCACTCTGACGATGGAGGAGGCCCAGGACAGAAAGGTTAGTGTAGGAATGGAGCGGGGAGTGGAAATAGTTGACAACCAGGAAGTTCACACCAACCATTTGCCAATGCAGGTAGGTGGGACTAGTGTAGATGGGCCATGTTGGGCAATGTGGGCAAGTTGGGTCAAAGGGCCTGTTTCCATGCTGCATAACTTCATGACTCTACAGAAGTGTCCCCATAGGCAGTGAAATGCTTTGGCATCTTCTGAGGGTGTGAAAGGCTGTGTCTTGCTATCGCTCCCTTTAAAGTAAAGTGGGAAGGTGCCATGAATACTTACCTCAGGCAGCGCAGCCCAGGCTTCATTACTGGGAGCGAAGATTGTGAAACTGCCAGGTCCCTCAATCTCTGCTTTAAGCTTGGCACGGTCAGAGTACAGCTGAGTGGAACTGGAACCAACATTTCCCAGCGTGTTGTAAATATTGGTAATTGGTAATGCTGTAAAGGTGAAGAAGGACACACAACGTCAGAACATGTTGATAGATGAATTCAAGAGAGAGTTAGATATAGCTCTGAGAGCCAACAGATCCTATGGACATGGGGAGAAAGCAGGAACGAGCCACTGATTTTGGATGGTCAGCCAAGATCATATTGAAAGGCGGTGCTAGCTCGGAGGGCCAAATGGCCTACTCCTGCACCTATTTTCCATGTTTCTATGTTTATTTGCAATAACTGCAACGTGAAACAACATGAAACGTTGCCTGAATAAATATAGACTAATATGGTTAAATGGGACCAGCCCAGAATGCCAACTAGATCAATATGGCGGACATGGTGGGCCAAACGATGTGTTTCCATGTTGTATAGCTCCATGAGCAATGGACAATGACTCAATGGCCCCCCATGTTGGCAGAGGAGCTACAATATCTGCAATGACAATTAGGTCAGAAATCATCCTGCATATAAATGTTTTTCAACCTCAGAGCAAAGAATCTTGGACGTATGGAATTCCTTTACAGAGTAAAGATATACCGATTTTCCAATTCTGACAACGTTGGGAATAAAAGCAGAACTTTTTGGAAACTCAGCACGACAAGTAATATCAATCAATGAAACTCACTAGAAATCCATTGGTACCTATTATAGAAATCCATTGGTACCTAGTATTGGTTATAACTGACCAATAATCATTGGGATCAATAATAATAATTCTTATTATAATTCTTATTATTATACAATTATTGGTATAATTGCAATTGGTACAATTATAATGCCTACAATTGGAACCTAGATTTAGTTTAGTTTAGTTCAGAGATATAGCTCAGAAACAGGCCTTTCAACCCACCGAGTTCGCACAGACCAGTGACTAACACTATCCTACACACAATAGGAACAATTTTATACCACGCCAATGAAACCATGGACTTGTACATCTTTGGAGTGTGGGTGTAAACCAAAGATCTCGGAGAAAACCCACTCAGTCGCGGGGAGAACGTAAAACTCCATACAGACAGCAGCCGCAGTCAGGATCGAACCTGGGTCTTTGGCGCTGCAGCAACTTCACCGCTGCACCATTGTGCCGCCCCATGATTGATCGTGCTTGATCAACATGAAGAGGTAATAAGAAGGACCTTACTGGGCAAGAGGTTTCGGAGGTGATGGAATTTGCTGTTTCAGATGTCCCAAAGATCCTGGGACTTCTGGAGAAGTGAATGAGTGTGAGTTAGACCCAACATCTAAACTTAAATCAACTTTGGACCAAGCTCCAATTTTAAGATCATGTGCCATTTCTGGATTCCCTACTGGTGAAATTGTAGGGAGAACTAAATAGATAAAGTCATAGATTGTGGAAACAGGCCCTTCTGCCCCACTTGCCAATACCGACCAACATGTCCCATCTCCACTGGTCCCACCTGCCTGCATTTGGCCTATATCCCTCTAAACCTGTCCTATCCATGTACCTGTCTAAATGTTTCTCAAACGTTGTTTCTCAAACCAGCCTCTACTGCCTCCTCTGGCAGGTCGTTCCATACACCCACCACCCTTTGCGTGAAAACATTACCCCTCAGGTTCCTAATACATTTTTAGATTGTGCTCCACTAATAGAAATATACTGGACATATTGTAGTCTATAGTTTTGCCTGCCAGCGTTGCTCTGTATCTAACCCAGTATATACTTCAATTTAATGATTAAATTAGATCAGCCCATTAAATTCTATGAAAGTATAAATATGTATTGAGAATATCTTACCAACAGGGCAGCCCTTCTGACCCTGCACCCTGGAGTATCCTGGACAGCACTCATAGCTTATGATCCTGTAAAACAAATCAGTCATGGGTTTCCAAATGCAGACATTTGACTTTTGCTGTCCCAGGTAAAATACACTTAAATCTAGTAAAATTCGCTGAATAACATTTTAAGTTATTGCATTGACAACCAATATCTCACATCAATTACTTAACATAGAATATTTTGTTGCAGTTCAGTTTTGGTCTCAACCATTAACTTTGGAGTTCATTGAAAGAGACTAAATACAAGAAAGATTTCATATATGTAAGGTTGAAAAAAATGCTGGAGAAACTCAGCGGATGAGGCAGCATCTATGGAGCGAAGGAAATAGGCAACGTTTCGGGTCGAGACCCTTCTTCAGACTGATGTGAGGGTGGGGAGAGGGGATGGGGCGGGGCGGGAAGAAGAAAGGAAGAGCTGGAGCCAGTGGGCTGAGGGAGAGTTGAGAAGGGGAGGAGAAAGTAGGGACTACCTGAAATTAGAGAAGTCAATGTTCATACCGCTGGGGTGCAAACTGCCCAAGCGAAATATGAGGTGCTGCTCCTCCAATTTACGGTGGTCCTCACTCTGGCCATGGAGGAGGCCCAGGACAGAAAGGTCGGATTCGGAATGGGAGGGGGAGTTGAAGTGCTGAGCCACCGGGAGATCAGGTTGGTTATTGCGAACCGAGCGGAGGTGTTGGGCGAAGCGATCGCCAAGCCTACGCTTGGTCTCACCGATGTAGAGCAGCTGACATCTAGAGCAGCGGATGCAATAGATGAAATTGGAGAAGGTGCAGGTGAACTTGGAATGACTGCTTGGGTTCTTGAATGGAGTCAAGGGGGGAGGTAAAGCGACAAGTGTAGCATTTTCTTCGGTTGTCACGAGGTATAGGAGAGACCCTGGTGATAGCCTCTTCTATAGTAGAAGAGGGGAAGCCCCCTTCCCTGAAGAATGAGGACATCACCTGCAATGGAGAAAGTGAGGTCAAGAAATGGTAGGGAAATGTCGGAAATGGTTCAGGTGTATTTGAGTGCCGGATGGAAGTTAGTGGTGGAATGGATGAAGTCAGTGACTGGGCGGGTACTTGTCTGTAGCACCAATGAGTTATCGATATAGTACTTCCAGATGTGAATCATATACCTTTTTTTCTTTTATTTTTGGGCTCACAGTAACGTAATTGGAGATTCCTCCCAGCGCCTCTAACCCAGGTTCCACTGTACAGGTACTTGTTGTACGGAGTTTGTAAGTAACCTGCTTAGGTTCTCCGAACCAATGGGATTCCTCCCACACTCAATCAGTTTGTAGGTTAATTCTTCGGTATCAAACCATATCAATCAATGCAGTCAGTTTGAATTCATCACATACACATGTAGGTGCAGTGAAATGAATTATAATGTAGGTTGTCCCTAGTGTGTGTAGGATAGTGTTGGTGTGCGGGGATCGCTGGTCGGCACGGACTTGGTAGGCCGAAGGGCCTGTTTCTGCACCGTATCTCTAAACTAAATTAAAATAAACAGAGAAGGAGGCTGCTCAGGCCATCAAGTCTGCTCAGAATTTCTCCCCATCTGTCTCATTTTTCATATGGCCATTAACTCCTCTCTAATTAACTATTCAATTAATTTAGCAGCAGCATAGTTTGGGATGCGGTTCCAAGGTGACAGGAGCACCCAGGAGTAAGGGAGAACACTAGTGAGACCACGTTTAGACACTTGGCCTGTTGCTCCAATGGACAAATGATATGAGTCGTTACATGACATCCACGTGTTGTTCTTGGTGAGATTGTTGACCACATTGTTCATAGGTTCACAAGTGATAGGAGCAGAATTAGGTCATTCAGCCCATCAAGTCTACTCCGCCATTCAATCATGGCTGATCTATCTCTCCCTCCTAACCCCATTCTCCTGCCTTCTCCCCATAACCCCTGACGCCCGTACTAATCAAGAATCTATCTATCTCTGCCTTGCAAATATCCATTGACTTAAAGGCCTGTCCCACTTACGTGATTTTTGTCGGCGACTGCTGGCACCCGTCATAGTCACAACAGGTCACCGAAAATGTTAAAAACGTTGAAAATCCAGCGGCGACCAGAAAAAGGTACGACTCTTTGGGTGATTACTCACGACCAAACAGGTGTCACTCCGCAACATGTCGCCTGTATGGTTGTGAATAGTCGCCCAAAAAGTCGTACCTTTCTCTGGTCACCGCTGGATTTTCAATATTTGTAACATTTTCGGCGACCTACTGTGACTATGATGGGTGCCGGCAAGTCGCCGAAAAAATTGCGTGTGGGACAGGCCCTTAAGTCTCCAAGGCCTTCTGTGGCAATGAATTTCACAGATTAACCACCGTCAGACTCAAGAAATTCCTCCTCAA
Organism: Leucoraja erinaceus; assembly: GCF_028641065.1. Classification (NCBI taxonomy): domain Eukaryota; kingdom Metazoa; phylum Chordata; class Chondrichthyes; order Rajiformes; family Rajidae; genus Leucoraja; species Leucoraja erinaceus. The sequence continues at coordinate 48,475,623 of NC_073387.1, forward strand.
TGCCTTCCTAAAGGATTATTTTATTCTTTTATTCTGGGGCTATCACCTCTGATTCTATACTCTCCCACTAGTGGAAACATCCTCTCGGCATCCACTCTAACTAGGCCTTTCACTTCAGTAAGTTTCAATGGGGTCCCCCATCATCCTTCTAAACTCCAGCGAGTACAGGCCCAGCGACGCCGCCGCCGCCAATCCACTCATTCCTGGATTTTAAACACTTTTCTTTCATTGAGTAAACAGCGTTAAAAAAATGCTGAACACTCAAAGTGCGTGTTATTTAAAGAGTCTGACGCATTTCACCGGCAACACCAGATGCAATGTCGTACAAACACGCCAAGCAAACCTTAGGATGACTGACCCATATTGAGTTCCTGGTCAGAACTCTCACTCGACCCCTGAATCCCCCTGATCCTCACCTCACCCACCCTAATGATTTCAGCAGTTTCCTTCCCAAAATAAAGTGAAAGAAAGAAGTCATGCAAAGGACAAGTGCTTCCAAGCTGATAAACTGGAAGCGAGTACAGATCATCAGAAAGACTCCAAATAAAAAGGGTTGTACCATGAACCTTCCTCATCTTACCATATATCTCCGACCTCAGGATCAAACCTCTACACAACCAGTACTCTTGCAGGCCATGGCCTCTGTGAGTGAGGGGCTAACCCAGACTAATCGAGGACAGGATAGGACTCGTGTGGGCTTTTCTTTTAATTTGGTTTAGAGATACAGTGCGGAAAAAGGCCCTTCGGCCCACCGAGTCCACGCTGACCAGCAATCACCCCGCACACTAACACTATCCTACATTCACTAAGGACAATTTACAATATTACAGAAGCCAAATTAACCTAAAAACCTGCACAAACCTGGAGTGTGGGAGGAAACCGGAGCAGCGAAAGAAAACCCACGCGGTCACGGGGACAACGTACAAACTCCATAGAGACTGCTACCGCAGTCAGGATCAAATCCGGATCTCCAGCGCTGTAAGGCAACAACTCTACCACTGCGCCACCATCTTGTCAAAGTTTCCACTGAAAAAACTCAAGGAGGATGAGGAGTGATCGTATAGAGGTGAAAAAATAATGGGAGGAATAGATCGGGTAAATGCACAGAGTCTCTTGCCCAGAGTAGGTGAATTGAGGAACAGAGGACATACGTTTACGGTGAAGGGGAAAAGATTTATTAGGAATCTGAAAGGCAACTTTTTCACACAAAGTGTGGTGTGTGCCTGGAACAAGCTGCCAGAGGAGATAGTTGAGGCTGGGACTATCCCAATGTTTTAAGAAACAGTTAGACAGGCACATGGATTGGACAGGTATGGAGGGATATTGACTAAACGGAGGCAGGTGGGACTTGAGTAGCTGGGACATGTTGGCCGGTGTGGGCAAGTTGGGCTGAAGGCCCGTTTCCATGCTGTATCACTCTATGAACCAAACAAACATTTCTCCAAAAGCTAAGTCGGAATCACCCTGACTCTCACAATCCTTGCTTGTTGATCCCTGCCTCTGCCACTGCTGAAATATGTTGTATTTATTTCTCTGCTGCTCACTGTTGCAAGAATAGTTCCACCAGTAAAGCGGGAGATTTTTTGATAGTTTCTGTGTTTGCACTCAGACTTGGAAGATACAGTGGCACTGTGAAGCTCGTAAAACGGCAGGCATTCATTGAAGGCAATCATGCTTACAGGCACTTCCCTGGGAGATCTTTATTGTATCTTGCACAAGAAATGAGCTGGCGCTGGTGGCTACATGTCTGCATCTAACCCGAAAACCACCCGCAAGGTGCTGGCTCGTCGGTCAGCAGGACCCCTCCCCCCCATAGGTTGGTCAGTCGGTGGGACCGGGAACCCGCCCAAAGGCTCATTTAATGGCGTAACCAGGAGGGAGCTGGAGACGTTGGATGTGTGCAGCAAGTACCGGTGGGAGGATGAACCGGGTTAACGCCTCCAGCACCTCCAAGGTTGGCTACGGCAAAGATCCTATAGCAAGCTAGACAGATCACTCGACGAAAAATACGTGGTACGGTCATGGGTAGATTCATTGGTAATTTTCGGCCCCATTTCCGTAACCGGCTTCCGTCTCCGCACCAAAGATCCCATAGCGGAGCAAGGATACAAGTGCGGAGACGGAAGCCAGTTACGGAAACATCCTCGTAAAGAAAAATGATATTTGGTAAAAATCTTCTCCTCATTTTCAGAATTATAATTTATTAACACAAACTGTTCCCCCGCAACGTTGATTACACTGCGAGTCGGGTCGGGTCGGATTACTGAAATGGATGAAAAAAAGGCCCACGTTCCGTTCCGTTGTGTACTATACGTTCGGCCATTGCAAGGAGTGGTCTGTCTTGCTCCACTATAGGATCTTTGCCTCCAAGGTTGGCTGCAGGAGGTGCCCACACGGGACACAAAGATGGCCGGGCGAGGCGAGGAGAGGAGAGAGGCGTCATTGGCCCCAGTACATCGAGCGCGCGGGCTGACCGGACTTAGGACTTTGAATAATTGGGCTAAAAATGGCGGTGCCCACGTGAGTAGTATATGTGAAAAATAATTTCACTGTGCAGTTGCACAAGTGAGAAATAAAGCACTGTTGAACCATTGACGGAACATGCCTCTGTGTGCATGGTTCTTCAGGGGGCCTGCACAGGTTCCTCTGCCTCGAGAGGACCTTTCCACCGGTTCCACGCCTTCCATCCCTACACAAGCCTTGGGAGAAGAATGAGGCCCAGCTGAACCGTGATACTTCAAAGCCTATAAACTAAAAGGAAAATCCCTACGGATCTTGGAAATTCAACCCCTAACACTAGCTGTTCTTATCTTTAGTTTAGCTTTGAGATGCAGCGCGGAATTATTAGTGCAGGTGTCCGAGGTTATGGGGAGAAGGCAGGAAAATGGGGTTAGGAGTGAGAGATAGATCAGCCATGATTGAATGGCAGAGTAGTCTTGATGGGCCGAATGGCCTATTTCTACTCCTATCATTTATGAAATAGGCCCTTCGACCCACCGAGTCCATACTGTCCAGCGATCCCCGCACATTAACACTACCCTACACACACTAGGGACAATCGTTACATTTATACCAAGCCAATTAACCTACAAACCTGTACGTCTTTGCAGCGTGAAGAAAAAAACGATGATCTTGGGGAAAACCCACACGGTCATAAGGAGAACGTACAAACTCCATACGGGCAGCACCCGTAGTCGGGATCTAACCCGGGTCTCCGGTGCTGCAAGCGCTGTAAAGCCAATAACTCCACCGCTGCGCCATCGTGCCGCCCTATGTGCAGATGCCAGTTTATATCGAATATAGATGCAAAATACTGGAGTAACTCCTCCCTGATGGACATCTACACCTCCCGCTGCCTTAGCAGGGCAAAGAAGATCACCAAAGACAGCTCCCATCCTGCGTTTGGACTGTTCGACCTGCTGCCCTCTGGAAGGCGCTATAGGTGCATCAAATCCAGGACAAACAGACTCAGGAATAGCTGCTTCCCGAGAATTATATCTACCATAAATTCAAATCCACACATGCACTGACTACACCGCCCAACACGGACTTCCATCTGTATATATGTATATATGTATGTAGCGCCGTAGAATTTGTGCACCTATTCCCCCCCCCCCCATCTCCCTTCTGTTTTGTTTTTCTGTTTCTTGTTTTTTGTGTAAAATTGTATGTATGCACTGAGTACGAGCAGCTTTCAGTTTCACTGTACATGTATAGTGACAATAAATGGCATATCATATCATATCAACTCAGCGGGTCGGGCAGCATCTCTGGAGAAAAATAATAGATGCAGTTTCGGCTCGTAACCCGAAGGAACACAACTGGCATTGTATTGGAACATGTGCATTGTATTGGAATCTTGCAGCATTTTCTGAACAACATCAGAGAAAATACTTAACACCATATTATTGCTGGCAAAATAGACTGATGACTTATTTCTAGGCTTTGCACAAAGAAAGTACTTCATGCTGAGAAGATTAACAATGGGTTTAGACTGATAAGATCATGCTGTTAGTACATCAGATAGCAAGTACAACACTTGGTGGCACCTTCACATTTATTAAACAGTCTTTAACACTGGGAGTGGTGCTGGTACTTTGTACAGGCCACTCATTACAATGATTGAATACTTCACTGACTGTTCTTCAGATTAATGAGTTTAGACAAAATGCATCAGCGTTCTCACTGTCAGCGATCCCCTCTTGAATGTTCCATCTTCCAATGTAATTTCACTATAAAATGGCTTGCAGGGCGTTGTTTAAAATCACCCCAAGCCATGTGTGCAAGGGAGGAACCCGTAAAGAAAATGCTTGCAATAAAAATACAATCCCTGCTTCTTGCAGCAACCCTTTTGCTTTGCGGAAGGCAGAAGTACAAGAACAAGGGTGAAAAGGTAGCCCAAGAAGAGGTCTCAGTGGGTGAAACCCCTCTTCCAAAGGAGATTCAGGTTGGGACAGTATGAAAACCTGATAAATGTGCTGCATGAAGAAGATTTGGCTGCTTTTAAAAACTTTAGCAGAATACCACCTGAGCTGTTTCAGGAGTTGAAGAAAAAGGTGCAATGGAGAAATAATAACACTATCTACGACTATCTTGACTACCTTCGATTGCCTACGATAACATGCCGACCTACTAAGGCCTACTTCGACTAGACCTACGACTAAAAAAATATCGATTTTCTCCATGCTGACCAATTTTTGCTCGCAGAAAATGTTTCAACATGTTTTTCAACATTTCAACAACTCCTCTCGACCATGAACTTACAAAACTTACAAAATTCTTAAGGGGTTGGACAGGCTAGATGCAGGAAGATTGTTCCCGATGTTGGGGAAGTCCAGAACAAGGGGTCACAGTTTAAGGATAAGGGGGAAATCTTTTAGGACCGAGATGAGGAAAATATTTTTCACACAGAGAGTGGTCATTCTCTGGAATTCTCTGCCACAGAAGGTAGTTGAGGCCAGTTCATTGGCTATATTTAAGAGGGAGTTAGATGTGGCCCTTGTGGCTAAAGGGATCAGGGGGTATGGAGAGAAAGCAGGTACAGGATACTGAGTTGGATGATCAGCCATGATCATATTGAATGGCGGTGCAGGCTCGAAGGACCGAATGGCCTACTCCTGCACCTATTTTCTATGTTTCTATGTTTCTATCTCTTGCCAAGACTACTTATGTACTTACTATTACATACGAATTACTTGTGTATGCATTTATGTCGCTGGTAAAAGCTGTAGTTTTCCCTCTGCTAACTGGACCATTCTACATATCCTCAATCATCGTACCCTTAGATCTGTGTTTCCACACCCCACCCTTCCATATCTTTTATGTCTCCCACTCCCCTGACTCTCAGTCTGAAGAAGGGTCTCGACCCGAGTTGTCACCCATTCCTTCTCTCCACAGATGCTGCCTGTCCCACTGAGTTACTCCAGCATTTTGTGTCTATCGCAAGTTTTAAAAGTTGCAAGGGATTCTGTGTACATCTTGTTCAAAGACAAATGGAGCCATTCACTTTAAATTAGCATTCACTTTTTCAGGTTACTGTTAAATATAGCAGAGATATAACCATAAATTAGAAATTCGCACCTGAATTATTTATAGCCAAAACTGTGTGATATTCATGAACATCAAAAAACTATTTAAATGTAACATCTCTAAGTTTGCAAATGACACAAAGCTGGGTGGCAGTGTGAACTGCGAGGAGGATGCTATGAGGCTGCAGGGTGACTTGGATAGGTTGGGTGAGTGGGCAAAAGCATGGCTGGCAGATGCAGTATAATGTGGATAAATGTGAGATTATCCACTTTGGTGGCAAGAACAGGAAGGCAGATTATTATCTGACGAGTGTCAGATTAGGAGAAGGGGAGGTGCAACGAGACCTGGGTGTGCTTGTACATCAGTCACTGAAAGTAAGCATGCAGGTACAGGAGGCAGTGAAGAAAGGCAATGCCATGTTGGTCTTCATTGTGAGAGGATTTGAGTTTAGGAGCAAGGAGGTCCTACTGCAGTTGTACAGGGCCCTGGTGAGTGCACGTGGAGTATTGTGTGCAATTTTTGTCTCCTAATTTGAGGGAGGACATTATTGCTATTGAGGGAGTGCAGTGTAGATTCACCAGGTTAATTCCTGGGGTGGAGGGACTGATGTATGATGAAAGAATGGGTCGACTGGGCTAGCATTCATTGGAATTTAGAAGGATGGGAGGGGATCTTATAGAAACACATAACATTCTTAGAGGATTGGACAGGGTAGATGCAGGAAAAATGTTCCTGATGTTGGGGGAGTCCAGAACCAGGGGTCACAGTTTAAGAATAAAGGGTGGGCCATTTAGGACTGAGATGAGGAAACATTTTTTCACAGACTCACCCACTAGTGAAAACATCCACTCCACATTAACTCCATCCAGGCCTTTCACAGGTTTCAATGAGGTCTTCCCTCATCCTTCTAAACTCCAGTGAGTACAGGCCCAGAGGCATGGGTGGATATCCTGGGGGAGACAGGGGAGGGGGCACGTTTCCCCCCCATGCTTCGAGAGGTGGGGGGACAATCCCCCCCCCCCCCCCATTTTTTGAAGTCCGGACTTTATCAGACGCTTTCTAAGGGCTGAATTGGTCCGTTCGCGGGGCCTTTCAGCACCTGGCGCGGCTTAAAATTAAACTGCTGCATCGAGGCGATCGAGGCTCCCGATGTTGAAGCCCCCGCCGGCCAATAAAAGCCCCCGCGAACGGGCCGATTCAAGCCGCACGAGTCGGGGCAGACGAAGCTGCTGTTGCTGGAGTCAGTCACCAACCAGGTCAGCTTCTGATGTTACCGTCCACAGGGCCCACGGCCGAAGCCTCACGTGTGTGCGCATGCGCGCGTGCCTGTGTGTGTGTGTGCGCATGTGCATGCGCGGCCTGCCAAGAAATTGTGTCCCCCTCCCATGATTTGATAGCGATTTCCGTGCCTGCCCAGAGCTTTCAAACATTCATCATGCTGACCCAATCATTCCTGGGATCATTCTCGTAAACTTCCTCGCCAACGCCAGCACATCCCTCCTCACAATACTGTAAACTATGACGATGACACTCTCTGTCTCTCTTCCTTTCAGGCACCGTGTCACTAATCCCTACTTCCCACAGGATGAATAAAGATCCTCACCTTCCCTCAGATCATTCTACCAATTACCATAACACTGTGCCCTCTGTACTATCAGTTCAGTTCAGTTTAGATTATTGTCACGTACACCGAGGTACAGGGAAAATCTTTTGTTGCGTGCTAACCAGCCAGCAGAGGCAATGCATGATTACAATCGAGCCATTCACAGTGTATAGATCTGTAGGAGTAGGGATTTAAAAGTGTGAAGCAACTATAATAGTGATTGTAGATCTGCTTCTGTGGCTAACACGCTAATAGTCGCCTTGGTTGGGTGCCATCTTGGAAGTCTTTGTCTCCTCGGCTAAGAAAAAAATATATCCTTCCTACTTATTTGAGCCCCATTCATCTCAATTAAATTTTCCTTCAGTTTTCTCTGCTCCAAAGATTACAACAACAACAACGTATCCAACTTTTCTTCTCAGATGGAACATTCTGGTCATGGCAAAATCCTTGTTAGTGATAACAGAACTCTGGAAGAGACTAGGAACAGCAGATGGTGGTTTACAAAAAAAAGACACACAGCACTGGAGTAACTCAGTGGGCCAGACAGTGCAGGAGATGCTGTCGATCGCTGGAAGAACTGGGCAGGTCGAGCAGCATCTATGGAGGTGCGAGTTATATGTTAATGCATCGGGTCCGAGAGGGGAGAAAAAAAAGTTCTTAAAAAAACATTTTTTTTTTTTAATATGTCTATTTTGTTAGAAGCAATTGTACAAGAATAAAGCAATCGGCATGGGAGTTATACCATTTTCGTACTTCAGTTTTAGCATTTTGTAAATTGATACATAAATCGAGAAGAGTAAATTGATACATCAAACAAGAAAAAGAGGGAAAAAGGAAAGAATGAAGAAAAGGAAGAAAGATGCAAAAGAGATAGAAGAAATGACCCATGAACTACTAAAGAAATTCGAGAAGAATATAGAGAAAGAAGAAAAAAACCCGGAGATATGCCCCACTGACCTTATTCCCCCCCCCCCCCCCCCCCCCCCCCCCCCTCCCCCGCTCCCACCCATCCCAATCATCGGTTTTAGGGGAGAAAAAAGTTCAACAGTCCATGACAGTATGAGGGAGATATGGGTTTCCACTAGAGGTTGGTAGATGATTTAGCCTTTAGACTATAGAGATACAGTGCGGAAATAGGCCCTTTCGCCCACCGAGTCCGTGCCGACCAGCAATCACCACGCACACTAACATCATCCTACACAAACTGGGGACGATTTACAATTTTATCAACTTACAAACCTGTCCGTCTTTGGAGCGCGGGAGGAGACCAAAGATCTCAGAGAAAACCCACACAGGTCACGGGGCAGAACATACCAACTCCGTACAGACAAGCACCCATAGTCAGGATTGAACCCGGGTCTCTGGCGCTGTAATGCCCCTGTCCCACTTAGGAAACCTGAACGGAAACCTCCGGAGACTTTGCGCCCCACCCAAGGTTTCCGTGCGGTTCCCGGAGGTTCCCAGAGGTGTTTGTCAGTCTCCCTACCTGCTTCCACTACCAGCAATCCTCCGGCAACCACCTGCAACCTCCGGGAACCGCACGGAAACCTTGGGTGGGGCGCAAAGTCTCCAGAGGTTTCCGTTCAGGTTTCCTAAGTGGGACAGGGGCATAAGGCAGCAACTCCACCGCTGCGCCACCTTGACACCCAAATGTAAAAGGACTGTGAGCCGGAGGTGGGGGAGGAATGGTTTTCTGGGATTGGAATAGTTTTGGCTGCAAGTTGGATGTGAATTGTCAATTGCCCCCACAGCATACAGTAAGGTCTACATGAAAGCTACCTTTCATAAAACAAGGGCAAAAACAGAACCATGCATTGAATGCTTAATTATATTTTTCTCATCTACAGAAAATTTAGCCCCGAGGAGCTTCCTTCACTCTTGATGAGTGCTCATTATTTCCACAAGCTGTTGTAATGTTCTTACCTCCTCTGGAAATATGCTCCAAGCTATCCTTCTATGGAGAGACCTCTTCCTATTCAGCATGCCTAATAAAGATCGAGTATTTCTGCGTAATGTAGTGGTTAATTCTACTGAGAACATCATTACCTCACTACATTATTCTAAGTCAGTTTCCAATTCTGCGTGGCATCCATTCATATTTTAAAAAAAAATAGCTTCTATAAACAAAGGCTGCAGTTCTGGTGAGGTCCTGTTTCTTTTCTGCCAGAGAGAAACTTGCCTTCCAGTGAAACAGTATTTGATTTATTGATGTGTTATGATTAATTTAGCAGCACCATTTCCTGATCTCCAAACTGTGATCGAGATTCTGCAGTGCATTCTAATCTGACGGATCAGGGCTTCATTGCGTTCTCAACATATGCGGGTTAACACACAAATTCCCCGAGTTAGTGCTGCAACGGTGAAGAGTATGCACCATATAACTGCAGAATTTTACAGCACAGAAGTGTCCCCGTAGTCTCGGGCAACATTATTTCACAGTCGATCAACTTGGTAAAATAAATTTCTCCAAAGTACTCTCCTCACTCAATTTAAATTGATCCCTCACCAGCAATCCTTACTGCGATAATCTATTTGCTCAATCAAAAAGCCCTTCATAATTTTCAAAACCTTTATTATATCTTAATTAGTCTTCCCTGCATCAATGGAAGTACTTTACTTTAGTGATACAGCGTGGTAACAGGCCCTTTGGCCCACCAAGTCCATGCCGCCCAGCGATCTCCTCATACAGTAGCACTATCCTGCACACGAGGGATAAAAAAATATAAAATAAAATAAACAAATAAATTAATAAATAGATTGCTGTTTTTTCCCCCTTTTTCCTTCCGCCCACAATATTTAATATGAAAAAGAATATGTGATTCTGTTCCATTCTGTTTGTAGTTTGTTTGGTTGTTTGTTTGTTTGTCTTTTTGCACAAAGTCCGCGAGCAGTGCCACTTTTCATTTCACTGCACATCTCGTATGTGTAGGTGACGAATAGACTTGACTTGACTTGACTTGAGGGACTATTTACACTTTACAGAAGCCAAATTAACCTGCATTACTTGCACATCTTTGCAGTGTGGGAGGAAACCGGAGCACCCAGAGAAAACCATAGAGTGGTGGAGTTGCTGCCTTACAGCGCCAGAGACACTGGTTTGATCCTGTCCACGGGTGCTGTCTGGACATTCTAGCTGTGACCGCATGAGTTTTCTCCAGGTGCTCCTGTTTCTAAAGTCGTACAGGTTTGTAGGCTAATTGACTGCCGTAAAATTGTTAATTGTCCCTAGTGTGTGCAGGATAGTGCTAGTGCAGTGGTTCCCAACCTTTTTTTGGCCATTGCCACCTAATCACCTCTAAAATACTGATGACCCCCCCCCTTGCTTTCCCTTGAGAGAAAATGGAGGAAATAGATATTATAAGGGTAACTTAGCAAAAGCTCTTTGAATCGCATTTCTAAATCCAATTCAATAAATAAGGTTCTCCCATGACCTCGCGCGCTTCGTGCAACGTGCATGAAGAGCGATGGCGCGGTGATTATGTAATAACTACACAATAAAGACCTTTTTTACCCCCAAAAAATTATTTACTCAAAATAACATCTGAAACATAAACTACATATGTTTACCTGATGGAAAATCCAAAAAAATAAAAATCGAAAATTTGGACCCAGACCTCCGCAGTCGCACTCAATTGCCCCCCTTAAAAATCAAATTGCCCCCCCTGTGGGGCGTACGCCCCACGTTGGGAACCACTGTGCTAGTGTAAGGGGTGATTGCTGTGTCGAGGAGGCCGCTTTCCATACTCTACCTCTAAAGTCTAAAGTGTAATAAGATGACCCAGTTTTTACACACATAGTTCCCCTCAACAGGAATGTGGTTGATGGATTCATACACAGGACGCCTGGAGAGCAGTGAGTGGACCAGTGAGGAATGCTGTTGAAGAAAGTCTACTTGCTCCTCCACCAACTATTTGCTGAACAGCACATTCCTAAACATCAGGAGCGTCTCAGGATCTCTGCCCAGTCTGTGTCTGGTTTAGCTGGTGACGTAAGGACTTGGGGAGTAATCAGTCAGAGTTCTGACTAGGAAGCCCACATAGGCACAAGCCCAGAGAAGGCAACAGAGGTCTCGAATGTAATCTCCTGTGTGAGTAACTAGCGACTGACTCCGCCAAATCTCACACCAAAAAGGATATTTGATGGAGGAAGGCTGCTGAAGGAAACTGGAATGGCAGCCTTTCACGGAGCAGGCAGGGAGTAGAGAATTGGCAGGAAGAGGCTTAGGCTTGGCCAAGGATTTTACAGGCCAAAACAACCAGTCTGGGACCCATTTTCAAACTGGAATTGATCTTTCTTTGAATGAATTGTTGTTTAAATACTACACCGCTGGGGCCCACATCCAGATTGCTCTCTGTGTTATATGGGCTTATTTTCTTGCATCTCCAGAGATACTGCCTGGCCCGCCTTGAACTTGAACTTGAACTTGAGTTGCTCCAGCATTTTGTGTCTGCCTTCAGTATAAACCAGCATCTGCAGTTCCTTCTTAGATATTGATAGATGAAGGTTTGGATCAGGAACCTTCCTCAAAGTGATGTCAGAGGAAGCGGCACTGACCCGAAATGTCGCCTGTCTATGTTGTCCACAGATGCTGCCTGACCCACTGAGTTACTCCAACACTCTGTGTCTATTTTTACAACCAGCATCTGCAGTTCCTTGTGTCTCCAGACTTAAGAATGTCCCTGCATTGATAGTCCCTGGTGACAAGGTGGCGCAGCGGTAGAGTTGCTGCCTTACAGCGCCAGGGACCCAGGTTCGATCCTGACTACAGGTGCTTGTCTGTATGGAGTTTGTACGTTCTCCCCGTGACCTGTGCGGGTTTTCTCCGAGATCTTCGGTTTCCTCCCACACTCCAAAGACGTACAGATTTGTAGGTTAATCGGCTTGATATAAATGTAAAATTGTCCCCGGTGTGTGTAGGATAGTGTTAATGTGCGGGGACCGCTGGCTGGTGTGGATTCATTGGGGCAAAGGTCCTGTTTCCGCGCTGTATCTCTAAACTAAACTAAACTAAACTAAACTAGACTTGTCATAAATAATGCAAAAAATGGTTCTTATTGCCTTTCATTCTGTCCACGTTTATTTTCACTCTCGTAACACTGAAATAAACATTCTCATCCAATCTACTTTAACGGAATGAATTTCAGAAGCAGCGTGCCGAGCAGTATGATTGTTTAGCACTATTGACCGGGGAAGAATTTCTATGCAGACCCCGTTTTTGTGATATAACATCTATGTAAACACAAAAGAAAGGAAAGGCTTTTGATTACCGAGCAACCCCGAAGCAATTTACAGCCAATCGAATAATGGACGTGTTATTCATTGCAATTCTATTGAAAAATCATGAGTCATCACTTTAGCACAGCAAGATCCCACCAACAGTGATGAGATAATATTCAGTTTCACAACACTCATGGGATTGGGTCGGGGATGTGTGCAATTATAAATATACTTTGCCCAAGTATCTTTGCCAAATATCCAAGGTCTCCTCCATTATCAGAGTGAGGCCAAATGCAATTAGGAGGTACAGCACCTCATATTTCGCTTGGACAGCTTACAATCCAGTGGTATGACAACTGATCTCTCTAGCTTCAACTTACCCTTGCATCCCCTCTCTCCCTGTCTCTCCCCCACCCTAGTTGCTGTACTAGTTTCAACGTCGTCCTGTTGAGTTTCATTGTCTGTAACTGGTTCTCACCTTGCCCATACCTAACAATGTTCTGTTTCCTTTATCATTGTTACTTTTCTACATATCTTTCATTCACTTGTTCTATATCTTTCTATATCACCGTCTATATACTCTTGTTTCCCTTCCCCCTGACTCTCAGTCTGAAGAAGGGTCTTGACCTATTCCTTTTTTCCAAAGATACTGCCTAACCCGCTGAGTTACTCCAGCTTCTGTGAGAATTAGCCGGGTCTTCCAGTAAATACATTTCACATTATATGTTGCACAAAAATGCTGGAGAAACTCAGCGGGTGCAGCAGCATGTATGGAGCGAAGGCAATAGGCAACGTTTCGGGCCGAAACCCTTCTTCAGACTGAAGAATCGTTGCCTATTTCCTTCACTCTATAGATGCTGCTGCACCCGCTGAGTTTCTCCAGCATTTTTGTCGTAATCACATTATATGTTACTAGATATTTTGGTCACATTTCTGGGCTAGCTGCCGAAGATCAGGCGTGTAGGTCTGAAGTAATGAATTTGAATGTTTCCACTAGTGGGAAAATCTGGGACCAGTGACCACAGCCTCAGAATAAAAGGATGTATCTTTAGGAAGGAGATGAGGAGGAATTTATTTAGTCAGAGGGTGGCGAATCTGTGGTATTCATTGCCACAGAAGGCTGTGGAGGCCAAGTTAATCGATATTTTAAGGCGGAGGTAAACAGATTCTTGATTAGTACGGGTGTCCGTAGTTATGGAGAGAAGGCAAGAGAATGTGGTTGAGACCCATCTAATCAGTCAGCGGATAAACAAATCATGATTACAATGGAGCCACCCACATGATACATGAAAAGTGTAGAAAAGAACTGCAGAAGCTGCTTTAAGGTCCCTGACTCTCAGAAGAAGGGTCTCGACCCAAATCGTCACCTAATCCTTTTCTCCAGAGATGCTGTCTGTCCCACTGAGTGACTTCAGCTTTTTGTGTGTATATTCATGATGAAGGGAATAATGTGAATAACATTTAGTGCAAAACAATGCCAGTAAAGTCCAATTACAGATAGCCCGAGGGTCTCCAATGAGGTAGATAGTAGTTCAAGACATTTCTAAGGAATGAGAATAGATTTTCTGTTTTCATTTCAGATGTTGCAATTCTGCAATTTTATTTTTTGCATTTAAGATCCAAGGAAGGTTGACTATAAAGTTATCATGTATAAAGTTACAAAGCAAAAGGTTAAAGGGGCAGTGTAAGATGGACTTTATTACAAGCAAATTAAATTGCCAGCTGCAATACAATTTGAATTTGTTATAAAATATGACTTACAACTTAATCTTTCTTAAGTTTTGCCAAGTCTTTGACACACCCACTGACTCCAAGAAATAGACACACCGAGACCTAAGTAATATTAGCTTTTCCTTCTGGGAAGAGAAGAAGCCTTCATCGGTCCTTTCTATCCTAATTCTCTACATATTGTGAATCTTCAACTCTTTGTAGATCTGTAGATGGGGGGGGGGGCTCACAGCTCTGGACTCAACTCTCACTCATGGCTTCCGGGCTGACTGACTCATACCCCGCCTCCGGGGCTTTATTCTCCTTGTCCCCGGAAGGGGCTTTATCTTCATGGTGACTGACTGGCAAGAAGACCAATCTGCTGATCGCACAATTCTTTAAACCTTCAAAACTTTTCTAATGTTCCACTGATCGGAACAAAGCTTGGTGCGCTTGGAGCAGAGGAGAACGGTGAGTAAGGTGGCAAATAAATCCTAGTGATATAGGGTACCATTTTTGCACAAATTTAAAAACAACGCAGTGGTCAAGATGAGATTTTTAGGATAGATAGATAGATAGATAGATAGATAGATAGATAGATAGATAGATAGATAGATAGATAGATAGATAGATAGATAGATAGATAGATAGATAGATAGATAAATAAACAGACAGATAGATGTATGTGGGATGTTATGTTACAGAGTGATATCTAAACTAAATGAAGAACTGGAACTTATTTGCTGGTGAAGAACCACGCATAGCAAGAGCAATTAAAAAATGGGTTTAATATCAGAACTGGCAACTAACCTTTGGATGGGGAGGGATGGAAGAGGTGTGCTATATTTAACACTGTATTAATAGACTAATGGGGTAAGTTGAAGGAACTGCAGATGTTGGTTTACAATGAAGATAGACACAAAATGCTGGAGTGACTCAGCGGGTCAAGCAGCATCTCTGGAGAGAAGGAATGGGTAACATTTCGGGTCAAGGCTCTTCTTCAGACTGAGATTCAGGGGAGAGGGAAACCAGAGGTAGAAAAAGATACAAAGAACACATCAATCAAAGGTATGAAAAGAACAAATCAAAGATAAAAATCAATGCCTCCAAATCTTCACTTCCCTCCTCCCACCCCCACCCCATACCCTTAATTGGAAGAAGGGTCCAAGAATGAGTAGGTTAATCTATGATGAGCGTTTGTCGGCACTGGGCCTGTACTCGCTGGAGTTTAGAAGAATGAGGGGGGGTCTTATTGAAACATACAGAAGATTGAAAGGCTTGGATAGAGTGGATGTGGAGAGGATGTTTCCACTAGTGGGAGAGTATAGGACTAGAGGTCATCGCCTCAGAATTACAGGACATTGTTTTAGGAAAGAGAAGAGGAGAAATTTCTTTAGTCAGAGGGTGGTGAATCTGTGGAATTCTTTGCCACAGAAGGTTGCGGAGGCCAAGTCAGTGAAGATTTTTTAAGGCAGAGATAGATAGATTCTTGATTAGCACGGGTGTCAGAGGTTATGGGAAGAAGGCAGGAGAATGGGGTTAGGAAGTAGAGATAGATCAGCCATGATTGAATGGTGGTGTAGACTTGATCTCCTGAGATGCTATAGGACCCATTGAGTTACTCTAGCGCTTTGTGTCCATCTTTGATATTAACCAGCATCTGCAGTTCCTTGTTTCTGCGTCTTATCTCTGCAAAAATCCTGTCCAGTCCCCATTGACAGTAATGGTAATGAAATCTATCAACACGTCCAAGGAACTATATCAAGAGGAAATGACACATTTTGACATTGCCAGTAATGTGCTTGTATTGGAGTGCAGCCACCTCTAATTTTTCCACTCATCTTCAAGAAGTTATTGATAATAAAAGTCCCTCAGTGCCATAAACCCATCACAAGCACCAACTCTCTCTTTCACAGTGTGGACCATCTTCAAGCAAAATAAATGAACTACTGGAGAAAGAATCAAGAGCGTTTTATTGTAAAATGTCCCGAAACGGAAGAATGAAATTCTTACTTGCTGCAACCCAACAGATATAACATGATACTCTGCAAACACAATTATTCACCTTGGATCCATCTATTCCCCCCCCCCCCCCCCCCCCCCCCCCCCCCCCCCCCCCCCCCCCCCCCCCCCCCCCCCCCCCCCCCCCCCCGTCAGTTCTTTATACTGGCTACCTCACCTGTACTATTTTAATCCGATCAGAAATGTTGACTGCCCAGTTCCCTCCTGACCAGCTGAGTATGCATTTTTTATATACTGTATATTATACGGAACTTTGTTTTTGTTGAAGCCAGACATCAAAAGCTGGAGTAACTCAATGCCCATTCCTTCTCTCCAGAGATGCTGACTGCCCCGCTGAGTTACTCCAGCTTTTTGTGTCTATATTCAGTTTAAACCAGCATCTGCAGTTCCTTCCTACTTATTTTGTTCTATTGATTTCTGCTAAAGGGTGGGAGTAATATTTGTCTTGATAATGCAAAGTAGTGCTGCTAAATTGCCAGCCCTTCAGCCCTGTGGTGTTTTTTTTCCATTGGAAGTACACAACTTAACTACTTCTAGCTCAGAGTTTGCAGAAGGTCTGGATATGATTGCAAAGGGATCATTCCAATCAGCATTTAGAGTATTGTGTTCAGTTCTGGGCACCATGCAATAGGAAAGATGTTGTCAAGCCGGAAAGGGTGCAGACAAGATTTATGAGGATGTCGCCAGGACTTGAGGGCCTGAGCTATAGGGAGAGGTTAGGCAGGCTAGGATTCTATTACTTGGAGCGGAGGAGGATGACGGATGATCTTATAGAGGTGTACAAAATCATGAGATGATTAGATTGGTTAGACACACAGAGGCTCTAGCCCAGCAGAGGAGAAATCAAGAACCAGAGGGCATCGTTTTAATGTGAGGGGGGAAAGAATTAATAGGAACCAGAAGGGAATTATATTTACATAGGGTGGTGGGTGTATTGAACGAGCTGCCGGAGGAGGTAGTTGAGACAGGTAGTATTGCAACATTTTAGAAACATTTGGACAGGCACATGGATAGGACAGGTTTAGAGGGATACGGGCCTAATGCAGGCTGGTGGGACTAGTGTAGATGGGACATGTTGCAGGTGAGGGCAGGTCGGGCTGAAGGGCCTGTTTCCACACTGTTTCACTCTATGACTCTAAGCATGGGTTCACTGTAGGTGTTGTCATCATTGAGGATTCAATGTGCGACAGGAGCTTTAGCATCAACAACAAATGTGGAGGCAACAACATGACATTTTTATGCTCAATCATTCCCATGGTGTCCTCACCCAGATCTCAGACCCTCATGTATAGAAATGTACAATAGGGTTTCCTCCCACAATACGAAGAGTGTGGGTTCTTGGGTTAATTGGTCTCTATAAATTGCCCCTAATATATAGGGAATGTTTGCGCAAGTGGGATAACATAGAGCTTGTATGAAAGGGTTTAGTTTCATTTAGTTTATTGTCACTTTTAGCTTATTGTCAAACATTCTTTGTTACGCACCACCCAGTCAACGGATAGATTATACATGTGCTTATACACAGTGTACAGATACAGGATAAAGGGAATAACTTGAGGTGAAAGTGAGAAATGCTGGTGTTGGAGTAGAGGTTTCAAAGAGTGCCGCGATTGTAGTGAGTGTTGGCAGATCTACTTCTAGGACCAGCGCGCAGAGTCGCCTGGTTTGGGCGCCAGCTTAATCTGGGTCAGTGGTTAGCGTGGACTTGTTGGGCCGAAGGGCCTGTTTCCATGAACTAAAAAAACGTCCTTAACTAGGACTACTGAAGAAAAAAACATTTATAAAACAGCTTTGTATGTTTTGTTTAGTTTAGAGATACAGTGTGGAAACAGGCCATTCGGCCCACCGAGTCCGCGCCAACCAGTGCTCCCCATACACTAGCATTATCCTACATACTAGGGACAATTTACAATTTTCATCTGTAAATCTTTGGTGCGTGGGTGGAAACTAGAGCAGCCAGAGAAAGCCCACGTGGTCTCAGAGAGAATGTACAAATTCCATACAGGCAGCACCAGTAGTCAGGATCGAACCCTGCCCTGTAAGGCAGCAATTCTACCTCTGCGCCACCATGCCACTTGATGTCTTAAAATAACTTTTATTTCTAAGCATCTAACATTAGTTATATTCACACCTGACTGTTTGCCATTTAAAAACCACACTGGAACAGAATTTCATAACATTGTCTACAGCAAAGCACCCAGGAGGACTCATGCTCCAGGAACCATATGTACATGTCTCCAAGCTCCAGAGAGCTTCGATACTTTCTAAATGAGAATGTTCTGACTCAATGATCGCGCAGCTGTTGCTGCTATCTGCTTTCTCAGAGATGATTACTTTCCTCCTTTACACGATTTATGAAATCTTGTCTTCTTGGCAGATCTGACTTCCAGTGACAACGGTTCATTCCTGTACTGTGTAGGAAGGAACTGCGGATGCTAGCTTAAACCGAAGATGGACACAGAAAGCTGGAGTAACTCAGCGGGTCAGACAGCATCTCTGGAGAAAAGGAATAGGGGATGTTTTGGCTCGAGAACCTTCTTCCGACCTGTGGCCCATACAGACATTCCATGTCCAGCCGATGTTTTCTCAGTCTCACTGTTTGCTTAAGCATTATATATATTCTCCGTGGATTGTCACCTTTATCTTCTCCATGGATTGTCACCTTGTCGTGGTGGAGAAGCTTGTGTGGACCTGAGATCCTGAGAGCGATGCCGTCTGGAGCTATGCTCCTGGTAGGGCCACCCATGGCGGTAAGGTCAAGGGGGAGGTCTCTGACAAAGAGAAATCCAACCAAGGCCTCAATGGTGGAACAGGCGGAGGACGACGGCTGACCTTAGTGGAGCGTCACAACGGCTGGGAAGGCGGCTGAAGGCTGCAGCAGAAAAGGGGCTCCGGTCATCTTGGACTCCATGCCACCGGATCCTGACCCAGATCTGTCAAGGACCGTGTGGTGGCTGTCTGTGCACCAGTCTCCCCACGTTAAGTAAAGTCACGCACAGGCGTCCTCCATAAAGGGAATAGCACACTGGAGACATATCTTAGGCCCCCTTCATATCATAGGCCTCCTTCAGCCATGACCGAAGGGGTGCCTAAGATACATTTTATCTAGTGTGGTTGTGTTGTGGATAGTAATAAAGTCAGAGAGTCATACTGTATGCAAACAGGCCCTTCAGCCCAACGTGTCCATTCCAACCAAGATGCCCCATCAATGCTAGTGCTACCTGCCCGTGTTTAGCCCATATTCTTCTAATGTACCTGTCCAATTGTCTTTTCAGTGTTGTTACGGTCCTGCATTGTAGATGCTTGAGTTTGAGTTTAGCTTATTGTCGCATGTACTGAAGTAACCAGTCAGCGGTAAGACAATACATGATTACAATTGAGCCATCCACAGTGTACAGATATTTAAAAGAGTGGAGCGATTGTAATGCGTGATTACGGATCCACTTCTGTGACTTGCACACAAAGAGTCACCTGGGTTGTCACCCAGAGGGATGTGAATCTGTGGAATTCTCTGCCACAGAAAGCAGTGGAGGCCAATTCATAATCATAATCATCATAATCACACTTTATTAGCCGTATGTTTTGCATCATACAAGGAATATTCACTGGATATATTCAAGAGAGACTTAGGTATAGATCTTAGGGCCAACGGAAACAAGGGATATGGGAAGAAAGCAGGAACGGGATACTGATTTTGAATGATTAGCCATGATCATATTAAATGGCGGTGCTTGCTCGAAGGGCCGAATGGCCTACTCCTGCACCTATTTTCTATGTTTCTATGTCACCATTTTGGAGGGTTTATTGGAGAGAAGGAGGGATATGAATTATTAACATTGTAATGTGTTCCTAAAATCAAAGTATAAATCTTAAAGATGAATTTTATCGCTCTTATCAAATAGTTATTCTTGCAAATTATTATTTGATGGGGTATCAATACAATGGCATTTATAAAATGGAAAATGCATTGGTTGCAACATAGAAATAAAGGACCCACGTAACAAGAGATGCGATGTGATATATATTTAAGAGGACCCAACTATTCAAGTAACTGTACTTATAACATGCAAGTACGAGATGCAAGTAAGATTAGCTATAAGCATACTGCTAAACTCCAGAACGACTGTAGAAGGAACGGCATAGTGGTGCAGCGGTAGAGTTGCTGCATTACAACGCCAGGGTCCCAGGTTCGATGCTGACTATGGGTGCTGTCTGCACAGTTTCTCCCTGTGATTGCGTGGGTTTTCTTTGGGTGCTCAGGTTTCCTCCCACATTCGAAATGCATACAGGTTTGTAGATTAATTGGCTTCTGTAACTTGTCCCTAGTGAGTAGGATAGAAGTAGTGCGTGAGGTGAGCGATGGTCGGCACAGACTCGGCGGGGCCAAAGAACCTGTTTCCGTGCTGTACGACTATGACTCTCCATGAAAGATGGAGGTGTCTTGTTTGTTACAACAGTGCCCGATTTCAAACAAGATAGTGTTATTAATTAACTCTGTGTCAGCCTGAAGAAGTGTCCCGACCTGAAACATCACCCTTCCTTTATTTCCCAGAGATGCTGCCTGACCTATTGAGTTATTCCAGCACTTTGTGTCTATCTCAAAAGTCGTTTCTGGAGATGCACTGCGCTTTGTTGAACACTGACGAGATTCTCGTTCCATTCTTGCTTTCTGCGGCAGTAGTTCCAAGGAACCTAGAACTAAAATCACGGATTTTGCAGACCACATTTTCCACTCTTGAATTTCACAAATGATTTTTTTTTTTTAATATGATTATGCAAGACACCAAAATAGTCAACTTTCTTAGCAACCAAGTCTTATTGATTGCAATGGAGAAAAACACAGATGTTGTATATGGTAAGGAACTAATAGAATAATGCACAAAACGTTGGAGTAACTCAGCTGGTCGGGTAGCTGCTCTGGGAAAAAAAGAATAGGTGACGTTTCTGGTCAAGACCCTTCTTTAGACCGAAGAAGATGTCACCTATTCCTTTTCTCCAGAGATGCTGCCTGACCCACTGAGTAACTCCAGCTTTTTGTGTCTATCTTCGGTTTGAACCAGCATCTGCCGTTCCATCTTACACAGAACGTGGCCCATTTCTCATAACTGTTCAGCTTCTACATGTGCAATACATCCTTACTTCAGAGGCAAGTCATTATATAAAAGCATTGTTTAACCATGACATAAGGAAACATGAATCTGTACAGCAAAAGGTTGCATTGGAAATCTGGCAGTGTTTATCGTGTGATCAGAGTGAATTATGACGAGGGTATATAATTACTTGGAAGCAAATTTCCAACCACTACAACTTTGTGACTCATGAAAGCAACCCACGGATAAATCCGAGTCATATCACCCGGCTAAGATTCCTGTATCAAGGAATGATCATACAGCAAATATAATAATTAGGTAGAAACAAAGAACTGCAGATGCTGGTCTGTACCAAAGATGGACGCAAAGTGCTGGAGTAACTCAGTGGGTATAATATAATAATTAGCACACTTATATCTTCGTTTTGAAGCTTAATGCATTATGTTTCCAATTAAAAAGGAAAGTCTTGCGATTATATCTGTCTGAAGAAGGGTACAGACCCAAATAGTTTGTCTGTCCATTCCCTCCACAGATGTTCAGTTCAATTCAGTTCAGTTCAGTTTAGTTTATTGTCACGTGCTGAAAAGATTTTGTTACACGCTAACCAGTCAGCAGAAGGACAATATATGATTACAACCAAGCCATTTACAGTGTATATATCCATGATGGGGGAATAACGTTTAGTGCAAGATAAAGCCAGCAAAGTCCGATCAAGAATAGTCCGGTCACCAAAGAGGTGGACAGTACTTCAGCACTGCTCTCTAGTTGTGGTAGGATGATTCAGTTGCCAGATAACAGCTGGGAAGAAATTGTCCCTGTATCTGGTAGGCCATTCGGCCTTCGAGCCTGCACCACCATTCAATATGATCATGGCTGATCATCCAACTCAGTATCCCGTACCTTGCCTTCTCTCGATACCCCCTGATCCCCTTAGCCACAAGGGCCACATCTAACTCCCTCTTAAATCTGAACTGGCCTCAACTACCCCCCTGAGGGGGGGGGTCCCCCCAGGAATCCAGTCTGGGTGAACCGTCTCCTGCCCGGAAATCATAAGTCCAGACCTTAAAAAAATATATGGGCTTCATGAATTGGTCCTGACCCCAGATTCAGTCTGACTTGTTAACGCAATACTCTCCCCTCCCTATGGTGTTCATAAATGATCCTTGTCCTCAGAAATTGCCAGTACCAAAACTGTAAAAACGCAATACTCCTAGGTGTCCCCTCACCAAGACCCCCTGTTAACAACTGCAAGTAAGACCCTCCCTGCTCCTATATACTCAAATCCTTTTGCAATGAAAAGCTTAACATAGCCCACCAATTTCGCTTTCTTTACTGCCTGCGTGCACCTGCAGGTGCCTACTTTTCAAAAGGACTGGTGTACCATGCCACACCTAGTCTCCGCTGCATGGCCTCGCCCCCCCCTTTCCCAATCGGCCACCCATTTAGATATAATAGGTCTTGCTTCTTTCCCGTTTGTTTTTGGCCACCAAAAAAGGGTGTGATAACCGCCACATTATCCACATTATACTGGGCATCTGCCCAAACATTTTGCCCCCACTCACAACCCAGGCCTAATCCAAGTCACCTTGCAGTCCCCCTCCTAGCATCCTCCTCACAGCTAACACACTGCCCCCCAGCTTAGTGTCCATCCCCAACCGCAACTTGGAGATATTTGCCTTCCAATTCCCCCCCTCATCCAGATCATTAATATATATTGTAAATAGCTGGGGTTCCCAGCACTGAGCCTTGCTGTACCCCACCTAGTCACTGCCTGCCTCCATTGTGAAAAGGACCCCGTTTACGTCCTACTCTTTGCTTTCCTGTTTTGCCAGCCCCAGTTCTCTACCACCAATCAACTGAACCCCAATGGGGCCGTGTGTTTTAAGTTTGTATACTAATCTTCTTATGTGGGACCTCGTGTCAAAAGCCTTCCTGCTAAGTCCAGATACACCACCTCCCACGGTTTCTCTCCCCCTAATCCCACGGCTCCTAGTTTACATCCCTCGAAAACTCTATCAAAGATTCGTCAGACCATGGAAATTTACCCTTTTCGTAATCCATGCTGAACCTTTGGGTCCATTGATTTTTCACCACTGTTTCCCCAATTTGGTGCTGCTATCCCCCCTTTGTCTTTTTTAATAACTTGACTCTAGCAGTTTCCCCTCCCCACTAAACCGATTACTGCCTTGCCTTGCCGATGCAAGTGTGAGGTATAAATGGAGTCAAATGGAAGGGAGTGGTTGGTTTTTGTGTGACTGTCCCCTGGGCTGCGTCCAACACCACAATTCGTGGGGGCTGCAAAATTTTCCTTGCGGCCTTGGATTGGAGCTGTTCACAGGGACACAACCACAAGCTGTCCTGGCATCCTAATTCAAATTATTACATTTCTATGGTGCAGTCTGTAGTAAAGTTGTGAGAGAGTGTAGGGAGGGCAGCTGCATGACGGTTCCGTATCAGCCTTATCTATGGTAAGTAAGAGGGATAGGGCCCGGCTTTTTCTTTGGTCCGTTTGCCTTCTTTCAATATGTATCTTGTCCTGGGAGAAGCATTTTTTTGGTGATATTGGACTCCAAGTAAATGCAAAGTTTTCCACTCATAGCTACTTTGGCGCTGTCATGCAAACTGGGGTATGTGTACCACTAGGGCGCCATGTCCCATTTGAGTGTCCTCGGACACACAGCGTAATTTTACGAATAACGATTACCAGCAGTCGTGCAGTTCACTTTCTGTATCACGCTTCTTGCATTCATATTACATACTGTATAACTGTGTGCTCAAGGAAATCAAGTCAGCCCTGCGGACCGCTGCAGCGCAAGAAAACAGGCAAGCACCAGTCGTGGTTCATTGTTCAGAGTCTTCTTCACACACTATAGTGCCTTTATTACACCGCGGGTAAGGCGATCAATACTCCGTTAAAGTCAGCCTGCCCCACCATCACGACCCAGTCCAAGAAATGAAAGAAATTTTTTTTGTGAGTGTAGGAAAATACACATAAGAGTCGTGGGAGAGTTCTCAGCGGTAGAACAAGAAACGATAGGACCGAACAGAAACGAGTGACAAGTTAGTGGACGACCAGGGAAAAAGCGAGCAGGGGTGCTATGGTAAGTATGAGAGCCTGGGTATACATTGCTTGGGGTGGTGAGAGACCACGTGCAATAATCATACGCGCTCGGATACCATGGAAGAGGAAAAACACAGAAGACGGGAATAGGTGAAGGTGTGCAGGAGCCAGAAGGGAGAAAGCAGTCAAGAGGAAAACGTGTACACTGGTAACCTGTGTGGTTGGGCTGCATGGGGGGAAGAAAAAAAAGGAACAGAGGACAGGGAAGGGACAGGGGAAGGAGGAAAGCGGAAGCGGATTTAGATAGGACGAGTCATACTATTGACAAGACGTCAGAGAGACGGAGAGAGATGAGAGGTAATGACAGTGTAGAGAGAGGGAGACACGAGGGGAACGAATAGCCACAAGTTCCTTAATGTAGAGAGGTAAGAGAGTGATGATGAGATAGAGAGGATTACAGAGAGAAATGGTAGAGAGAGACAGATGGTGAGGATAGAACAGCTCTAGCATAGACAACAGAAGAGGGAAGAGGGAGAGAACCTAGAGACAAATTAAAACAGCCTAGTGTAAGACTGCCCAGAGCGAAATCATACATGGCTGCTGCTTCAATTTTACTTGGGCCTTCACAGCTGAACGTGGCGACATAGAGACCAGGACGGAGAAAAGGTCGTGTGGGAAGGGAGGGGGGCGTTAGTGTATCTTACGATACAACTCCACAGCAGAAGATCTGGCGGTGGTCTGGACCGACTGAGACGGAGGTGGATATCGGGCAAAAAAAGATGAACTCCTAAAAGGGGCGAGAAGGTACAGGCCGAAGCAACATCACAACGCTTTGGTCTCACCAGACCATAAATAAGTGTAGTGAATTGGGCCACAACCTAGGAACAGCGGATTCAGTCGAGGTGGAGAGGTGCAAAAAGAAGGTGATAATGTTTTTCATGTTTGATTGAGGGTGAAATACTGAACGTGGTCGCCGAGAGGGGAAACAACTGAGCACAATATAAGTAGTGCAATCACAATGTATTCAATAGGGGACCGCTTTGCCACAAAATGAGGCATCCTGTTGGAATTAGAAAGACAAGCGTGCACTAAAACGGCGGTACTCAGTAAGGGATAGGTGTACCGAGTAAAAATTCAGAAGGACACGGTGAACCTCAGGGCCAGATGCCTTCAAACTAAAAAAACCCCCCAGTCCGAGACCCAAGGTCAAAGGCCGCGCGGAATCGGCACTCGAGTTCAGGTAATAATCCCAGAATTTGCAAAAGCAGGAACTTCTTGTCTGGGCACAGGAGAAGCGACTAACACTGCATTACTACCTGGTTTTTTTAAACGTAGGCCACCATAGGGTTCATGAAATGCACCCACCAAGGGAGAGTCGATTGAAATACATCTAAGGAGGATTAAGATTAATTCCCAAGGCCTGGCCAGGTGATAACCTGCAGATGTTATGGGAGTTGACAAGAGAAAATGTGAGCTGGAGGTCTGGCCCAAGATTTTGTAATAAAAAAGAACTGAGAAAGCAGATGCGGGGTTTATACCAAAGGACTAGACACAAAAAGCGCTAGGGAGTAAACTCAGCAGCTCACGGCAGCATCTCTGGAGGAAAATGGATAGGTGATGTTTTATTTATAAGTCATAGGAGACCCAGAATTAGGCATACCTTGGCCCCATCCAGTCAACTCCGCCAGTTCAATCATGGCTAGGATATATCCCTCCCTCCCTTCCTAACCCAGTTCTCCCTGCCTTCTCCCCATAACCCTTGACACCCGTACTAATCAAGTGGCAATTAATTTCACAAAATCACCAGCCTCTAAAGAAATTCCTCCTCTTCTCCTTTCTACAGGTCCGTCCTCTTATTCTGAGGCTATGGTCTCTGGTCCTAGACTCTCCCACTAGTGGAAACATCTTCTCCACATTCACTCTGTCCATGCCTTTCGCTGTGCGGTAAGTTTCAATGGATCCCCCCTCAGGTTTCGGGTCAGAACACTGATTGTAGTGGGTGGGGGTGGGGGAAATAATGCAGCACCTGTCCTCATACCCCCTCCTTCGACTACATCCAGGGACCCCCCCGACAGTCCTTCCAGGTGAGGCAGAGGTTCACATGCACCTCCTCTAACCTCTACTGCAGCTGGTGTTCCCAATGTGGGCCACTGTACAAACTAACCCTGCTCCATCGTGCTGCCCGTATCCTTGTTTAATTATAATACACCCTATCATTAAACATAAAAGTTAGCACAATTTAGTCATGCATTGCCTTATAGTGGATAATAGCCTCACAGAGTCTTCCATAATTCTACAGAGCAGGGGAATTATGCAGAGCAGATGCATGTGTGTGGGAGTTATAGGCATGCTTTCGCAGGCAGAAATGACTACATTGATTTGAACATCAAAGAAAATTATCGAGCTGTTTGCAGTGAGCAGAGGACCCCTGACATGATGTTACAATTCAAATAAGAAGGGAATGCAATTAATTCGTCCCTGAGTAATACTATTAGACAATTAAATATACCAATATTAAGTCAGCTTCCATCAATAAAGGCCCCTGAATGCTTAAACGAGCAATTAAAAATACAGAATATAGAACAGTACAGCACAGGAAAAGGCCCCACAGCCCACCATGACTGTACTGAACGTAATGCTAAGTTCAACTGATCTCTCCTGCTTACACGAGATCCATATCCCTTCATTTCCCTGCATTTCCACGTGCCTATCCAAAAGCCTCTCAAATGCCACTATGGTATCTGCACTACACACCTGGCAGCACGTTCCAAGCAGCCACCACTCACTGTGTAAATAAACTTGCCCAGCATGTCCCCTTTAGTTCGGTTTAGTTTAGATTTACAGCGTGGAAACAGGCCCTTCGGCCCGCCAAGTCCGCACCGACCAGCGACCCCCGCACACTGGCATAATCCTACACACACGAGGGACAATTTTGACGTTTATACCAAGCCAATTAACCTACAAACCTGCACTTCTTTGGAGTGTGGGAGGAAACCGGAGCACCTGGAGAAAACCCACGTGATTCAGGGGAGAACGCGCAAACTCCGGAACAGACAACACCTGTAGCCAGGACTAAACCAGGGTATTTGGTGCTGTAAACGCTCTAAGGCGGCGACTCCACCGCTCCGCCACCGTGCCACCCTATGCCCTTCTCACCTTAAAGCTATACCCCCTAGTCTTTGACATTTCCACCCGGGAAAATGGTTCTGATTGTCTACTGATGCTAGTGACCTGAGAATTATTCACACCAAGGAGAACATGTTATATGAAGAAAGATCAACTTTGGTAATGTTGCTCTCAATTTTTAAGTAACAAACATTCACAGATTAGACTTACAAGGTTTCACAGTCTTATGCCCCTGTCCCACTTAGGAAACCTGAACGGAAACCTCTGGAGACTTTGCGCCCCACCCAGGTTTCCGTGAGGTTCCCGGAGGTTGCTGGTGGTTGCCGGAGGTTGTAGGTAGTGGAAGCAGGTAGGGAGACTGACAAAAACCTCCGGGAACTGCACGGAAACCTTGGATGGGGCGCAAAGTCTCCAGAGGTTTCCGTTCAGGTTTCCTAAGTGGGACAAGGGCATTACAGCTACAGAGATCCAGGTTCGATCCTGACTATGGGTGCTATCTGTATGGATGCTGTATGTTCTCCCTGTGACCTGTGTGAGTTTTGTCCAGGTGCTCAGGTTTCCTCCCAAAGTCCACCAGGTTAGTAGGCTACTTGGCTTCAGTAAAATTGTAAATTGTCCCTAGTGTGTGTGTGTAGGATAGTGTTAGTGTACAGGAATTGCAAGTTGGCGCAGACTCGGTGTGCCAAAGAGCCTATTTCCCCCCGCTATATCTCTAAACTAAACTAGTGTGTACAATTAGCTGAATTTGTACAGAGATGTTAATACCCGGTTTCCCAGCAAAAAGGTGCTCTATTTGAATGATTGTGTTAAATGTGATAAATACATTTTAAAAACGGAAAGGAAGTGAAAGAACACAAGCGTGGACACTGAGCTATGGAGAGATAAAAGGCGTTCTAATTATCATTCCTGTGAGCATGATCAACAAATTGGTTCAAGACTCAGAATTCTCTTACATCCTGCTGATAAAATGAAGATGAGAGAGCGAGGGGGCAAGTAACAAAACCGCTGCCTCACAGCTGGAACAGCTGGAGTTCTATGATGACTGACCTCCAGCGCTGTTTGTGTGGACTCTGTACGTTTCCTCTCTGGCTGTGTGGGTTTCCCCTTGGTGCTCCACATTCCTAGCACACTCCTAGCTCACACACACACAGACAGACAGGCTGGTAGGTTTATTGGCTACTGTCAATTGTCTATTGTGTGAAGAGAGCACAACCAGAGGGAGGTCCTGAACTACTATTGGATGTTAAGTAGGAAAGAACTGCAGATGCTGGTTTAAATCGAAGGCAGACACAAAATGCTGGAGTAACTCAGCGGGACAGGCAGCGTCTCTGGAGAGAAGGAATGGGTGGCGTTTCGGGTCGAGACCCCTCTTCAGACTGATGAAGGGTCTCGATCCGAAACGTCACCCATTCCTTCTCTCTAGAGATGTTGCCTGTCCCACTGGGTTACTCCAGCATTTTGTGTCTGCTATCGGACTATCTTCGATTGGACTTTACTGGCTTTACCTTGCATTAAATATTCTTCTCTTATCATGCATCTCTGCACTGCGAATGGCTCGATTGTATTAATCTATTGTCTTTCCGCTGGATGGTAAGCACGCAGCAAAAGCTTTTCACAGTACCTCGACACACGTGACAATAAACTAAACTAATCTGGATGAGCAATTGAATCTGTGAGGAGTTGATGGGAATGTGGAAAGAATAAAATGGGATTAGCCAAAATGTGTATGAAGGAATCCTACACACACACACACTAGGGACACTCTTCGTCAGACTGAGAGTCAGGGAAAAGGGAAATGAGAGAACAAATTAATGTAAAATATGCAAAAGAGTAATGATGATCAAGGAAAGGTGGAGCCCACAATGGTCCATTGTTGGTGGTGGGCTAGGTGATAACGAGTTATACAGACAATGAAACTCAACAGGTCGACAGTGAAACTAGTACAACGACTAGGGTAGGGGAGGGACAGAGAGAGAGAGAGGGGTTGCAAGGGTTACTTGAAGTTAGAGAAATCAAAACCCATACCGCTGGGTTGTAGGTGGCCACAGCAAAATACAAGGAGCTGTACCTCCAATTTGCACTTGGCCTCAGTCTGACAGTGAAGGAGGTCCAGGACAGATAGATAGCCTTTTATTGTCATTCAGAAATCTGAACGAAATTGCAGCAGTCATACATATAATACCATACAATAAAACAACAATAAACACACATTAACATCCACCACAGTGAGTCCACCCAGCATCTCCTCACTGTGATGGAGGCAAAAGTCTTAGGTCGCAGTCTCTTCCCTCCTCTTCTCCCTCTGCGCTGGGGCGATACCCCACCAGTAAGGTCAGTATGGGAATGGGAAGGGGAGTTAAAGTGTTTAGCAACCGGGAGATCACATGTCTATAATGGGATTAGCGTTGGATTTATGTAAACGGAAGTTTAATGGCTTGATGGATTTAGTTTAACTGTGGAACTCAAAAGGTGCTGATGAGATTTACCAGAATATTGCCGGGCCAGAATCATTTCAGTTTTCAGGAGAGATTGGAGACACAAGATGCTGCAGATGCTGGTAAACACGATCCAAAACACTAATTGTTACAGGAACTCATCAGGCCAGGCAGCATCTGTGGGGGGAAATTGATAGATGACATTTCGGGTAAGGATCCTTCTTTAGGCTGATGGAGTTGTGGGCAGAAAACCGGAAAAGAGATTTATGGGCGAGGCAAAGCTTGGCAATTGGATACAGGTAAGGGGGAGGTAACTGGTAGACGGGTGGAGTAAGTGACATAGGTCGGAGGTGAAATTAGAGTACAGGGCATTGAGAGAGCAATCTGATTGAGGTATACATAATTATGAGCGTCATAGACAGGAGAGATAGTAGGAAAAATGGGTGTAAAGTGCTGGAGTAACTCAGCGGATTAGGCAGCATCACCGGAGAACATGGATGATTGATGTTTCGACTGTGGATCTCTTGATTCTCCAGAGACGCTGCCTGACCCACCCACCCCGAGTTACTCCAGCACTTTGTGTTCTTTTGTGCAACCCAGCATCTACAGTTCCTCGTTACTGCTGAGATAGTAAGTAAAGTCTCTGCGTGGCAAAGCTATCTAAGACTAGAGGGAATAGATTTAAACTTTGTGGTATGGAGGGGATCTGAGGAAGAATCATATAGTCAAGGTGGTTGCAATCTGGTACAACTGAACTGAGGTGATGGTGGAAGCACTTACTCTCACCACATTTCAGAAGCATCTTGAAGTTCACTTAAATCATCAAGGCATTGTAATCTCTGGACCAATTGTTAGTAACTAGGACTATAATGGATAGGACCAGGTGGTCAAAGACCCTGTTTCTGTATTGCATGCCTCTGTGAATTATATGGTATTCCATTACGAAATAAACTCATAAGGTGTGGAGCTGTGGAGGCCAAGTCATTGGGTGTTTTTAAGTGAAGATTGATAGGTTCTTAGTGAGAACAGTCTTGAATCTCCAGTCAAAGGTTACGGGGAGAAGGCAGAACAATGGGGTTGAGAGGAAATAATAGATCAGCCATGATCCAATGGCAGAGCAGACTCAATGGGCCGAATGGCCTTATTCTGCTCCTGTGCTCGATGTCGTTATTTACATTTTTTTTTGTTTAATGTAAAAAAAAGAACACTGAAATATCTACTCTATAAGGTGGGGTAACGGTAGAGTTGCTGCCTTACAGTGCCAGAGACCCACTTTCAATCCTGACTAGGGGAGCTATCTGCACTGAGTGTGTACGTCCTCTCCGTGACCTGCGTGGGTTTTCTCCTGGAGCTGCAGTTCCCTCCCACACCCCACAGATATACAAGTTTGTAGGTTATTTGGCATGGTAAAATTACAAATTGTCCCTAGAGTGTGTGTGGGATAGTGCTAGTGTGTGGGGATCGCTGGGTGGAGTGGAGTCAGTGGGCCGTAGGGCCTGTTTCCGCGCTGTATCTCTAAACTAAACTAATCTACTCTATAGTCATTTGCGTGAGAGGCACAATATCATTTCAAACTCTGATCTGAACGTTGTACTGGCTGCCAATTCCTTGTAGTGTTTGAAGTTTGCAATGCTTGAAGCTCCTTGTTATTTCTGAAGTACTCCATATATAACCTACGCACTCTTGCCTTGATATGAAAGCTTTGTTTAGTCCTTCATCTGGTTATTAACTAAATAAATTGATGGATATTTCATTTCAGCATTCCCTTCAATGCTTCCTTCATTCATTGCACACACCTATCTGACTAATACATTGATCAGTGTGTAAGTACCAACGCTGTGGAATTTTTTTTCTCATGCCATTTGTTCTTGATTACGATGCTGCTGCACATGTATAAACATTAAACATTTCTACAGAGAATTGGAAATAAATTGACTTTCATCCCAACAGATGATGAAGAATATGGAACATTTGTTCTTTCCCCACTCAAAAAATTATGGGCAACCCATCAAGATTTCTTTTACGTGTAGCAAGGAACTGCAGATGTTGGTTTAAACCGAAGATAGACACAGAAAGCTGGAGTAACTCAGCGGGGTCAGGCAGCATCTCTGGAGAAAAGGAATAGATGACGTTTCGGTTCGAGACCCTCCTTCAGATCCTTCTGTCTCGACCCGAAACGTCACCTATTCCTTTTCTCCAGAGGTGCTGCCTGACCCGCTGAGTTACTCCAGCCATTTGTGTCAAGATTTAATTTACATTGTGGGGACATATTGATCCAATTTAGACTTCAATGTTCCATAAACTCGGGTTTCTGCCATTATTTATTATTTTCCACCTCCGTTACCTACTGTTGTGAAATGGCAACATGTGCATGTGAGGTATCCAACGGCAGTTTTAAGTTGAAAACCTTCAGCTCCAGCAACAAAGGGAAGTATGTGAAAAAGTTACACAACTGGTCACTTTCTGCCAACTCCCATACTATTCGGTGTTGTGATATTTCATCTAAAAAAAGCTTCACTTTCCAGAAACATTTCCCCTACAGAAATCCAATTTTCTCATAATGCATATTTATTGCCACTGGACTCAGTATATCCAGACAAAGGAAAACTGAAACCTTTTTTTATAATCATCTGTCTGAGGAAATCAGACCTGCCTACTCAAGAAAAGCACATTCACAGTCAAACATCCTTTTGTAATTTACTTCTGCCAGTGCAGTTCTGAACGGGATCTTTTGCTCATTGTTTACCATTAAATCCCAAAGACATTTGGTGAAGTATAATATTATGTTTTTTATCTTGGGCGGATCAATTGCCAATTCAAGAATTATTCCCTCACGGTTTAAAACAATTTCATTTCTTTTAAATCTTTAAAAAAAATATATATAAATTATAGATCCCGATCAAAATGATACCTGGAGGAGTAAATTACAAAAGGAAGCTGAAAATGTTGTTATTTTTTTTTAAATCTTTGCACATATTGCCAGTAAAAGTACTTTAACAATGTAGGCTGGATAATGAATTCTACACAGTTGTTATGACCATTACTAACATGATTAAGAATCAACAGGATATAATTCCCCGAATATTTTCGGTCTCATGTTTGAAACCTCAGATAAACTTTAGGTTCTAAGTAGCTCACGTGGGTTTGCCGCAGATTTTCCGATGGTACCACTGTTTGCAGTTGGAGAAGTATTTCTTGTTGGACCCTGCGACTTGCTGCATTGCGCACACATTGGGGCTGGAGTGGGGGGAAGAACACACATATTTTTCTTTTTAACCATGGAAAGCTGAACAGGAGTAGCTCGGGAAGGAGCTGAAGCATAATCCATCTACCACACAGCCATTCAATGAATCTATTGTTTCAAGTTTAGACTCACTCAAAACCTCGCACCAAATTCGTTTTTTAACTTTCAAAAGCGTTAAAGTCATTTAGCCAAGACTAGCTCAAGTAGTGTGATTTAAGCACCACAAGGCATCTGGTTTACAATAACCTGGCTATAAAGTTTATAAACTTCAGGGAAAAGTTCTGTTAAAATTGCTTTAAAAGTTTCTCACCCATGCTGCCTGCCTCTGATCCTGCTGTGCTGCAATACTTGTTTGTAGGGGGATATCGCTCTGGTCAGGGTAATGCAAAAGAAAGCTAAGGCAAAACCAAAGAGAACAAGGTACTTCATTCTGACTGTTTTCCCCAGCAAAAACCTAGGCTGTCTGCTGAGGTAAGAGACTGCCTTTTACACAGTTGCAATTTATAGAGCCCTGGACTGGAGGGGCGGAGAGGAGAATTAACATGCAGGATCTCACTGATGTAACTTGTGGGCAGGTCAGGACCCTGCTTGCCGGGGGAGTAACACGCAGAACTGTCATCTAAACTTTAAAGAACCCTCTCTCCTTCTCCCTTGCTTACTTTGGCAGGATGTTTGCTTGATTTCTAGGCTTTTGAAACTGAAGTTAAAGAAATTCACAGAATTACATTCAATGGAATTTAGAAGGAGGAGAGGGCATCTTACAGAAACATATTAAATTATTAAGGGATTGGACAGGCTTGATGCAGGAAAAATGTTCCCGACGTTGGGGGAGTCCTGAACCAGGGGGTTGCAGTTTAAGAATAATGGGTAGGCCGTTTAGGACTCAGATGGGGTAAAACCTTTTCACCCAGAGATTTGTGAGATTCGCTGCCACAGAAGGCATTGGAGGCCAATTCACTGGACGTATTCAAGAGAGAGTTGGATATAGCTCTTAGGGCTAACGGAATCCAGGGAGGAGAAAGCAGGAACAGGGTAATGATTCTGGATTATCAGCCATGATCATATTTAAATGGCGGTGCTGGCTCGAAGGGCCGAATGGCCAACTCCTGCACCCACTTTCTGTTTCTATGTTTCTAACGCAATAGATTACACATAGAGTAACAAACTCCCGGGGAATTAAAAAAATTGGAAAGAGGCAGAATTGGTTTTGAAATATATGAAGGTCATGTTGGGAGGTCATGTTGCAGTTATATGATACGTTGGTGAGGCCTCATTTAGAGTATTGTGTTCAGTTCTGGACACCATGTTATAGGAAAGATGTTGTCAAGTTGGAAAGGCTGCAGAGAAGATTTACGAGGGTGTTGCCGGGATTTGAGGGTCTGAGCTATTGGGAGAGGTAAAGTAGGAGCTTGAGTGGTGATCTAATAGAGCTATATAAAATCATGAGAGGAATAGATCGGGAAGACGCATAAAGTCTCGTGCACAGAGTAGGAGAATCGAGAACCAGATGACATACTGTAGATTTAGGTTGAAGGGGAAAAGATTTAATAGGAATATGTAGGATAACTTTACACACTAAAGATGGTGGTTGCATGGAACAGGCTCTGGAGTAGGTACTTGAGGCAGGGATTATCGCAATGTTTAAGAAACAATCAGACAGCCACATGGATAGGACAGGTTTCGAGGGATATGGGCCAAACGCAGGCAGGTGGGACTAGTATAGATGAGACATGTTGGTTGGCATGGGTAAGTTGGGCCGAAGGGCCTGTTTCTACGCTGTGTGACTTGTATGGCTCTAACAGAAGCAGCACATCAGTCCCACAAGTATGCCCCATCATCAAGCATGGTATCACAATGCAAACTGTTTTATTATAATCTGTATCATCTGTAAACAGGCCAATTGGCCCACCACGTGTATACTGACCAGTGAGCGCCCATCCTTATTGATCCCATCTTCTTCACTTGGCCTTTGGCCTTCAATTGTTTATCTAGTGACCGACAGCAACTCTACTTCCACCATTCTCTCCTTCAGAGCATTCTGTTAATATTGTCAGGTAATATTGGCCAATGCATCTGGTGTTGGTCTTATTGCAACCCTTTGTAGCACTTTGAACCCATTGGGTGGCTTACATCATCGCTATTGCTTGCGCTAGATTTTCATTCAAATCTGGGCAACACGATGGCGCAGAGGTAGAAAGTTGCTGCCTTACAGCGCATGCAGCGCCGGAGTCACGGGTTCGATCCCGTATACGGGTGCTGTCTGCATAAAGTTTGTACATTCTCCCCGTGTCCACGTGGGTTTTTTCCGTGATCTTCGGATTCCTCCCGCACTCCAAAGATATACAGGATTGTAGGTTAATTGTGTTGGTGTGAGTGTAAATTGTCCCCAGTGTGTTTGGACTGGGTGTGCCGAAGGGCCTGTTTCCACACTGTATCTCTAAACTAAACTAAATTAAACTAAAACTAAACTAAACTCAATACTGGGTGAAGAATATTCTCCTCAGATCCTCTCTGAATCTCTTATTTATTTTCCTAAATCTCTGTCCTCTAGTTTTATCTGCCTTGATACTAAAAAACTCTCCTTCAGTCAACCCTTTGTACATCCCTCATAATTTTAACTACATCAATTATATCCCATCTTCTCCTAATGACAAGTTACAGAAGCCAATTAACCTATAAACTTGTACATCTTTGGGGTGTGGGAAGAAATCGATGCAACCAGAGAAAGCTCCCACAGTGTGTAAGAAGGAACTGCAGATGATAGCAGATATCGAAGATAGGCACAAAATGCTGGAGTAACTCAGTGGGACAGGCAGCATCTCGGGATAGTTGGAATTGGTGACTGAAGAAGGGTCTCGAACCAAAACGTCACCCATTTCTTCTATCCGTGGGTGCTGCCTGTCACACTGAGTAGTACACACAGTCACAGGGAGAACATGCAAACTCCGTACAGGCAGCACCCGTAGTCAGGATCGGACGCAGGTCGCTGCAGTTGAAAGGCAGTAAAGGGGCTGTCCCACTTGGGCAACCTAATCTGCGAGTTTAGAAGAGTGTCTTCAACCTTCAAATTCGCAGCATGGTCGACACGTGGTCTTATGAGGTGGCACTCTCCTTCATGCTCAAGGGAAGTTCCTGAATACTCGTGGCCTCAGTTAGGTCGCGGGAAACTTTGCAGCATATTGAAAAATTTTCCGAGAGTAAAACTTGTTCAGCATTGGTCTTTTTAACTCATAGTGCAGTGGAGTGGGGTCGCTTTTTACTTACAGGCAGTCGAGGGCAGCCGTAGGCAATCTCCTTCGCTGCCACAGAGGGTAGTTGATGCCAGTTAATTGTCTATATTCAAGAGGGAGTTAGATGTAGCCCTTGTGGCTAAAGGGATCAGGGGGTATGGAGAGAAGGCAGGTACGGGATACTGAGTTGGATGATCTGCCATGATCATATTGAATGGTGGTGCAGGCTCGAAGGGCCGAATGGCCTACTCCTGCACCTATTTTCTATGTTTCTATGTATCTATGTAAGTAGAAAGGTTTAGTTAGTTTATTGTCACGTGTGCCGAGGTAAAGTGAAAATCTTTTGTTTCATGCTAACCAGTCAGCAAAAAGACAGAACATGATTACAAACAACCCATCCACAGTGCATGGATACAGGATAAGGGGAATAACGTTTAGTGCAAGACAAAGTCCGGTAAAGTCCGATTAAAGATAGCTCAAGGGTCTCCAGTGAGGTAGACGGAAATCCAGGACTCTCTGGTTGTTGTTGGGACGATTCAGTTGCCCGATAAGAGCTGGGAAGAAACTGCCCCTTAATCTGGAGGTTTCAGAAAAGATGAAATGAAGTCAGTTATTTAGCTCCTTAAACTTGTTCCACCAGTGCTGCATCTATTAAACTGACAAAGTCATCTTCTGCAGCTTATATATTTTTTGGAGCGTCTCCAAAGCTTTCAAGTCTGATCTGAGTGTTTCAGTCTGACTCCCCCTGCGGTAGTAAGCCCATGCCTACAGTGATATTCTTCATAAGATCTTGCAGTCATCTTCTCTTTATGCTTTCCTAACAGTCTCAGCCAACATTACCGCCCTGCAAATCACTTGCTGAGCTTTTCATTTTTCGCTTTGAGGTGACATCCGTTCTCTCAAAGTGCTTGAAATCTGCTTTGTCACGCAGTTCATGGGTTGCACACACTTTCTCTGAAATGCCTCTGAGCAGTCCCATTGATCTGAGCTTGTATGGTATTATCAAGGCAATGACTTGACTCCCGCTGCTCACAATGGTAGCAGACTGTGGACGTCCTTGCTTCTGGGGACAATACGCCCTGATCTAATTCATTGAAAAGAATGCTCCTGTGCTCCGCAGATCTGGTTCTCAACTATGTGCTGGGTATAAGCTCTAACATGGTCTGTAGACGCCATCCTCGTGTTGCATGTCGGGAAAGATGCAGAATATTCCCCCACTTGACTGAGAAAGTGCTGCTCCAATAATATTTAACCAACTCGATGCCTTAGAGGATATCTAACGCTGCATTGAGACCCAATATCTTAAACAATTATCCAACTTAAAAAGTCACCAGCAGAGGGATATAACCTTAAGTAATGGCACTTACAACTACCTGCACTGGGTGGCACGGTGGCATAGGGGTAGAGTTGCTGCCTTACAGCGGCAGAGACCCGGGTTCGATCCTGACTCTGGGTGCTTGTCTGTACGGAGTTTGTATGTTCTCCCTGTGAACTGCATGGGTTTTCTCCGAGATCTTCGGATTCCTCCCACACTCCAAAACCTGTAGAAACATAGAAACATAGAACATAGGTGCAGGAGTAGGCCATTCGGCCCTTCGAGCCTGCACCGCCATTCAATATCATTATGGCTGATCATCCAACTCAGTATCCCATCCCTGCCTTCTCTCCATACCCCCTGATCCCTTTAGCCACAAGGGCCACATCTAACTCCCTCTTAAATATAGCCAATGAACTGGCCTCAACTACCTTCTGTGGCAGAGAATTCCATAGATTCACCACTCTCTGTGTAAAAAATGATTTTCTCATCTCAGTCCTAAAAGACTTCTCTCTTATCCTTAAACTGTGACCCCTAGTTCTGGACTTCCCCAACATCGGGAATAATCTTCCTGCATCTAGCCTGTCCAACCCCTTAAGAATTTTGTACGTATCTATAAGATCCCCCCTCAATCTTCTAAATTCTAGCGTGTACTGTAGGCTAATGTTTGCCTAATTAGGCTAAGGTTTGTAGGCTAATTTGCTTGGTATAAATGTAAATCGCCCCTAGTGTGTGTAGGATAGTGTTGGTGTGCCGGGATTGCTGGTTGGTGTGGACTCGGTGGGCCAAAGGGCCTGTTTCCGCGGTGTATCTCGAAACTAAACTAAACTAAACCAACCCTAAACCTAATACCTTAAACATTGATCCAAATTTACAAGTCACCAGCAGAGGAATATAACCTTAAGTAATGACACCCACAACTACTAGGCTGACTCTATGAAGTTAATTTTCCTTTTCTTGATTTGCAATCCATCTGAAGGGCAGAGAGCAGCTTCCCCACATCAGCCAGCAATGAAGATATCACTAAGCCAACTGCACGTCAAATAAGACAAAAAAAACTCTTAGAAAGTAAGAGGAGAAACAAAGAACTGCAGATGCTGGTTTATACTGAAGATAGACACAAAGTGCTGGTGTAACTCAGCGGGTCAGGCAGCATCTCTGGAGAAAAAGGATGGGTGATGTTTCAGGTCGAGTCTGAAGAAGGGTCCCGACCCAGCACTTTGTGTCTGTCTTCTCATTGAAAGTAAAATGTATTCATTTTGTTTGATCTTTCTAGATATTTTCAGGGAAGTAAATGGCAGATAAAGGCATTCACGCAGAACTACATCGAATCTCAGGTGTGATAAACATTAATTTCAAAATATTTTAATTTCCGAGAAATTGTTATAATTGAATAGAGAAAATAGTTGTCCACGTTGGATTGCAACCTGGTCGTGGTCGGGAGCTTGTGTGTCTCAGTGACCCCTAGAGCTATGCCAGCGGGAGATTCGTCTCCTGTTAGGGTCTCCCATGCTGGACAGGTCGAAGGGTAGAGGCGAGATCGAAGGGCGATCCACTGGTCCTCCAGGTTGGAGGTTGAGCACAGGGCTAACAATCCTGTCTCGTAAAACAAATATGTTACGGAAACAGCATCTGAAGGAATCAACACTACTGGGTGTGATGGACTTCCAGGGCTATCAACAGATGCTAGGATGAATGTCAATGGTGAAGAGAGCCAGACAGCATCCCAAGAATAGCACTGCACTGGACACTGGAAGGGAAAAGGAAAAGAGGGAGACTCAAAACCACCTGGCGTCGAACTGTAGAGGAGGGAATGAAAACCATGTACCTGACCTGGGGTAGTGTCCAGAAGCTAGCCCAGAACACACAGGAGTGGAGGACCTTTGTTGCTGCCCTACATGCCAGGAGGCATCATAGGCAGTAAGTAAGTAAGTAAGTAAAAGGTAACTTACAAAATTCTTAAGGGTTTGGACAGGCTAGATGCAGGAAGATTATTCCCGATGTTGCGGAAGTCCAGAACTAGGGGTCACAGTTTAAGGATAAGAGGGAAGTCTTTTAGGACCGAGATGAGAAAATCATTTTTTACACAGAGAGTAGTGAATCTGTGGAATTCTCTGCCACAGAAGGTAGTTGAGGCCAGTTCATTGGCTATATTTAAGAGGGAGTTAGATGTGGCCCTTGTGGCTAAAGGGATCAGGAGGTATGGAGAGAAGGCAGGGACGGGATACTGAGTTGGATGATCAGCCATGATCATATCGAATGGCGGTGCAGGCTCGAAGGGCCGAATGGCCTACTCCT
This sequence comes from Leucoraja erinaceus, assembly GCF_028641065.1. NCBI lineage: Eukaryota > Metazoa > Chordata > Chondrichthyes > Rajiformes > Rajidae > Leucoraja > Leucoraja erinaceus. The sequence goes on from NC_073387.1 coordinate 48,515,500, forward strand.
GCATTTTCTATGTTTCTATGTTTCTAGAGAAAATAGTTATCCACACTTCAAAAAGGTGTTGTTAGAATCAGGGAAGTTATTCATCTGTAATCATATTTGCTTACCCCGTTAAAACCATTCAACAAGGTTTAACATTTTCATTGAGGCACAAGGAAGCACAGATGTGCGAGTCGATCAAAACGCAAAGTGCTGGAGGAACTTTGTGGGCCAGGCAGCATCTGTGGAGAGAATGGCGTGTGTAGGAAGGAACTGCAGATGCTGGTTTAAACCGAAGATAGACACAAAAATCTGGAGTAACTCAGCGGGTCAGGCAGCATCTCTGGAGAAAAGGAATGGGTGACATTTCGGGTCGAGATCCATCTTCAGACTGGTTAGGGATAAGGGAAACGAGAGATATAGGCGGTAATGTAGAGAGATAAAGAACAATGAATAAAAGATGTGCAAAAAAGTAATCATGATAAAGGAAACAGGCCATTGGTAGCTCTTTGTTGGGTGAAAACGAGAAGCTAGTGTGACTTGGGTGGCGGAGGGGTGGAGAGAGAGAGAATGCCGGGGCTACCTGAAGTGAGAGAAATCAATAGTCATACCACTGGGCTGTAAGCTGCCCAAGCAAAATATGAGATGCTGTTCCTCCAATTTGCATTTAGTCTCACTCTGACAATGGAGGAAGCCTAGGACAGAAACGTCTGTGTGGGAATGGGAAGGAGAATGAAAGTGGGACTGGAGTGATTGATAAAGGGTTCTGGCCCAAAACAACAACTTTCCATTGCCTCTATAAATTCTACCTGATCCGTTAAGTTACTCCAGCACTTTGTGATTTGCTAAACATTTCCATTGTTGTTTTTATAATGGGGATAACATGTGTAAAGCTTCAGTTCACAGTAAATCCATGGTTCGCATTGATTGCAACTAAAATGATTTCTGCATCACATTTTGTGAAGGAGTAGTTTAGTTTTGGCTTAGACTTACATCGCGGAAACAGGCCCTTCGGCCTGCCGAGTACACACCGGCCAGCAATGTTGTCAGTACACTAACACTATCCTACGAACTTGGGCCAATTTTTTAAAACATTTATACCAAATCAATTAACCTACAAATCTGTACATCTTGGGAATGTGGGAGGAAACCCGCAGTTGTATATTGCTCTGGTGAGACCACATCTGGAGTATTGTGTTCCTCTCCTAATTTGAGGAAGGACATCCTTGTGATTGAGGCAGTGCAGCGTAGGTTCATGAGATTGATCCCTGGGATGGCGGGACTGTCATATGAGGCAAGATTGAAAAGACTAGGCTTGTAATCAGTGGAGTTTAGAAGGATGAGGGGGATTTCTTATAGAAACATATAACATTATAAAAGGACTGGACAAGCTAGATGCAGGGAAAATGTCCCCAATGTTGGGCGAGTCCAGAACCAGGGGCCACAGTCTTAGAATAAAGGGGAGGTCATTTAAGACTGAGGTGAGAAAAAACTTTTTCACCCAGAGAGTTGTGAATTTATGGAATTCCCTGCCACAGACAGTGGAGGCCAAGTCACTGGATGGATTTAAGAGAGAGTTAGATAGAGCTCTAGGGGCTGGTGGAGTCAAGGGATATGGGGAGAAGGCAGGCACGGGTTATTGATCGGGGACGATCAGCCATGATCACAATGAATGGCGGTGCTGGCTCGAAGGGCCGAATGGCCTCCTACTGCACCTATTTTCTATGTTTCTATGTTTCTATGAAACCAAAGATCTCAAAGAAAACCCACGCAGGTCTCGGGGAGAACGTACAGACTATGAACATACAGCACTCGTAGTCAGGATCGAACCAGAGTCTCTGGCACTGTAAAGCAGTAACTCTACCGCTGCGCCACCGTGTCGCCCGTGTGGATCGGGATCATAAAGGTTATAATCAGATGAGCCAATGGCTTATTTAACGGAAGAGCAGAAATAAGGAGCTAAGTGGCCAACTCCTGTTCCTAACATAGGTTTGAAAATTGGAATTCCTAGGTTTTTCTGTTCACATGCATATGTACAGACATTACACCATGACCACAAATTCCAAGCCCATGTTTCTTGTGGTCAGCAAAGAAATAAATCGTCAGTAACAAGTTTATGCAAGAGTGTTCAAAGTCTGGGGGCATCTCAGCGTGCCAGTAAAATGTCAGTCAGTATGATAAATTCTACTGCATTTAATTGAGCCAAACTGAGCCAAGGCAACAGAACCGAAAAGTTAACTTTCAAGATTGTATCTTAGAATAAGGAATGGGGTATTATGCAGGAGCATTGTGTGTGACTGGACTAAGAGGGAGAGAAGGATTTGCCGACAAATAGCTGGAGTCCAGGAATTGAGCAGCTAAATATTTGACTTACATCCCATGAGTAAATTGAGGGTTGGAATAGTACAATGTACGTCTGCCATCTCTCAATAACTCAAACTAGAAATTCAACCATAAAATCTCGGCCATTTATGCTAAATGTGCATCAGAGCAGCACCTCCAAAATTTTAGTTTGTTAACTTCATTGCGAGCACTACATCTGAAATTTCCACCAGGAGTCATACAAACATAGAAACATAGAAAATAGGTGCAGGAGTAGGCCATTCGGCCCTTCGAGCCTGCACCACCATTCAATATGATCATCGCTTATCATCCAACTCAGTAGAGAAACATAGAAACAATTGGTGCAGGAGTAGGCCATTCGGCCCTTCAAGCCTGCACCGCGATTCAATATGATCATGGCTGATCATCCAACTCAGTATCCTGTACCTGCCTTCTCTCCATATCCCCTGATCCCTTTAGCCACAAGGGCCACATCTAACTCCTTCCTAAATATAGCCAATGAACTGACCTCAACTAGCTTCTGTGGCAGAGAATTCCAGAGATTCACCACTCGTATACAAAGGTTGGCAATCTTCGGTTCAATCCAGCATTTGCAGTTCCTTCCTACACGTTGATTATTTGAAATGTCTGCACATTCTTTCAACTTTGGGGTGGCACGGGTGGCAAGGTGGTGCAGTGGTGGAGTTGCTGCCTCACAACACCAGACCCGGGTTCGATCCTGACTACGGGTGCTGTCTGTACAGAGTTTTTACTTCTCCCCCAACCTGCGGGGTTTTCTGCAGGTGCTCTATTTCCTCCCACACTCCAAAATCGACAGGTACACAAAATTGCTGGTGAAATGTAAAGCCTAATGTGTAGGATAGTGTTTGTGTCTGGGATCGAAGAAAATGGTGCTGACGGGCCCGGGGCGAAACTAAACTTCTAACTTTAAAATACACTGGATGCCTTTTTGTTACCTTCAGCCCCCACATCATAGCGTGAGAATTTTCTCGCCAGGATTATGGCTCATGAATTGATTCCCACAACATATGGCCAAAAACAATAGACACTGGGTTTGTAGGTTAATTGGCTTTGGTGAAAAACAAAATTGTCAGAGTAATGTGTAGGATAGTGTAGTTTTGTGTGTGCGGGGGAGTTTGCTGGTGCAGCACGAAAGTGGACCCTTTGGCCCACCGGGTCTGCCAAGGGCCCGTTCCCACAAACTAAATCCTACAACTAAACTTTACAAATACATTTGGTACATGCCTTTGGCGCACCTTGAGTGAATTCAGCAACTCGGTACATCATAGTAACTCTGTACAGAATACACCCTCGCCATACCTGGATTATGGTGTATTCGTTGAACATGCCGGTGGGATTCACTGACAGACCCTATCCATCATTGGCCTTGAAATTAGCTGAAAATGATGAGGGCTTGGAGAGTCCCGCTTGGAGCACACTGTGTTGGTCCTTGTTAGAGATGCATCTACTCGGTTTGCATGAATACAACTGCAATCTGTCAGAGTTTTGGATTATTTTTTGTCTGTGTTTTTATGTTTTTTTTAGTTTATGTTGGGGTGTGTAGTTTAGGGGGGGGTGGGGGTTTAGGTGGGAGTGGGGGTGGAAACTTTTGAGATGCAGCACTGGAAACCGACCTTTTTGTCCCACCAAGTCTGCGCCGCAACCAGCGATTCCCACGGAAACCAACACTATCCTACACCGCGGTGGGAAAATTTACGGGTGGAATTTTACCAAACCAATTAGCCTACAAACCTGTGGGCGCAGCTGGAGAGAACCCACACAGGTCACGGGGAGAATGTACAAACTCTGTACAGACTACACCCATAGTCAGCATCGATTCTGGGTCTCTGGTGCTGTAATAGGCAGCAACTCTACCGTTGCACCAACATGCCGCCCTTTGGGACATGCACTGATAGACCCTATCCAGCTCATTGTATTCCTTGAAATACAAGCTGAAAATGAGGTATGAGGGCTTGGAGAGTCCCGCTTGGAGTGCATACTGTCGTTGTGTCCTTGGGCAAGACACTTCACCCACCTTTGCCTGTGTGTGAATGTGTATGAATGTGTGTGAGTGACTGGTGGTGGTCGGAGGGGCCGTAGGCGCAGATTAGCAGCCACGCTTCTGTCAGTCTGCCCCAGGGCAGCTGTGGCTAGAGAAGTAGCTCACCACCACCGAGTGTGACTGAGGAGTGAATGAATAATGCGATGTAAAGCGCCTTGAGTATCTAGAAAGGCGCTATATAAATCCCATCCATTATTATTATTATTAGGGACATTGAAGTTCATAACATCATGGAAATCGAAATAGACCTGCTGCACAATCTTCTACATAGTCGTCTTAAAATCGTTGTTTGACAAAATCTCCATATCCTGTTGCATTCAGATAATTCTCCTTGCAGCTTTTCTGTCTGCTCATTTGTTGAACCAATTAGATTTTTATGGGACTGAGAACCACATGGCTGCGTTCAAAATGCTAACGTTGGATTTTATTTTTCCTCGATTTTAGAAGATTGAAGGGGGATCTTATAGAAACTTACAAATTTCTTAGGGGTTGGACAGGCTAGATGCAGGAAGATTATTCCCGATGTTGGGGAAGTCCAGAACAAGGGGTCACAGTTTAAGGATAAGAGGGAAGTCTTTTAGGACCGAGATGAGAAAATCATTTTTTACACAGAGAGCGGTGAATCTGTGGAATTCTCTGCCACAGAAGGTAATTGAGGCCAGTTCATTGGCTATATTTAAGAGGGAGTTAGATGTGGCCCTTGCGGCTACAGGGATCAGGGGGCTTGGAGAGAAGGCAGGTACGGGATACTGAGTTGGATGATCAGTCATGATCATATTGAATGGTGGTACAGGCTCGAAGGGCCGAATGTTTCTATGTTTCTATGATTTCTGCTCAGCACTCCAGTAATGCACTGGAGTACATGCTCAGGATAAGTTCTAGGAGCAGGATTAGGCCATTCGGCCCATCAAGTCTACTCCGTCATTCAATCGTGGCTGATCTATCTTCCCCTCTCAACCCCATTCTCCTGCCTTCTTCCTGTAAACTCTGACACCCGTACAAATCAAGAAACTGTCAATCTCCACCTTAAGAACATCTATTGATGGCCTCCATGGCCATCAATGGCAATGAATTCCACAGATTCACCACCCTATTAGTGAATAAATTCCTCCTCATTTCCCTTCTAAAAGTATGTCATTTTATTCTCAGGCTATGTCACTGGACCTGGACTCCCACTGGTGGAAACATCCTCTCCACACTCATTCCATCCAAGTCTTTCACTATCAGTATGTGGCAGTGAATCTTCCAACTGTTGTGTACAGAGTGAGATAGCATCTGGTGTGCAAAGTCATTTACAAAGGATGAGCATTCATTTAAATGAGTTATTTCTTACATTCCTTTTCACTAGCAGAGAATGCAGTTCCTGCCCGTATCTGTGCACTGTAAATGGCTCGATTGTAATCATGTATGGTGTCTGGTTAGCACGAAACAAAAGCTTTTCACTGTACCTCAATACGCATGACAATAAATTAAACTAAACTAAACCAAAACAATATAAAGCATATAAAGAGTGTAAAAAGGAACTGTAGATGCTGGTTTACACCAAAGATAGACATAAAATGCTGGAGTAACTCAGTGGGTCAGGCAGCATCTCTGGAGAGAGGGATAGGTGGCAGCATCTCTGGAGAATAGGAAGAGGGCCTTCTCTCCAGAGATGCTGCCTGACCCGCTGAGTAACTCCAGCATTTTGTGTCTAAGATGTATAAAGTGTTTCTCCACCACTACACCAGCTGTGTGGCAGACTGAGACTGCACGAGAATCTTCTTCTTGTTTGCCACATGTTATCAAGACAATGATTCATCTTCAGCTGTGGTGGTTTTGCTTTTCCCACTGCTAGCCAACTCTAAATGAGCTTCAGTCACATTCGAAGTGTGGGTGGCTGCAACGGGACCAGCCCATCCATCACATTTATCTCCCATCTATACACTAATCCCACTGAGTGGGAGGCAGCTGGCAACTCTGTCCCACAGCTGTTTTCTAGAACGCAAGTCGTACAAGATGAAAGGTTTCTCCTCAACGTACGAAGTGGCAGCTCTTTCCTTGAGCTGGGCTCTGCTTACAAATAGATAAATAGGAAACTGTGCTCTCACTTAGTTCGATAGATCTTCAATGTGTGCGATAGTGTAGGATGGATGTCGTTAAGCTTTAGTTTTACTTTTTAGAGATACAGCATGGAAACAGGCCCTTCGGCCCGCCGAGGTGGCTATGAGCAGTGATCCCCACACATTAACACTATCCAACACACACTGGGGACAATTTGCACCTACAAACTTGTACGTCTTTGGAGGGTGGGGGGAAGCCGAAGATCTCGGAGAAAACCCACGCAGTCAATGGAAGAACGTACAAACTCCATACGGACAGCATCCGTAGTCGGGATTGAACCCGGGTCTCCAGCGCTGCAAGCGCTGTAAGGCAGCAAGTCTACCGCTGTGCCACCGTGCCGCCATTATAGAGTCACGTCAAACAAGATGCCTCATCTAATCAAACCTCATTTCCCCGTGTGTGACCTAAATCCGTCTAAACTTTGGACTTTAGAGATACAGCGCGGAAGCAGGCCCTTCAGCCCACCGAGTCCGTGCCGACCAGCGATCACCCCGCACACTAGCACTATCCTACACACACAAGGGACAATTTACAATTTTTACTAAAGCCAATTAATCTACAAACCTGTATGTCTTTGGAGTGTGGGAGCAAACCCTCACGGTCACAGGGTGAACGTACAAACTCCGTACAGACAGCACCTGTAATCAGGATCAAACCCGGGTCTCTTGGCAATAAACTAAATTCAACTCAATTTCAGTAAAGGTTTGAACTTCTCGAGCAGCCCTGTCCCAAAAAACTGGTCTTTAATTCTCAATCTATAAGTCTCTGCATTTCCAGATTTCATTAATATTTATCATTGAAGGTTATAACAGATTCCAGATGGTGTTATCACTGATATAAAATTTTAAAACCTGTCTCAACTACTTGTCAAACTCAAAGAAATAAAAACTGAGTCAAGAGCTTTGTCACAGCTTCCTATGAAAGATTGTTGCTAATGCTCTCGAGCTGTCTTATGCCGTAAAATCTGTGTGAAAGTGACTGAACGTTTTCATATTTGGTTTTACTTCTACAAATTATATTTGACATTAGGGCAAACTCGTGCAACGAATCTTTCTAATATGTGGCTAGACACTCATTACTGTTTATTATGAGAATTCCTCAAAGAGAATTGTATTCAACATTGGATATTTTAAACCATTAAAACCCTTTTACAAATGTGTTCAATACCCAGTGACTCTCCGATGTAGACACAAAGTGCTGGAGTAACTCAGCGGATCAGGCAGCATCACTAGAGAAAAGGAAAAGGTGACGTTTCCGGTCGAGATCCTTCCTCAGACCCGAAAACAACCTGAAATTTATTTCGACCCGAAATGTCACCTTAGTTTTGTATTGTTTCGAGATACAGCTTGGAAACAGGCCCTTCGGCCCACTGGCTCTGCGCCGACCAGCGATCCCCATACACCAGCAGTATTCTGCCAACACCAGCAAGAATGTTTACAATTTCACAACCATAGAAATAACATGTTTCAGAATCAGGTGGTGAGTGGCCTGGAACATAAAATAGTTATATAGCTTTCAATCTCCTTCTTCCTTTTCTTCTTTTATTTTTATTTTCTCTTTTTCGTCTCTTTCTCCTTCTACTTCTTCTCTTTCTTCTTCCTTCTTTTGGCCTATCTTTCTATCTCACGCACCACTTATGTCAATCTCTTCTCTTCTACTCTTTCCTTCCTTATTCCTGTTTTGCTATTAAATTAAAAAATAAGAAGTTGTATATGAAATGTACTATGTCAACAAGTATTAGATACTGAGGTACCACAGTATTGTACTTACTTCTAACAAAAATAAAAAAAAGAAGAAAAAAAAAGAATTTTTATAGTTTTACCGAAGCTGATTGGCCTACAAACCTGTATGTCTTTGGTGTGTGGGAGGAAACCGGAGCACCCGGAGAAAACCCACGGGATGACGTACAAACTCCTTAGTCAGGATCGAACCCGGGACTCTGCCGTAGTTACATTTGGGTTTTTTGCAAAAAAAAATAGGCTAAGAGCAAAGGCTAAGAGGCACATACTGTGAACTTTATAAAATCAGAATAAGACATCTAAGAACAGCCATAGAAATTGTTGTGCCATTAGTAAGGTTCGCCATTCAGAAACCAGATGATAATTCCAATTCCAAAGAGATTTCATTCTGGGACAGCCAGTTTGAGGTCAAGAAATTTCCGGTTCACCGACTTCTACAGATGTGCCGCAGAAAGCATTTTATCGGGATGCATCACAGCATGGTTTGGGAACAGCTCCATCCAAGACCACAACAAATTGCAGAGAGTTTAGTTTTGTTTAGCTTAGATAATTGCAGTTTAGCTTAGATAAAAGACAGTTGTGGACGCAGTGCAGCGGTAGATTTGCTGCCTTGCAGCGCATGCAGCGCCGAACACCCGGGTTCAATCCTGACTATGGGTGCTTTCTGTACCAAGTTTGTATGTTCTCCCCGTGATTACATGGGTTTTCTTAGAGATCTTCGGTTTCCTCCATAAACGTACAGGTTTGTAGGTTAATTGGCTTGGTGTAAGTGTAGCAATGTTACAACATTTTGAGATTTTAAAAATCAAGTCTGTAATTTATCCCATCAGATAAAGCATAAAAATAAGTTTATTTGACACCAAATTCACTTTCATATATTCTGCATTAAAAAAGTTATGGCCATTTTCATACTCGGGAATTAGCATCTTGTTCCCTATTGCTTTTCCATTGACTTAACACAAAAGCTGTGATCGAGGACAGTCAAAAGCTCATAACTTTCTTAAAAATTAAGAGAACTGAAAGAATTGCAGCGCCGCTGAAGGTAAGTATTGTAACATACCTAATAAGTGTAAGTTGTCTCTCGTGTGTGTTGTCCTGTAGTGCAGGCAGTGAAGAAGGCGAATGGTATGTTAGCATTCATAGCAAAAGGATTTGAGTATAGGAGCAGGGAGGTTCTACTGCAGTTGTACAGGGTCTTGGTGAGACGACACCTGGAGTATTGCGTACAGTTTTGGTCTCCTAATCTGAGGAAAGACATTCTTGCCATAGAGGGAGTACAGAGAAGGTGCACCAGACTGACTTCTGGGATGTCAGGACTTTCATATGAAGAAAGACTGGATAGACTCGGTTTGTACTCGCTGGAATTTAGAAGGTTGAGGGGGGATCTTATAGAAACTTCCAAAATTCTTAAGGGGTCGGACAGGCTAGATGCAGGAAGATTGTTCCCGATGTTGGGGAAGTCCAGAACAAGGGGTCACAGCTTAAGGATAAGGGGGAAATCTTTTACGACCGAGATGAGGAAAGCTTTTTTCACACAGAGTGGTGAATCTCTGGATTTCTCTGCTGCAGAAGGTAGTTGAGGCCAGTTCATTGGCTATATTTAAGAGGGAATTAGATGTGGCCCTTGTGGCTAAAGGGATCAGGGGGTCTGGAGAGAAGGCAGGTACAGGATACTGAGTTGGATGATCAGCCATGATCATATTGAATGGCGGTGCAGGCTCGAAGGGTCGAATGGCCTACTCCTGCATCTATTTTCTATGTTTCTATGTTTCTATGTTAATGTGCGGGGATCGCTGGTTGGCGTGGACTCGGTGGGCTGAAGGGCCTGTTTCCGCGCTGAACCCCTAAACTAAAAAAAATAAACTAAACCATCACACAAGTCAACCTCCCATCCTTTGACTGCACTTCACGCTGCCTCGGCAAGGCCACCAGCATAATGAAAGACAAGTCTCATCCCAGTCACTCCCTCTTCTCCCCTTTCCCATCGGACAAGAGGTGCTGAAGTGTAAAAACGCACAGATTCAGGGACAGTTTTTTCCCAGCTGTACCATCCTAGAAAGTGGGCCTGAGCTACCATCTACCTCATTGGAGACCCTCAAACTATCTTGTACTAAATATTATTCCCTTTATCTGTACACTGTGGATGACTCGATCGTAATCTTGTATAGTCTCTCTGTTGGCTGGATAGCACGCAACACATGACACTAAACTAAACTAAACTAAAGTAGCTTGGCCTTAACCCCAGTCCTCCTATCTTTCTTTCTCTCTCTCCTTCCAATCCGTCCCTCATCCTCCCATTTTCTGTTCACTTTTCCAATATCCTGTACGGAGTTTGTACGTTCTTCCCGTGACCTGCGTGGGTTTTCTCCGAGATCTTCGGTTTCCTCTCACACTCCAAAGGCGAACAGGTTTGTAGGTTAAGCATTTCAATATAATTATGAACTGCAGGATAGTAATAGTGTGCGGGAATCGCTGGACTGTGCGGACTTGATGGGTTGAAGGGCCTGATGGAGCAGTAGCAGCAGGAACTGTCTCAAAATTAAAGTCAACTAAACTCCATCCAGCCTTTTTCACCTCCCTCCTCATTCCGATTCCCTCTACTACACATCCATGATACCCACCTGATCTTCTCCCCCATTTGGTTTCATCTGATCTAAGCCAGTGATCTACAAAGGTTTACATAGGTTTTGTACCTTCCGATTGAATATCTAAAAAAGATCTCACATTTTATCATTTAAGAGTTTTATTTCCTGCTTTGACACATTGAAAGGAAGTAATGGATGTAAAAGTCAGATTCTAAAGATCTAGTGATTTTTTAACAAGCCTCCAATGATAAACTAAATCAATACCTTTTCAACTGATATCCAACAAGCGTATTGTACTGATGATTAATATATGATTCGTAGAATTGATAAATGCTTGCCAGATGATATAGTGTATTTGGACTTTCAGAGGCGTTCACTAAGATGTCACGTAAGAGTTTATTAAAACATATTATTGAAAATAAATTAGAGGCCGTACATGCAAAAAATTAGAGGCCGTACATGGAGTATTGTGTTTAAGAAGGAACTGCAGATGCTGGAAAATCAAAGGTACACAAAAAAGCTGGAGAAACTCAGCAAGCGGGTGCAGTGGGGAAAGGGGTGCAGCAGCAGCATGCTGTGATGGAGTATGTGTCAAAGTCAGTGATTGTGGCCATTCACCCGGGTATGCAAAGTACCGGTCTTGATGAAAGCCCCCGGCGTGCGCTCGCAGAGTGCATTCCAAGCCGCGCGGGGCCGGCCCCGCTCCAGAGCACTTCACTCGGGCGGGAAAGTCGCCGTTGCGGGAGCCCTGAAAAGCGAGGATGCCGGTTGCCGTCCGCCAGACTTGCAGCCTCCGCTCGGGCTGCCAGGGACATCCACCCGCTTGGACAGGCTCCGCGACGGTGAGGTGAGTAGAACCAGAGTCCCCGGTCTCTTCCTGTTTCCGTGGAACGACAATGACAAAGAAAAGGTTTGCAGGGGAGATTTAAAAGTTACCCCCTCCCTCCCACCCCACCCCACCCCCCCACACAATAAAGGTCTACATAAAAAATCAAAAAATAATAAAAATGCAGACGGGGGAGGCCGCTGCTGACGAAAGCATCCAGATCCGGCCTGAAAGAGCTCAGAAAAGATTTACGAGGATAGTTGCAAGACTTGAGCTCCAGGGACATGTTGGACAGGCTAGAACTTTATTCCGTGGAGCGCTGAAGATTTAGGGGTGATATAATAGAGGTCTATAAAATCATGAGGGGGATGAATGAACAGTCTTTTATCCAGAGTAGGGGAATTACGAACCAGAGGACATAGGTTCAAAGTGAGAGGGGAAAGATTTATCAGATACCCGAGGGCGACTATTTTCACACAGAGGGTGATGGGTGTATGGAACGAGCTGCAGGAGGAACTAGTTGAGGGAAGTGTAATAACAACATTTAAAAGAAACGTTGACAGGAACATGGATAAGAAAGCTTTGTGTGGCATGTGTGGCATGTGCTGGCAAATGGGACTAGCTTAGATGGGGCATTTAAGTCAGCATGGACAAGTTGGAACAAAGGGCCGTGTTTCCATGCTGTATGATTCAATCATAACATTAGAGGTAATAAACTGAAGAAGATTGAAGGCCAGTAAATGAACACATAACTGGAGTAAATGGAACATTTTTCAAATTGGACAAGTATGATTTTAGATTTGGTGCAGATTATGAGGCCTTAACTGTATGTCATTTGTACCAGGTATTTGAATGCAGGATCACGTCACATATGTACAATTTATATATGGGCTTGTCATGTAGAGTTTGGGAATCATCCAGGGTGGAAACGGGCCCTTCGGCCCAACTTGCCCATACCGGCCATCATGTCCCATCAACACCAGACCCATCTGCCTGCATTTGACCCATAACCCTCTAAACCTGTCCCATTCAAATACCTGTCTAAATGTTTCTTAAACGTTGCGTTAGTGCCTGCCTAAACTATCTCCTCCGGCAGCTCGTTCCATACACCCACCACCCTTTATGTAAAAAAAGTTACCCCTCAGGTTCCTATTAAATCTGTTCCCCCTCGCCTTAAATCTATGTCCTCTGGTTCTCGATTCCCCTGCATTAGTTTTAGTTTAGTTTAGTTTAGAGATACAGCTCGGAAACACGTCCTTTGCCCCATAGAGTCTGTGTCGACCAATAATCATCCTGTACACTAGCACTATTCTACACACTAGAGATAATCGACAATCTTTAGCAAAGCCAATTAACCTACAAACCTACTCTGAGCATGTGCGTTTACCTGATCTATTCCTCTCACAATTTTGTACTCCTCTATAAGATCACCCCTTAAGGAATAGAGTCCTAGAATCCTATGAGAGTTTAAAAACAATTGTGACTTCTTTCAGGCTAACCAGTTATGATGTTACTTTGGCTGGAGACATAAGGGATCAGTCATACTAGAAAGAGATCATCGGGCGGCACGGTGAGGCAGCGGTAGAGTTGCTGCCTTACAGCGCCAGAGACCCGGGTTCAATCCTGACTACGGGTGCTGTCTGTACAGATTTGTACGTTCTCCTCGTGACCTGCGTGGGTTTTGTAGGTTGTCGCTGGTGTGCAGGATAGTGCTAGTGTATGAGGTGATCGCTGGTCGGAGTGGGCTGAAGGGCCTGTGTCTGCGCTGTATCTCTAAAGTCTAAAGTCGAGATTAGGACAAATTGTAACATTACAATGGTGCCTTAAGTATGCTTTACCCAAGAGGACTGCGGACACATAGTCACTGAGTGGATTCAAGGAGGAGATCAACAGCTTTTCAGATGTTAATGGAATTAAGGTATATAGGGTAAGTGCAGAAAATAGCGATGTAATTGTACTGAATAGTGGGGCAGACTAATGAGTTGAAAGCCCTCCTACTTCTTCAGTTCTTGTGTTCTTGCCTTTATACAATCAACGATTAATAATGTTAACTTTAAGTCAGAGTTTTATTTCATGTTGATGCATGCCAGATGGTTAAAAATAACATGCCAGTATCTAAGACAAACAGTTACAGTTTGGGTTTTCATATTGTCTGAAGATTTGGCAACAATGAGTTGCTAGGAGGTCATAATGAGTCTTCGAATGCTGTCTCTGAGTGTAACTGATGAGGTAAAGTACCTGAAGCTCTTTTGGATTTGCTAAAGCTACATAATCAGAAGGTACAGTACACCAGTCCAATGTACAGAGACACTGAAGGAATACAAGCCAGGCTGCTAGACTAAACATCCCCAAACTCTTCACGATTATATCAAGAGCAAATGTTATTTGATTTTTCGTGCAATATGTTAAATGATATATTACATGTGTCGGAATGATCCAAACTGAAGTGGAATAATGGATAATCCAAGTTCTAGGTCATAACATTTCTCCCCTTTACAATGTAAACTCATGGATCTATTTATTTCCAGCTTCAGCCCTTTCTTTCCTGCTATGTTGAGGATCTATCTCCAAGCCTCTTTTAGTTTAGTTTAGTTTAGTTTAGTTTAGTTTAGTTTAGTTTAGTTTAGTTTAGTTTAGCTTAGAGATACAGCGCAGAAACAGACTTCTCAGCCCCCCGAGTCCGCGCAGACCAGCGATTGCCACACACTAGCACTATCCTACACACTAGGAACAATTTACAATTTCGCTGGTTTTGACGTCCTTTAAGTGGTCTGTTGGGTATTTTTCTAACTGTTTTAGATTATCAGCAGCATCATTAAATCAGTAGAAATTTGACAAGGTGAAAATTGAATTAGAATCAAAAGTCATTTTCTACTTTAAAGAACAGTTCGAACAATTAATAAAAGGTTAACCTCCCAGTGTATAGCATATTGAAGTGCAATCTATAATAGCACTAATGTGTATTAAAATATGGCTCATTTCATATGAGATATTTTATATACATTGTCATCACCCAGAACTTTACAGTAACCAGTGAAAATCATTTTTCCCCAGAGTTCGTTTCTCGAAAGCAGATCCTGTTATTTGACAATGGTCAATTTCCCTTAATAAGAACATAGAACGGTATGGTACAGGAACAGGCCCTTTGGCCCACAATGTCCATGCTGAATATGATGCAAAGTTAAACTAATCTCCTGTGCCTACATATGATCCATAACCCTCCATTCCCTGCATATCCATATGCCTATCTAAAAGCCACTATTGTATCACCACCCCTGCATACCTCCAGATTCAGGGACAGTTTCTTCCCAGCTGTTATCAGGCAGCTGAATCATCCTACCAACAACTAGAGAGCAGTCCTCAACCACCTCATATGTGACCCTCTTTGTAGCTGGGTTTTCTTTGTGCGCTCCGGTTTCCTCCCATATTCCAAAGACGTGTAGCTTTGTGGGTATTTTAGCCTCTATAAATTGCCCTTAGAGTGTAGGATAGAACTAGTATGTATGGATGATCCTTGGTCGGTGTGGACTCGGTGGGCTGAAGGGCCTGTTTCGACCCTGTATATCTAAGAAAGAAGAATGATTTTCGAATTGAGTGTAAAACTATCAGGAAAAGCCTGGCAGGGGAGAGCTGAAAGAATTCTATCAATTCCACGGACACAACTCGAAGATAATTTGATATGGTAGATGTGGAAAACGCATTGCTACAGCCAGGAAAGTCAAAGGAGAGATACTTGCATGGAGTATGGTAACTATATGGAAGTAATAAAGAGGAATAGCATAGAATTATTGAAGGGGAAGCTAGATAAGAGCATCAAGGAGAAAGGACTGGGAGGATGTTCTGATGGGATGAGATGAAGGAAATAGATTGAGAGAAACTTTGTAGATAATGGGATAAGTGCTCTTTAGCTATCATCTTAACTGCTGCACCGGAAAAATGTTTCCCTTTTTCCCAGGAATTATAACATAGTAAAGGGCAATTTTCTTGTCTCTTAAATTGCCTTCTGTGATTAAGAGGATTCTTGAAGTAATTTTCATTGGATTCATGGAGCTTGTCAACTTTCTATCTTTCACCCTCAATAAATTTGAGGTTATTCAGAATTCAGCAGAACGTAATCCTCACTCTTTGCTCCCAATGCGTCGATGACTTCATTTAAACTAAAGGTTTATAAATTTCTTCAAACCCTTTATCCGTCACCTTTCTTACAACCCTTCAAGATCGCTCAACATCTCCAGTTCTTACCTCTTGTTTGTTTCATTTCGTTTGCAAATTCCGTTGTCAGTTCTAAGCTCTGGACTTCGCTCCCAAATCTATACTGCTACATTACCACTCCACTTTTAAGATGCAGCTTTAAGCCCACTATTTTTACCAAGCTTTTGATCACACAGTCGAAACATTCCATGTGTAGGTCAGCATCAAATTCTGTTTGGTAACTTTCACGTGAAGTACCCCAGAATATTGTATTACATTATAGGTGGGACACAGTGGCGCAGCGGTAGAGTTGCTACCTTTCAGCGATGGAGACCCAGGTTCAATCCTGACTATGTTGAGGGTGCTGCCTGTACGGAGTTTGCCCGTTCTCCCTCTGACCGCTTGGGTTTACTCCGGACGGGGGGGTGCTCCGATTTCCTCCCACATCCAATAATACATTGATACAATTTATTTGTTGTCATTTGAACCTCAAATGGCTGCGGGACTTGCTAGTGCCCTCTGGGGGCTCCAACATCAAGGGGCTGCAGAGATACAAACAAGTAGAAGAACCAAGACACAACACAATTTACACAAACATCCATCACAGCAAATCTCCTCCTCACTATGATGGAAGGCAAAGTCTTATCTCTCCCCTGCACTCCCCATTCTCCTCCCGATGTCAAAGTCAAAGCCCCCGACGAGCGATGGTAAATAAGTCCCGCGGCCATTAAAGCCGCGCCGGGCGATGCAAGGCCACACTCCGGGTCTTGATGTTGGAGCTCCCGGTGGGAGCTAGCAAGTCCCGCAGCCATTTAAAGCCATGCCGGACAATGCAAGGGCATCCCAAAGACATGGAGGTTTGTCGTCTAATTAGATTCTGTAAATTATCCTAGAGTGTTGGATAGAATTAGCGCATGGGCGATTGCTGGTCAGCGCAGACTCGATGGGCCAAATGGCCAGTTTCCAAGCTGTATCTCTAAACTAAACTAACAACTAAATGTGCTTTGGAAGTAAACTCTTTGTTCATATTTATGAGTTTGATCTCCAACCATCAATAGAAGGAAAGTTTGGGGTCTGGTATCAAAACATTGAACATAGAAAACAGAACAGTGCAACACAAGAACAGGCCCTTCGGCCCACAGTATCTATGCCAAACACAATGCCAAGACCATCACTTATCTTCCTGCCCATAACCCATATACCTCCATTCTCCACATAACCATAGAGAAACATAGAAACATAGAAAATATGTGCAGGAGTAGGCCATTAGCCCTTCGAGCCTGCACCACCATTCAATAAGATCATGGCTCATCACCAAGAATCAGTACCCCGTTCCTGCTTTCTCCCCATAACCCATGATTACGTGAGCCCTAAGAGCTATATCCAACTCTCCCTCGAATACATCCAGTGAATTGGCCTCCACTGCCTTCTGTGGCTGGGAATTCCACAGATTCACAACTCCCAACCAAATATATGCCAATCCAAAAGTATTTTAAATGCCACTAATGTATCTGCTTCAACCCATTATACCAGGCAGCGTGCTCCAGGGACTCATCAAGTGGACTCACAAGCCACTCTATGGGAGATTTTATAGCTGAAATATTATTTGTTATTCAGAAAGCATTGCAGACTCCTTGTCTTTTTTCATATCTAATACTTTGAATTAGTTTATTATTCCAATACATATTCATCAGTTGCTGATGTCCATCTACCAAAGTCATCTAAATTGCCTCAGTCATATCCTCTGACATATTTTGAACCTTTCGATGATTACATGAATGGAATAATATTTGCAACAATTTCTATGGATCCTGCGATTTTTTATATGCAATGGTTTTTACAGCTAACTGCTGCTAACATTATCAGAATTATTAGTTGGCCAAAATTGGCCCTGTAGTGATGTCTGAATACATAATTATGCTGCTCCATGTCTCTCTGTTTATTAAGTCTTTGAAGCAAAATTGCAAGTTTGACGAATTGCAAATTCCGATTGTTAGATTTCTTAAAATGCAGTTTGCAAATTGCAATTAACATTAAAAATTAAACATGTCAGCTGTTTAAATGTTACTGCTAATGAAGCCAGTTCCATGTTCATTTTAATTAGTTTTTGTGCTGTAAGTAAAAAGGTTCCTCATTCATTATAGAGGATCATGTGTTACGAGTGATAAGTAAAGTGGATTGCAGGCAATTAGTATATACTGTGATGGAGAGACTTTATCCCCTCTCCTTTTCCTCCGCTTTTATTAATGCTGACCTTAAGAAGACGGTGTATTCCTAAAAAGGCATGTTTCGTGATTTCTCCTTGTAAGGCTTTGTTTCAAGGCAGTAAAGCCCACGGATAGAAACAGTGGAGCAGAGATTGGAAGACTCGCACCATCTCACAGCCCTTCCTGACTTCCCCTCAAAGCAATGACTTCCAGATGTCAGTTCTGTGCTGTGTAAGTCACACAGCGACTTTTCATTACTGATAAATTGGCCCTGTCTCATTAAATGGTGGCTGCCGTACCCCGGCAGAACAGGAAATCTTTTGTTTGACGGTGCAGCAAAGGACTTGATGCTGGCTGCACAGAAACAGTTGAATTAAACCCTCGTCGTACAGAGAACAAGTAAAAGCATTTTACTCAAACCCGCAAAATCCCATGTTAAAAGTTTGGGATGGAGGGTGGTCTGTTAGAAAGAGATACTTTAATTAGTGTTGCAGCAGCACTCGAGTTTATAATTGAGGAATATCCTGGTTTGGGCAGCAATATTACTTTGGCTTAAGTTGCATGGATACTGTTGTTTTAGCTCTTGATATATAGGTTCACACTGTGAAATGCCCTAAGTTTATACTGCAAAGACACACAGGAGTTCATTGAGGGATGTGATTGCTTAGGCACTCAGGGAACTGTGCTGCTGACAGACGGATGAGGTTTAAAAACTTCACGTAACAGGTCATAAAAATGCCCTGTTAAAAGAAGCAAGGTTTTCTGTTGCCAGACTTCTCCAGTGAGTTCTTCATAACAACTGTGTTTCCTGGTAACTCTTCCTTTGAAAGAGGCTGCTCGTATCCAGTTGCGCGGAATGGTGGCGCAACGGTAGAGTTGCTGCCTTACAACGCTTGTGGTGCCAGAGACCCAGCTTCGAGCCCGACTACGGGTGTTTGTCTGAACAGAGTTTGTCCGTTCTCCCCGTGACCGCGTGGGTTTTCTCCGAGATCTTCGGTGTCCTCCCACTCTAGAAAGACGTACAGGTTTGTAGGTAAATTGGCTTGGTATAAGTGTAAATTGTCCCCAGGGTGTGTAGGATAGTATTAATGTTCGGGGGTCGCTGGTCAGTGTGGACTCGGTGGGCCGAGGGGCCTGGTTCCACGCTGTATCTCTAAACTAAGCTGCACATGTTGATACGGTGCTCAATTCTCCTCTCTCCAAGCCTAAGTCGATTGTCCTTTTCGTCTACAGTGGTGGCACAACATTACCTACAGACCTAGGTCTGGTGCTTGTTAAATCATTGTGTGGTCTGGCCCAGTCACAAGTGCAGCAATGTTGCCAGAATAAAGTGCGCAGAAGCAAGCAGCTGCAAATCTACTTTCGACATTCCTCAATCAATAGCAATGTTTAGTTTTGTTCAGAGATACAGCGTGGAAACAGCCCCTTTGGCCCACTGAGTCTGTGCTGACCAGCGATCCCCATACACCAGCACCAACCTGCACAATTTTAACCAAGTCAATTAGCCTGCAAACCTGTACATCTCTGGAGTGTGGGGGGAAACCGGAGCACCAAGAGAAAACGCACGGGGTCGCAGGGAGAACGTACAAACTCAATACAGACAGCACCTGTAGTCAGGATTGAATCTGGATCTCTGGGGCTGTAAGGCAACAACTCTGCCACTGCGCCACCGTGCCGTCCAAAGAATAGACTGCGAGTGGAGGAGGCTGATGGGGGCAACTTTAGTTTAGTTTGGTTTAGAGATACAGGGCGGAAACAGGCCCTTCGGCCCACCGTGTCCACGTCAACGTCAACCAGCGATCCCCGCACGCTTACACCATCCTACACCCACTAGGGACAATTTACAATTACACCAAGCCAATTAACCTACAAACTTGTACATGTTTGGAGTGTGGGTGGAAACTGGAGATCCCAGATAAAACCCACGCAGTTCACAGGGAGAACGAACAAACTCCGTACAGGCAAACACCCTTAGTCAGGATCGAACTGTAAGGCAGCAACTTTACCGTTGCACCACCGTGTTGCCCCAAACCCAAGAATACACAACAAATGGAGGAGGCTGATGGGGGAGGGGATGGGGGAGGGGATGGGGGGGGGAGGTGGGGGAGGAGGTGGGTGAGGAGGTGGGGATGAATGAACTGATAGAGATATACAAAATTATGAAGGGCATAGAATAGGTAAATGATGGAAAACATTACCCAATAGCAGATGAGTCATAAGGTCGTAAGTAATTGGAGCAGAATTAGGCCATTTGGCCCATCAAGTCTACTCCGCCGTTCAATCATGGCTGATCTATCTCACCCTCCTAACATTAGACTCCTGCCTTCTCCCCATAACCCCTTACACCCGTACTAATCAAGAATCTATCTATCTCTACTTTAAAAATATCCATTGACTTGGCCTCCACGGCCTTCTGTGGCAAAGAATTCCACAGATTCACCACCCACTGACTAAAGAAATTCCTTCTCATCTCCTTCCTAATGGAATGTCCTTTAATTCTGAGGCTATGACCTCCAGTCCTAGACTGGCCCACTAGTGGATACATCCTCTCCACATCCACTAAATCCAAGCCTTACACTATTCAGTACGTCTCAATGAGGTCCTCCCTCATTCTTTTAAACTCCAGCAAGTACAGAACCAGTGCAGTCAAACGCTCACCATAAGTTAACCCGCTCATTCCTAGGATTATTCGTGTAAACCTCCTCTGAACCCTCTCCAGGGCCAGCACATCCTTCCTGAGATATGGTGCCCAAGACTGCTTACAATGCTCCAAGTGCGGCCTGACCAGCGCCTAATAAAGCCTCAGCATTACATCTCTGTTTTTGTATTGTAGCCCTTTTGAAATAAATGCTAGCATTGCGTTTGCCTTCTTTACTTCCGATTCAACTTGCAGATTGACGTTTTGGGAATCCTGCACCAGCAAATCCCAAGTCCCTTTAAAACTCCAATATCTGGATTCTCTCCACATTTAGAACATAGCCTAAGCCTTTATTCCTACTACCACACTGTGCTACATTATATTCCATCTGCCACTTCTCTGTCCACTCTCCAAACCTGTCCAAGTCCTTCTGCTCAGTCCATGCTTTCTCTGCAACTGCCTGTTCTTCCACCTATTTTGGTATCAGCCACAAACATGGCCACAAAGCCTTCAATCCCCTCGTCCAAATCATTAATGCACAACGTGAAGAGTAGCGGCCCCAGCACCGATCCCTGCGGGTTCAACCTGAGGGCTCCAGTCACGGAGCCTGTGGGCCTGACATCGCGGAGCTGGCCATCTTCAGAGCGGGAAGAGCTGTGGTGGCGTGCGGCTGCGACCCGACTTCGGAGCCTCGGACCTTCTGGCCGCGGGCCCGGTGGACAGGAACATCGGGAGCTCGCAGGTCCCTGGTGGGAGATGGTTTATCGGAGCTCCCGCAACGGCAACTTCCCCCGCTGGAATCGCAGGGTTTAAATGACTAGGAGCCAGGGCCTAACATCGCCCGGCGCGGCTGAAACGGCCACGGGACTTACCTTCGTCCTCAGGGGGCTTTAACATCGGGAGCCCCAGTTCACCTCGACGCTGTAGTTGGACTGCTGGACCGCGGGAGAAGAACAAAGGGAAGAGATAAGACTTTTGCCTTCCATCACATGTTGGAGATTCACTGCGATGGATGTTTGTGTAAATTGTGTTAAGTGCGGGTTTTGTTTTTTTTTTGTATCGTAAGACTGTAGAAAATACAATTTTGTTCAAACCAAGCTGTTTGAATGACAATAAAAGGCATTCTATTCTATTCTATCTCTGCTGGTCATTGTCAGCCAACTAGAAAACGCACCCTTTATTGCCACTCTTTGCCTTCTGCCATCCAGCCAATCTGCTATCCATGCTAGTATCTGCCCTTTGATACCATGAGCTCTCATCTTCCTTAGCAGCTTCACGTTTGGCACCTTAAAAAGGGTCTCTGGAAATCTAGGTAAACAACATCCACTGGCTATCCTTTGTCTGTCCTACTATTTACTTCTTCAAAGAATTCCAGCAGATTCATCAGACAAGATCTCCCCTTCACAAAACCTAACGTCTAAAACTAGGGGAAAGGATAATACATTTAGAGGGGAACTCCAGTGAGTTTCAGGGGTTGATTAGAATCTGGAATACATTGCCTGAATGAACCATGGAGAGAGATATTCTCAATGCATTTAAGTATCTAGATGAGCACTTAGGTACTTGTGCCAATAAAGTTCCATTGAACAATTGAAACATTGAAACACTTTAATGTATACAGTTAATGATAAGATCCTCAATCGGCATTGATGTACAGAGGGATCGTGGGGTCCAAGTCCATAAGCCCCTGTCCCACTTAGGAGACCGAAACAGCAACCTCTGGTGATCTGGTGACCCAAGGTTTCCATGAGGTCACCGGAGGTTTTGGGCACTCTCCCTAACGGTCCAAAGTGGTTTCCGTGGTGGTCGAGGCTTCATCTAGGTTGCAGCTATTTTTTCATCATGATTAAAACCGGCCTCGACTAAAAATAGATTGCCGTTTTAAAAATCGATAATTTTTTAGTCGCAGGTCTAGTCGAAGCCGGTTTTCTTCATAGTCGAGGAAGGTTTTCAACATATGCGTGGGAGGAGGTTGCAGGTCACCTCGACCTTGATTTTTTTTTTGGGTGGTGGGCAAGGTCACCAGAGGTTGCTGTTTAAGTCTCCTGGGACAGGGGCTTAACTCCCGGAAGGGTAGCTGCTCAAGGAGATATAAAGGTAAAAAGGCCTATGGTGTGCTTGTCTTCATCAGTCTGGGCATCAGCTGCTGTTTGCTAGGATTTTGGTGAGGTCCCATTTGGAATAATATGTGTAGAAAGGAACAGCAGATGCTGGTTTACACCGAAGATAGACGTTTCGGATTGAGACCCTTCTTCAATCAAAATTCAATAAGAAAAAGAAGAGTCACAACCCGAAACGTCACCATTCCTTCTCTCCAGAGAGGCTGTCTATCCCACTCCAGCATTTTGTGTCAATCTTTGGAATACTATGTACAGTTCTGCTCACGCCATTACAGGGAGGATGTAGAGATTCTGGACAGGGTGCAGAAGAGGTTTACCAGAATACTGCATGGTTTGGAGTGCATTAGTTATAATACAAACTTGGGTTCTTTTCTTTGAAATGTTGGGGGCTGAGGGGAAAGCTGATAAAATTATATAAATGTGAGAGGCATAATTAGGGTAGATAGTTGGAACCTTTTATCCAAGGTGGAAATGTTAAGGACTAGAGGGCATAGCTTCAAAGTGAGAGAGGCAAAGTTTGGTAGAGGGACACAGTGGTGCAGCGGTAGAGTTGCTGCCTTACAGCGCCAGAGACCCGGGCTCAATCATGACTGGGTGTTGTCTGTACAGAGATGATACGTTTTCTCCGTGACTGCGTGGGATTTCTCCGCGTGCTCCGGTTTCCTCCCACACTACAAAGACGCACAGGTTTGTAGGTTAAATTGTCCCTCGTGTGTAGGATAGAACTAGTGAAGGGGGTGATCGGTAGTCAGTTCAGACTCGGTGCACTGAATGGCCTATTTCTCCTCTGTATCACTGGTTTAAAGTATGGGGCAAGTTTTATTACAAAGACCAGTGGGTGCCTGGAACGGGCTGCCAGGGGTGGTGGTGAAGGCAGAAAGGATAGAGGCATTTAAGAGGCTATGAGATAGAAACATAGAAACATAGAAATTAGGTGCAGGAGTAGGCCATTCGGCCCTTCGAGCCTGCACCGCCATTCAATATGATCATGGCTGATAACCATATAACCATATAACCATATAACAATTACAGCACGGAAACAGGCCATCTCGACCCTTCTAGTCCGTGCCGAACACATAATCTCCCCTAGTCCCATATACCTGTGCTCAGACCATAACCCTCCATTCCCTTCCCATCCATATAACTATCCAATTTATTTTTAAATGATAAAAACGACCTGCCTCCACCACCTTCACTGGAAGCTCATTCCACACAGCTACCACTCTCTGAGTAAAGAAGTTCCCCCTCATGTTACCCCTAAACTTCAGTCCCTTAATTCTCATGTCATGTCCCCTTGTTTGAATCTTCCCTACTCTCAGTGGGAAAAGCTTTTCCACGTCAACTCTGTCTATCCCTCTCATCATTTTAAAAACCTCTATCAAGTCCCCCCTGATCATCCAACTCAGTATCCCGTACCTGCCTTCTCTCCATACCCTCTGATCCCCTTAGCCACAAGGGCCACATCTAACTCCCTCTTAAATATAGCCAATGAACTGGCCTCAACTACCCTCTGTGGCAGAGAGTTCCAGAGATTCACCACTCTCTGTGTGAAAAAAGTTCTCCTCATCTCGGTTTTAAAGGATTTCCCCCTTATCCTTAAGTTGTGACCCCTTGTCCTGGACTTCCCCAACATCGGGAACAATCTTCCTGCATCTAGCCTGTCCAACCTCTTAAGAATTTTGTAAGTTTCTATAAGGTCCCCTCTCAATCTCCTAAATTCTAGAGAGTATAAACCAAGTCGATCCAGTCTTTCTTCATAAGACAGTCCTGACATCCCAGGAATCAGTCTGGTGAACCGTCTCTGCACTCCCTCTATGGCAATAATGTCCTTCCTCAGATTTGGAGACCAAAACTGTACGCAATACTCCAGGTGTGGTCTCACCAAGACCCTGTACAACTACAGTAGAACCTCCCTGCTCCTATACTCAAGAGATAGGCACATGGATGTGCTGGGAATGAGGGATATGGGTCATGTGCAGGCAGAGGCCATTAGTTTAACTTGGCATCATGTTTGGTACGGACATTGTGGGCTGAAGGGACTGCTCCAGTGCTGTACTGTTCTATGATCTATAAACTAATGTAGGAAGAGTGGCAGAGTAAAATCTGATAAGATAATACTGACAGACATGAGCATGGGTGGAATACAGAATAGAGTTAGCAAACACTAATGAATGTACAAGTGGCAGAATTCTCCACAGAATGATACCGACTCCTGAAGTTAAGCTGATTTAAAACATTGTGTTTCAGGTAATGCACAGAGCGTATGGAGTTGAGATTAATGGGTGGCATGGCGGCGCAGCGGTAGAGTTGCCAGAGACTCGGGTTCGATCCTGACTGTCTGTAGGGAGTTTGCACGTTCTCGCCGTGACCACAATAGCTTTCCTCATGTGCTCCGGTTTCCTCCCACACTCCAAAGACGTCCAGGTTTGTGGATCAATTGGCTTCGGTAAAGTTTGTAAATTGTCCTTTGTGTGTAGGATGGTGCTAGTGTACAGGGATCGCTGGTCAGCACGGACTCGGTGGGCCGAAGGGTTTGTCCTGCTCTGTATCTCTAACCTAAATCCCAGGGTGAATTCATGCTTTTTTTTTGCATCATACAGACCCTGCTGCTGAGATTCACCGCACATGGTGGAAACAAAAAACAATAACCAGTATTTACGACAAAAACAAGAAGAATCACTTAGCAACCCCCTCTCCTAATTGCAAACAGTTGCTTCCAGAATCTCAATACCAACATAACTGCACCTCAGCAAAGTGCACTCAGCTAAATTAAACTTCTTGGGTACCAGAGAATGCTCAAATTAGCAAAGACATTTAAAAAAGGTTAGCACAGGATAAGTGTTTGCTAAACTAGTTGATATAGTTCAATTCAGTTTAATATAGATCATTTTACCATCATGTGTAAAGACTATACATTATCACAAACGAACCATCCACAGTGTACAGATGCAAGATAAAAGGTTTAACTTTTAGTGCGAGATAACGTCCGATAAAGCCAGCTTAAAGATAGTTTGAATGTCTTCAATGAGGTCGATGGGAGGTCAGGACAGCCGATAAAGGGAATAAAGTAAGAAATGCTGTTGTTGGAGTAGATGTTTAAATGAATGGAGTGACGATCGTGTGATTGTCTGTGACCAGCTCACAGTGACTCCCCTGGCTTGGGTGCCATCTTTTATTTGGTGCATTCAATGCCGTATTTCTAATTGACTGCAATAGTTATGGTAATCGATTTTGTTCTGTGAGCCCGACTTGAACAATTAAAATGGCCAAGCTTGGCCGGTGCAAGTGGTTGGAGATATGAACGCAAGAACTAACTGTGTGCCCCTTTATTGGATTTGATTTCTCCATTTAATCACCTACGCCCATTATGCAAACTCTGCTAAATACCTTCAAACCAGGCACAGCTGCCAACATGCTAACATAGGTTTCTCCTATTTTTATTTGAGCTCGCAGATATGGATTTAAAGCAGTTCCACTGCTCACTTTAATCAATCCCAGGTTTAAAACAACTTGCGTTCAATCTGGAACTAATTATACTTATAGAGGAAATGTTTTATAAAAACATGCGAATGCACAAATAAATTAAAGACCAACCAGAGGTTTGATAAAAAAGATAAGTTTTCCTACACTTATTAAAAATAACTTGTACGTTAATTATTTTTTTTCATTTTTAAAAGGTTTAGTACATCCAAAAGCATTTAGTAGCCCCAGTTGCAAAGGAGATCAAATGTCAGAGTGGGATCTGACATGAGGCTTAAAATATAACTTTGTTAATTTGGCATTCTGGAAAGAGGAATCTTCAAACTGCCCTGACTGAATTGTGGTTGTTGAACGATAACTAGTTTAATCCTTACCGTTCAAAAGTGCCCCAAATATTGCTGCCTTTCCAATAATTCAATTCAGTTCAACGATAATTTATTGTCACAGTGTGAAATTCTTTGTTTTGCATACAACCCGGTAATATCATAAGGCAGACCTCACCGAGGCCGTACATGTGGCTGGCGCTGACTAAGTAACAAAATGTTCATCGGCCAGTCTTATCTTCTGCTTGCAGTGGTGAGCCAGGCCTGTCGCTTCACGTGGCCGTAGGCGGCCCCCCTGCCGGTCCCCTCTTTGTTCTCAGCGCCGTGCTGCCCGTTCCCTCTTTGATCTATAACAACTCCTAGAGGCCTACCATTTACTGTGTAGGTCTTGCCCTTGTTTAACGTACCAAAATGCAACACATCACACTTCTCTGTATTAAATTCCATCAACCATTCCTCTGTCCAACTGGCCATACGATCCAGATCTTGCTGCAATCTTTCACAACCATCTTCACTATCACGTTTTTTAAAATAATTTTTTGTTTTTTTTAACTGGGATATAAAATTAAAAACAAAAGACAATAGATACTAGGTGCAGGAGTAGGCCATTCGGCCCTTCGAGCCAGCACCGTCATTCAATGTGATCATGGCTGATCATCCCCAATCAGTACCCCGTTCCTGCTTCTCCCCATATCCCCTGACTCTGTTATTTTTAAGAGCCCTATCTAGCTCTCTCTTGAAAGTATCCAGAGAACCGACCTCCACCGCCCTCTGAGGCAGAGAATTCCACAGACTCACAACTCTCTGTGAGAAAAAGTGTTTCCTCGTCTCCGTTCTAAATGGCTTACCCCTTATTCTTAAACAGAATGAGGTGTGAATACGCACAGATAAAATGACTATTAAAACCCAAGGCTTACCTGTCCCCCGACACACGCCTGCTGGATCAAGGAGGTGCTCTGCAACTTAAAGCTTGAAAAACTTTGGTTCTCTCTCAAAGGCTCTACCAAGACATTCCTAGATACATGGAACCCTTTCCTGGAACTTGTTAACTCTCTTAACTTGTTTCCGGACTCGGAAGAGGACTGAGTGCCCTCTATCACTGCTCTGTCTTATTGCAGCTGCTATCCCCTCAACCCCCCCCCCCCCCCCCCCCCCCCCCCCCCTTCCCTCCCCCCACACTTTTTTTTTTTTTCATTTTGTTTATCTTATCGTATTTGTGTGGATGTGTACGTATGTGAGTGTTGTTTGTCCCCGGGTGGCGAGGGTGGGTAAGGGTAAGGGTAAGGGTTTTGAGGGTCGTTTACATACTGTTGTACAATTATGACCTGACTATCACTGTCTGTTATCATTGTGTGTATGTAAATTGCTGTTAAATTGAAAATTCAAATAAAAAGATTTAAATTAAAACACAAAGTATTTGTGCTTTAACACCAGGATAGGCGCTCAACCAAGAAAACAAAACCAAATGCCAAAGTGGTACCAAAAAAACAACCTATACACATGTTGACAAACATGCTTTACCTTGCACTAAACATTGTTCCCTTCTCGTGTGTCTGTACACTGCGAATGGCTCAATTGTAATCATGTATTTCCGTTGGCTGGTTAGCACGCAACAAAAGCTTTTCACTGTACCTTGGTACATGTGACAATATAGTAAACAAACTGAAAAAAAAAGCTTACCCAAGAAACGCAATCCCAATGCCATATGAGAATCTAAAAGGCCTTTTCATAGCTATAATATGGGACAACAAAACTAGGTCTGTAGATGCCAGTATATCATTGGGAATATCTAGTGGGCATCCCCCTTCATGGTGTTTCATTGAGTTAGGCCCACAACACCTCAGGAAGACTCGACAGTTAGCTCTGACATCACAGAACAACTGCCCTCAATACATGCTCTCACCACCAATGTTGCCATCCTCTGGTCTAGGACTAGAGGTCATAGCTTCAGAATTAAAATAAATTACTTTAGGAAGGAGATGAGGAGAAATGTCATCAGTCAGAGGGTTGTGAATCTGTGGAATTTGTTGCCACAGAAGGCTGTGGAGGCTAAGTCAGTGGATATTTTTAAGGCAGCGACAGATAGATTCTTGATTAGTATGGGTGTCAGAGGTTACGAGGAGAAGGCAGGAGAATGGGGTTAGGAGAGAGAGATCAGCCATGATTGAATGGCAGAGTCGACTTGATGGGCCAAATGGCCTGATGCCACTTCTATTCCTTATGACCTTACTACCAAGCAACTAACTCTGTAGATATCTCCAAAGTAAAACAAATTGATTCAAATATGGCCAAATATTTTCAGACACCCCAGCAATCACTGAGTGCACATCAGGCATTTAATTAAAACATTGCTCATTTGTTTTAAATTAAAGGATATTTATGAACAGTGCTTTTACGTACTTGTGCAGTAATGCTGTGAGACAGCAGCAACATGCGAGGGCCCATTAGCAAGCAACTGCGGCAATGCATAGGTGATTTTACGCAAAATCAGTAGGTCGGGTGCATTTTGCATGCTCATTCATGCAAGTACTTGACTTTTGACTTAATTGATTAATAATGAATAAGCCACTGCTGAGTACATTGGTTAGATCCTACACAGCAAATTGAAATTCACCATTTCAGACAGTCAATCTATTTTTTTAAATTTGGAAATGGAACTCATTGTTTGAAACTTACAAAATTCTTAGGGGGTTGGACAGGCTAGATGCAGGAAGATTGTTCCCGATGTTTGGGAAGTCCAGAACAAGGGGTCACAGTTTAAGGATAAGAGGGAAGTCTTTTAGGACTGAGATGAGAAGATCATTTTTTACACAGAGAGTGGTGAATCTGGGGAATTCTCTGCCACAGAGGATAGTTGAGGCCAGTTCATTGGCTATATTTAAGAGGGAGTTAGATGTGGCCCTTGTGGCTAAGGGGATCAGGGGGTATGGAGAGAAGGCAGGTATGAGATACTGAGTTGGATGATCAGCCATGATCATATTGAATGGCAGTGCAGGCTCGAAGGGCAGAATGGCCTACTCCTGCACCTATTTTCTATGTTTCTATGTTCTTCAGCACATCAGTGGGTGAATATGGTCTGTGCTGCCAGAAAGGAAAGAGATTGACTCTGGTATGTTGAGTTATCTAATTTCCTTCAGATGAGCAGAAGGCAACTGAATCATCCGACCACAGCCAGAGAGCAGTGCTGAGCTACTATCTACCTTTTTGGTGACCCTCGGACTATCCTTGATCGGACTTCGCTGGCTTTACCTTGCATTAAATATTATTCCCTAATCATGTATCTGCACACTGTCAATGACTCGATTGTAATCATGTATTGTCCTTCCTCCGACTGGATAGCACGCAACAAAAGCTTTTCGCTGTAAGTCAGTACACGTGACAATAAACTCAAATGAACTGAACATCTGTGAAGGGAATGGCCAGATGACCCTTTGGGATGATTGAATTTCTCTTCCTTTCCATAAGGAGGGGGAAATCCAAAAGGTTTTGAGTTTTTAATTAAAAATCATAAAACCTGCTGCGTATTACAACCTGTTGTTCGAGAAAAGAATTTCAATCAGTAGTGAGGTTCTCATGTGCCACGGGCAGCAAATCCTGATGATTCACCCCCGATTGCCCTGGTGACCATTGACATCTCCGGGTTGCCAAACATTTACCTGGTTGGGTTATAACACTGTAGAACAAACTCCTGGGAGAATAATAGGGTTGTACTTTTAAGGATAAAGGGGAAATCTTTTAGGACTGAGATGAGAAATCATTTTTTACACAGAGAGTGGCGAATCTGTAGAGGAGGGAATGAAAACCATGGACCTGTCCTGGGGTAGTGTCCAGAAGCTAGCCCAGAACACACAGGAGTTCCTTCGTTGCTGCCCTAAACGCCAGGAGGCATCACAGGCAGTAAGTAAGTAAGTAAAAGGAAACTTACAAAATTCTTAAGGGTTTGGACAGGCTAGATGCAGGAAGATTATTCCCGATGTTGGGGAAGTCCAGAACTAGGGGTCACAGTTTAAGGATAAGAGGGAAGTCTTTTAGGACCAAGATGAGAAAATCAATTTTTACACAGAGAGTGGTGAATCTGTGGAATTCTCTGCCACAGAAGGTAGTTGAGGCCAGTTCATTGGCTAGATTTAAGAGGGAGTTAGATGTGGCCCTTGTGGCTAAAGGGATCAAGGGGTATGGAGAGAAGGCAGGTATGGGATACTAATTTGGATGATCAGCCATGATCATATTGAATGGCAGTGCAGGCTCGAAGGGCCGAATGGCCTACTCCTGCACCTATTTTCTATGTACTTCTGCTATACACCTGACTGTATCTGAGATGCTTATCTGATATGTACCTAAGTGCCTACGTATAGTCATACGTACTGAAATGTATACAAAAATGCATTTCACTGTACCTCGATAAACATGACCAATAAAGTACCATACCATAGCATACCAATACAAGACAATATCAAAAAATAGACACAGGAAGCTGGAATAACTGTGGGACAGGCAGCATCTCTGGAGAGAAGGAATGAGTGACTTTTCAGGTTGAGACCCTTCTTCAGACTGGTTAGGGATAAGAGAAACAAGAGATATAGACGGTGATGTCTGTCTATGGTGTGCAGAAAACAATTCTCCTGCTTCAATCTTGACAAGGAATAAAGTGTGAGTCACTTGTGCTTCAGTAGGAATGTCTTCATTAAAACCTGTCACCTGCATAGCTACAGTGTGCTACCCATTTAAGCAATGCATAGTAACCTTTCGTTTGAGAACAAGAGACACAATGTGCTGGAGTAACTTAGCAGGTCATGCAGCATCACTGGAGAACATGGAGAGGTGACGTTTCAGGGCCCTTCAAGGTCAGGGCCCTTCTTCAGACTGATGATAAGTGGCGTTTCGGGTTAGGACCCTTCTTCAGACTAAAGCCCCTGTCCCACTTAGGAAACCTGAACGGAAACCTCTGGAGACTTTGCGCCCCACCCAAGGTTTCCGTGCGGTTCCCGGAAGTTGCAGGTGGTTGCCGGAGGTTGCAGGTAGTGGAAGCAGGTAGGGAGACTGACAAAAACCTCCGGGAACCGCAAGGAAACCTTAGGTGGGGCGCAAAGTCTCCAGAGGTTCCCGTTCAGGTTTCCTAAGTGGGACAGGGGTATAAGGGATCAAGATGCTTAAGCTTTAGCTTGCAGTCTGACTATAACCATGGTTTGCAACTAGTTATAGTGGACCAAGTGCTTGCTGCAATCATATTACTGAACTGGCAACATGCAATTAGTTTGCTGTTTGCATTGCAATGACTGGCATGATTGAGTTATGCCTTGTGGTTTAGTTTAGTTTAGTTTAGAGATACGGAGCGGAAACTGGTCCTTCAGCCCACCGTGTTGCTGCCTTCCAGCGCCAGAGACCCGTAACTAAGTATGCTGTCTTGCACCAACCAGCGATCCCTGTACACTAGCAATAACCTACAAACTAGGGACAATATAAATCTTTACTGACGCCAATTAACCTACAAACTTGTACGTCTATGGAGGGTGGTTGGAAACTGGAGCACCCGGAGAAAACCCACCAGTCACAGGGAGAACATGAAAACTCCATACAGACAGCATCCGTAGTTACGGGTCTCTGGCGCTGTAAGGCAGCGACTCTACCGCTGCACCACCGTGCCGCCATTCACATCGATCACATGAATATCAAGTATACCCACAATAGAAAAGTTTTGAAACTAAAATTCTGTACCCAGTATTCAGCAAATATGATTAACAACAGTCAGAGCTGCAGCTCCAAGCAGTTGGCCTTATATTTTCCAGTTGTTCATAACATTCTCTTGTCTGCAGTGCTCCACAAAGCACAGCCTCATTCTTTTTTAAGTGTTTTAAAAAGCTTTTCCCTTTGGATTCGTCTTTCATTTTGAAACTAAATATGCACAGATTATTAATAACCCAATGGTGCTTTCAAAAATTTACTCCCAATGGCATTAAAATACTCATAAACTATATCAGCCAGAGGGTGTTAAATATTTATTTTAGCGTTTGTTGAAGTAAGAGGAATGTTAGAAGGTACTAAGCCATGCTTTCTGATGTGACGTTTAATTCAGATTCTTTTGTTTGCTTTGTAACTAAATCTCCGTAAGCCTCAAATATTCATTTATGATCTATCCTCTTCAATTAAATCTATTGAGTTTCTCTGTTAAAGGTGCTACATAAATCTAAGTTATTATTTCAGAAATCATTACTAGTAGCAGCGGAACGATTGGTGCCCAGAGTTTACATCTCAGTAAAGAGTGATCTCGTGGAGGCTTTAACCCTATTATAAAGCTTGTGTTAAAACACAGAGCTGAAGGAATGTTCTAAAAATCTGCCGACTTTCTATGTTCCAATACCATTAATGGTCACATTTCAGTCGCCTCTGAGTAGCTTCCTCCAGCAATTCAGTCTGACACTCCCCCTCATACTAAAGGAGTGATCTCAGCCATGTGTGTAGGAAGGAACTGCAGAAGGTGGTTTATACCGAAGAAAGACACAAAAAGCTGGAGTAACTCAGCGGGTCAGGCAGCATCTCTGGAGAAAAGGAATAGGTGACGTTTCTGGTCTACTGCGGCACCATTCGGTGGCTAGCAATATTCCCAGATGTACCTTGTAAATGATTTGGAGAAATGAAGAGCTAAAGAGATACATACATTGAAGCACAGAGCTCTTTATGCTGTCTTCATTAATATTCAATCTCCTTTGTTATGTTTAAACACAGTATGGAACAGAAAGTGAACAGTTTCCGTACCCATCACATATCTGGGCCATCATGTTAGACACAAAATGCTGGAGTAACTCAGCGGGACTGGCAGCATCCCTGGAGAGAAAGAATGGGTGACGTTTCTGGTCGAGACACTTCTTCAGACTGAATGTCAGGGGAGAGGGAGACATAGAGATATGGAAGGGTAAGGTGTGAAAACATAGATCAAAGGGAATGACAATCAAGGAAATGGAGAATAGTACATTGTTAGCTGAGGGGAAGGTGACAATGAGGCATATAATCAGTAATATCTAATTCAATTCAATTCAATTCAATACAAGTACAGGTACAACAAAATACAGTTTAGCGTCTGGTCATAGTCATAGTGCAAGATAGGAATTAAAGAAATACAGAACAAGCAAACATTAGAGTAAGAAGAGTACTAGTTAATAATGTGGATGGAGAGACCAAAGATATCTAGCGACGGGACTCCGAGTTCAGCAATGTAAGTGTGTTGTTGAAAAAGCTGTTCCTCATCCTGCTTGTTCGAGACCTGAGGCTCCTGTACCGCCTCCCTGATGGGAGGAGGGCAAACAGTCCATGGTTAGGGTGATCTTCCTGGCCCATCTCAGACACCATTTTTGGTGGAGGGCATCCATGGCAGGGAGCGGGGCACCAATGATGTGCTGAGCGGTTTTCACCACCCGTTGTAGTGCCTTCCTATCCGCTGCAGTGCAACTGTTGTACCATACCGTGAAGCAGGTGGTCAGGTTGCTTTCGATGGTACAGCGGTAAAAGTTGGTCAGGATCTGGGGGGACCGGTGAGCTTTCTTGAGCCTCCTCAGGAAGTAAAGGCGCTGCTGCGCCTTTTTGATCAATTTGGTGGTATTGAGGGACCAGGACAGATCCTCCGAGATGTGTACCCCGAGGAATTTGTAGTTGGAGATGCGCTCCACCTCAGTCCCGTTTATATGGATGGGGGTATGTCTGCCCCCTCTGTTCTTCCTGAAGTCAACAATAATTTCCTTCGTCTTCTTGGAGTTGAGGACGAGGTTATTGTTGGCACACCAGGCTGCCAGGTGCTGGACCTCCTCCCTGTAGGCTGACTCGTCGTTGTCACTGATCAGCCCTACCACCGTGGTGTCGTCTGCAAATTTAATGATGGCGTTGGAGCCATACTTAGAGATGCAGTCATGGGTGAAGAGGGAGTAGAGGAGTCGTGGCACGCCGGTGTTCAGTGTTATAGTGGAGGAGCTGAGGTTGTTGATCAGGAGGACAGTGAAACTTGTCGGAGAACTAGGATGGGGGAGAGGGATGGAGAGAGAGAGGGAAAGCAAGGGTTGCTTGAGGTTAGAGAAATCAATATTCATACCGCTGGGTTGTAAGCTGCACAAGGGAAATATGAGGTGCTGTTCCTCCAATTTGCATTGGGCCCCACTCTGACAGTGGAGGATGCCCAGGCCAGAAAGGTCAGTGTGGGAATGGGAGGGGGAGTTAACTTGTTTAGCAACCAGGAGATCAGATAAGCCTAGGCAGACTGAGAGAAGGTTCACCAGACTGATTCCTGGGATGTCAGGACTGTCTTATGAAGAAAGACTGGATAGACTTGGTTTATACTCTCTAGAATTTAGGAGATTGAGAGGGGATCCTATAGAAACTTAAAAAAGGGGTTGGACAGGCTAGATGCAGGAAGATTGCTCCTGATGTTGGGGAAGTCCAGGACAAGGGGTCACAGCTTAAGGATAAGGGGGAAATCCTTTAAAACCAAGATGAGAAGAACTTTTTTCACACAGAGAGTGGTGAATCTCTGGAACTCTCTGCCACAGAGGGTAGTCGAGGCCAGTTCATTGGCTATATTTAAGAGGGAGTTAGATGTGGCCCTTGTGGCTAAGGGGATCAGAGGGTATGGAGAGAAGGCAGGTACGGGATACTGAGTTGGATGATCAGCCATGATCATATTGAATGGCGGTGCAGGCTCGAAGGGCCGAATGGCCTACTCCTGCACCTAGTTTCTATGTTTCTAAGGTGTTCAGCGAAACATTCGCCGAGCCTGCGCTTAGTCTCGCTGATATATAGGAGCCATCATGATAGCTTTGTTGCTTGGAGATAAGTAGTTTTGCATTGCCAAGTTTTCCACAACCATTTCATCCATCCTAAACATCTGGAAGGTAACGAGGGATACAGCAGCCAAAAGGACAAGTTCAATAACTTGGATTTAATTTCATTTAATTTGTTAGGTTTTGCAACTTTGGTGCAGCTATTTCCCCCTCTTTGAGAACTAGATTAAAAAAATGAACAATTAGATCTTCATAAATTCAGCCCCTTGAGATCATGAAATACATCATATCAGTACCAATTACTCCCTTGAGCAAAAAGCACACAGAGTGCTGGAGGGAGCACATCAGGCAGCATCTGTGGAGAGAATAGATAGACACCATTTCAGGTTGGGACCCTTCTTCAGTCCAGTTTGAAGAAGCGTCCTGACTGAAAACGTCACCTATCCATTCTCCCCAGAGATGCTGCCAGACCTGCTGATTTACCTCCAGCATTTGTGTTTTGCTTAAGATTCCAGAATCTGCAGATTCTTGCGTCTCAAAATTATTCTTTTACTTTTGGATTTTACTTTGGATTTTAGAGATACAATGCGGAAACAGGCCATTCGACCCACCGAGTCCGCGCCGACCAGCGATCATCCCATACACTAGCGCTATCCTACACGCTAGGCACAATTTACAATATTATCAAGGACAATTAACTTGCAAACCTGTATGTCTTTGGAGTGTGGGAGGAAACTGGAGCTCCCAGAAATTGCCCACGCGACCACAGGGAGAACATACAAACTCCGCACAGACATCACGCGTAGTCAGGATCGAACCCGGGTCTCCACCGCAGTAAGGCAGTAATTCTACTGCTGCGCTACTCTGCTGCCCTAAATCTCTTACGTATATATTTTGCAAATATAACGTTGAGCACGTTGGTTTTGAAATTTCACCAACGTTTTGTTTTGGTTTCCAACTGTGACATTGGCAGGAAATCTGCAGAATCCGCAATGAAATGGCAAAAGAATAATTCCCATCTTTTCTACGAGAGTTCCAGTAATCCCCATCCATAATCAATTGCTCTGGCATTATGAATCTAATCAGGGTGGAGATGGAATTACATTTTGTATTGACTTGGCCCAAATATGCCAATTAACATTTTCTGTTCCATTTTCTCTCCTTAAGTGAGAAGACGTTTTGGCAAACATCACCCAGTAGGGAAGTGGAAATTGAGGAAGGATAGAAAAGATTTAACCAATTGTCAATTATTGGTGTATTTCCCTGGTTAGTTCACACATCACAAGAAGGGTCTCGACCCAAAATGTCACCCATCCTTTTTTACCAGAGATGTTGCCTGACAATTGCAGCAAATTAAAATGCAGCCCAGATTATCACACAAGCCACCCCCCCTTCTATTAACTCCATCTATACCTCACACTGCCGCAGCGAGGCCACTGGCATAATCAAGGACGAGTCACACCCTGACCACTCTCTCTCCTCCCCTCTCCCATTGGGCAAAAGGTACAGAAGTGTGAAAGCATACACTAGCAGATTCAGGGACAGTTTCTTCCCAGCTATTATCAGGTAACTGAATCATCCTACCACAACTAGAGAGCATTCCTGAACTACAATCTACCTGTTTGATAACCCTCAGACTATCTTTGATCGGACTTTACTTTCTTTACCTTGCACTAAACAGTGCACAGTAGAGAGCATGCTGACCAGTTGCATCGTGGCTTGGTTCGGCAACCTGAGAACCCTGGAAAGGAAAAGACTTCAAAAAGTAGTAAACACTACCCAGTCCATCATCGTCTCTGACCTTCCTTCCATCGATGGGATTTATCGCAGTCGCTGCCTCAAAAAGGCTGGCAGTATCATCAAAGACCCACACCATCCTGGCCACACACATCTCATCTCCCTACTACCTTCAGGTAGAAGGTACAGGAGCCTGAAGACTGCAACAACCAGGTTCAGGAATAGCTACTTCCCCACAGCCATCAGGCTATTAAACCTGGCTCGGACAAAACTCTAATTATTAATAACCAATTATCTGTTATTTGCAGGTACACAAAAATGCTGGAGAAACTCAGCGGGTGCAGCAGCATCTATGGAGCGAAGGAAATAGGTGACGTTTCGGGCCGAAACAGTTCCTTCTTGAACACAACCATTTGTTATTTGCACTTAATCAGTTTATTTATTCATGTGTGTATATATTTATATTACGGTATATGGACACACTGATCTGTTTTGTAGTAAATGCCTACTACGTTCTGTGTGCTGAAGCAAAGCAAGAATTTCATTGTCCTATCAGGGACACATGACAATAAACTCTCTTGAACTCTTAAACTCTTAAACGTTATTCCCATATCATGTATCTATACACTGTAAATGGGTCAATTGCAATCATGTATTGACTTTCCGCTGACTGGTTAGCACGCAACAAAAACTTTTCACTGTATCTCTGTACACATGACAATACACTAAACTGAACTGAAAACAACTGTCTCGCTGAGCTACGCCAGCACTTTGTGTCTATCGTCGGTATAAACCAGCACCTGCAGTTCCTTCTTACCCAAGAGGGAAGGGGAAGCAGGTACACACGGAGCTGCAGGAGGAAGAGTTAATAGGCAAGATCTTGCTGAAATAATCTTATCTGCATGTCACACGCAGTTACTAACAGTAAGTGTCGGGAGAAGATGCTCTTGAATTAGAATTCCCCACAGGGTGCTAACCAGATTGTGGTGCCTGTTGTTAATTTTATGAAAACACTATCTGAAGTGCAGTTGCTACATTTGTACATTAATTGCCCAATAAACTTGACACAAACAGTTAAACCTAGTAATTAACAATGAGTGTGTACTTTTAACAACGTTGTGTTTGTTAATGAATACCAATCACACAGAAAGTTAACAATTATAATAATGGGGTTTAATTATTTTGGGATGTGTAATGGTTTGGGAGATTTTAAAGAAATTAAATAATTTGTATATTCCTTTCTTTCACTTTTTCTCTTCCTTCTCTTTTCCTGTTCATTTGTTTGTTTCTCTTTATTTCTCATTCAAGATGGAATAAGACTACAAAGTGCTGGGGTAACCCAGTGGGTCAGGCAGCATCTCTGGAGAACAGGGATTTCCAATCGAAATGCCAGCTGTCCGTGTTCTACAGAGATGCTGCCTGACCTGCTGAGTTACTCCAGCACTTTGTAGATTTTTCTCTTGTAAACCAACATCACCAATTCCTTCTGTCTTCATTTAAGATTGAATTCAACCACTCTCTTTCTCCCTTCTTCTATCTCCTGTCTGCTCATGGAGTCATAAAGTCATTGAAGCAGGCCCGTTGGCCCAACTTGCCCATGCTGATGTAGATGCCCCATCCACCTGCATTTGGCCCATACCTCTCTAAACCTTTTCTTTCCAGATACCCACCACCCTCTGTGAGAAAATGTTTCCCTTCATCTTCCTTTTAAAGTTTTACCCCCTCACATCAAACCTATGCCCCCTTGTTTTTGTTTCCTCTACTCTGTATAAAATACTGAATGGATAGGACTGGGGGGGGGGGGGGGGGGGGGGGGGGGGGGGGGGGGGGGGGGGGGGGGGGGGGGGGAGGTGGGACTAGTTTAGCTGGGACATGGTGGCCGGTGTGGGTAAGTTGGGCTAAAGGGCCTCTTTCCACACTGTATCATTCTATGACTCTTGTCACTGTGCATTTACCCTATCTATTCCTCTCATGGTCTTATACCCCTCTATAAGATCATCTCTCATTCTCCTATGCTCCAAAGAATAAAGTCTTTGTCTACCCAACCTCACCCTAGAGCCCTCAAGTCCTGGCACCATCCTTGGAAATCTTCTCTGCACTTTGAACACAATCCTCCAAACGCAGCCTCAACAATATCTTGTACAAAACACATTGTTCATTTCTCAGGAAAATATTGTTGATAAAGGCAATACACCAATGATCCCATTTTTCACCCAGGTCTTGAATGCAGTGTTGCCCTCACATTTACATTTCAGTTCTCACTTCCAACAATTTTAGAAGAGACCTAAAAGACAATGAAGTATACAGTACCTTCAGAACACATTATGAGATGTTTAGATTAGTTTAGTTTAGAGAAACAGCGTGGAAACAGGCCCTTCAGTCCGCGCCGATCTGCAATCCCCGCACACTAACACTATCCTACACACACTAGGGTCAATTTACATTTATACCAAGCCAATTAGTCTACAAACCTGTACGTCTTTAGAGTGTGGGAGAAAACGGATAAATCTCGGAGAAAACCCACGCAGTCACGGGGAGAAAGTACAAACTCTGCGCAGACAGCACCCGTAGCCCGGATCAAACCCAGGTCACCGGCGCTGCAAGCACTGTAAGGCAGCAACTCTACCGCTGCGCCACCGTGACCACCCCTCTCAACATTTGTCTCCCGGCATAATCTGCCTAGTTCTAAAAATGGCATCAGAACCATTGCGGCAATAGGTAATTTCGGCAGGAAGTTGCGTCCCACATTAGATTGTCAATTTTACATTGATATCTGTGATAAACTGGAAAATACTGAGATTTAAAAAATGAGACTTGGAATGGCTGAATATGAGGAGCAATAGGATTGTACCACTATTAGGAAAGAACTTGGAGAAATATGTATAAACAGAGCATGTCATGTGTGCAATTGGATAGAGGATCAGGTTAGTCACGCATGTCTATGCTGTTTAAGAAAATAAAGAAACAAGGTTATTGAAATTTACCATTAGCATGAAGGGTCTTGCTCACCCGTCTAAATGTCCTATAAGTTATGGGTTGGGCATTTGTATGTGACATCCACCAAAATCTTTTGTTTTACATCATTAAGAACATAAGAAATTAGGAGCTAGGAGACAGATCAAAAAGGCCTTTGGCTCATTGGCTTTCATAAGTCAGAGTATTGAGTATCGAGTTGGGAGGTTATGCTACAATTATATAAGGTGTTGGTGAGGCCGGATTTAGAGTATTGTGCTCAGTTCTGGGCATGATGTTAAAGGAAAGATGTTGTCAAGTTGGAAAGGGTACAGAGGAGATTTACGGGAATGTTGCCAGGACTCAAGGGTCTGAGCTACAGGGAGAGGTTGAGCAGGCTGGGACTATTACATAGAGCACAGGGAGGATGAGGGTGACCTTAAAGATGTGTGCAAAATCATCAGAGGAATAGATCGCGTAGATGCAGAAAGTCTCTTGCCTAGAGTGGGGGAATCGAAAACCAGAGAACATACTTTAAGATGAAGGGGCAAAGGTTTAAGAAGAATGAGGGGTCTTATTCTTCTTATCGAGTCCACACACAAGATTAGAAGTTGTTCAGCCAGAGCTGGACACACTTCTCAGCATCTGTATTCAATGGTGTCTGTCTTGTTGTTTCATGTGCGTGGTGGTGGAAAGATTGGTGAAAACAGGGCCACAACATGAACGTTCTTTCCTTGACTCCATCTGAGGAGTAACTTCTTCACACAAAGGGTGTTGGATGTATGGAACTAGCTGCCGGAAGAGGTAGTTATGGCAAGGACTATTGCAACAATTAGACAGGTACATGGATAGGACACATTTAAGGGGATATATGGGCCAAACGCTGGCAGGACTAGTGTAACATGTTGGTCAGTGTGTGCACATTGGACCAACGGGCCTGTTCCCACAGTGTATGACTCTAAGAGGAATACTCTCCTCCTCAATCCTGCCTCATCGTTCAATATGATCGTGGCTGATCTGCCAAAGCATCAACATCTTTTCTGTGCCAGCTCCACATAGCCCCCAATTTCCAATCAGTCTCTTGAACCCGTACCAACGTTCAAGGCCGATCTAACCTTGCTTCAGCGTCACTTTCCTGTTCCCTGCCCAGTATCCTTGTAGTTTAAATATCTGTCACTCTCCAACTGGGCGGCACGGTGGAGCAATGATCGAGTTGTTGCCTTACAGCGCCAGCGGCCCGTGTTCGATCCTGACTGCAGGTACTGTCTGCGCGGAGTTTGTACGTTCTCCCCGTGACCTTCATGAGTCTTCTCCGGGATCTCAAGTTTCCTCCCACACTCCAAAGACGTACAGTTCTGTAGGCTGTTAAAGATGGAACTGCAGATGCTGGAAAATCGAAGGTACACAAAAATGCTGGAGAAACTCAGCGGGTGCAGCAGCGTCTATGGAACGAAGGAGATAGGCGACGTTTCGGGCCGAAACGTTGCCTATCTCCTTCGCTCCATAGATGCTGCTGCACCCGCTGAGTTTCTCCAGCATTTTTGTGCACCAGGTCTGTAGGCTAATTGGCTTGGTATGATTGTAAATAGCCCCTCGTGCGTGTAGGATAGCGTTAATATACTGGGATCGTTGGTTGGAGCAGACTCGGTGGGCTGAAGGGCCTGTTTCGGTGCTGTATCTCTACAGTAAACTAAACTAAAATAGTAAGATTAAACGAGAACTTACCAGTTTGAAGTTTGATCTTTATTTTATGAGGAGGAACGTTGAGGGAATACGTGAAGAACCCCGCTACGGCGCATGCGTGTCATTCTTCAAAGCAGCGGTGTGAGGTCACAGATACACTATAATGACCTAAGATAGTAAGATTATTAAAGAGATACCAGTTTAAGATATGACCATATAAGGGTGGGAGCGGAGGGCACGTATTCCCCCAACGTTCCTCCTCATAAAATAAAGATCAAACTTCAAAATGGTAAGTTCTCGTTTAATCTTACTATTTTACTTCGGAGTCACGTGAGTGACTTCGTGAAGATTTCAAAGCTCTGTGACCTCATGCCGTGGAACGAGTCCAATCTTCACAACTGCCTTGGTAGTTTGGGAGAAATTGTTACTGGTATTTAAGAAAATACAATCATACCAACATTTTAAACAAAAATGGTAAATAATATTTATTAAATCAATTGATAAACCTTATAAGCTTCAGGTATAAATTATATAGAACTTAAAATTTTCCCCGAAAACGTTTCTTCTTTTCTAACTGGTTTGTTGTAAAATCTGTGAAACGTTTTCTCTGATGACCATCCTGCAGTTCTGAGGATTTTGTCCATCGGTACCTCAAGGCGATTAGCTGCTGATGTAGCTGTAGCCTTGGTGGAGTGAGATTTGAATACATTAGTGTCCACTCCTGCCTGAATTAAGCAATATATCAGCCACCGTGAAATGGTCTGAGTCGAGACTTTATGGTACGGCTTCTATGGCTAATCAAAAAAAAACCTTATTATTGCCTCTGATAGCCCTTGTTCTGTCAATATATAACACAATGTGTTTCACTACACAGAGGCGTTCGTCCTGCGGATAGGCTATGAACTCTATGACCTAACCCGCTGATCCTGGTCTATTTTGCTTAATAAGGTCCTGGATCACGAAAATCAAACTTCCTGTCGCCTCAGTGAAGTTATCCAATCTTAATTTCTGCAATGACTGGACCCTTTACGCTGTGACCAGCGCCATTAGCATTACCATTTTCATAGTGAGTTTGTTCAGCGTTAATGCTGTAGCCCGTGACCAATTCCGTAACATGGTTAGGACTATACTCACATCCCAGATTTGGCTATATCTAGCCCTTGGTGGGTTTTTGTTAAAGATGCCTCGTAACAGTTTTACTACTAGAGGATGTGAGCCCACAGCCTGTCTTTCTGTGCCTTCCCATAAATAACTCGACAAGGCACTCCTAGCACTATTGACCGTGCTGTAACTGAGTCCTTCATAGTGCAGGCTTGTGAGAAATTCTAGCACAGCTGGAACATCCATCTTTCTGTGGTCTAGATTGTTATCCAGGCAGTATTTAGTCCATTTCTTAATATGACATAAATACTGTTTTTGAGTCGAAGTTCTCTGTGCTGCTGTGATCATGTCCACAGTTCTATCAGATAGACCCATATGCCGAAGTGGTTCTTTCAGAGTCTACAAACCAATAAATTCAGATAATTATGGCAAGGATGGCTGTCCCCAGTCACCAGATGCACCAGTAACTGAGGACTATGTCTTAAAATAATATATGGTGTTAGCACCAAATCCTGAAGCACCGAGAACCATGGTTGGGTAGGCCAATCAGGTACTATGAGAATCCCAGATGCCGAGTCCAGTTGAATTTTCCGTAGTACCCCATTGATGAGGCAGAAAAGGAGGAAAATGCATAAATGAACCATTTCCCCCAGTGCAGTGAGAATGCATCTGTAGCTTCTGCCCCAGGATCTGGTTCCCATGATATATACCTTGGTAACTGATGATTTAACCTGGATGCAAAAAAAAATCAATATCCGGCATTGCGTACTTTGCTGTGATTTCAGCAAATATCGTTCTGTCTAACATCCATTCCGTATTTTATTAAATTTTCGTGACCCGGCGTCTGCCACTGAATTAAGTATCCCTGGTAGATACGTAGCCCATAACCAAATATTCCTTTGGATACACCATTGCCAAATTTAATTTGC
Organism: Leucoraja erinaceus; assembly: GCF_028641065.1. Taxonomy (NCBI): domain Eukaryota; kingdom Metazoa; phylum Chordata; class Chondrichthyes; order Rajiformes; family Rajidae; genus Leucoraja; species Leucoraja erinaceus. Next base: position 48,559,257 of record NC_073387.1, read on the forward strand.
CAATTCATCACAAGATGTTGATATATTTCCACCCATATGACTTATATATGCCACCACCGAGGTATTATCTATCTACCATCTAACATGCTGCAGTTTCATTCCTGAGCAATAAGATTTTTAGCCCATGAAATGCACTTAACATTTCTCAGTACTTATACCCTTAGTGTTAAGTAGGTTAGCTTCTTGTATATTCCATCTCCCCCATAGCTCGAGATGGTATCAGTTGTACCGTAACCAATCGCACTGGCATCTGTTTGTAATAGCACAGACGGGATGTGAATAACTATTGGGTTTGGAGCAATACTTAACATTGTGTTCCCAACATTGTAATTCTTTTATAGCTTCTATCGTTAGCTCCATTGGCCAAAATAAATGGCCTCTATAATTATGAGCCCATTGAACTCTGTGGCTTTCCATATTAGTAAAGTCATTAACATATTAAATGTGTTAATGGTGTCAATTTTGACTTAAGTGGATGGACAATGAATCCCAGCTGTTCAAACAATTGTTTAGTGGCAACCACTGCCTAACATGCCAATTCATGAGTTATTCCCACAATAAGGATATCATCCAACTATGCCATTACTCTATGATTTTGGTGTTGCAGCAGTCCCAACGCTGGTTTAAATTTTTTTCCTCCTGTTGGATATTGAATAGCAAGGATCTTAAAGATTAATACTTGCCATACAGTAGCCTGCTGAAAACTAACTCTTTAGCACTGCTAAAAGTATCCATATTTAAAATGAATATATTGCACAACATTGTGAAGCGTTGACAATCCATAATAATACGGCAACCCCCATCTTTCTTATTTCTAATAAAGATGTTTGAGACAAATCCTGTTGTTCAGGTTTGGTTTATTCCATTACCCTTTTAGTAAGCATGTATATCTGTCCGGTTTATGTTATACTGGAGGGTTTTGTTTGTGTAGAAACTCTATCAGATATCCCTTAAAACTGCTAAGGATATATCTGTCCATAGATATATTACACCAAGCTTCAACATGAAGTTGCAATGTCCCTCCAACTTCCGTGCTCCCTATTAATGCTGGAGCCGCAAATTCACCTACCTCCATGGTTATCGGTGGTAACCAAGTTATTTTCTTGGTTTCATTCGCGGATGTGGAGGGCCTAAAGGTTTAGGTTAGGGTAGATGCTGACGTAGAGGCTTTTGCATCTTCCACAGTGGTTGTCCCGGGCCAAACCCTAAACAGGACGCTGCTGCTGGGTACCTCTGCCCAATTCTTTGTAGTATAATTACAAACACTACCTCTCTTAGGATGCACATAAGGTTAATGTCTTCCCCAGATATCCTTTGGATGCTCTAATCAGCCCCAAAGTCGAGCCTCCTCGTCCAATTCTTTTACCTGTTTAGACAGGTCTCCCCCAAATAACGGGTCTATAGCCCTTTGCTTTACATAGTATAGCGAACTTAGGGTCTAGAGCTGGCTGAATGGCCCTCTTTCTAATTTATTTAGTTCAAACTGCACATTGCAAAAAATAGTGCTAATGGCATCCTTGTGGTCACTAATTTTGTCCACCTTTTCTAACATGCGGGCCAAAGCTGTTATGCCCGCCATGAGACCTTTCAGAGTATTTCGGATTTTAATTTCCCGACTCCTAACGGCCTTCCCAACATGTCTGCAAGTGCACCTGTAACAATGGCTACATTAAAAGCACCACAATATCCCGGGGTATAAAAACCTTGCCAACACTTCAGCAAAAATATTAGCTTGAAGTTGATGGGTGGACTCACAGCCATTCAATACTCACAGCCATCCTTCTCGAGATCATTCTCAGTGTGTTCCTGCTGGCAGTACTGGCTCATCATGTTCAGCAGGTTGTTTTGTCCCACCCTTCAATAGGGGAAAGTGGCTCCATCACCTGCTCAGATTTTACCCCGTCAGACCTTCCATACCCTCCTCAGAGGCGTCTGACATTTCATGCAGCCCTTATGGGAAACTGCTGTGGGACTTATATTTTTTGCCCACTGTGGCTATCCTCCAATCCCGGAGCCTGCCACTGTGGAGAAATTTCCATCCTGGCCTCTAGGTCTTTGCCAGTCTGTTCTTGCTGGAAATATTTGCCCACCATGTCCAGCAACTGTGTTCCCTCATCCATATGGGAACGTGGCTCTGACTCTTATTCAGAGTCTGAGTCAGGCAGCCCTTGAACACCCTCTTCAGAGGAGGATGAAATGTCCAGCAGCCTTTTCTGGCAATGCTCTGAGGGACTTACACCTGTGCCTGTGTGGCTTTTATCCATATTCTGGAGCCTGGCACTGTGGAGAAATTCCTCCCACAACCGCTCCAGCCGACTTTCGTGCTCTCCCGCACTGGTCGATCGCGGGTGTTTATTTTTAGCCCACCGCTCCTGCCGACTTTCGTGCCCTCGGGCACTAGTCGCACGCGGTTTTAATCGCAACCCGTCGCCATGCCTACCGGCTCTGGTTGCTCCCGGCCGCTGCAAATGCCGTTGTTCGCCGTCCCGGTACTCCTCCGAACATATTGATGACGGCCCCACATGCTGCAGCCACTCGTACTGGTTTCCGAGCTCTGCAGATGTGGTCGCTGCTGGCTGCTCTATGCCCTGCAGCTGGTCATCATTACTGCGATATAAGTAAGTATTTACCGGCGACTTTTCAGGCTCAATTTCACAGTGATAAGTTTTCCGTTTCGCCTTCCCGCCCGGTCTAGAATTAGTTTTTCCCGGCGCGGGGTTTAAATCTGGCACAGCTGTCTCAGTACAAACTGCCTGTGCCGCCGGCTGCTGCTGCGGGTCCCCGGCACCTTCACCGCTGACATCCTGCAGCTTCTTCACAGCCTTTCTGCGTCCTCTGTCCATTCCTATACAGGGTGAAAATGCAGAATCACTTACCTGCCGTCCACCGGCTTTCCAATTCTCCCGTTCAAGGGGACGTCCTCCCCGGGTGCGACACGTTCAATGCGTGTATGCGATATGACACGCATGTGCCGTAGCGGGGTTCTTCACGAAGTCACTCACGTGACTCCGAAGTAAAATCTGGCAACATCACTCAGATAATGAGTTCCTTGTAGGAGGCTCTACCTCACTGACAGACCAGCATGACATCCCTCAAGTGCATCAGCACCATGTTACACACAAAGATTGAAGAGTAAAATGGTTGCAGCTGTAGATTCCTTCTGTCACTACACAGAAATACAGGGTGTTATTGATTCTTAAAGCTACTTACATTTTCAATTTTCTTTCAGTATGATTTAGTTCATTTTTCTTTTTACAACTATGAAGTTAGGCTAGCTGGAGTTGATCTGTTTGCACTAGTTTCCCCCTACTTCCTTCAGCACTGCATTAACCACTACATGTATAGCCCTCGGGCATTATGTAAAAGACAGAATCATACAAAATACAGATTGCATTAAATTCTTCACGCGTCTCAACCATGATCACATTACTAAATCTTTCCCACTCTGACTCCTGCAATATGGGGCATTGTGAAAATCAAAACAAGATTTATTGTGCCCTTGTTGAATAGGTTATATAACCACTGCCTACCTACAGTTACCCAAGGCTTGTAATAATACCGTAACCTCCGATGTTAATATGGCTCCTTTTATGCACAACAATTTAATGGAAGGACCAAACATGCCTCACGTGGAAGTTAGACACAAAATGCTGGAGTATCTCAGTAGGATAGGCACCATCTCTGGAGAGAAGGGATGGGTGACCTTTCCGGTCAAAACCCTTCTTCTTCTGTTTGAATTTTGATTAAAGAATGGTGTCGACCCGAAGCGTCTATCTTCAGTGTAAACCAGTGTCTGCAGTTCCTTCCAACACATAATATTCCAAATATGACCTCACCAAAGCCCTATAAAGCAGCAACTGATGCCCACACTGATAAAGACAAACATACCATAGGCCTTTTTCTTCAGAGTCTGTAGAAGGATCTCGACCCGAAACGTCACCCATTCCGTCTCTCCAGAGATGCTGCCTGTCCCGCTGAGTTACTCCAGCATTTTGTGTCTATCTTTGGTGTAAACCAGCATCTGTAGTTCCTTCCTACACGTGCTTTGCATGGATACGGTTGTGAGCGGTGGGAGGTGGGGAGGGGAGGTTAGTGTGGGCATGGGGGAGGATTGGTTAACTAACCCGACCATTCACATATTATAAAGCCAAATACTCAAGTTCGATTCGTTCCATGACAACTGTGGAACTTAAATTTAGTTAATAATCTGGAATATGTAACGACTTGTCATTGGTAACAATGACCACAAAAACTATTGATAGCCTCAAAGACCCAGCTGGTTCATAAGTGCTCTTCCCAGGAAGAAAGCTACTATTATTACCTGGTCTGGCCTATATGTGACTCCAGACCTATCCTATTCGATTACCCCATAAAAGTGGTCTAGCAAACCACTAAACTGCCACCACCGCCTACTTAAAGACTACTTGGGGATGGGCAACAAATGCTGGCCTTGCCTATGATCACTTTACAGAGGCCAGTTAACCCACAAACCTGTACGTCGTTCGAGTGTGGGAGGAAACCGGAGCACCCGGAGAAAATCCACGTAGTCACAGGAAGAACATACACATAGCAGCTGCAGTCAGGATGGAACCCGGGTCTCTGGCACTGTAAGGCAGCAGCCCTACCGCTGCTCCACCGTGCCGCATAGCTCTCTTGAAATCCTCAAATTAAGGAAGTAGAATCTCAAAAGGAGGTAGAGTAGAAACAAAGAATTGCAGATGCTGGTGTACAAACAAAGATACATTGGCCCTTCTCCAGACTCGACCCGAAACGTCACCTATTCCTTTTCCCCAGAGATGCTGCTTGACCCGCTGAGTTACTCCAGCATTTTGTGTCTATCTACTGTGCCTTTGTGCCCAGTTATTAGATTCCATATCCTCCCTGTCACGTTGGTCACGTTGATTCCACCCTCTGTTCAACAAAATCTTTCAAACTCCAGAGGCTGAATGCCAACATTCTCCACACCTCTCCACATTACCAATGCTGAATCACCTTAAGGCCCTATCCCACTTGGACGTTATTTGCAAGTCATTTATGCGTCATCATTTACGCGTCACGTCGCGCGTGTGATGTGCGTGGTGACGTAGGCAGTGACGCGCGGTTGCGCACGGAGCCCCAGGGTTTTGGAATGTATAAAATCTACGCTCGCCATCTGTGACACGCAAATTACGCCCAAGTGGGACAGGCCCTTTAACAAGATTTGTCTACTTTGAAGATATTCTCCTCCTCTCTCCGATGAGAATTCTGCAACATCCTCTCTCGCTGCTCCCCCTCTGTGATTCCTCCTGCTCTTTATCTCCCTACATCATCATCTATATCTCTTGTTTCCCTTTTCCCTAACTAGTCTGAAGAAGGGTCTCGACCCGGAACGTCTCCGAAACCTTCACTCCAGAGATTTCGGATCGAGACCCCTTTTCAGACCTGAAACGTCACCCATTCCATCTCTGTAGAGATGCTGCCTGGCCCGCTGAGTTACTGCAGCTGTTTGTGTCAATCTTCGGTTTAAACCAGCATCTGCAGTTCTTTCCTACACATTTCACCTTAACAAGATATCTGTCCTTAATCTGAAATAAGCTCCTGCCCATTTAAAGACTATATGGCATAAATTCTGCATTTTATTTTTTTTTACCTGTTCTAGCTTCATAGCATGAAGTCAACAATGACGAATGTAGCATTGACTTATAACTGATTTAAATGTGCAATTGAACTGCAAAGCCTGGTTGTAGGCTTGAACGGTCACCTGAAGTGATTGGTCTTAATCCAATGCTGAAATGACAGCCCTTTATGCAGCCCATTTTTTAAACAAGTCAGGCTTTGTTGTGAGCCAGGTATGGTTGATTTTTTCAGGCTGTTCAGTCACCTGAGCAATGATCCTGAAAGCAGCGGGTTAATTGTGTCTCAATATAATCATCTTATTCATTCACTGAACCATTGAAGAGTAGCTGGTAACCAAAACAAATAGAGACTCACAGCATGGAAACACGCCCTTTAGTCCACCATCCACACCATCCTTCAACTAATCCCACACTAATCCCATATTGTTCTCCTTAAATTCCCATCAACTTCCCCACATTGTACTGCTCGCCAGAGGCAATTTACAGCGGCCAATGAACTGCACACCTTTGGGGTGTGGGAGGAAATCGGAGAAACCCATGATAGAGAACATGCAAACTCCGCACAGAAAGCGCCGTGTGTCAGGACCGAACCAGGGCCTTTGGAGTTGTGAGGCAGCAGCTCTGCCCGCTGAGCCACCATGCCAGAAAGATCGGAGCATATGGCTACTGAGTGCCAGCACCAACATAGACCCAATCAAGTCCCGTACTACAATAACAAGAGAGAGATAGAAGTTGGTCACATCACACCTTGAAGTATTATCAACCAATATTACCTGGGGATTGTTTGAAGAAGTCACTTCCAAACTCCCACAAGCATATTTTCTGCAACAACAGAGCATCAAATACTCTGGATTATTGCTACTTCAGCATGAAGATGACTATTGCTTCATTCCTCACCCTTGCTTTGGAAAATCGGATGATAGCTCCCTCCTGTGTGTTCATAAGGTCATTAGGGTCTTAACGGATAGGAGTAGAATTAGGCCGTTCGGACAATCAACTCTACCCCGCGATTCAATCATGGCTGATCTCTCTCTCCCTCCTACCCCATTCTCCTACCTTCTCCCCATAACCTCTGACACCCATACAGGCAGCAACTGAAGAGCCCAGACCATCACGGAATCCAGCCTCTCTTCCATTGACTTCATCTACACCTCACGCTGCCTCGACAAGGCCGACAGCATAATCAAGAACCAGTCTCACCCAGGCCACTCTCTCTCTTCTGCCCTCAGATTCAGGGACAGTTTCTTCCCAGCTATTATCAGGCATCTGAACCATCCTTTCACTAACTAGAGTGTGGCCCTGACCTCCCGTCTACCTCATTAGAGACCCCCAAACGTTTTGGACTTTATCCTGCACTAATTGTTTTATACTTTCCCCTGTATCTGTACACTGTGGACGGCTTGATTGCAATCATGTATAGTCTTTTCACTGACTAGATAGCTCGCAACAAAAAACTTTTCACTGTAGAATTAGGCCATTCGGCCCATCAAGTCGAAGACACAGGACAATAATAAACTAAACGACACAACATTTCTGCAGGTGTATGGGACAGAACATACTGATTGGTGGCATCGCGGCCAGTTAAGGCAACACAAACACCCAGGCATGAAGGAGGATACAGAGGGGTTGACATTGGTGGATCCATCACTAATACTGATCTCCCCACCATCAAAGAGATCTGTTTAAGGCAGTACCTCCAAAAGTTACCCATTGTCATCAAAGACCCACACCATCCCAGCCATGCTCTCTTGTTTCACCACTACTGTCAGGATGAAGGTGCAGGAGCCTGAAAAGCATAACCACAGATTCAAGAACAGCTTCCTCCAAGCAAACATCAGGCTCTTGAAAACCACACAACACTAACCACTCCCTCCGCAACTGCAATGTTTCATGGATTGTGTTTTTTTGTTGTCCAATGGACTGGTTTTTGCACTATTTTGGATATCTGGTAATTCTGCTGTTATTTTACAGTATTATTGATTATTATATATTTATCTGTGTGTTATTACATTAATGGGCCTGTCAAGCTGCAGAACCTAAGGATTTACTTTAGCTATCAAAACATGGGGGGGGACACAATTTCTTGGCATCGGCGCACAAGCGAACACACACAAGCGCGCGCCCATGTGCGCACACACGTGAGGCTTCAGCCATGGGCCATGTGGACGGTAACATCGGAAGCTGACCAGGTTGGTGACTGACTCCAAACTCCAGCAGCAGCAGCTTTGTCCGCCCCGAATCATGGGGCTTGAATCGGCCCGTTCGCGGGGTCTTTCATCGGCCGGCGGGGGCTTCAACATCGGGAGCCTCGATGCAGCAGTTTGATTTTACGCCACGCGGGATGCTGAAAAGTCCCGTGATCGGGCCGTTTCAGCCCTTAGAAAGCGTCTGATGAAGTCCACCTCTCAAAGCATGGGGTGGTGGGGAGGGGTCCGCCCTCTGTCCCCCCCAGGATTTCCGCCCTTGCTATCCAACACACTCGGGCCAATTTACAATTAACCTGTAGGTTCTTTGAGTGAGTGTGGGAAGATACAAGAGCACCCAGAGAAAACCCACATGGTCACAGAGAGAATGTGCAAACTCCGTACAGACAGCACCTGTCGTCAGGATCGAACCCGGGTCTCTGGCGTTGCTGGTACATACGACAATAATAACTCTTGTCTCTGGAAATGCATTGCAACCGTGCCATAATGTGCCATTTTGTTGGCTATACCATGCCCAGATCTAATTTACATAAAAAAGCTGGAGAAACTCAGCGGGTGCAGCAGCATCTATGGAGCGAAGGAAATAGGCAACGTTTCGGGCCGAAACCCTTGGTTTCGGCCCGAAACATTGCCTATTTCCTTCGCTCCATAGATGCTGCTGCACCCGCTGAGTTTCTCCAGCTTTTTTGTCTAACCTTCGATTCTCCAGCATCTGCAGTTCCCTCTTAAACCCCAGATCTAATTTAATCCCCGATTTCTTCCGCTCACTTCCAGATCTAACAAATGACTAGCATTTCTGAGACAAAGAAAAAGGCCTTCATATCCAAGGCTGTAATCAGCAGATGAACAGCAAGGTTGGAGGCTCTGCAACAAACAATAAAAGTTTAATGCAGGCGAGCGCTGAACTCCCACTCATGGGGGCAGAGGTCAACTAAAGGCACACAACTAACAATATCAGAGTTACTGTGCTATCATGGACTGATCCCAACTTCCCATGCTTTGCTTTGTTATTCTGTATACAATTCTGCAAAAAAATAAAACGCCTGCTACCATCTGTGTTCTGCAGAGTGTGTAGGAAGGAACTGCAGATGCTGGTTTAAACCGAAGATAGACACAAAATGCTGGAGTAACTCAGCGGGACAGGCAGCATCTCTGGAGAGAAGGAATGGGTGACGTTTCATGTCGAGAACCTGCTTCCGAGTCCGAAGAAGAGTATTGACCCGAAACATCGCCAATTCCTTCTCTCCTAAAATGTTGCCTGCTACTCCAGCATTTTGTGTCAATCTAGAACTACATGGGAATTATTGCTTGGTTTTGTAGCGGTTTGATTTAGAAAGCAACATGAAAATCTCCAACATGTTATAATTAATACGGAAGCTTTTATACTTAAAAACAGTTACGTGAACATGGTACTCCCTAAATTCCATAAACAACATATTATAATTAATCCAAATGCAGTTTATTTCAAGAATCTGATTATAATAATTGGCTTTGAAGGGTTTTTTGTTACCAATTACAAGTTTCAAGAGTCGAGACAAGACTCAAGTGTGTTTTACACAACACAACAATTACATGGTACTCTGTAAGCACGTAAACAAAATATAATTAATACAGATGCTCTGTTTTTCAGTTTACTTAAATAATTGAATTTAAAGGATTTTTTACCAACTACAACTTCTAAATCTAAGAGTCAAGACAATCCCGTAACCCTGAGAGTTTTCTCCAGGTGCCCCGGTTTTCTCCCAATTCCAAAGGTGTACAGGTTTGTAGTTAATTGGCTTCGGTCAAATTGTAAATTGTCCCTAGTGTGCAGGATGGTGTTAGTGTGCAGGGACCGCTGGTCGGCGTGGACTCGGAGGGCCGTAGGGCCTGTTTCCATGCTGTATCTCCAAACTAAACTAAACTAAGAGTGTTTTATTGTCATATGTCCCGAAACGGAACAATGAAATTCTTACTTGCAGCAGCACAACAGATATGTGAACATAGTACTCTGTAAACACCATAAGCAATGACAAAAAAAGCTCAGTATATATATATTGTTTGTTTTATATATATATATATATGGGTATATAAAACAAACAACAATAGTGCAAGCAAACAATACTAGTGCTGTTAATACTACTGTTCTTATACAAGATTCTACTTTTGGAATATTTTAAATGAAAGAGTTTATCTAAAAAGCTACACTTTCAGACTTAAAACACAATTTACCATGCAAATGAAACATTGGATGACATTGATGATCAATGGTTGAGGGTCTTCAGAAAGAATTTTTCTGGTACACTTCTGCCATCTTCTGGTGAAGCTTTGTTACGACAGCTTTGCCTGTTTTCCCATTTGTAGTATAGTATAGGGAAAATGTAAATATGATGCCCCAGTTTCAGCAAGGAGGGAGACACAAAAGCAAAATAAAATAGGCCTGCCAGCATAACATCTGTTATTGGAAAAAATGCTGGAATCCATTACTGAGGAGGTACCAGCTGGAGATCTGGAAATTCATAAGACAATTAAGCTGAACCAAAGCGTTTTGACCAAAGGGGATTGTGTTTGATGAATCTGCCAGAGTGCTGTTTGATGCAACAAACTAAGGGAACAGGGCCATCTAGCGTATTTGGAATTCCAGAAGGCGTTTGATAAAGTGCCAATAATTGTAGCATGTTCAGCACGATTCACGATTCCTCAGATAATGATAAAGTCCACAACTAAATACATGCAAGACCTGGTCAATATCTAGGCCCAGGCTTGTAGAAAGCCAGTAACAACCACACCACACAAGTCTCAGCAATGTCAATATACACCAAGAGAAAATCCTGCTCTCACCCCTTGACACTCAAAAGCACTGCCACCATTGAACCACCTAACGTTGGGTAGATGCACAAAGTCTCTTGCCCAGGGGAGGGGAATCAGGAACCAGAAAACATAGGTTTAAGGTGAAGGGGATAAGATTTAATAGAAATCTGAGGGATTTTAGATTTCTGAAACTGAAATTCGGAAATTTCAGATTCTGAATTTCAGAATCTGAAATTTTCTTACAATGGGTGGTGGAATTATGGAGCGAGCTGCCAGAGGAGGTAATTGAGGAAGGACTATCGCAATGTTTATGAAACATTTAGACAGGAACATGGATAAGACAGGTTTGGCGGGATATTGGCCAAACGCAGGCAGGTGGCACTCGTGTAGATGGGACATGTTGGGTGGTGTGGGCAAGTTGGGCTGGAGGACATGTTTCCACATTGTATGACTCTATGACAAGGGTAACTCACACTTTCCACCTCCTCGATCAAGTCCTCCAGGGCAGCACCCAATAGTCTGGGAATGTTCTCCCTCCCATGGTCAGTCACTAATCTAAATCAAATTCAGGCAAAGAATGAGATCCAGAGCCTGATTCAGCCACATTGCACCTCCCCTTTTAAAATATGTAGGATGGCTTTACGAGATAAAGCACGGCATGGTGGTGCAGCGGTAGAGTTGCTGCCTTACATTGTCAGAGACCTGGGTTCAATCCTGACTATGGGTGCTGTCTGTATGAAGTCCGCACATTTTCCCTGTGACCACGTGGGTTTTCTCCGGAAGATCCGGCTTCCTCCCACACTCCAAAGACATACAGGTTTGCAGGTTGATTGTCTTTGGTAAAAATTGTAAATTGTTTCCTCGTTTCCTCCGAGGAGACTAAAGAAGGTCCATCTGCCTCCTCAGATTCTGGTGAACTTCTACCGCTGCACCATCGAGAGCATCCTTACCAACTGTATCACAGTATGGTATGGCAACTGCTCTGTCTCCGACCGGAAAGCACTGCAGAGGGTGGTGAAAACTGCCCAACGCATCACTGGGTTCCTCACTCCCCTCCATTGAGTCTGTCCAAAGCAAGCGATGTCTGCGAAGGGTGCTCAGAATCGTCAAGGACTGCTCTCACCCCAGCCACAGTCTGTTTACTGTGGTGCTACAGGTCTCTCCATTGCCGGACCAGCAGGTCCAGGAACAGCTTCTTCCCTGCGGCTGTTACATTACTTAACTCTGCACCTTGGCAATTGCCAGTCACCGCCCCCCCCACCCACTGGACACTCCTTCCCCCAGAAAAATTGCACTACAACTACTGTATGGACGTATATATATTTATTGCTCATTATTCTATGTTCGCTCTTCTGGGGAGATGCTAACTGCATTTCGTTGTCTCTGTACTGTACACTGCGCAATGACAGCAATGATTGAATCTGAATCTGAATCTGTTTGTAGGACTGTGCTAGTGTGTGGGGATCGATGGTCAGAGGGCCTGTTTCCGCTCTGTATCTCTCAAGTCTAAGGTCTAATCTAACCTACCAACCGCAGGTAGAAACCCATCTCTCCCCCACACTGTTACCGACCGTCAAACCTTTTACTCCCCTCACAGACCCAGTGCAAACTAAACCAAACTAAAGATACAAATTAGAGAAGACATTGAGCTGTCCACCCCATTGATCGCAATGCTTTGGATTTATTAAAAATGATTATGCGGCATGAAGTTGGTGCATAGTCTGGTTTACACTACATAAAAGTATCTCATTTTCAGGTATTACCCACATTTCTCTCCATCTATCATTCTTAAAATTAGGTGCCCAAAAATGAGCATTCATATTCCAATAGAGCTCAGGCAATACACGGTATTACAGTTTATACTTGCTTGAAGCTTGTCACTATATTGGATGTTTGATTATTTTTTTGTATACCCATGCCAGAGAATTGCTCATATTTCAGGGAGATATTAATGCTAAATTGGCAATCCCACTGAGAAAACTTCCAGGATAGCCAAAAATACAATAGTACAAAAATAGTGCCACTACTCTGACACTTAGTCTGAAGTTAGTTTTGTTTAAAAGATACAGCATGGCGACGAGCCCTTCGACCCACCGAGTCAGCACCGACCATAGACATAGACATAGAAAATAGGTGCAGGAGTAGGCCATTCGGCCCTTCGAGCCTGCACCGCCATTCGATATGATTAAAGCTGATCTTCCAACTCAGTATCCCATCCCTGCCTTCTCTCCATACCCCCTGATCCCTTTAGCCACAAGGGACACATCTAACTCCCTCTTAAATGTAGCCAATGAATTGGCCTCAACTACCTTCTGTGGCAGAGAATTCCACAGATTCACCACTCTCTGTGTAAAAAATGATTTTCTCATCTCGGTCCTAAAAGACTTCCCTCTTATCCTTAAACTGTGACCCCTAGTTCTGGACTTCCCCAACATCGGGAACCATCTTCCTGCATCTAGCCTGTCCAACCCCTTAAGAATTTTGTAAGTTTCTATAAGATCTTCTAAATAAGATCTAAATTCTAGCGTGTACAAGCCGAGTCTATCCAGTCTTTCTTCATATGAAAGTCCTGAATCCCAGGAATCAGTCTGGTGAACCTTCTCTGTACTCCCTCTATGGCAAGAATGTCTTTCCTCAGATTAGGAGACCAAAACTGTACGCAATTGATCCGTGAACATTAATACTACCCTGGGGATCATGACAGAAGCCTTCTCGTGGCGATCCCTGGAAGTGATGACTTGATGCACTCTGCAACACGTCGGGCGACAATTCTGTCAACATATTGGACAACAACAGAACCAATAGTGAGCTACATCTTCTGACACACTGAGTGAACGAAATACTACCCTACACACACTAGGGACATTTTTTACATTTTTGCACCAAGCCAATTAACCTACAAACCTGCATGTCTTTGGAGTGTAGGAGGAAACCAAAGATCTCGAAGAAAAAACTTTGTACAGACAAGCACCCATAGTCAGGATCGAACCTGGGTCTCTGGCGCTGTAAGGCAGCAACTCTACCGCTGTGCCACCGTGTTGCCCTAAATTGTTTAAGGTGAAATTATTATTATTTTTTTTAATAATATTTTTATTGGAAGCAGTGTACAGTAGTATAAACCGCGGCATATGACAAAATACATTTATTGTACATCTTCCATTTTAATTTTGACAAAAATGAAATAGAAAAAGTGAGAAAGAGCAAGAAAGAGAGAGAGTGAAAGAGCTAGTGAATGTGTAAACCCCTAAACTGCCAAAGAGTGTAGTCGCAGTGAATAAGTAAAAACTTTAAAAAAAAAGACCAAAACGTGTTGATATACCTACTTTGTTTCACACCACACCTATCACCCTGACCTAAATCGGTTTAATTCCAAAATTGTGTTGCACCATATTATGCTCGAAATGAATCAATGAAAGGAGACCATATCTTTAAAAATTGCTCTGATTTTCTTGTAAGCCGAGTCTCATATCTTCAAGGTGTAACGTCTCAGACATGCTTGTGATCCACATTTTAAGAGTTGGGGTGGATGCATTTTTCCAAAATTTAAGTAGGAGTTTTTTTGCCATTATCAGGCCATAATTAAGGAAACGTCTTTGAAATACAAGGTGAAATGATTTCTCATAGCATTTGCCGAGGCATGGTTAAATGGGCTGCAAAATACTAAGTGCTGGGCGGACTCAGCAGGTCAGGCAGCATATGTGGAGGGAAATGAACAGGGCCTGTTGCAGGTCAACACCCTTCGTCAGAATGATCAGTCTGAAGAAGTGTCCTAACCCGAAATGTTGCTTGTCCATTCACTCCGCAGAGGCTGCCTGACCCGTTGAGCTCCTCCAGGACTTTATTTCTGCTCAAAATTCCAGCATCTGCAGTTCCTTGCATCGTGGCAAAATGTGCTGCCCCTTGTATTAAGTGTACATGGTGTCTCAATGCTGCCACCTGCTGTAAAAGTAGAGGATAGACACAAAATGCTGGAGTAACTCGGTGTCAGGCAGCACCCCCGGGTAAAAGGAATAGGTGACGTTTTAGGTCGAGACCCTTCTTCGGAAAAGAGTCCCGGCCCAAAATGTCACCTATTATTTCTCTTCAGAGATGCTGCCTGACCCGTTGAGTTACTCCAGCATTTTGTGTCTATCTTCAGTATAAGCCAGCATCTGCAGTTCCTTCCTACATAAGATAAGAGGGGTTTTGCTATATTAGCATGAACAATAGAAGGGGTAAGCATGGAGACACAAACGACTGCAGATGCTGATATCCAGAACAAAGAACAAACTTCAAGAGGAACTCCGAGGGTCAAGCAGTCTCTAGAGGGAAGACCCGGAACGTTGCCTATTTCCTTCGCTCCATTGCTGAGTTTCTCCAGCATTTTTGTCTACCTTCGATTTTCCAGCATCTGCAGTTCCTTCTTAAACGGTCTGTAGAGAGATTCTGGTTGCAGCATCTCCACATCTCCTGCCAGATCCGCTGAGTTCCTCCAGTAGTCCAGTAGTCCTGACCTACCATCTACCTCATTGGAGACCCTCGGACTATTATTAGTTGGACTTTGCTGGGCTTGCACTAAACGTTATTCCCTTTATCCCACATCTGTACCTTGTGGACGGCTTGATTGTAATCACGTATTGTCTTTCCGCTGACTGGATAGCACTCAGCAAAAAATCTTTTCACTGCACCTCGGTACATGACAATAAACTAACTTAAACTAAACTAATCTAGTTTGTCCTTTGCAGTGGGGAAGATGTTTGTCCTGCGAGTATTGGAATAAAGGAAATGACTGTAGAGAGAAGAAAAAGTGTCCTATAATGAAGAATGTGGAACCAAAAACACCTGCATTAAGGTTGACATATGTTCTTCCTTGTGAACAATCCAAAGGCTTTATTTAGAAGTAATTTGAGTTATTGTTTTATAGGCAATGCAACATTCATTTTGATGGCAGCATATTGGAAGAGCAGAAGTGACAGGAGCAGAATTAGGCCATTTGTCCCATCAAGTCTGCTCTGCCATTCAATCATGGCTGATCTATCTCTCCCTCTTAACCTCATTCTCCTGCCTTCTCCCCATAAACCCATAACTCTGGTATTGGCCAGAGCTCACTTGCAAATCTCTACTCTTCTTCAATCCCAGCCATCCAAACAAGCCAATATAATTTGAAATGGAAGTCTTCACTGCTGGGAGTAAGCTATTCTCAGGCAAGGTTTTCTCTGAAAATCCCTGAGCAGCAGAAGCGAACCTGGCTAGGGTGTGTTCACTGTGAAGATTGCAAAATCGCTTAGCACTCCACTGCAGTACATACTTGTTCCCTAGTGGAAGTCTGCCTTTATACTTGGTATTCCTGAAGTAGACAAAATTTGTAGGCAGGAACTGCAGATGCTGGTTTAAACCGAAGAGAGACACAAAAAGCGGGAGTAACTCAGCGGGTCGGACAACATCGCAAAAGAAAGGGAAAAGGTGAGTTTTGGTTCTTGACCCAAAACGTCCCCTATTCCTTTTCTCCAGAGATGCTGCCTGATTTGCCGAGTTCCTTTTTGTGCTTTTATTCCTGATTTAGAGTTGTATTTGGAGTAATAACTTTAATGTTCATAGGTTCTAGGAGCAGAATTAGGCCATTCGGCCCATCAAGTCTACTCTGCCATTCAATCAAGACTGATTTATCTATCTCCCTCAACCCCATTCACCTACCTTCTCCTCATAACCCCTGAAACCCTTACTAATCAAGAATCTGTGAATCACCGCCTTAAAAATATCCATGGCCTTGACTTGGCCAACATGCCATTAGCTTTCTTCATTGCCTGCTGTACTTGTAATTTTACTTTCAGTGACTGGTGTACAAGGACTCCCAGGTCTCGTTGCACTTCCCTTTTTCCTAATCTGACACCATTGAGATAATAATCTGCCTCCTTGTTCTTGCCACCAAAGTGGATAACCTCACATTTATCTACATTGTACTGCATCTGCCACTCACTCAACCTGTCCAAGTCACCCTGCAACCTCCTAGCATCCTCTTCACACTGCCACACAGTTTTGTGTCATCTGCAAATTTGCTAGTGTTACTTTTAAATCCATCATCTAAATCATGAATATATATTGTAAACAGTTGCAGCCCCAGCACCGAGCCTCGCGGCACTTCACTCACCACTGCCTGCCATTCTAACAGGGGCCCGTTTATTAATTATCATTATCATCCTTTATTGTCATCTTGCAAAGCAACAGTTTTACAGTGCAAAGTTAGAAGACGTTTCCCAGGGAATACCGAAGCATCGCACATAAAAACTTAAAACATTTCACGCATAAAAAAAAAAACGATAAAAAAAACAATCAAGTTCCTGATAAAACAGTACGAATAGTTTAAAAAAAGTGCAGGTAAAAACAGCAACATTAAAATACAAGTAAAAACAGTCATACAAGGTCCAGGGCAGCTGATTTAAGTGGCCTGAGCCAGTGCCAGAGTTATTACTCGGTGCCAGTTATTAAAGTGTCAGTGCAAAAGCAGCAGAATCAGGTGGAATGACTGTTTAGCAGCCTCACTGAAAAAGCTACTTTTCTTAACTACTAAACCAGGTTCGCTTCTTAATAAACAGACACCACACAAACTGTTTGGTAGACCAGTTCAAAACTTTACTTAACATCGGCCGATGGAAGGGAGCGAGAATTCCAGCTAAGTGACCAATGTAGACACTCAACTGTCCTCGGTCCTCTTCTCTGAACAACAGAATTACATTGCCTTAAATAGGGTTTTTTTGTCCCCTTCGCACATTCCACAGACATTAGTCATGTCAGAGGTACAGGAAAAGGTTTCCACAGAATGCATCACATCAAAGGCCTTTTGTTTACATGGTACAAGATATACTAAAAACATTGGCCATTTGCTTTAGGTCATTTCAGCTCTCCACTTCCCTGGTTCCTCTTTGTCACTTGGTCCCTCATAAACATAGGCCATTTGCTTTATTGCCTCTTGCTTCAAAGATGTGACCAACTATGTCTCTCTTCCTCTATCGCCTCCTCCCTCATAAACATTGGTCATTTGATTTATGGCATCTCACTTCAAAGATTTCTCTCTAGCTCCTTCTCTCTGCCTGTCACTTGGGAGACAATGTTATAGGATTTATTATCTCACACACCCGCAACCTAAGGCAAGCCTAATTTGAGACTAAACATAAGCTGTAAGCTAGCCCAGAAACCAATTTAATATCTTCTTATATTTTTAACTAAAATTCGGCTTCATCATCACAGCCTGTGGAAGAAAGCTGTTTAGCAGTTTCTGTGCGGTTCCCGGAGGTTGCAGGTGGTTGCAGGTGGTAGAAGAAGGTAGGGAGACTGACAAAAACCTCAGGTATCATGAAGACAGAGCAAATGATGTGAAGGAACTTAAAGGTTAGTTGTCGGAAACATTGAAAAGTTACAGAACTCAGACAACTTGAGGATATAATACCAAGCTTCATCAAATTAAATACTGGAGGAACTTTGTGGGTTAGGCAACATACTGTAGAAGGAATGGATAAGCAACGCTTTGGGTCGAGACCCTTTCTTCAGTCTGAAGAAAGCTCCTGACCCAAAACGTTGCCTGTCCATTCCTTCCACAGGTGCTGCCTGACTCGCTAAGTTCCTCCAGTACTTTGTGTTTTACGCAAGATCCTAGCAGCTGCAATTCCTTGTGTCTTTGTCAAGTTCCACACAGAACCATCAAACAAATCGTTGATTTGTGTTATGATAAGTATAAACTGAACCATGCGAAGAAAGGATCAGATAAACATACCTGGCTAGAAATTGAAGCCAAAACTAGAAATTGCATCTGTTTCACACATAAACATGGTTTAGCACCAGTATTGAAGTGGTTGTGCCCATTTCCTGGTGGTATCCCACCCAAGGAGAAAGTGAACAAACGCATAGGTTTCACTCTGACACGAGTTTCGTTCCCCAACGTATTTATTGCAGGTTCTGGTGTCACCAACACGTGTGGCTCATTTTAAATGATATTGAGAAACTGAATTAAAAGGTTATGACTAACGAGCCTCATTAATGTTTGCAATATCTTAGTTTGTCGTCCATTGCTACACAAGAAGGAACACCAATATTCTCAATACACGGAGACCTGAATCAATTTAATTTACCCCCCCCACCCCCGGCGTAAACAATCAGGTGAAAAACAGAGATGGACACAAAGTGCTGGAATAGCTCAGCGGGTCAGGTAGCATCTCTGGAGAAAAAGGATGGGTGACGTTTTGGGTCGGAACCCTTCTTCAGACTGAAAGTTGAGAGGAGGAAACGAGAGGTAGGAAATGGCCAGAACGTATGAGGGCCAGGAACACCCTTTCTTTGACATCTGGGGCTGAGTTACTCCAGCACTTTGTGTCTAACTTCGGTATAAACCAGCCTCTGCAGTCCCTTTCTAACCTGGTGAAAAAGGCATACGACATCATAAAGATTGTGGAATGCCACTGCTATAGACACCAGAGGCTAATGTTAGTTCATACAGGGACCAGAACAGAGCCTACTCCAGATAAACCTGTGAATGAAGGAATGTACCCAATATCCTGAGAGTTGTTCTATTGCGTTTATTACACTGTTGATGTAATCTGACATCTGCATTCAGGTCTTGGCCTCAGGCTAAAAGTTGGCTCCTCAGCATTTGACTCCAGAGTGCTAGATGACAGGGTAACGTGTAAAAATGAACGTCAGCTGATGTGATTAAATGATGACCAGAAAACATTGAAGAAGAATTAGCCCATTTTGTCCAATGAGTCTACTCCGCCAATCGATTACGGCTGATCCATTTTTCCCTGCCAACACCATTCTCCTGCCTTTTCCCCATCCATCCATCCATGCATTACTAAAACTCTTCTCTTGACCACTTCCTGTCTGCATTGTAACTAAATTTGCACAAAAATGATCCCCCATAGCGCTACGATTTTTCGCCACCTTACTCACCATTCTCCTATGCTGCATCAAATAAGTTTTGTTCCGATCAGTGAAATAGTACTAAAGTTATGAAGGTTTTGAAGGTTTCACCTCCACCACACCCCCCTCCCCCACACCACCCCCTACCCCTCACACACCCCTACACACACCCTCCCTCGCCCCATACACACCCCTCCTTCCACCAAAAAGTTATCTGACAAAATGAAGGTTAGATTTAGCTCTTAGGGCTAAGGGAATCAAGGGATATGGGGAAAAAGCTGGAACGGGGTACTGATTTTGGATGATCACCCATGATCACATTGAATGGCTCGAAGGGCCGAATGGCCTACTCCTGCACCATGTTTCTATGTTTCCTACATTCTTTCATTTGTTCCAAATTTGGCTACATGAATCATCAAAACTAACACGGGTGTTTTTGTGTCTATGCGTTTCTCTAATCATACCTTTTAAAAAGGAAATCAAGATCTGAGCTGATTTCCAATAGCAGGAAGTCCAATTAGGCGAAATAAGGAAAATAACAACACAGCAATATCTAACAATGATCACTTCTGTGCTGTGATGCACTGATAATATTCACATTTCTAGGTATTCGCAGTAAGCTCTAATTACAAGAACAACCAACATCGCAATTTTCCTTCATTATGTCAGAGAACTTTTTGGAATCCAGTTTTTTTTTGAACTATTGTTACATTTTCTCTACATTTTTAAATGTTACTCTTTCCAAAATTAAACAATATACTTCTCAGATTCATAGGATCATTGAACCTTACAGTTCAGGAAGAGAGTGGTCTATTTTAACTGAGAAAGGACAGTCAAAATCTCACTCACATCCATGCTTTCTGTAAATAATCCTGTTAGTTTCCCTTCTTATTTTTAAATTGTTTATAAGATCAGCTTCCATCAACTTTTTACGTACAGTACATCTGCAGTTCCGAAGGTGCAGTGCCTACATAAAAATTAAAACGTTGGGTTTTTGTGACCTTTTTAATGAGGCTTTTCAAAGGTTTTTCAACATGCAGAGGCTCGGAGAGTTCAAAGAATGGAAAAATGACTATAATCTTAACTCTTTGACGTCACAAAGCAGCACGACATCTGAATTTTATGTTTAGCGGCAAGGTTTTGGTGATGCATGACAAATGCCTAAAAATCCCTCGGCAGGAGATGTTGATAGCAACTGGGAGCGGCTGATGCAAGGAGGAAAATTACCTTGGCTTTCATTTGCAATGCTTTCCTTATAACATATATTTGTTCTTATAACCATTTAACCATATAACAATTACAGCACGGAAACAGGCCATCTCGGCCCTACAAGTCCATGACGAACAATTTTTTTTTTTTTTCCCCCCTTAGTCCCCAAACCTGCCTGCACTCATACCATAACCCTCCATTCCCTTCTCATCCATATGCCTATCCAATTTTTTTTTTAAATGATACCAATGAACCTGCCTCCACCACTTCCACTGGAAGCTCATTCCACACCGCTACCACTCTCTGAGTAAAGAAGTTCCCCCTCATATTACCCCTAAACTTCTGTCCCTTAATTCTGAAGTCATGTCCTCTTGTTTGAATCTTCCCTATTCTCAAAGGGAAAAGCTTGTCCACATCAACTCTGTCTATCCCTCTCATCATTTTAAAGACCTCTATCAGGTCCCCCCTTAACCTTCTGCGCTCCAGAGAATAAAGACCTAACTTATTCAACCTATCTCTGTAACTTAGTTGTTGAAACCCAGGCAACATTCTAGTAAATCTCCTCTGTACTCTCTCTATTTTGTTGACATCCTTCCTATAATTGGGCGACCAAAATTGTACACCATACTCCAGATTTGGTCTCACCAATGCCTTGTACAATTTTAACATTACATCCCAGCTTCTATACTCAATGCTCTGATTTATAAAGGCCAGCACACCAAAAGCTTTCTTTACCACCCTATCTATATGAGATTCCACCTTCAAGGAACTATGCACGGTTATACCCAGATCCCTCTGTCCAACTGTATTCTTCAATTCCCTACCATTTACCATGTACGTCCTATTTTGATTTGTCCTGCCAAGGTGTAGCACCTCACATTTATCAGCATTAAACTCCATCTGCCATCTTTCAGCCCATTTTTCCAAATGGCCTAAATCACTCTGTAGACTTTGGAAATCCTCTTCATTATCCACTATCCCCTATCTTGGTATCATCTGCATACTTACTAATCCAATTTACCACACCTTCATCCAGATCATTGATGTACATGACAAACAACAAAGGACCCAACACAGATCCCTGAGGCACCCCACTAGTCACCTGCCTCCAACCCGATAAACAGCCATCCACCATTACCCTCTGGCTTCTCCCATTCAGCCACTGTTGAATCCATCTTGCTATTCCTGCATTTATACCCAACAGTTGAACCTTCTTAACCAACCTTCCATGAGGAACCTTGTCAAAGGCCTTACTAAAGTCCATATAGACAACATCCACTGCTTTACCCTCGTCAATTTCCCTAGTAACCTAGTAACCGTCAATTTCCCTAGTAACCTTCTTTTAACAGAGGCTTTGTGTTCAGATAGCTGAACACGCTGTTTCCTTTTCATCTCATTGGAGACCCTCGGTTTATTGTGAAGAGTTATTCATAAGCTATTTCCACTTCTTTAACCACCATTAAGTTTCGAATGGATCCATTCTGGCTATCCTATTTCGGAAATTAACCTATTTTTCAAATAGGATTGGTGACGTTTCTAGTCGGAACCCTTCTTCAGACTGCTGTTAATTCATGCTGACCAATGACTGCTCATACACTAGCTCTATCCTATATCCCCTAATTCTATCCTACACACTGGGGAGGATTTGCAGAAGCCAATTAGCCCACAAACCTGCACGACTTTGGAATGTGGGACCAAAGTGGAGCACCCGGAGAAAGCCCATGTGGTCACAGGGAGAATGAGCAAACTCTGTACACCCATAGTCAGGATCAAACCCAGGTCTCTGGCGCTGTGATAGACAATAGACAATAGGTGCAGGAGTAGGCCATTCAAGCCAGCAATGTGATCATGGCTGATCATCCCCAGTCAGTACCCCGTTCCTGCCTTCTCCCCATATCCCCGACTCCGCTATTTTTAAGAGCCCTATCTAGCTCTCTCTTGAAAGCATCCAGAGAACATGCCTCCACCTCCCTCTGAGACAGAGAATTCCACAGACTCACTACTCTCTGAGGAAGAAGTGTTTCCTCGTCTCCGTTCTTAAACTGTGGCCCCTGGTTCTGGACTGAAATGATAATGTAGCTCTGATATTTCCAATGTAATTGACATTTCTGTTATTGAAGTCTTTCATCATTTTTTAATAATCTAGCTTTTCTTTCGTGCTTGTAAGCAAAGCCCAGGGTAAATAACAGGGTGTGGAGCTCATTCCTTCAAGTCCTGCTGTTTATCCAGTTGAACTATTTTTAATGGTATAGGTCAGTGTGAAGAAGGGTCCAACTGTGTTCGTTCGCTCCACAGATGCTGCCTGACCAGTTGAGTTCCTTCAGCAGTTGGTGTTGTTTAAGTGCATGCTCATTTAGAGGGAAGATGACCAAAACTTATATGACCAAAAATGACGTTCAGCTTTGCAAATCTCTTGATTTAAAAAAGATATATTGCATGGAAACATGCCTTTTGGCCAACTGAGTTCATGTAGATCATCCATGATCCATTCGCACTAGTTCTCAGTCATCCCATTTTTACATCCACTCGCTATAATTTTACAGAAACCAATTACCTGACCAATCCATGCATCATTCGGATGTGGAAAGAAACCCACAGGATCTTGGGTGTGTGCAAACTCACCACAGGCAGCATTCAAGGTGTGATCCAAACCCAGGTTCTCTGCTAGCTGCTCCACTGTGCTGCCCTATGGGTCAAGATATCAAACGGCCCATGTGGCAAGGATGTACCTAGGTCCTCCTGCCTTGGGTCTGAAGAGTGGATGTATATCAACACCATACTCTTCTGCCCTCCACTTTCCCCACCCTACCCATCACCCCCATGCACCCTATTTACAGTGACTAATTTACAATGGGAGGAAACATTATGTTAATTCTTGGAACTGCAAAGTTGGAACTTACTGGGTACCACAGATATCTGCCGTAATCCAACATAAATGGACATTTCTAAAACTGAATGAATGCTTTATTGTCACATGTGACAAGTCATGGTCAAATTCTTTGTTTGCATAGCCAAGGTATGCAGTCACCCAGAAAGGGCACTTACAAAGTTACAAAGAGCCCCCGCGCCAGGTTCCCCTTTGTTTTCCCCCACCTCACCCTCTGCATGGCAGTCCCCCACATCAGGTCCTCTCGTTCTTCCCCCTGCCCCATGCCGTGTCCTCCATTGTTCTTCCCGCTCCTTCACGATGGTCCACCCACGCCAGGTCCTTCATTGTTCTTCACCCTCACTCACGGCAGTCCGCCCCACGCCCTTCCATGTGTCTGTCCTCGTCCATCGGTCAGCGCCATCGTCGACCATCGCGCCGACCACTTCATTATCGCCGCCGGCTCCTCTCCAGATGCCTCCACGGCGCCGACCCAGGCCCAAGCCTTGTGCTCCACAGATCCATGGGCCATTAGTCGCTGGCTTTCCCAGCCCGAGGAGCTCCGGCCCGCAAGGCAATCAGTTGATCTTCATGTGCTGGGGTCCGAAATAAACCTACCTGGTAGAATGTCCACATAGCAGAAAAACAAGATGGTATGCTGGGAACGTCTACTTACATTGTATATGCATATCTTTTCTTCTTTGCACCATGCATGGTATATAATTACTTTATCCGCCATATCTATCGCTCTGGTAGAAAAGTTACCAGAAATCTTGGAGAAATACATGCGTTAAAATCAGAAGGAGCCTAGGGTGGAAGATTGCAACCTTCACGTGGTCTGCCCTGTTTCAACAAATGCAATCAACCCGGCTTGCACAATCAAATAAGATTAAATAGAAAAGGTTTTCCTCCAACTTTAGGCTGTGCACGCCACACGCAAGAAGGAGCCTGGATTTTTCATCCGTGTTGAATCAAATATTTAGTCTCACTGAGTCCACGCCGACCAGCAGTCACCCACACACTAGCACAAATTATACACTGACAATTTTCAAATTTACCAAAGCAAATTAGCCTACAAACTTGCACATCTGTGGAATGTGGGAGGAAACTGAAGCACCAGGAAAAACCCCACACGGTCACTGGTACAAACTCTGTACACACAGCACCTGTAGTTAGGGTCGAATTAGGGTCTCAGGTGTTATTCCCCTGCGCTACTGTGCCGCAAGTTATGGGGGAGAAAGCCAAATGTGCTAACAGATGATGCAGGTCCTCTTTGGAGTTCTGGATGCAAGCACAATCATAGTCAGCAGTCAACCCAAACCAAATATTTGCCTTTGTAGTACCTTGAAGAATGGATAACAAATCTGGGAAATCCCCTATTTGAAAAGTTCAAGACAATTCAGTCAAGCTTCTGCAATCAATGAGTACTACTAAGAACATTCAACCGTTTGAAAATTCAAGCTTTTATTGTTGGACTCAAGTTATTTCTTGATTCCATTGAAAGAACAATTGGCCAAACTGATGTATTAATCAACTGTTACACCAAGCAAATTTCACACTTCAAAGTTCTAGCCCATTCCTAAGCACCAACTTTTAGTACTGATATCTTATTAAAAAAAAAATCTAATAAACATATCCATTATATCAGGCTGTGTGCCTTGGCAAGATTTAATTGTTTTACTTAAAAAATGCATTACTCAAGAGGATTTTACTCTGCTGATCACATCATATTCCATTGAAACTATACAAGAAGCAAACACTGAAGGGGCTTAGAGATAAGGAAATAGAATCTGATACAAGTGGGAGGCATTCTCAGAACTGAATGATTTTCATTAAACAAGTAAATGGAAATAAAGGTAGATATTTTAATAATGCTCAAATTCTTAAATTGACTTCCATGAAGAAAACTGCTGGCACGTTTATTTCGCAAAATATATTTTCCCCCTCCCAACTGACTTTTGAGATACAGCACGGAAACAGGCCTTTCAGCCCACCAAGTCCACACCGACCACTCTTCGTCTTGCGTATGGAGTGCAGAGCCTAAAGTTGTATGACAACTTGTTCTATTTGATCTAATTTGATTGTGCCCACCAGGTTGATTGCATTCGTCGAAACAGGGCGGACCACGTGAAGGTTGCAATCTTCCACCCCACATCGACCACGATTTCTGTACACTTGCACTATCCTACACACCAAGGACAATTTACAATATTATCAATGCCAATCAACCTGCAACCCTTTGGAGTGTGGAAGGTGTGGCGGAGTGTGGTGGAGGGATCCGGAGAAAACCCATGCAGGTCACGGGGAAAGCGTACAGACGGCACCCATAGTCAGAATCAAACCCGGGTGTCTAGCAGATAGGCAGCAAATCTACCACTGTACCACCGTGCTGCCCACCATAGTTAGAACAGGAACACAAGCAGGTTCGCAAATAGATTTAGCATGGAAAATTGTCTGAGTGAAATACTTCATCTAACGTTTCTGCTGTGTTTTTATGTAGCGGAAACGATGGTTGTCAATGAAGATCTAATTTTACAGATGTGATAAATTAGCTAATTTTGGAGAAAATATTTATAGATCAAATACAGATGTGATTTGATAAATTGTGGGCAAATGTCCAATGGGGCTTTTCATAAGTATAAGAGCGTACTAAATTTTGCTGTGGAATGTGCTCATCACTTATAACGCTAACGTTTACTGTCCATCTCTAATTTCTCCCAAACTGAGGCAGCCATAGAATTTGGTTGCCAGGAAATTTAAAATTACACTTTAAAAGGTGTGGAAATCTCCCAAAACACCTCTTTCCAAAATTGGCTAAAACTGGATTTTAGTAGTTTGGTGACAATCAACGACCTGATCATGTTTAATATAAAATGTGAAATCTCTATACGTGTGTGTGTGTGCGCGTGTGTGTGATCACATCTTCGCGAAAAACTGTAACGGTAAAATGTTTCGATATTCCGGAAGAGATTTTTCCCCTGGAGTCCAAAAAAATGTGCGTTGAGGGGACGGGACCCAACAGGTCCTGCTTGGTCTGGTGACTTATAAAAACACAAACTTTACAAATCTTAAATATAAATAAGCCAGAAAATGAAACAGCTTGTTTTAAATGATCTGAAGTAGTCATTTGCTCCAAACAATTACATAGTACAAATCGTTCACCTTTGATTTCTGAACTTTATAATCACAGTAAGAAAATACATATACTTTGTAAAACTCAAATGAATAGTTAAACAATACATCTTCATGAAAATATTTTAATTAGCATTCATAAAAACCAGTTTTAATGAACTTAATAGATGTCTCAATATACAACAAAATCACATTTAGTTGGCAATTCAATTCTGCAAATTCACCCAAAAAATGTTTTCTGGAAAAAGATTCTGACTAAATCAAGCTTTCTTTTAGGGTAGTAACCTTAGAATAGTAACCAAATACAAAGTTGAGTCACGTCACAAAATAAATTGAAAGCCTAACTGGGACAAGCAATTACAATATAAGTTAAACACTATATTAAACACAAGTCAAATGGTTTTATTATTTTAAATGCAATCAACATCATCACTAATTTAATCCATTCAAGAACACAAATATGTTTTAATAGCTGCAGTATTTGTTGGATCTATTCAGTAACTTTGTGAAGGATTTAATGTACAGATCTTTGTTGCGCTTGAAAAACATTTTTAGTTTAAGCTAATGTAATATAATGTACACACGAGACCCACGGAAATGAAGATGCTAGAATGTTCTAAAATGCTGGAGTAACTCAGCAGGACAGGCAGCATCTGTGGTGGTTCGAGTCTGAAGAAGGTTCTCGGCCCGAAACATAATTCATTCCTTTTCTCCATACATGCTGCCTGAGCCGCAGTTACTCCAGCATTTTGTGTGTGTGTGTCTCTCTCTCTCCAGAGGACATGGATATGTGATGTTTTGGTTTGGGACCCATCTTCAGACTGAGTTACATGAGCACTGTGTTCCACGCATTTCATGTTCATACAGGTTCAGTGGTATTCAAATGACCTTTGCTTTTGTGATCGCATCCAGAGTGACACCACAGCTTCTGTTTTTGTTTTACCAATTGTATTCTAACTTTTAATTGGATTAAACTGAACAAACATCATCATACGACTGCAGGTAAATCTCAACCATGTGTCCATGGTCTGGTAATTGTTTTGGAGCTACCAAGGTTGATAATCTATTAAATTCACTGTGCAAAATGCATTTGGGATTTTTTTTTGCTGATAATGCTAAACTAAGTGTTTTAATTTCCTCATATTTACAGTTGACCTACCCATTATTAGCATTGGAAACTGAGTAAACAAACTGAAATGAATTAAAATCTTTCTAAATTAATCTCTAATCAGTGTTTCTGTATTTTCAAAATCTAACATTGCTATTTTTACATCAGAATAATTTTCACATCACTTAATAATCAACTACACTGTAGTTATTTTATATAAAAACTCTAATATGTAGCATATGGAGGCATTACAACTTTGAAAGATGCCCATATTAATTGCTGATTTCAATTTACAACATTACAATTATTTCTCTTCATACATATGCTGTCAAGTTGCAGTCACAGAATATTGAAAATTCAATTTTTCAAAACGTTTACACGCTTGAATAGATCTCAAATATTACAAACATAAAATACAAATGATAACCAATGCAGAGATAAATAAAGCTCAAATAAATTGTTTGAATAAATAAAATGGAATTGAACAAAAATCTGCTATGAAAAGGTAATTGCTAAATGCAGATTTTGCTGAAATACACAAAATAAAACTCTAAATTACATTTACAGAGAAACAAAATTCACAAAAGGACATTAAACAGGAATTCAAAACTTCTCAGCTAAAAATAACAGAATTAAACTGGATATTATATCTAATAGACACAAAAAGCTGGAGTCACTCAGCGGGACAGGCAGTATCTCTGGAGAGAAGGAATAGGTGATGTTTCGGGGAGACCAAACGCAGACTGGGCGATCGTTTCGTGGAACACCTTCGCTCAGCCCGCCTGAACCAACCCGGCCTCCCGGCTGCTGGACACATCCTACACAAAGGTTTCCTCCACTGTCAGAGTGAGGCTAAACGCAAATTGGAGGAACAGCATCATATTTTGCTTGGGCAGCTTACAGCATTGCGGTATATTGATTTATCTCACAAGGTAGCCCCGGATTCCCTCTCTATCCCTCCCCCACCCAAGTTGCACTAGCTTCTCATTTT
The DNA here is from genome assembly GCF_028641065.1 of Leucoraja erinaceus. NCBI lineage: Eukaryota > Metazoa > Chordata > Chondrichthyes > Rajiformes > Rajidae > Leucoraja > Leucoraja erinaceus. The sequence goes on from NC_073387.1 coordinate 48,588,061, forward strand.
CAGCCTACTAACAACTTATAATGGTCTATTTCCTTTACCATTGTTAATTTTTTACATATCTTTCATTCATTGATCTTTATCTCTCCACATCACCAGTTATATCTCTCGTTTCCCTTATTCCTAACCAGTCTGAAGATGGATCTCAACCAGAAACGTCACCCATTCCCTTTCTCCAGAGATGCTGCCTGTCCCGTTGAGTTACTCCAGCTTTTTGTGTCTATCTTCGGTTTAAACCAGCATCTGCACTTCCTTCTTACATATTATAACTGCTACACTTCCAAGAGGTTTCTAGTGTTTCAGTTCATGTTATTGTTTCCTTTCGGTCACATGCCGAGTAACTTTTTTAAAATACGCTACTGCCTATGTATATTTTAATTAAAAAGTGCCGGAATCAAAACAAAATTAAATAAGCCAACACAATAAATTAATCCACTGCAATGCACCTCACCTCAAAGGGAAAGTGCACACAAGAAAAAGAGCAATATTGTGCACAATCACAAATGAATTAATTCACCAATTTGAAAAAGAGGTCCTAAAGTCTTGACCTGTCTGCAATATCATATAACATCTCAATTTTCAAGAGGTAGACAAAAATGCTGGAGAAACTCAGCGTGTGAGGCAGCATCTATGGAGCAAAGAAATAAGTGACATTTTGGGTCGAGACCCTTCTTCAGACTAATGTGGGGGTGGGGGGGGGGGGGGGGGGGGAAGAAAAAAGGAAGAGGCGGAGACAGTAGGCTGTGGAAGAGCTGGGTAGGGGAGGTGCAGGAGGGAGAAAGCAAGGACTACCTGACATTGGAGAGTCAATGTTCATACCGCTGAGGTGTAAACTACCCAAGCAAAATATAAGGTGTTGCTCCTCCAATTTTGCGGTGGAACTGCAAGGCCCAGGACAGAAAGGTCGGATTCGGAATGGGAGGGGGAGTTGAAGCGCTGAGCCACCGGGAGATCAGGTTGGTGGTTAATGCGAACTGTGCAGAGGTGTTGGGCGAAGTGATCGCCAAGCCTGCGCTTGATCTCACCGATGTAGAACAGTTGACACCTAGAGCAGCGGATGCAATAGATGAGGTTGGAGGAGGTGCAGGTGAACCTCTGCCTTGCCTGGAAAGACTGTTTGGATCCTTGGATGGAGTCGAGGGGGATGGTAAAGCGATAAGTGTAGCATTTCCTGCGGTTGCGAAGGAAAGTATCAGGGGAGGGGGTGGTTTGGGTGGGAAAAGACGAACTGTCCAAGGAGTTACGTAGGGAGCGGTCTCTGCGGAAAGCCGAAAGGGGAGGAGATGGGAAGATGTGGCCAGTGTTGGAATCCTGTTGGAGGTGGTAAAAATGTCAGAGGATTATTTGTTGTATGTGACGGCCGGTAGGGTGGAAGATGAGGACAAGGGGTCTCTGCCCTTGTTATGAGTGGGGGGGATGGGGAGTGAGAGCAGAGTTATGGGATATAGAGGTGACCCTGGTGAGAGCCTCATCTATAGTCGAAGAAGGGAACCTCCGTTCCCTAAAGAATGAGGACTTTTCCAATGCCCTGGTTTGGAACACCTCATCCTGTGTGCAGATGCGGCGTAGAGGGAGGAATTGGGAGTAGGGGGATAGAGTCCTTACAGGAAGCAGGGTGGGAAGAAGTGTAGTCCAGATAGCCATGGGAGTCAGTGGGTTTGTAGTATATGTCGGTCAGTAGTCTGTTACCCGTGATGGAGATAGTGAGGTCTTGAAACGGTAGGGAGATGTCGGAAATGGTCCAGGTGAATTTGAGTGTCAGATGGAAGTTAGTGGTGAAATGGATGGTCAGTGATTTCTGCATGGGTGCAGGAGGTGGCACCAATGCAGTCGTAAATGTAGCGGAGGTAGAGTTTGGGAATAGGGCCACGGTACGCTTCAAACAAGGATTGTTCGACATACCCTACAAAGAGGCAGGCACAGCTGGGGCCCATTAATGTGCCCATAGCTACGGCTTGGATTTGGAGGAAATGGGAGGAGTCAAAGGAAAAGTTGTTGAGGGCAAGGAACAGCTTTGCTAGGCGGAGGAGAGTATTAGTAGACTGGGATTAGTTCGTTCTGTGGTCGAGAAAGAAACCGAGGGCTTTAAGACCCTCCTGGTGGGGGATGGAGGTGTAGAGTGACTGGACATCCATGGTGAAGATGAGGGAGTGGGGGCCTGGAAACCGGAAGTCCTGGAGGACGAAGTGCGTGTGAGATGTCTTGGACATAGGTAGGGAGGGATTTGACAGGGGGGGGGGAAAGAGGGGATAGGATGGAGTCGGAGTATATGGAAATAAGTTTGGTGGGCCAAGAACAAGCAGAAACAATGGGTCTGCCAGGACAGTCAGGTTTGTGGATTTTGGGGAGAAGGTAAAATTGGGCCGGCGGGGGTGGGGAACGATGAGGTTGGAGGCTTGGGAAGGCAGGGAGCCGGAAGCGATGAGCCGTTGTTTGAGATGATAGCCTGGTGCTCGTCAGTGGGGTCATGGTCGAAGGATAAGGTGTCTGAGAGGTGGCACCTGGCCTCAGACCAGTAGAGGTCAGCGCGCCAGACTACCACCGCACCTCCCTTGTCGGCAGGTTTGATCACCCAGTCGGGGTTGTTGCAGAGTGGAGGGCTGTACATTCAGTGGGGGTGGGGGGGGGGGGAAAGAGGTTAGTGAGAAAGGAGAGTTGAAAAGTTGAGGCGGTTGATGTCCCGCTAGCAGTTTTAAATGAAACGGTCTAAAGAAGGTAGATGCCATAAGGGGGAGTCCAAGAGGAGGGGGTCCATTGAAGACGGGAGAAGCGGTCATCACTAGGGGGCGAGGACTCCTTCCCATGAAAAAATGCTTGGATGCGGAGGCAGCGGAAGACGAACTCCACATCGTGGCGGACACGGAACACATTGAGGTGGGAACGGAGGGGAACAAAGGCGAGGCCTCTGCTGAGGATAGACCATTCGGTACCAGAGAGGGGAGGTGGTCAGGGGGGGAATGGTGAACACACGGCAAGGATGGGGGTTCAGTCAGTTTTATTCATCACATACACATATAAGTGCAGTGAAATGAATTTGCCAGCAGCAGTACAATCAAAAAACACACAATACACAATAGAATTAAACACAAACATCCACAACAGCATTCTTCACTGTGTTGGAAAGCACAAAATACAGTCAGTTCTCCTCCATTGTTCACCCTTGGTCGGGGACATAATCTCCGTAGTCGCCGCGACGGACGGCCTGATGTACAGGCCCTCTCGTCGGGATGGTTGAAACTCCGACGTTGGGATAGTTGAAACTCCGACGTTGGGAAGGTCGCGGCTTGGAGGTTCCAAATCGGCGCTTTCTGGGGGCCTCATACCTCCCACTGGCCGTCGATCGGAGTTCTTCCCCGTCCATCCCTAGCAAGGGGTCCCCGCCCGCGGCTAGAAGCTCCGCAGACCACGGCTTCAGGCTGTAACAGTCCGTGGGCCAGCGATCAGAGCACTGCCTTCTGGCGACCCCGGCAAGGGCTCACCGGCTCCGCGATGAAAAGTCCACACTGCGCCCGCTGCTGAAACTCCGGGCCCGACTCCGGGAAAGGCTGCACCAATCCATGGTGTTAGGCCGCGAGGGATGCGACATGGAAAAAGTCGCCTCTCCGTGGGTTGGGGCCGGAGGAAGGCAGGTGAGTGGACGGAGGCCGAGACGATGTCTGATAGGTGGGTGGTCAGAAAGGAGGGAGATTTGAGGACAATGGTGTGGGTGGAGAGGCGCTGGGATCATATGGTACAGGGGAGAAGGGAAAGACCCAGTGGATGGTGGAATGGCGAGGGCCGGTAGAGTCACTGGTGGAGGCCCGCGGGGGAGTGGAGTCCGGGTCAGCGGGCGAAGCGTCGGAAGTCCCGGCCAGCGGATGGCCGGTAATGCGGCGAGGGTCTGCGGTCCCAGGGAGACAGCGAGGATCGGCGTTATCAGTGAGGTGGCAATAGTCGGAGGTACCGGTGAGGTGGCGAGGGTTGGCAGTCCCGGTGAGGCGGCGATAGTCAGAGGTCCCAGTGAGGCTGCGAGGTTCGGCGTCATCGGTGGGTCGGTGAAATTCGGCAGCAGCGGCCATGTGGAAGTCGGCGACGTCTCGGTGGTCCGGGCCTGAGATCGGTCAGGGAGGCAGTGAGTGTTGGTGCTGCTCCTCGTGGCAAAGATGGCGTCGCAGGACTGGGCTTGGTAGTGTTTGGGCGGGCGGCACGGGCCAACGTTGGGGCCCGGGGCCTGCAGACGGTCGAGTCGCGGAGAGTCGGTGGCAGGAGCGGCCTGGAAGCGGGCAAGTTTACGGTCCTTGGTGGAGTCCAAGTAGGCAAGGAATCGTTTATTCAAAACGTGGATCTGCCATAGGATGAAGTATAGTTGGGGTCCGTTGCAGGTGTGGGTGAGTGAGGCCTGAAGTTGCGGCAGAGTCAAAGCACGATCCTGCTGGTGCCGGCAGTAGCCAGAGTCAAACGCAGGGCACGGAAGGAGATCCGTGCCTGACAGAATCTATAGTCCGGGTTGGGTCCGAACTGGGAGGTAGGGAACTGGAATCCATGAGGTACAAGATGGAGGTGCTGGCAAGTCCCAAGAAAGCAAACGTGGCTGTGGTAATGGGTGTGGGTTAAGATGTGGTCGTAGAGTTGGAAGGAAGCGGGGGGCAGTGAGGATCATTTCAAGAGAATCATTTCAGACCATGAGCAAAAAGCCAAATGAAGGAAATACAAAAAACAATTTAGTTTTGAAATGAGAAAATCTGCAAGTAGTTCGAACCAGTCACGAACATGGTCAGTTCAGAATCCATACTCAAAGTGCATTCCAACAGATCTTGGCTTTCACAACTCTTAGTTTATTCATTCTTATTAGGATGCAGATGTATTTATAAGTATGCTTTATTTGCTGATGAAGCAGAGTAAAGTGTTTCTCATTGTCCATTTTAAATAACATGCACCAACTTTACCATGTGGGCATCATATCTGGGAACCATACCCTTCCCAGATATTTGGAAACCTCCCAGTGGATTTGTTCCACGTTATATTTCTGATCTGGTATCAGCACTTCCTCCATGATGGATAACTGGGTTAGCCGTCCTCCACAACACTTCACAAATTCTACAAATGCACTGCATGATACCTCACATTCACCCAGACCTAGAGCAGTTAGGTTCTTACAACGCTCTGCAATGCAAATCAGCTCATCATCCAGAGGATGGCGACCATTTGCACAGACCACCAGTTCGATCAATCTCGGACAGTTCATTCCAATCCGACCCAACATCTGCTGACTGACCGCACGGCCAAAATAGATGTGTGTGACTGGGGTTTCGTCATGGAAAAATGGGTCAAACTCTTCTTCGTACAGAAAGAAGTACATTGCGATGTTGACTTTTGGAGAGTGTTTAACGAGAGCATCCCAGCTACTCTTTTTTATGCTGTGAAATTGTGTCTCTCCAGGGTTCTCACTCACCACGTCGATGCGAAGTTGTTCTAGATTAACATGCTTTTCACTGGAAAGGGCCAAGAGCAACTCATCGCTCAGAAGGTAATAGTTTAGCGCCAGCTCTCTCAGGCCATAGCACTGGTCTGCCACACAGAGAATGCCTGTGTAAAAATAAAATGATTATTATAGAGCAACAAAAATGCAATCTATAGAAAACACAATTAAATCACCCATAATTTGAGACAGCAAGAGGTACATGACAGCACCATCATGCGAGGATAGGTACGAATTATTTCAAGTGAATTTCTTAGCAATTTCAACACAGTTTGTGATAAGAACAAAAAGGCCTGAGAATTTCAAAAGAAATAAAAGCAATGGTACAAAAGGAACAATTTTCCTGACAACTGAAATCTTTGTGTAGCAAAATGATTTTGTGTGCAAAAAAAAAGATGTGGTTAAAACTAGTATTGTCATGCTGAGTAATCCAAATTGGATAGGAAGTAATATAAATTTAGTAACTCCCCTCACCATGTAGTGATACAATCAGTTTCAAATTCAGGAATGAGCAATGTGATTTGAGAAATGTACTACTGTTCCTTCAGACAGGATTTTTCTTAAATAATAACAATCAAATTAATGGAATCAAAGGTTACAGTACAGATGACCATTTGGCCCATCAATGATTTGGATGAGAAATAAGGTATGATTAACAAATGTGCAAATGTGAAAGTGGGTTGCATCGTAGATATCCAAGATGGTTATCAAAAATTTCACCAGGATCGTAATCAGTTTGGCAAGTGGGCTGAGGAATGGTTTATGGAGTTTAATACACAAAGTGTTGCATTTGGGAAGTCAGACAATAGCGGGATCTACAGAGTGAATGGCAGGGCTCTGGGGAGAGTTGTAGAGCAGAGCAATCTAGGAGTGATGGGATAATCCGAGTATAGACCCAGGCAATGTGTGCAAGGTTCTAAATGAATATTACTCATCTGTATTCAACGACATGGAAGATGACGAGTTTAGGGAAGTATAGCAATATCAAAATAACTCCTCTATACTGACTTCCCAGGGTCAGTATACTAGAGTAGAAATATAATAGGTACACTCCTGCAATACCCTAAAGTACTAATTGATGAATTGAGAGTTAAACTGTAAACTTCAATTTACCTGCGGGTGAAACATAAGGGCAACTGCTCATTTTCAACAGTTTCAGGGTGTCGCTGTTATTAGCTACCAAAACCTTTAGAGATGGATCGTCTATTGGTGTATCATTAATCTTGATCGATGACAGTGACTTGGAGTTGACAAACACCACAGTCAGAGCTGATACAAAGCGTGACTGTGAAAACAAAAATGTGAGAATGAATGATGTGTAGCGATAAGCAAGGGAATTTAAAAGATGTAAAACTGAAAAAGTACCTTTGACAAATTCATGAAACTAGGCCTTGCTGTGGAGATCAGTCCCAGGGTTTTTACTGAACAGTTGACCAGTTGTGAAAGGATATCACAGGCTGCCTCTGCAGACTCAGTGCTACTGTCAACCTAATGAAGGCAAGAAAAGACCTCAAAGTTTTAATACACCATACCATGACATTAAACTTCCACGGCACTTCTAGATGACATTTGTATACTTGTGGCATGTTCATAAAATGCTAGAATAGAATTTAACATCAAAAGTGGCAGACGTTATGGATTAACAACTTGCCTGAAGAAATTCTGCATTGCCTCATTCCTTCAGAGTATACAAATTGAAAAACTATATCTACCACCAACCAAAACAGTCAAGAATGCATGAATCAATTTCAATCCTGTCATATTTGGTACCAAGGTGTCAGTCACATCACAATCATAATCATACATTAGCCAAGTATGTTTTGAAACATGAGGAATTTGATCTGCCCTAGTCATACCAATAAAAAGCAACAAAACACACAAAATACATTTAACAGCAATTCCTCCACATTCCTCAGTGATGGAAGGGAAAAAAAAGTTCAATTTCTTCCTTTCTTTGGCCTCGAGCCTCCTTTGACAGGACGATCTTGGCTCCTGTAGCTGGCGGTCGGGCCCTCCCTGTCGGGGTGATCAAGCTCCCACATTGGGGGGATCTCAGCACCCCGCGCCGGGCGATCAGACTCCCGAATCAAACCTCCTGCGACTTGAGCTCCCGTACATCAGCCTCTACCCGAGAATGCGAGATCCTCGATGTTGGAATCCGCAGGCTGCAGTTGGAGCATCGATCCCAGGCAAGGGATCACAGGCTCCAATGGTAAGTCCATGGCCCCGCAGTGGGGCTCAAAGTCACTCGCGCAAAGACCACCAGCTCACACTACTTCACACTATCAAACAAAATTTTACACCAAACTGTGGTATCAGGACAAACAACCAAACACCTTATGAAAAGAATGGTTTGAAGGATTGCCTTTAAGGAGATGCAAATGAGCAGGAAGAGAGGGAAATCCAGAGCCTAGTTAGCCAAAGGCACATAAAACTCGCAAAACTAGCAATCAACCCATCCTAACAGTGTCAACGAGATAACCAACCCAATTCCACACTCCAGTAAACATTCTCATAGTCCTGTGGGTCATTGCTCTTGAAATATACAACCAGGGAATTAAATGTGCTGGGTTATCCGCTTCCAATACACTTTCAGGCATTGAACTTCAAACCCCTCCAGCTTTTGGGTGAAAAGATTATTCTTCATCTTCCCTCTAATGCTTCGACCAATCGTGCAGCTAAGGGGGAGGGTCCTTCCAATTTACTTTATCCAAGCCGCTCAATTTAATGCTCCCACATGTCCTACTATTCCAAAATAAAATAATTAAGCTATCTGATCTAATTATTTTCCACTCCTAGCCCCATTTTCATATATCTCCTTTGCAATGTGGTGGTTAAAATAGGACACAATATTCAAATGTAACATAAAGATTCCCATCACAACATGTTGTCTATGCATTCCCTTCACAGATGCTGCCTGACCTGGTGAGTTCCTCCAGCACTGTGATTTGCTCAAAATTCCAGCATCTGCTTATTGAGTCTCCTAACATGCATTGTTGGCTTATTTTGTTTCTAAACTGCAGTTCAGCGCTAGCTTCTTTTTACCTTAAAACTGACATATTGCAAATGATCAGCATGTTTTTTGATTATCTGCTGGATAAGATCCGGGTGAGTGGAATTCAAATAGGATGTTGCTGGCTGATTCAATTCAAACTCAAACCGTCTCCATAGCTCAGGCATGTGAAAGGCTTCATTCCAGGTTCTGCATACGGATGATGCACAAGCCCGATCCACCAATGGCAAGTACTGGAAGATGTGCAGAATCAAATCATAGTGTAGGTTTCCCCAGTCTTCACAAGAAATGTTTGAAGTCTCACTGTCTTGAACAAAGCCAGTCATCTGCCTTTTATTTACTTTATCGACAAAGGAAGGAGGCTGGATCCCAAGCTTTTGCGTAACTCTGTTCGGCTTCATTCTGAAAAGGAAAGACGATTTGTTACCTTAAATTGGAAAAAAAAAGAATTCTGCATTCAATTATAATAAATATTAAATCCAATTAACCAGCTTTGAAGCTATCTCAGGACTTAAAACTATTTATATGGAGATATTTAATAAAACAAAGAGTTTAGGTTTACTCAATATTAAAAGTGCACTTTGTTACGTTCTTTAAACATTTATGTTATGTTCTTTAAACAACTTCTCCTCTAAAATTGGTCGTTTTACCCATTTTGGGTGGATGCTATAAAAATATTTTAAATGACTGAATGAATATTAACTAGAAATGGAAAAAAAGAGGAAGTATCAAGTTGGACTGACAAAACCAGACATGTTCACGCAAACCTATACTGTCACTAGTACCCAACTCTAAGGGGCTTGAGCTAATTTATCCAAGTCTCCTGAAATGCACTATTGTCTGAATTCAAAGTCACTGGTTGCATATACATTCTTTTTCTTGGACTGCACCAATTTACTAGCGCCTTAGAAGCCAATTGGAGATGGATGCAAATCAAACACCCGAGTTGGTGTTTGACCTGCTGGCATCTCATTATCATGGAGGAAAAGCGAGTTTCAAGCAGACTAAAGTCTGCCACTGTTACTGCTTACATACACATTTGCTGCAAATATGTGATGGAGTGATAATTTTCATGTTTCCTTGCAATATTCATTCTTCAACATTGATGTGTCATATATCTCCAGGGTGTAGTAGATTAACTCAAATGACCATATGCATATGATCACAGTAGGAGAGTTTATTGAACCAAATCCGGAGTAGTCTATCATCGCCTATAAGAAGATCTGGAGAAAAATCGGCAGGGAAATTGCAGGTTTGGGAAGACAAATTGGAAACTGCACAACATACCAATGGTTTGTGTTTTCAATTAGCCCCCTGTTTCTTTTCAAACCAAGGATGTAAACAAGTATAATTATATTTTAAAAAGTTGTGCATTAACATACTTTCAGTTACATGATATAATTGTACAGATTAACTTAAAATGACTGCTCATCCCAAAAAAAATAAAAATGCCTGTAATGCAACTCCATGTGCAATTAAAATACAATATTTTTGAAATACTCGAGTCATGCAGTGTCAGCAGAAAGATAAATTGATTTAATGTTTCAAATCGAGCAACCTTTGTCAGAACTGATGGCTGTTTTCTGTTTTTATTTCAGATTTCCAGCATCTATAGTTTTTTTTTAAAGATATTCAACTCAAATTCTAAAATAGTGCTAGTGTCACGAACAATAGAATATCAATTATGTCGCCTTTCCTAAAAATGAAGTGGCAAAATATTTTAAACCTTGACCAACATATTTCAATATGGAGTATTTACTGCATTGGCTGGAATGTATACAATTCTACAGCAGATCATACAACAATTTCTAAACAAAATTTAACTAAGAAAATTGATAATATAAATGATAATACATTTCAAAACATCAGTACAGGGTTTATGCCAGAATCACGTATGAAAATTAGTATTCTACAGATAAAAGCATCCAAGTTCCACTTGAAAGCAAGATAAACTCCTTGTTTAATGGTTTTATATCTTGTTCTGTTAGGGTTGCTTGTGAAGCAAAATCAATTACAGAAAGAAAATTATAGCACTATTAGATTTTAAATGGACTAATATTAAATTGCTTAATACCTCCCAGGTCTTTATGTAATAAAGCTTTCAACTTTCTACCAAAGATTTTCCAGCATCTTGAAAATTCTGTTAGCAGGGATTAAAGTTAGATTCAGATTCAGATATTTACAGCCCTAACAACTGTGTACTTTATCAAAACAGACATAGAGATTGCACAAGTTTCTCTCCCTGCCACGGCAAAACACTACCCATCAGAAAATTAAAAATCTATGTCATCAGCAGTGCTGCAAGAACGGTCATCTTTTCAAATACTTTTCATACTATGCTCATCCAGATCCTCCACACTTAATTATGTTCAGCAGTGCTTCAATTTCAATGGTCTCCACCTAAAGCAAGATGACATGAAGGTGAAGGTTCAATAATGAACTCCACTTAATTCAATCAATAATGTTAAATTAAAAAAAAAAATGTTTTGAATCTGTCTGCTATTGCCCATTCTGAAAATTAATGCAATAATACTGCATTATGTAGATTGTATAAGATAATGCAACAAAATGTGTACAACTGGTCAGTTTTAAAGGCAATCTGACAAAAAATATAATGCAAAATATTGGCATATTGGAAATAGTGTGGAAAAAATTGGCATATTGAATATTTAATTCAATATGCACATCACATTATGTGCCAAAATGTGTCTATCCACACAAGCTCATACCACAAAATTTATATTAGCATTTAATTGGGAACAGCTCTCATGGAGGAGCCATGAGTTGCATTAATGCTACTACAGATAATTATTCTGATTTTGGTTGATTTAAACTTTTGCTAAACTCAATTTCAAGTAATAACAAACAATATTGTTCATTTCGTGAAACTATCCTCTGCACTTTCATTCATCTGTTTCACCCTTGAATGAATGCTTTTGAACAATCTAATCCCTGTGAAATGGGTAAATAAACAGCCACCAAAATTATTTTCTTTAGATAACTCCACCATGCAACAGTATAACTTTCATTTTCCTGTCTCCAACCATGTGTGCTGATGCAGGGCACCCACAATTCCTCCCCTCTCTGCAGATGCTGCTCAACCCGAGGTTGTTTTATTCCACTTTTATGTGTAGCTTCTATGTAGTATCAAAAATATACCATTATTTGTTGTAAATTCCACATAATGGCTTCAACTACATACAGTAAATTAGAATACTAATTAATGGTGAATTTACAAGTTACTTGCAACTTCCTGATCAAGTTTTATGGTTAGGTGTATCTATGTGAAAATAAGGGCCCCATGGCCTTGGCTACCCGTCTCATCATTTCCAGTAGAGAAACATAAAACATTCTCAAAAACAGCATTATTATTCGCGGAGCTCGGTGAGCCGCGGGACTGACTTACCATCGCACGGTGGGGTATCGCCTCAGCGCAGAGGGAGAAGAGGAGGGAAGAGACAGCAGCCCTAAGATTTTTGCCTCCATCACAGCGAGGAGGTGCTTGGTGGACTCACTGTGGTGGATGTTAATTTGTGTTTACTGTCTGTTCTGTTGTTTATTATTGTATGTATGACTGCAGGTAACGACATTTCGTTCAGACCGTAAGGTCTGAATGACAAATAAAGAATCTAATTTTAATTCTAATGCTGAATTCACTTATTCCCAAAAATGATGTATTGCTTCCACCATTTAAACATGGAATTCACACAGTTGGTCTACTTGTTATTGGCAGCAGTAGGGCAACATTTTATAAACACCATTTTATTATTCCCCAAACCTTAAAGACAAATCTCATTTGTTGTCACCATTCCCGGTTTTTCTGCTGTGTTTCAATAATCTATCCTTAACTAATTCATACTTTGTGCAAGCGTTCCCATTGTTTGAACTATAAGGCTATCAAAATACCCAATTATACCCACTTTCCATATAATTTTACTTGGATGTAATTCTAGATTTCATTTTGTTTCAGCAACTGCTTGAAAATTTTGTTGATGCCCATAATAAAAAGATAAAGTATAAGCTCCAAAAGAGGCAGTGAAAGGGACACTATTTGGAAATAGTTAGAGAAAGGAAGAAGAGTTTAACCGATAAGCACAAAAACTATATAATTGGAACTAAAACTTTAACAAGCCAGGAAGAAATGGCTTCGGAAACTACAATTTGCTTCCAATTACATGCAATATGATCATTACTTCGCAGGATGTGCATGCTGGAGTAACTTTTCATGTACAACTGGATCAGCACCAGAGCAGAATATCACCAGGTAAAATAATGCAAAGTAATCATATTTGCACTAACTACTTTAAAAATTGGAATTACAACAATAATATTAAGAGCATTATGTAATTCAATCAGCAATGTACATGTAGAGTAAATATGAAGTGAATTAGCTATGCAGGGGGCCCTCACATTATGGCCATTTGGTTTATGGTAAAATTAATCTGTCAGGAATTTACAAATCATTATGCAAAAATTTGAGACAGAATAAAATTCACTCTTGCAAGATTTGTGCATTAAAAAATATATATAAAATGCAAAAGAAACAACTTCTGGCCATAGTTTTTTCCTGCTTAATATTATACAGAAATACGGTTTGGATATGTCATCACTGCCTCAATTCAAGTCAAGAGAATTTATTGTCAAGTGTCCCAGATAGGACAATGAAATTCTTGCTTGTCAATTGCAGCAGAGTCCTTCCTTTGCCAGAAACGAAAAACGATTAAGCTATACGAAGTGCCATTGTTTTGTATTATGTGCAATCTTCAGTTCTGCTTAGACAGTTTCAGGAAAGATATAGTGATTTTTGAGAAAAATCACCAAAATAAAACAAGTTTTCAAAATGATAGAGGGATTCAATAAAGACATTAATGAGAAACATTATTATTTTTGTTGGAAATGAAGTGCATAATGTACAGTGGAATATATAACAAAGGACCAATTTCCTAATCTTGATCCTACCTTTCACACTGCTTCTAGCTGCATAGGATATAAACTTTGGAGTTATTTCCTGCCAAAACATTTAAGAACAAATTGGAGGAAAAAGTTTGGGGTAATGGAGAATGAGATCATACCCAAACAGACTGCAGTTATTGGCAAATAGGGAATAGAGCAAAATAGACCATTGTCAAGCAGTACATATCTACTTCATCTGGAAAGAATTGGGAGGTTCAACATAGCAAAGAAATATTCTCCCGCACTAATGGCCACTCGTGACAGATTAGTGGCAGGGGAAATATATATATATATAGATTACCAGTGCAATGCCACAAAGGTAGCCAAGTCAATTTATTTGTGCAACGCACACACCATATTTAAACCCCTCCCCTCGTATTTTACAGGTTTGTCTAGTGATAGGCATGCTGTGAAATGTAGAACTGCAATTATCCACTCAAGACATTATTCCCATTGTTGACCTGATAAATTCCACCCTAATGACTTTCTGCAAAATAGAAACTATGTAAACTACTGGATCCCTTTAGTTTTAGAATGCAAAACTCTATGTTGAAAGCAGCCTCAAACTGTGAGAAAAACACGTGCAGGGGTCTTCAAACACCCCATAATATTATACACAAATACTATCAAGTCAAACTCAAGTACTGTAGGTAGACCAAAGGGGAAGAAATCAACTTCTATCTATTTCATAGTGGCAGTAGCAAGCACAAGAATATAATAAGGATACAGAGTAATCCATTTAGACCCTCATCTGCTCCACTGTTCTACCACGGGTTCCTACCTTAGTGCAAATATCATAAACCAACTCATATTCTTTGATTTCCTTGGTATCTAAACTTTATTTGTCTTGAATATACTCAGCAACTGAGCTTCACTTTTGGGTAAAATGAATAGGTGATGTTTCGGGTCGAGACCCATCTTCAGATCAAGAGTTAGGGAAGAGGAAAACTAGAGACATGTTGAAGGGCGAAGTGCGAAAAGGACAGATCAAAGCAATGCTGATCAAAGAAATGTAGAATGATCATTGCAGGCTGAGAGGGAGGTGACACATAGGCATACACTCAGCAAAATTAATCTGGAAAAAAATGAAACTAGTCAGAGAACTAGGGTGGGGAGGGATGGGGAGAGAGAGGTAAATGTCAGATCGGCGCCTTGATATGAATAAAGTAAAACATGTTCCAAGCAAGGGTTACTTGAAGTTAGAGAAATCAATATTCCTACCGTTGGTGGGTTAATCAGAGGAATGCTCCTATCTTGGATTACTCTGTGGTTGCGATTAAAAATACAGGCAAATTTAGTACCAACCCAAAAGTTCTCACCCTCCATTTTAAACACCTCTACATGACCAAATGTTCAAGGGGGTATTTGTACTAAGAAGGCTTTGAACATAAAGTCATGTCAATAAGTTATATACTTATTGGTCCTTTGGCCCAACTTCCCCATGCCGACTAAGATGCCTCATCAACAGTGGTCCCACCTGCCAGTGTTTACCCCATATCCTTCTAAACCATTCTTATCCAGAACCTGTCCAAATGTATTTTAAATACATCTCAACTACCTCGTGATAGCTCATCCATACTTAGCTTGTTTCATATACCCATCATCCTCTGTGTGGAAAAAGGATGCCCCTCAGGTTACTCTCCTCTCACCTTAAAATCTTCCTTCCCACACATACTTGGAATGTCTACCTTGGAATCTAGAATGGTTTCCACAAATTGAAAGGTAACAAATGCATTCTAGTATTTAGAGAGAGAGAAAATGAGGAACTATGTTTAAGAAAGAACTGCAGATGTTGGAAAAATCAAAGGTAGACAAAAATGCTGGAGAAACTCAGCGGGTGAGGCAGCATCTATGGAGTGAAGGAATAGGTGACGTTTCGGGTCGAGATCCTTCTTCAGACTGAACCTCAGTTAAGGTGTATTTGTACTTCCCGAGAAGTTGTGACACTGCACTGGAATACTTTAAGCTTTACTTAGTGATCAAATGGTCCAAGTTGGTTACCAAACTCGCAGAACGGGGTCTCTGCGCATCCCTCTGCAATTGGATCCTCGACTTCCTCATTCACAGACCACAGACTGTTCGAAGTGGTGGAAAGGTGTCAGCCTCGATAACAATCAGCACGGGAGCACCTCAAGGCTGCGTGCTCCGCCCCCTGCTGTACTCACTCCATACCCATGACTGCGTAGCCGGTCATAGTGCAAACACCATCAAGTTCGCTGACGACACCACTGTTGTGGGACATGTCACTGATGGGGACAAGCCAGAGTATAGAAGCGAGATCGACCGACTGACCAAATGGTTCCAGCACAATAACCTGGCCCTCAACACCAGCAAAACCAAGGAACTGATTGTGGACTTTGGAAGGGGTAGGATGGGGACCCACAGTCCCGTTTATATCAACGGGTCAATGGTGGAAAGGGTCAAGAGCTTCAAATTACTTGGTGTGCACATCTCTGAAGATCTCTCCTGGTCTCCTGATGCAATTATAAAGAAAGCACATCAGCACCTCTACTTCCTGAGATTGGAGAGTCGGTATGTCAAGGAAGACTCTCTCAAACTTCTACAGGTGCACAGTAGAGAGCATGCTGACCGGTTGCATCGTGGCTTAGTTCGGCAACTTGAGTGCCCAGGAGTGGAAAAGACTACAAAAAGTAGTAAATACTGCCCAGTCCATCATCGGCTCTGACCTCCCTATCATCGAAGGGATCTATCGCAGTCGCTGCCTCAAAAAGGCAGGCAGCATCATCCTGGCCACACACTCATCTCCCCGCTACCTTCAGGTAGAAGATACAGGAGCCTGAAGACTGCAACATCCAGGTTCAGGAATAGCTACTTCCCCACAGCTATCAGGCTATTAAACTCAACTCATACAAAACTCTGACCATTCATAGCACATTATCTGTTTATTTGCACTTTATCTGTTTATTTATTCATGTGTGTATATATTTATATAATGGTATATGGACACACTAATCTGTTCTGTATTATTCATGCCTGCTATATTCTGTTGTGCTGAAGCAAAGCAAGAATATCATTGTCCTATCTGGGACACATGACAATAAACTCTCTTGAATCTCGAAAATGCAATTCTAAGAATGAGAGTGCAAATTCCGTCAGATTTGAAAATGGTCATCATATCATTGTACAAGTATTTGCTGATAATGGTCTGGTGTCAGGATCTTGGAAATAATCCCAGCCCTCTTGTAGCTGGGCGTGGAGAAGTTGTCTATGAGGATTGCTGTTCAGTGTGCTGGGGTGAGCAGAATGACTAAGGTGATAATTGCAGGTCTCAGTTGGGAACTGGCAGCTTCAGAAGCTTGTGTTAAAATTGCCTGGATTCTATGCATTGATGTTTCCAGACACCCTAGCAGAGAAAATGGTTTGCACTCAAATTAAGGGGTTAGTCACAAGATGCCCTTTACCAAGACAGTAATATTCTTTTTTTTCTAGAGATGCTGCCTGACCCGCTGTTACTGCAGCATTTTGTGTCTATCTTCGGTGTGTAAAACCAGCATCTGCAGTTCCTTCCCACACAATGATTGCAGTTGCTGACTGACAGTTCAAGAGTCAAGAGTGTGTGAAGAAGGGTCTCGACCCAAAATGTCACCCATTCCTTCTCTCCAGAGATGCTGTCTGTCCCGCTGTTACTCCTGCTTTTTGTGCCAATCTTGCATTTTATTGTCATATGTCCCAGCTAGAACAATGACATTCTTATTTGCATTAGAACAGAATATGTAAACATAATACACTAAATTTGCTGCCACAGAAGGCAATGTAGGCCAATTCACTGGATGTTTTCAGGAGAAAGTTAGATTTAGCTCTTTGGGCTAACGGAATCAATGAATGTGTGGAAAAAGCAGGAACGGGGTACTGATTTTATTGATCAGCCATGATCGTATTGAATGATGGTGCTGGCTCGAAGGGCCGAATAGCTTACTCCTGCACCCGTTTCGAAACAATAAACGAGAAAAAAGTTCAGTGGGTGTATATACACCATACTTACAAATGCGCACACACACTATGTAATGTATTGATATATACACGCACATATAGGTACACACACAAAAAAAACAATAATAGTACACTTGACATTAATTGAACCGCTCCTATCACTATTAGGTGATATTCCTATTGTTTTCATCCCCAGAGATGCTGCCTGTTCCGCTGAGTTACTCCAGTATTTTGTGATTTTGTGTCTGCCCCCAAGAGACTGACTACCTGAGCCAAGGGAGGCCCCTACGCACTTCCTAATTTACCACAAGAACTCCTTCTTCCCCCAACACAACTCGACCCACATCATCACAACAGCAAATAGCAACAGGAGAATCGTTTGTTTGGTGGGTTGTTTTGTATTTTTTCTGCTTACTTTTCTACATGCTCCGCCTCGGCAGCTTTCGTCGGACGGTTGTCCGGTCGGTGGGTGGGTGGGTCGTGAAGAAGGCGACAGAACACCTCCATCTCCAGCCGCAGCTTCTTTCACCGTGACTGGCGGAAAGCGCGGAACGCGTCACACGGGAGAAGGAGGGAGGCGCTCGGCATTGTGGGCGTTGTAGTTCCTTCTTCCGGATGTCCCAGCAATCGCCAGCGTGCGTGGACTACAAACCCACTGCGCAGCGCGTGTGACCATGACTGGCGGAAAGCACGAAGTGGGCCCCCCGAGGGAGAAGGCCAGAGCCGCGGCGCATTATGGGGGTTGTAGTTCAATCTGCCGGATATCCCTGTAATCCACAGCGTGTTTAAACTACAATCCCACAAAGCAACGCTCTGCAGGCCTGGATTGCCAAGACTGTAGGTCTGTGGGTCCACTGACAATCATGCTCAGACACAATTAATTGGTGAATAAATATCCACCTTAATTAGATCGTAGGTGCAAATGACAAGATTTATTATGGTTCAATGTTCTTAAAATATATTGTTTTTGCAGTAATCAGGCTAACGCCCTCTGACATTCAAACTCAAGACAAAATAAATTGGTAAATAAATATCGACCTTAATTAGATGGCATTTGGAAATGACAAGATTTATTATGGATCCTTTTTTAAAAAAAAGTAATCTTGTTTTTGCAGCGTCATCATTTAGCTTTGTTAAATTAACCTATCATTTTTGTACTTGAATCTACCTCGTTGGTGACCCACGGACTCCTTGGTCGGACTTTGCTGGCTTTACAATGCACTAAACGTTATTCCCTTATCACTTATCTGTACACTGTAAATGAGTTGATTGTAATCATGTAATTAAGGGATTAATAGCGGAGTTAAGGGATTTGGGGAGAAGGCAGGAACGGGGTACTGATTGTGGAAGATCAGCCATGAATGGTGGTGCTGGCTCGAAGGGCCGAATGGCCTACTCCCATTGTCTATTGTAATGCTTTTTATTGACTGGATAGCACATAACAAAAGTTTTTCGTTCTACCTAAGTGCGCGTGACAATAAACTAAGCTGTTCCGAGGGATGACTTACAGACTTACAAAAGCCTGGCACTCCACATCAAATATAAATCAGGGTTTTCTCAAGCATTTTCTAAAACCACAAAATAACCATCCAAGAATGTTACCATCGAGGCCTTTGAGTCCTCACAGCTACTCATCAAGAGCTGGTGAATCCTCTGCCTTGATCCCATTTTTCTGCACTCATCCCAAATCTTTGATACCCTTAATTCTCAAGAAATCTGTCTATATTTTGAAGGAACTCAATCAATGGGCCTTCATAGCCTTCTTAGGGAGAGAATGCCAAAGATTTACAATGCTCTGAGTGATGAATTTCTCTTACTAGTAAGTCCTTACTCCTTACTCAGAGGTTACAATCCATGGTTCCATACTCCTCAGAGAAAAAATGTCCTTCCTTCATCCATCCTGTCAAGTTCTTACAATGATAATGTTAAGATTCAATGAGATCAGCTCTCATTCTTTAACTCAGGGAATACAGGCTTATTGTTTACAGAGTAATAATAATAATAATAATACATTTTATTTATGGGCGCCTTTCAAGAGTCTCAAGGACACCTTACAAAGATTTAGCAGGTAGAGGAAAAACATGTAAGGGGAATGAAATAAATAGTAGAGACATGACTAGTACACAAAGTAAAGACAGAATTCAATTCAAAACACAATATGAGGCAATTAATGCACAGATGAAAAGGGAGGGGGACGTGGGGCTAAGGATAGGCAGAGGTGAAGAGATGGGTCTTGATGCGGGACTGGAAGATGGTGAGGGACACGGAATTGCGGATCAGTTGGAGGAGGGAGTTCCAGAGCCTGGGAGCTGCCCTGGAGAAGGCTCTGTCCCCAAAACTGCGGAGGTTGGACTTGTGGATGGAGAGGAGACCGGCTGATGTGGATCTGAGGGACCGTGAAGGTTGGTAGGGGGAGAGGAGGTCAGTGAGATATGGGGGGGGGGCCAGATGGTGGAGGGCTTTGTAGGTGAGGACCAGGATTTTGTAGGTGATCCGGTGGGAGATGGGAAGCCAGTGAAGTTGTTTGAGGACTGGAGTGATGTGATGCCAGGATTTGGTGTGGGTGATGAGTCGGGCGGCTGCATTCTGGACCAGTTGGAGTCGGTTGATGTAGGTGGAGCTGATGCCAAGGAGAAGTGAGTTGCAATAGTTCAGTCGGGAGGAGATGAAGGCATGGATGAGTCTTTCAGCAGCGGGAGGTGTGAGAGAGGGTCTGAGTTTGGCGATGTAGCGGAGATGAAAGAAGGAGGTTTTAATGACATGGCGGATGTGAGGCTCAAGGGAGAGGGTGGAATCAAAGATCACGCCAAGGTTGCGGGCTTGGGGAGATGGGGAGACAGTGGTGCCGTCGATGGTGAGAGTGGGGTTATTGATGTTGCTGAGTGACAATAAAGCACTTTTGATTATTAGTCTACTCAATCAGGAAACATGCCAACCAAGGAACTAATCAGATAAGACTAATTTGCACTCCCTTTAGGCAAGCAAGAGATTTCCCAAAGGCTGCCGTTTGAGAGTTTAAAATTGGCTAATTGAGCAGCCAATAAAAGGAAGGCAACATGTTGTGGAGCGACTGTGTTGAAGGAGAGTGTGAGGCTTTGGCTCGAGAGACTTCCGTGCTGGGTTAAGGGGATGTGTGAGGCTTTAATAGGAGCCTGAGGAACAACTTTTTTTCACGCAATAGATGGTAGATATATAGAATGATCTGCCAGAGGAGGTAGTTGAGTCAGATACTATCACACATTAAAAAAAAACATTTGGACAGATACATATCCTTATGATAGGTTTAGAGAGATATGGCCAAATGCAGGCAGGTGGGACTAATGCAGATAGGGTACATTGGCCAGCATGGGAATGTTGGGCCAAAGAGTCTGTTTCCAAGCTGTATGACTCTATAACTTATTAGAAGCCTTGTGCTAATCTATTCAGCCACTTTAAGTTTTGAACTTATTTCCAAATGATTGGTGTGGGAATAAGGGCAATGCAAGCTCTGCATACTGCTGCTATTAGGAATATCGACATATGTAGATATCTTTCACTCTTTGTTATTAATTTGGGTTTCATGATCAATGCTCATAAGTTATAGGAGCAGAATTCGGCCATTTGGCCCATCAAATCTGCTCTGCCATTCAATCATGGCTGATCCATCTTTACCTCTCAACTCCATTCTCCTGCCTTCTCCCCTTAACCCCTGGTAGCCATACTAATCAAGAATCTGTCAGTCTCTGCCTTAAAAATATCCATTGACTTGTCTGCAATATTGTTTTGGGTAATCTTATGGTAGCAGCATATGGATCAGAGGAGTGACCGTTCTAGCCTTATCTATGTACTTGAATAAATTAATTTGGCAGGAAATGCTTATTCATTTGCATATATGATTTCTCCGAATATTGTCGGAAAAATTGAACGCTTTCCTAGGATAAATAGCTGTGTGTTGATGTGCTGAATTTAAAACAAAATCTTTCCTTAAAATTGTTTAAAATCAAGAAATATTTTCAGACCATTCAACTGGAGGTAGATGCAAGTGAATTATTCCAGCTCAATTATCTCATTAACTGATCAAAAAGTACAGAAAAATGGATGTACAAAAATCTGAGAAATGGCATACGTTTGTATCCTAACTCTTGGTAAGTAGTATTATTTTCTGAAAATATTCTTCATGAACTGCTGTTGAGCTTTTAAGTGCCAATTTAACTATTTTAAATTGTCAGATAATTTATTTTACATTGTGATTTACACTGTGAATTGTTGAGTAACACCATTTTCTCAATTTGAGCCTTATATTTGCTTAAGTACTTAATATTGTTTGAATTGGCTTGAGGGTTGCTTTTTTGGTTTCATAGTTCTATTCTTAGTGTGTGAAATGACAAAATACATTTATTAAAAAGTGTGTGTTTTTGTGTAGTTTTCATTGAAGGCAGTGAAAGGAAAATATCTGTGAGAAATGTGGGGTATTTTAAACAAGTTGCTATTTGCAAATTTGATAAAATCACTGAGCTGATGTTATCTGCGCCTTGCTGCAAACAGAGTTGTAGGTTCAACCATGTAAGTAAGATAAGGCAATGATTCTCAAGGGTTTATGGGTTAAGTTTTACCATTTTTATCCCTGTTTGAAAAATAACAAATTCATTGGTAAAATGGGACAAAAGTGTGTTGGTCAGAATTGTTCTTGCTGTGGGAGCATTTTATTTTGAATTTGAATCAGGAAGATGTGGTCATTTAAATTATGAAGTCTTAAAAGGGAATGTTTAAGGTTTGCCTTTAGTAGCAATGTATAATATACAATGTAATAGTTTTGACTGGCTTAATTACCACAAAGAGCAACTTAGGGGAAGAGTTACTAATGGTCCTTCCGTAAGCTAAGATATGGTCCAATATCTATTTCATGTAGACATTGGACTTTGGCTCTGGAACTATTGCACTACAATGCTGAGAACTACAGTATTTTAGCGGATGCAGAAACTAAGTTTACTAAGTTTTCTGAACGTTTTTTATTGAACACTCGCTCCTTAGTAAACAGGTCTCCGCATACACGTCTGATCACAACGGTGGTCAGCAAAACAACTGTGGCTAGGAAGCAAAACCGCGCAAAAACCAGCAACCCCTCCCGAGTCACGCGACCGTGGCTTCCGAACGCCGGGTTCGATATCTGCGTGCGCCAGCAGGCGCCGCTACAGTATACTATTTTGTATTTTTTCCTTTGCCCAACCTACTGTACTTGGGTTTGGCTCTATTGTGTTCATGTATAGTATTATCTGATTTGATTGGATAGCATGCAAAACAATAATAAACCTCAACCTAGGCCTAGCTAAAATTCTAAGTTTATTATGCTGCAAATATTTTAACTCTTCTGAAAAAAAGAATGAAAATCTACTGATAGAACTTTCTCCTTCCCTTTCAATGTATTAAACCCATTTCAAGGGCCCAAACATTATTTCCAGTTAACTTGGCAATTTAATATACTGCGTTAGGTTTTCAGGGAGTGGTTACTGGGAAACCAAACATTGATTTCAAGAGAGAGTTAGATTTAGCTCTTAGGGCTAAAGGAATCAAGGGATGGGGAAAAAACAGGAATGGGGTACTGATTTTATATGATCAGCCAGGATCATATTGAATAGCGGGGTTGGCTCGAAGGGCCGAATGGCCTACTCCTGCACCTATTTTTCTATGTTCTATGGTTTCTATGATTGGGTGACACTTTGCACAACATCTCCTTGGAAACCACAAGGCAAGAACAGTTGCCTTCCTCTTTAATTCTGCAGTTCACTCCCACTTTGATATCGAAGATAGACACAAAATGCTGGAGTCACTCAGTGGGACAGGCAGCATCTCTGGAGAGCAGGAATGGGTGGAGTTTTGGGTTGAGAACCTTCTTCGACCCATAGGTCGAAATATCACCCATTCCCTCTCTCCGGAGATGCTGCCTGTCCTGCTGAGTTACTCCAGCATTTGGTGACTATATTGTGCATAAACCAGCATCTGTAGATAGTCACAAAAATCTGGAATTACTCAGCATGACAGACAGCATCTCTGGAGAGAACAAATGGGTTACGTTTCGGGTTGAGACCCTTCTTCAGACTGAACGTCATGGAAAAGGGAAACGAGATATAGATCATGATATAGAGAGATATAGAACAATGACTGTGCAAAAAAGTAACAATGATAAAGGAAACAGGCCATTTTTAGCTGTTTGTTGGGTGAGAACGATAAGCTGGTGCGACTTGGGTGGGGGAGGGTTGTAAGCTGCCTAAGTGAAATATGAGATGCTGTTCCTCCAATTTGCATTTAGCCTCACTGACAATGGAGGAGGCCTAGGACGGAAAGGTCAGTGTGGGAATGGGAAGGAGAATTATAGTGTTAAGAAACCGGTAGATCAGGTAGGTGGCACCGGGCGGCAAGGTGGTGCAGCGGTAGAGTCGCTGCCTTACAGCGCCAGAGACCCGGATTCGAACCTGACTACAGGTGCTGTCTGTACAGAGTCTGTACGTTCACCCTGTGATTGCATGGGTTGTCTCCGGGTGCTCCAGCTACCTCCTACACTCGAAAGATGTACAGGTTTGTAGGTTAATTGGCTTTGGTAATATTTCTAATATGTCCCTAGTGTGTAGGATAGTGTTGGTGTACGTGGATCATTGGTCAGCGTGGACTCGGTGGGCCAAAGGGCCTGCTTCCATGCTGTAACTCTAAAACTAAATTAAACTAAACAAAGCTTATTGACTGGAATGGTAACTCATTTTCTTCTTCACAACTGCCTGCTACTGAGTATTTATCGCATTTTTAACATTTGTATTATATTATGGCTTCCTGTTTTGGGTTCCTCCAGAAGTAGAAAAAAATTCTTTATATATACTCCATGAAACACTTTTATAATTTTAATAACTATGCAAGGAAATATTACCTTAGTCGTAAATCCCCAATTGAATTCAAATACCAATTAAAAAATAAAATCTGCTGTCGTTTGTCTGCAATGTCTTGGCAGTGTAGTTTGGTTTTGGAGCTATTTTAACACAAAATAAGTACCTGTGATCAAATTCTTCTTGTGTTGGATGGCAATACCCAATGAGATAGATTTCTTTAGGCCGTATATCCACTGCACCGCCTGTTAGTTTACACTCATTTGTAATATTTTGGAAGCCAGGTGCTGCTGTTGTTACTGAAGGTGGAAAATGTCACATGCAGTAGCAAACTATTGATGAGGTTAGTGATAAGGCTGAGATGCAGAAGCTTCATTCTGCTCTTATCTCTGTTGCAAGCTGTTTTGGTTGGAACCCTACATGCAAGCTTACTCTATGATCGTGATCCATATTATTATTATGTCTGAAGTAAAATCAGAAAATATTCAGCAGAACAGATAGCGTCTGGAAAGAGAAACTAAGTCATAATCAAAGTCCTATGACCTGTCAGAGCAATGGGAACATTTGCAAAACCATTGTATTTTAAGTTGCAAAGAAAAGGGACAAAATTGGAATGTAGGGTGGAGGCCAAGTGACGACAGATAACAAGATTTGTGTTGAATGTGAGAGGGTGGTGGAGAATTGTTTAACAGCAGGGTGAGTTGTGAAAGGAGAGCAGAGAATAGAAAAGCAAAATAAACCAAAGAAAGACCATACTACACAGAAGTTGCTGAAATTCCTCTGGAATTTAGATGCTCGTCTAGTTATTTCCTAAAAGATGTCTGCAAATTTACTTCCACTACACTTTCCAACAATATATTCCAGGTACTCGCCACTCTCTGGGTATGGGTACTATCGCAACGTTTACCAGGTACTATCACAATGTTTAAGAAATATTTAGACAGGTATATGGATAAGACTGGTTTATAGGGATATAGGATTAGAGGGATATGGGCCAAACGCAGGTAAATGGGACTAGTGTAGATGGGACATGTTGGTTGGTATGGGCAAGTTGAGCTATAATCTATGACTCTATGACTCTAAGGAGCCCTTCAGATCCCTTCTACATTTTTTTGACCTCTTACCTAAATTTTATGTCGTATAGTTCAATCCCCTCTGATGTAGAGTACTGTTTCCTGCAGTCAACCCTATATCTACTCTGCATAGTTTTAGATGCCACAATCACAGCTGCACTCCAGGGCAAACATACTTAGCTGTTACAATCTCTCCTCATACTCTATTCCAGGCAACATCTTAGTGAATCTCCTCTGCTCCCTATCTATCACATCTTTCCTGTAAGGCGGCGACCAGAATTGGATGCCGTCCTCCAGCTGATACACACTATGCCTGGGGTTGCCACTAATAATTTAAAACATTTAAAGGAAGAAGGAATAATCTTATACATCTGATTGTTTGGCTTTGAGTCAATAATGAAACATGTAACCAGGTGAGGACATTCTTGATCAGTTATGCAAATCTTAAGTTGTATGATTGCTCTATCCCCATAAGTTATTAAATTATACCAACATACCTTGATTTACCACAAACTTTAATTTAATAATCAGAGATTTTAAATAAATCTAAAAAAAAAGTCACAAAAAAAAGTTTTTTTTGTAAAACTAAATATAATTTTATTGATGGTTGAAAATGTATAACTTACGGAACAGAATAATTAATAGAAAGTTAAATTAATAATTATGCCTTCATGTCTGTATAATGTCTGTACCATTTGAGCGCGTGATTATCTTCTTGTTCAGAATTTGAAGACGCTTCATGAGTTTCTTCAGGAATTGTGTGACATTTTTCACTTTGCTTCTGCAGCAAGATGTATTGGTTGACTTTTTACATTTTGTGGTGGGACCCTGAAAAATCAAAATTGATCTTTTATGTATATAATTTTAAATCATTATGACATAATGGCGTTTACCGACGTAATACATATCGATTGTTAATTGATTCTCTACCTGTTCTTTACCTTTTGACAATATCTGAACTGATTAGTGTTTTACATGGGAGACACAAGGAACAGCAGAGGGCAAAGGGCAAAGTACTGGAGGAGCTCGACAGGTCAGGCAGGGATCTGTCGAGCTCTCTGGAGGGAATTGACAGATTACGTTTTGGGTCAAGAAACTTGCTATAAATAGCAAGTATACCTTTCTCAAGGCTGACATGGGGCTTTTCAGTTCGGGACCCTTCTTCGGACTAAAGAATGATCCCAACCTGAAACGTTGCCTGTCCATTCCCTCCACAGATGCTGCCTGACCCACCGAATTCGTCTAGTACTTTATATTGGTGTTGTATGTTTCCTTTCAGATTGGGGAAAATAATTAGATATATTTAAAAGTTTACAGAGAACTTTAACTATTTGATCTACATCGTCTTGCTTTTGGAATGAGCTGTCACTGAAATATAAATAAAACACCAAAAATCTGCCAATCCTTTTGTTTTGTGGGACAATATTATCTCAAATTGTATTGTTTTGATTAGTAGAAAAGAAATATTATAACAAATTATTATTAATTGTAAATGTCCTTTAATACTTTTCCTAAGTAACTTTCTTTTATGAATAAAAGCTTCAAAGTGAGCCCAGTATTAGCAGAATATCTAGTTGTGGGTCTTGGTCAATGTTATGCTCATATATTCATTACTATGTTCAAGAAGGAACTGCAGATGCTGGAAAATCAAAGGTAGACAAAAGTGCTGAAGAAACTCAGCGGGTGCAGCAGCATCTATGGAGCGAAGGAAATAGGCAACGTTTCGGGCCTGAAGAAGGGTTTAGGCCCGAAACGTTACCTATTTCCTTCGCTCCATAGATGCTGCTGCACCTGCTGAGTTTCTCCAGCACTTTTGTCTACCTTCATTACTATGCTCAGCTGATGATGACAAATACAATTGTAGCAGGGAAAATTGGATGTGATTATGACTTGGGATAGTGGACAACTTTTTGCTCCTTTAACAGTGATGTAGACATCTATAGATAGTATCTGAGGAGAAAGCATTTCTAAAATTGATTAAATATATAACTTAGGTTTCATATAGCATGCAGTAGACAGAGTCATAGTATTACAGCGTGGAAACAGGCCCTTCCACCCAACTTACCTACGCCGACTAATATATCCCATCGACACTAGTCCCACCTGCCTGCGTTTGGCCCATATTCCTCTAAACCTGTCCTATCCACGTACCTGTCTAAATGTTTCTCAAACATTGCAATATTACCTGGCTCAGCTACCTCCTCCGAGAGCTCATTCCATACCCCCACCAAAGTTACCCCTCAGGTTCCTGTCAAATATTTCCCCCCTCATCTTAAATCAAGAGACTTGTGGATATAAAATTAAAAATCAAGTACATTACTGCATGCTTCCTGGAGCCTGCTATGATTTTTGTGGTGATGAACATTGATGAATGGTGTATTTCTCCAACCTCCAACAACCACCCACCCCCCACCCCCACTGCCCCAATTGTATGTCGTTAAAAAAAACACTTAACCTTCTGTCAGCGTGCGAAGGAATCTCCCACAGGTTAACTGGTAATTTGATTTTTGTTGTTGTGAATTACAGCATTAAGTTGCTTGTGCAATACTATCAAAATCAATGTTATTTACATCTTGAAGTTTTTAAAATGACAACAAGCCCAATCAATAATTTAATCGATCCTATGAAAGTCATTTGCAATTTTTCTGAGCTAAATTTGTTATTTAAACGTTTCATGTCGAAAAAAATTAATCGTTTCAATAATCGGATTTAAATGTTTCAATTGATCAATTTTGAATTAAGAAGAGTTGATTGTACTGAAGCAAATTTTATTGTGTGAATTATACTTCTGCTAGTCTTTGAGGGTAGAAAACTTGGTCTGCAAATTTTGCAGAATAATGATTAAGGCGTCATTTTGACCTCTTTTGTATCATTGTTCCCAGTTGGCTTTAAATTAATCAGTTTAGTAATGTGTTACTGCTGCCCACTACAGCCTAGAATAAGTACATTCAACAGTGTTTCAGATATCATTGTTGGCTGTGGAGAAGGTGATAACGAGTGTTACAAACAGTGAAACTCAGCAGAACGACAGTGAAACTAGTATGACGGCTACATCGGGGGAGAAACGGAGATGATAGCTGAGAAAATGAGAGAAGGTTTATACATTATACAGAGGGCATAGCTTTAAAGTGAAGGGGAAGAGATTGAATAGAAATCTGAGGGGTAGGTGTATGGAATAAGCTGCCAGTGGAGGTAGTTGAGGCAGGGGCAATCCTAACGTGCAAGAAACAGTTAGACGGTTAAATGAATAGGTTTGGAGGGATATGGACCAAATGCGGGCGGGTGGGACTAGTGTAGCTGGGACATGTTGGCCGCTGTGGGTAAATTGGGCCGAAGGACATTGTTTCCTCACTGTATCACTCTATGACTCTATGACATTTTATGTTGTTTGGTTCTTTTAAGTTCCAATTTATTTACAAATGAAAGTACCAACCTCGCACGCGGAAAACCAATCTTTGTAATGCATCTTCAAATTGGCATACGCTGTAGAAAGATTTTCTATCCGCTCTCCAAAACAAGTCAAAGTTGAATCACTGCAGTTCTAGACAATTCAAAAGAAAATATTGAGATTGGTTAATATTGTGAATGTGCAAAGTCATTTTTTTTTTTTACAACTGACTGGATACAGTAAAATTGTTGGCAATGGCAGCTCCTATTTTAGCTGATGAGAAAAGGTGCTGCCTTCAAAGACTGTGGATGCCAGTCTATCTCTGAACTGCTTGTGCTGTATGGATGCAGCATTACTCACTGCAAGCATTGCAACCAGAGTAAAGTAAGAAGGGTCCCGACTTGAAACATCACCTGCCCTTTATCTCTAAAGATGCTGCCTGATCCTGCTGAATTACTCCAGCGCTTTGTGTCAATCTTTGGTATAAACCAGCATCTGCAATTCGTTGTTTCTACATTTTGGCTCCACTGCGAAATCTCCTCAAGGCCGCTTTGAAGATTTTCTTTTCCTTTCTCCGTTCTACAAGACCCTCACTTACTGCTCCCTCTGTGTCTGAAGAATGGTCCCGTCCCAAAATGTCACCTATCCTTTTCCTCCAAAGATGCTGCATGATCCACTGAGTTACTACAGCCATTTGTGTCTATCTTTACCGTAATCAACTGCCAGTTGGCTGAGTAGCCCAGATTACCAAGCATAGAAACATAGAAAATAAGTGCAGGAGTAGGCCATTCGGCCCTTCGAGCCTGCACCGCCATTCAATATGATCATGGCTGATCATTCAACTCGGTATCCTGTACCTGCCTTCGCTCCATACCCCCTGATCCCTTTAGCCACAAGGGCCACATCTAACTCCCTCTTAAATATAGCCAATGAACTGGCCTCAACTACCTTTTGTGGCAGAGAATTCCAGAGATTCACCACTCTCTGTGTGAAAAATGTTTTTCTCATCTCGGTCCTAAAAGATTTCCCCCTTATCCTTAAACTGTGACCCCTTGTGGAATTCCCCAACATCGGGAACAATCTTCCTGCATCTAGCCTGTCCAACCCCTTAAGAATTTTGTAAGTTTCTGTAAGATCCCCCCTCAATCTTCTAAATTCTAGCGAGTACAAGCCGAGTCTATCCAGTCTTTCTTCAAATTAAAGTCCTGACATCCCAGGAATCAGTCTGGTGAACCTTCTCTGTACTCCCTCTATGGCAAGAATGTCTTTCCTCAGATTAGGAGACCAAAACTGTATGCAATACTCCAGGTGTGGTCTCACCAAGACCCTGTGCAACTGCAATCAACCTGGCGTGCACAAACAGAAGATCAAACAGATCAAGTTGTCTTACAACTTTAGGCTGTGCACGCCCTAAGCAAGAAGAAGGAGATCTCTCAACTAAGCTAGACCTGAACAAACCTAAACATCCAGATCCCTCCACATCAACGTTCTGCTATCTCTCACCATTTAGATAATGTTTTGTCTCTGTGTTTCCTGTCAAAATGGACAATTTCACATTTGCTGAAGTTATATTTAATTTGTGAGATCTTTGCTCATGCACTTAACCTACTTCTACCCATCTGTGGGCTGGGATCAGAAACAAGGTAGTATACACGGTCTCAATCCGAAACGTCACCCACTCCTTCTCTCCAGAAATGCTGCCTGTCCCACTGAGTTACTCCAGCATTTTGTGTCCACACACGATCTTAATGTGCGTGTGTGTGTACGCGTGTCTGTGCGCACTGGTACTCTTGTATTCAAGGTAATTATGTAGTAAGTGGGAGTAGTTAGTAACAATTGTTAATTCCGTAGTAAGTGGGAGGAGTAGCATTTTAATCATGGAATTTTCCAGCATCATTAACATCAAGTAAACTTGTGGGGTTTTTTACACCCAATTTCACCTTTTCGTCCAGAGACGGGGAATTTCAATTTCTATAAAACTCATCTCTTGTAACAGGCTGGGGCAAAGTTCTGAACATGAAACAGCTCCCCAGGAATTATACAGACATTTTTTGTCTACTTTTTGGAAGGTTAGAATTGGCACACTAAGTATGCCAGCAGGGCCATCGGCGAGCAAGAGGGACGTCGGTGAGAGTGAAGGGCCGTCGAAGAGTTGTCGCCTGCTCAACGCCCTTCTGTGGCAGAGAATTCCAGAGATTCGCCACTCTCTGTGTGAAAAATATTTTTCTCATCTCGGTCCTAAAAGATTTCCCCCCTATCCTTAAACTGTGACCCCTTGTTCTGGACTTCCCCAACATTGGGAACAATCTTCCTGCATCCAGCCTGTCCAACCCCTTAAGAATTTTGTAAGTGTCTATAAGATCCCCGCTCAATCTTCTAAATTCTAGCGAGTACAAACCGAGTCTCTCCAGTCTTTCTTCATATGAAAGTCCTGACATCCCAGGAATCAGTCTGGTGAACCTTCGCTGTACTCTCTCTATGGCAAGAATGTCTTTCCTCAGATTAGGAGACCAAAACTGTATGCAATACTCCAGGTGTGGTCTCACCAAGACCCTGTACAACTGCAGTAGAACCTCCCTGCTCCTATACTCAAATCCTTTTGCTATGAATACTTATTGAATACTTTATTGAATACTTTTGTAACTTTGTCAATGCCCTTAATACTTATTGTACTTGCTCCAGTGAGATTCTTTGATTGCATACAGTACAAGCATGCAAGAGTCGCCATGCTTGTATTGTTTGCAAACAAAGAATCTCACTGGACCAGGTACACATGACAATAAAGTATCAATCAAGTCATTACTTTGCAGAGTTGTTCTTTGATACTGTTTCTTGAACTGTTTGAAAAATATATTGAAGTTATATATTTTCAATAGATCTAATTGTGTACCAATAAGTTTCTATCTTGGCAGGGCCTATTTAGTAGGTCTAAATTGGAGATCTTTGGAGATTATCCTCGTCTTTAATCAGGTAGGAATTCATGTTTCGACAAGGATCTGCAAATGCTAGTGTACGTAGAAAATCTCAAAGTGCCCAAGTAACTCAATAGGTCAGGCAGCAACTGTGGAGAACAAGGATAGGTGATGTTTCAAGACAGGATCCTACTTCAGACTTAGGTGGGGAGAAAGCTGGGAAAATAGACACACATTGGATACTTCTTACACACCCTGGGCAATTTACAGAAGCCAATTAACCTGCACGTCTTTGGAATGTGGAAGGTAACCAGAGCACCCAGAGAAAACCCACGCAGCCACAGGGAGAATGTACAAAATCCACTCAGACAACACCCTCTGTCAAAATCTAACCCAGACCCCTGGTGCTGTGATTTAGCAGCTCTACTGCTGCTCCACTGTGTGTGCCACCCCTTGCTGCCCAGTGTATTTGGAGAACAGTTTGCCTACCTGAACCTTCTCAAAAGAACAATGTGCAGGATAGACACATTACGCTGGAGTAACTCAGCGGGGCAGGCAGCATCTCTGGATAGACCTGAACTCTGAAGAAGGATCTCAACCCGAAATGTCACCCATTCCTTCTATCCAGCGATGCTGCCAGTCCCGCAGAGTTACTCCAGCACCTCGGGTGCTGTCTGTGTGGACTTGGCATATTCTCCTGTGACTGCTTGCGTTTTCTCCGTGTGCTCTAGTTTCCTGCCACATTCTAAAGACGTGCAGGTTTGTAGGTTAATTGACCTCTATAAATTGTCCCTGGTGTGTAGGATAGAGCTAGTGCATGGGTGATTGCTGGCTGGTCAGGGTGGACTTGGTGGGCTCAAGGGCCTGTTTCCAGGCTGTATCTCTAAACTAAACTAACATCTCGACCAATTTGTCCGACTGACTAATCACGAAGAATTACATACCAGCGCCTATACCTTCTTG
Source organism: Leucoraja erinaceus (assembly GCF_028641065.1). Taxonomy (NCBI): domain Eukaryota; kingdom Metazoa; phylum Chordata; class Chondrichthyes; order Rajiformes; family Rajidae; genus Leucoraja; species Leucoraja erinaceus. Next base: position 48,620,620 of record NC_073387.1, read on the forward strand.
GAAGTTTAAAAGAGATTTGGCAGGTCACTGAATACTCAACAAACTTTCACGGATGCATAGTGTAAAGTATCCGAACTGGTAACTTCTTAACCTGTTACAGCAATGCAAATGCATTCAAATAATGCCATATGCTGTAGAAGAAAGATGTAAGGGCGAAGCAATCTTAATAGTTTCTCCCTGCCTAGCCTGTCCACTAAATCCTAATCCCGGTGCAGTGTGAATGACTGCATCCCCAATACCCCATTTTAAAAGTAATGCCATACTCCATATTTCCTCCCTCATGGATTATCAGGACTTTTGGTATTCTCTAATGCAAGTACAGAAACCAAAATAAACGAACAAATTCTGTACATGCAGCACCCATAGTCAGGATTGAACCCATGGTCTCTGGCACTGTAAGACAGCAACTCTACTGCTGCGCCACCGTGCCGCCCAATAATCCAACATTATTAGCTGGAGGAAATGCATGTAGACACCCCTGTGATTTTAATGAATTTTCCATGACATAATAGATAATTACTATCAGCAAACGATAGCATTATTTTACAATTTTTTTACAATTTAAGAACAAAGAAAATGCAAAAAATGCAAATTGAAGCCATTAACTTTTCTTACCTGAGTTTTGCGAGGTGATATCTGCTTTGAATAAAAGAGAAAAATAATTATTAAAATCACTGAGAAATGTACCACGTATAATACCTTAATTAATAAATTAATCGATTTGTACTGAACAATATTAAAAGCAATTTAAGATGTTGATACATTTTATAATATATTTTCAATACTGAAAAAATAATTACAGTAAACGCTCATTTTAACAGATCATAAGGGTGGAGGAGGCGGATAGGGTCCGGTATTCTCGATTATCCGCTTTAATTGAGTAAGGGATTCATTGCAATCATCTAGCAGTCACTCCGTGAACCTATTAACTTCTGCAGGTGTACAGTAGAGAGCATATTCACTGGTTGTATCATGGCCTGGTTTGGCAACTTGTACGCCCAGGAGCAGAAAAGACTGCAAAAAGTTGTGAACACTACCCAGCCCATCACCGTCAAAGGGATTTATCAGAGCTGCTGCCTCAAAAGGCAGCCAGCATCATCAGAGACCCACACCACCCTGGCCACACACCCATTTCACCCATGCCAACGGGAAGAAGGTACAAGAGCCTGAAAACTGTAACATCGAGGTACAGGAACAGCTTCTTGCCTACAGCCTTCAGGCTATTAAACACTACAACCTCAAATAACCTCTGAACTACAATAGACTTAATATTATTATTATTATTGCGTGTGTGTATGTGTTCAGTATGTGCGTATGTATATCTACACACAGAATTGTTTTTCTCATTTATCATGTTATTTACAGTGTCCAATGTTTACATATTCTGTTGTACTGCAGCAAGTAAGAATTTCATTGTGCTATCTGGGGCATATAACAATAAAACACGAGTTGTTTTTCAAGTACAAAGTTCTTTTTAGCAGCTAAAAGTGCATTTTTGTCACTATGAGCTTAAAATACCAAAGACTGATTGTTACATTGTTGAATAGACCTCTTAAGCAACTTTTGAGGCGACTGCAGGAGACTACGCAGTCGCCACATGGTCGCCACGTGTTCGCAGGGAGTCCCCTTCATGGCCATGAGGAGGTCCCACATTCTAGAAACTAATTGCGGCCTCATTACGATCGCCGTGAATTTTTCAACGTTGAAAAATTAGCGGCGACTAGAATGAAGCCGCCACGGAGAGTAGCGAGAATTCCCGTGCCGTAGGTGGGTCGCCAGGAGGTCCTAGTGGGTTGCCAGGAGGTCGAAGGTTCACGTAGGTTCTCGTAGGTTGTAGCCGGTGAATTTCATTGGCTCATTGGGAAAAAAACGTATGCAGTGGTTTTCACAACCCAAGATAACTGACCAGTAATAGTAAATGTCCGCTGAGCTTCACAGCCGTGTATCTCTAGCTTCTTAAAAGTTGTCTCTACTCCTTCTCCCCCCTCTTTTAAAGGACTTACCATCCACTGTGCTTTTTAGCTTCTTAATTACAGCGCCAACCTTCCTGTTCATCACGGTGTGTGTCTGTATCACATTGGCTTTGCACCGTGTGAATTTCACACGACCAGCGCTCTCACGCTTGCCCTGTGTCCCGCATAATGGGCTGGCGAAAGAAGCGGTATGTTTGTGTGTGATTGTGTGTGTGTGTGTGTGTTTTCCACTCTGACGGCAATCGCTGTTCCAGTTGCTGGTTTTTTAGGCGACTGCCGGCAACTTGACAGTCGCTGGCAGCCGCCTGAAATATCGCCGAAGAGGGACAATAGCCTCCGCAGTGCAACTAACAGCCTGTGTTCTTAAAGAGACAGTGCGATACAACCAAAATCTATTATAAAGTCTGTAATATCAAGGATTGACTGTATTAAAAAAAACAATATTACCATTCTATTGGTGTCTTTAATCGCCTTGGACTGTAAAAAAAGAGTGAAAAAACAATGATTTCTTGATATTCTGTTTACAATAAAACTAAATAAAATGAGAACATAACTAATATTCTTGATCTTCGTTAAAATACCTGATTGATTGCAAGTTCCACGTCCTCTATCAGATTGCTCACACGACAGAAATCGATGTCTGTTTTGCCAACAACGTGGAGAAATATGCAAAAGCTGAGCGCCACGTACTTCAACATTATGTTGCTTAATCGATTGCACCTTAGCATGTCACTGAGAACAACTGTGTGCCAGAAATTATTAATGAGTCCATGCAACAATGGTTCCTTAAATATGATCTTGTTCAGAAATTCCATTTAGGGGAGGTCCCTTGCAGAGATAAGTGAATGGACAGGTAGGCATTACTTTTCCCATTGTACAATAAGAAACATTTTAGAAGTTTTTTGACTCATGTTATCTAGTAAATATCAGTCTCACAATGGGAAAATGAACTTGGGGTGTAAAATGATTGCCATTGTCATAAAGCTTTTTTTAACCTCAAAAGGAAGATTTGATATATGATAAGTTTTCCTTTGTAATATCAGCGAATGTGGCATTTTTACTTTAGATTAATTTAATTTTTAAGGCATGTACAATGTCATGGGTATCTACACAGAGTACTAAACGACAACTTTATCAAGCTTTCTTGGAAGTTAATTGTGTGCAGCCAGAACAGTGATGTTTTTGTAAATTCTATGTATGAAACCACTTCCTGTTCATTTTCAGTCGCTTGAATCTTCCAAGCATCGCTGTTGAATGTAGAAGGAATAAGTCAATAGAGCAAACATACATGGAAATAAAGGATATGCAAACATGAGAAATGGTCAGGAGTAAGCCACATGGTCCATCTAGCTTGCTTCACCATTGAATGTTGGATCTGATCTTGAACTCGAGCTCTTTTCTTCTTGATCTCTAGAAACCGTTATTCTCCATTCACAAAATCTATCTCAGCCTGCAATCTGCTACTCTCAACCTCCACAGTTTTTTTGGGTGGAAAATTGAAAAGGTTGAGACATCTGAGAAAAGAAATTCCTCCTCACCTCAATTACTGAGTGGGAAACTCCTTACTACTGAACTATCCTCCATGAGAGGAAAGACCTACACAACATCAAGCTCCCCGTGAATCTTGTGTTTCAATAAAATGTCTTCTAAATCTATGAAATTCCAGAAAGTAAAGACCCGACCTCAGAAGTTGCTCAGAAGAGAATTTCTTCACTCTAGGAATAAACCTAGTAAAGATTTGCTGCAGTGCCACCAACATAACTATAACCTTCCTTAAATAAGGAGACAAGAAACAAAGCAAAGGGCTTCCATCGAATTAGAGACACAACAAACATATTTGGTGCCGTTAAAGTTCTTTACCACATTAGAAAGATTTTTCTGCTTCTGACTTCTTCTCATTTGGAATAAATGATTGCCTTTCTAGTCCCAAACATTTAACATATAGGCATAGTAGGATTCTCTAAATAGATCAGGTAGATGCGGAATAGATCTGGTAGACACACAGAGTCTCTTGCCCAGAGTTGGCGAATCGAGTACATAGGTTGAAGGAGAAAGATTTAATAGGAATCCGAGGGGTAACTTTTTCACATAAAGGGTGGTGGGTGTATGGAGCGAGCTGCCAGAGGAGGTTAGTTGAGGTAGGGACAGTAATATCATTGCTGAGGTGACCTGTTGTCTTGTCAAAAACATTTCATTGTACCGTTGACCATGTGACAAATAAAAAACTGAACTGAATTGCAATGTTTGAGAAACTATCAAACAGGTACATGGATCAGACAGGTTTGGAGGCATATGGACCAAATGCAGGTAGGTGAGACTAATATAGAAGGGTCATGTTGGTTGATGATGTGGGCAAGTTGTGTCCATGACTCTATGACCATTATTCACCATTCTCAAACCATCTAATTAAGATTCTACCAATTTTGATGATCATGTATTTCTCCACGTTATACAAAATTCACCAGTCCTTGTCCCTTCAACTATCTGTAACTTTTTTACAAACCTTTTATTTCCATCTTGCAACTCATGTTTCCACCTGTCTTTATAACCATATAACCATATAACAATTACAGCACGGAAACACGCCATCTCGGCCCTACAAGTCCGTGCCAAACAACTTTTTTTCCCTTAGTCCCACCTGCCTGCACTTATACCATAACCCTCCATTCCCTTCTCATCCATATGCCTATCCAATTTATTTTTAAATGAGACCAACGAACCTGCCTCCACCACTTCCACTGGAAGCTCATTCCACACTGCTACCACTCACTGAGTAAAGAAGTTCCCCTTCATATTACCCCAAAACTTCTGACCCTTAATTCTGAAGTTATGTCCTCTTGTTTGAATCTTCCCTATTCTCAAAGGGAAAAGCTTGTCCACATCAACTCTGTCTGTCCCTCTCATCATTTTAAAGACCTCTATCAAGTCCCCCCTTAACCTTCTGCGCTCCAGAGAATAAAGACCTAACTTATTCAACCTATCTCTGTAACTTAGATGTTGAAACCCAGGCAACATTCTAATAAATCTCCTCTGTACTCTCTCTATTTTGTTGACATCCTTCCTATAATAGGGCCACCAAAATTGTACACCATACTTCAGATTTGGTCTCACCAATGCCTTGAACAATTTTAACATTACATCCCAGCTTCTATACTCAATGCTCTGATTTATAAAGGCTAGCATACCAAAAGCTTTCTTTACCACCCTATCTATATGAGATTCCACCTTCAAGGAACTATGCACGGTTATTCCCAGATCCCTCTGTTCAACTGTATTCTTCAATTCCCTACCATTTACCATGTATGTCCTATTTTGATTTGTCCTGCCAAGGTGTAGCACCTCACATTTATCAGCATTAAACTCCATCTGCCATCTTTCAGCCCATTTTTCCAAATGGCCTAAATCACTCTGTAGACTTTGGAAATCCTCTTCATTATCCACAACACCCCCTATCTTGGTATCATCTGCATACTTACTAATCCAATTTACCACACCTTCATCCAGATCATTGATGTACATGACAAACAACAGTGGAACCCAACACAGATCCCTGAGGCACCCCACTAGTCACCTGCCTCCAACCCGATAAACAGCCATCCACCATTACCCTTTGGCTTCTCCCATTTAGCCACTGTTGAATCCATCTTGCTATTCCCGCATTTATACCCAACAGTTGAACCTTCTTAACCAACCTTCCATGAGGAACCTTGTCAAAGGCCTTACTAAAGTCCATATAGACAACATCCACTGCTTTACCGTCGTCAATTTCCCTAGTAACCTCTTCAATAAATTCAAGAAGATTAGTCAAACATGACCTTCCAGGCACAAATTCATGTTGACTGTTCCTAATCAGACCCTGTTTATCCAGATGCTTATATATATTATCTCTAAGTATCTTTTCCATTAATTTGCCCACCACTGAAGTCAAACTGACAGGTCTATAATTGCTAGGTTTACTCTTAGAACCCTTTTTAAACAATGGAACAACATGCGCAGTACGCCAATCCTCGGGGACTATTCCCGTTTCTAATGACATTTGAAATATTTCTGTCATAGCCCCGGCTATTTCTACACTAACTTCCCTCAATGTCCTAGGGAATATCCTGTCAGGACCTGGAGACTTATCCACTTTTATATTTTTCAAAAGTGTCAGTACTTCTTTTAGTTTGAACCTCATAGTATCCATAGCTACCCTACTAGTTTCCCTTACCTCACATAATTCAATATCCTTCTCCTTGGTGAATACCGAAGAAAAAAAATTGTTCAATATCTCCCCCATCTCTTTTGGCTCTGCAGATAGCTGTCCACTCCGTCTCTCCAATGGACCAATTTTATCCCTCGTTATCCTTTTGCTATTAATATAGCTGTAGAAACCCTTTGGATTGACAGTTTATTAACTGTTTATGTCACCAGCAACTTGGACACTATACACTCTGTCCGTTCGACTATTTCAATAATCTCATGTATCTATACACTGTAAATGGATTGATTGTAATCATGTCTTTTTACCAACTGGTTAGCACACAACAAAAGCTTGTCACTGTACCTCGGTACAGGTGACAATAAACTAAACTGAACTAGACTATAAATACTGAGGCCCCTGCACTGGTCCCCGTGGCAGGCTCCCAGCTAAATCTTCTTACACTAGTTACTGTGTGTTAACCAATGGGTCTCAGTGGATTTGTAGGAAGGAACGTCCTATATTCAGGTCTCAGTTGATGCAGCTCTGGCTGCAAAGCTGTCAGCGGCCTTCATGATGAACCAAGAATATCAACTTATCAAGCACTGATAGCTAGTTCCCAGGGAGAGGAACATATCAAAGATCTCCTCAAACAAACAGTTTTCTGTAAGTTGAAGTCCAGGATGTTAGAGTCAGAGTCATAGAATGATACAGTGTGGAAACCGGCCCTTCAGCCCAACTCACCCAAGCTGGCCACCAATGACCCAGCTACACTAGTCCCACTTTCCTGCGCTTGGTCCATATCCCTCCAAACCTGTCCTATTCATATACCTGTCTAACTGGTTATGAAATGATGGGATAGTCCCAGCCTCAGCTACCTCCTCTGGCAGCTTGATCCATGCACCCACCACCCTTTGTGTGAAAAACCTACCCCTCAGATTCCTATTAAATCTTTTCCCTTTCACCTTGAACCTATGTCCTCTAGTCCTCGATTCCCCTACTCTGGGCATCTACCTGATCTATTCCGCTCATAATTTTGTATATCACTATATGATCTCCCCTCACCCTCCTGCGCTCCATGGAATAGAGACCCAGCCCACTCAACCTCTCCCTGTAGCTCACACCCTCTAGTCCTGGAAACATCCTCATAAACCTTTTCTGAACCTTTTAAAGCTTGGAAATATCTTTCCTATAACATAGTGCCCAGAACTGAACACAATATTCTAAATGCGATCTCACCAATGTCTTGTACAACTGCAACACGACCTCCCAACTTCTATATTCACTACTCTGACTGATGAAGGCCTTTTTGACCACTTTATCTAGCTGCGACTCGACCTTCAAGGAACCATGTACCTGTACTCCTAGCTCCCTCTGTACCTTTGTCCAACAATCTGCTGATGAAATAATCACCTTGCCTGTGTTCACCTATTACCAGCCATGCTCTGTCCTGCCCCTCCTATCCTGCAGCTTTCTTTCCCACCCCCCTACAATCAGCCTGAAGAAGGCTTCCGGCCCAAAACGTTTCCGATTAAAGTTCTCCAGGAATGCTGCCTGTCCAACTGCATCTGCAGTACCTTGATATTGTCGGAATTTTTGAACATGTTTGTCATGTTTTACAAACTCTGGAGTCAAACAGCTGAGAAACAAGACCTTTGGCTGACCAAGACTGTACCAACCACGAAATACCCATTTACCTGAATCCCAGTTTATTCTCATGATGTGTTCAAAATGTTAGATATACATTGGTATAGGTTCATTATTGTCACTTGTGCCGAGGTACAGTTAAAAACAGTTTTGCATGCTGTCCAGGCAAATCATAACAAGTACAGTCAAACCATACACAAGTGCAACAGGTGAAATGAGAAAAATAAATAGAGTGCTGAATATAGTCCGATTCATACAACGTGGAAATAGATCATTCAACCCAACTTGCCCATGCCGACCAAGATGTCCCATCGGCACGTCCCATCTGTCTGCGTTTGTCCCATGTCCCTCTGAACCTTTCCTATCCATTAACCATCCAGCCACCCTGCGCTTTACCGTATCTAACAATGATTCATGTATCTCAGCCAGCAATTTCTTCTCTAACTTTCCAGTATCTGATCAATCCCAGAAGTTTATCTACCTGAGGACGTTCAGCACCTCCTCAACTATAATATGGACTTTCCTCAAGACATCTCCATTAGCTGTCCCAGGTTCTCCAGTCTTCATGTCTTTCTCCACTTTAACAACAGAGGAGAAATACCCATTGTGGACCTTACATATTTCCTGTGGCTCCACAAAGGGATGACCACTTTGGTTTCTGAGGGGGGGCCTATTTTCTCTCTAGTTAGCCTCTTCCCCTGAATATACATAATCTTTTTGGATTTTCCTTAATATTATCTGCTAGAACTATCTCCTGTCCCACCTGATTTCCATTTGCCCTCCTGATTTCCATCTCAAGTGTGTCCCTTAGTTCCCGAAACTCCTCCAGGGATACATTTAATCCCAGCTGCATATACTTGGCCTATGCCTCCTTTTCCCTGACCAAAGCCTCAATTGCTCTTGTCTTCCAAACTTTCTTATTCCCACCTGCCTTGCCCTTCACTCCAACACATATGTTCTGAACTCTTGTCTTCACACTTTTAAAACCATCTCACTTTTGAGACATTCCTTTGCCTGCAAACAACCTATTCCAATCAACTTCAGCGTTTCTGTCCAATACCATCAACGTTGGTTTGCCCCCATATATAAAGGCTACACAGGGACCAGTATAATAGTGTTAAATTCTGAGCTCTCTTTTGTAATAGTGCCATGTATTTTCTGCTTTCATTGTACAATGCAGATGGAGGTGAGGTTCAGAACCTCACATGAAAGACTTCACCTCGAACATTGCAGGACTCCTTGATACTGCACTAAAATGTCAATCTAAACCTATATACTCAGGAGGGTTGAAAATTGGTTGTCGGACTGATGCGGTGTTACATGGATAAATGTTATTCATTTAGGTAGGAAAAAACAGAAAGTCGGAGTATGATTTAAATGGTCATCTATGCTTTTAGATGAGTATTTAAAAGCAAATACGCAGATGTGGCAAGTAGTTAAGAAGGAAAATAATATGTAGCATGAGGTTCTGAATGCGAGTCATGAATCAAGTGCAGTCAATTGTCATATGTAACAGGTTTGTTAGCACAGTACTCAATGGATAATATATATATTTTAAATACAACAAAAAATCAATATAGTGCAAAGCAAAACAAAAGCCTAAAGTTCTTTGTGCAACCAGGAAAGTTCATAGTGCGAAGTTTAGTTGATGTTTGTGGTATTCAATCGCCTGATGGTTGTTGGAAAGAAGCTGTTCCTGAACCTGGAGGTCATGGTTTTCAGCTTCCTGAACCACGACAGCCATATTGGAGCATGAGAACACTTCTATCTTCAAGTCACACACTGTGAAAGTACCTTCCACCTGAAGGAACGCAGTGTCATAGAGTCATGGAGCCATGCAACATGGAAACAAGCCCTTTGGCCCCTCATCTATGTCAACAAAATGCCCCATGTAAGATAGTCCCATGTGCTTACGTTTGACCCATATCCCTCTAAATTTTTCCTATTCAGGTACCTGTCCAAGTGTCTTCCAAATTTAGTCGGCTTCTTTAGCCAGAGGGTGGTGAACCTGTGGAATTCATTGCCAGACGGCTGAGGAGGCCAAAACAATGGATATTTTTAAGGCGGCAAAGAAGTTCAGTACAACATCTTTTCAAGGCATTTAAGGAAGGGCAAAAGAATTATGATCTTTTCAATGATGACCACATTCTTAGAATAAGTATAATGATAGACCCAATTCTCTATGCTCAAATTACGTTAAGAATTACTGCTCACACAGGCCCAATTAGAAGCTGGAAATCACCAAAAGAGTGATAAAAAGTTGATGATGCCAGTTTCAAAATAGGAAAATTGAGTTGCTTAAACTTCTCACTCTCTGACTTATTTTACTAAATATAAACTGAAAGGGAATTTCTAGAATCTATGAGCCATATCTATCCAAAAATTAATCGGCCTTTCCTTTATTTCAAGAAGTGTTACAACAAAAAGCGTTGGCAATGATGACAGTGCTGTTTAGGAACTTCAGTAAAGCCTTTGATAAGGTGGCATGTGACAAGGTGACCTAATGGTTGAGCCCACATGATCCAAATCTAGCTGGCAAACTGCATCTGAAATTGGTTTGATAATAGGTGGCTGATGGTGATGGTGGATGTCTTTATGTTCGGAAGCCTGTGGTCTTCTCCAGAATTTGGTGTTGGAAATTAAATGGTGTATACATTCATGAATTGGATGTGAATTAGGAGGTATAATTAGGACATGACCATTGGCACTAGTATTGGTAGTGAGAAGAGTAGTCTAAGGCTAAGGGATGATAATGGTCAATGTGCAAGATGGGCAGAGCAATTACTGATGGAATTTAATGTCAATTGATGTTTTTAAGGCAGAGATTGACAGATCGCTGATTGGTAAGGGTGTCAAGGGTTATAGGGAGAAGGCAGGTGGTGGAATACATTACAGAACTGAGGCAGGTGAGAGGCTGGAAGTCAGCATGCAATATGATGAAAGAAAGTTCAGTGGACAGAATAGGCAGGAGCATGGCAGGGAGCGAGGGTGGACTGTTGGATTGAATTGTGTTTATTTTAATGTGAGAGGCCTGATGGGTGAGACGGATGTGCTTCGGTCATAGATAGGGGAATGCAACTTGGACATTGTACCCATTGCAGAAACTCGGTTAAGAGAGGGACAGGACTGGCAGCTTAATGCTCCATGCTACAGGAGAGATAGAGCTGGGGATGAGAGAGGAAGGCGTACGCTTTATTGATTAAGCACAATGTTATGGCAGTAGTCTGAGATGACATTACTAATGGTTCATCCAGTGAGGCTATATAGGTGGACCTGAGAAATAAAAAGGGAATGATCACCTTGTTGTGAGTGTACTATAGGCTCCCAAATGGCCTCAAGAATTCGAAGGGCAAATATGCCAGGAGATTGCAGGCAGCTGCAAAACTAAGTTTGTCATAACTGGGGATTTTAACTTTGCCAATGTAGACAGGGACCATCATAGTGCCAAGGGCTTAGATGGGGTGGAATTTGTCAAACTTACAGTGAATTCAGTGGCAGCATCCCAGTTTCGATCCTGACTACGGGTGCTGTCTGTACGGAGTTTGTGACCTGCGTGGGTTTTCTCTGAGATCTTCGGTTTCCTCCCACACTCTATAGGCATGCCGGTTTGTAAGTTAATTGGCTTAGTAAATGTAAAAATTTGCTGGTCTGCGCGAATCTGGTGGGCCGAAGGGCCTGTTTCCATGCTGTATCTAAACTAAACTAAACTAAATATGTGGAGACTTCACTAAGGAGGACACAAACAATCTTCCTGATCTAGTAGTAGCCAGAGGATCTGGGGTGACGGAGGAACTGAAGGAAATCCACATTAGGCAGGAAATAGTGTTGGGTAGACTGATGGAACTGAAGGCTGATAAATCCCCAGGACCTGATGGTCTGCATCCCAGGGTACTTAAGGAAGTGGCTCTAAAAATCGTGGATGCATTGGTGATAATTTTCCAATGTTCGATTGACTCAGGATCAGTTCCTGTGGATTGGATGGTAGCTAATGTTATCCCACTTTAATGTTTTAAGAAAGGCGGGAGAGAGAAAACTGAATTATAGACCAGTTAGCCTGACATCGGTGTTGGGGAAGATGCTGGAATCAATTATAAAAGATGAAATAGCCGCACATTTGGATAGCAGTAACAGGATCGGTCCGAATCAGCATGGATTTACGAAGGGGAACTCATGCTTGACTAATCTTCTGTTTTTTTTTGAGGATGTAACTAGTAAAATTGACAAGGGAGGGCCAGTGGATGTAGTGTACCTGGACTTTCAGTAAGCATTTGATAAGGTCCCACATAGGAGATTAATGGGCAAAATTAGGGCACATGGTATTGGGGGTAGAGTGCTGACATGGATAGAAAATTGGTTGGCAGACAGGAAAAAAAGAGTAGGGATTAACGGGTCCCTTTCAGAATGGCAGGCAGTGACTAGTGGGGTACCGCAAGGCTCGGTGCTAGGACCGCAGCTATTTACAATATACATCAATGACTTGGATGAAGGGAATCAAAGTAACATTAGCAAATTTGCAGATGACACAAAGCTGGGTGGCAGTGTGAACTGTGAGGAGGATGCTTTGAGAATGCAGGGTGACTTGGACATGTTGGGGGAGTGGGTAGATGCATGGCAAATGCAGTTTAATGTGGATAAATGTGAGGTTATCCACTTTGGTAGCAAAACCAGGAAGGCAGATTACTATGTAAATGGCATCAAGTTGGGAAAAGTGGAAATACAACGGGATCTGGGGGTCCTTGTTCATCATTCAATGAAAATAAGCATGCAGGTACAGCAGGCAGTGAAGAGAGTGAATGGCATGTTGGCCTTTATAACAAGAGGAGTTGAGTATAGGAGCAAAGGATCAGTTGTACAGAGCTCTAGTGAGACCACACCTGGAGTATTGTGTGCAGTTTTGGTCCCCTAATTTGAGGAAGGATATTCTTGCTATTGAGGGAGTGCAGCGTAGGTTTAAACGGTTAATTCCCGGGATGGCGGGACTGTCGTATGCTGAGAGAATGGAGTGGCTGGGCTTGTACACTCTGGAGTTTAGAAGGATGTGAGGGGACTTATTGAAACATATAAGATTGTTAAGGGCTTGGACGCACTAGAGGCAGGAAACATGTTCCCGATGTTGTGGGAGTCCCGAACAAGGGGCCACAGTTTAAGAATAAGGGGTAAGCCATTTAGAACGGAGACGAGGAAACACTTTTTCTCACAGAGAGTTGTGAGTGTGGAATTCTCTGCCTCAGAGGGCAGTGGAGGCCGGTTCTCTGGATACTTTCAAGTGAGAGCTAGATAGGGCTCTTAAAGATAGGGGATATGGGGAGAAGGCAAGTGCGGGGTACTGATTGGGGATGATCAGCCATAATCACATTGAATGGCGGTGCTGGTTCGAAGGGCCAAAGGGCCTACTCCTGCACCTATTGTCTATTGTCTATTGAGACCCCTACGTGGGAGAGGACAAAGCTTGATCTACTCTTTGGAAATTGGAAAGGGCAAGTGACTGAAGTGTCGATGGGCTAGCCTTTTGGGACTGGCAACCACTGTTGTATTAGCATTAAAATAGTTATGGATAAAGACAGGGTGGGCCCACAAATTAAAATACTTCAACCAACATCACTGAAATAGACTAACTTGTCATTTTCTCATTGTTTATTTTGTGAGCATTTGCGATGCACAATCTTGTGTGAAAAAGAAGAGAGAGAAAGTGAGAAAAAAAGGAGAGAGAAAGAGAAAGAGTAGAAAGTAGGAGAAAGGAGATAGGTATTTATATTCTTGACCATCATTCACCCAGTCCTGAAACAATTGTTTTTTTACGATTTTGTTGCACCATATGCATCCAACAAGTCGATAAATGGAGACCAACTCGTTAAGACATTTTGATTTCCGATTTCCCTGATAATCAAGGTCCTTGGGGTTGTATTAAAGCAGAATTTTATTTATATGGATTGGCTGTCCATAACATGCCTCATAACATTGTCACATTCTAGATGGTATGTGATGGAATATCCTTCACTTATAACCATATAATAACCATATAACAATTACAGCACGGAAACAGGCCATCTCGGCCCTACAAGTCCGTGCCGAACATTTATTTTCCCCTAGTCCCATCTACCCGCACTCGGATCATAACCCTCTATTCCCTTCCCATCCATATACCTATCCAATTTATTTTTAAATGATAAAATCGAACCTGCCTCCACCACTTCCACTGGAAGCTCATTCCACACAGCTACCACTCTCTGAGTAAAGAAGTTCCCCCTCATGTTACCCCTAAACTTCTGTCCCTTAATTCTCAAGTTATGTCCTCTTGTTTGAATCTTCCCTACTCTCAGTGGGAAAAGCTTGTCCACGTCAACTCTGTCTATCCCTCTGATCATTTTAAAGACCTCTATCAAATCCCCCCTTAACCTTCTGCGCTCCAGAGAATAAAGACCTAACTTAACATAAGGGTGATACAAACTTCAAAGATACTGAAGCAGATTAATACTTTCCCAGTCGATGCCATAGAGAGTATGTTAGTTTAGCCAGACGTTCATTAGCATTTTCTTCTCAATCATTAATCTTCAGCCCCCCAACTTCGAAAAACTGTTGCATTATCATTAAATAACACATAGATCCAAAAAAGAAAAAGTTTGAGTTTTATTTAAATATTTAATCTTGAAATACTTTACAAACAGAGGCACAGTGGCGCAGCTATTGAACTGCTGCCTTACAGTTCCAGAGACACGGGTTCAATCCTAACTACGGGTGTTGTCTGTACGGAGTTTGTACGTTCTCTCTGTGACCTAGTGGGTTTTCTCCGGGTGCTCTGGTTTTCTCCCACAATTCAAAGATGTGCATGTTTCTACATTAATTGGTTTCCCTAAAATTGTAAATTGCCTCCAATGTATAGGATAGTGCTAGTGTATGTGGTGATCGCTGGTTGGCGCGGACTCGGTGGGCATGCCTGCCCTCAGCGGTTCAGTTGATGTCCAATTATTTCTCATATTTTAATGGAGAAGTTTATTTTGATAAAGTGTCACAGATTCTTTGAGATTGAAAGAATCTGAAACTCGTCCTGATGAGAACAATATCAATTCTTTGGCACATTAGAATTAGATCAATTTAGATAAAAAACAGATGGAACAGAGGAAAAATATTTCTCATCCATTACTTGCATGATTGATTCAAGGAGGAAGTTTCACACTACTATCTCCCTGCCCTTCTGATTTAGAAAGGGTAATTATTCCAAGTTTAAAATAGCTTCTCTTGAGGAAGCCTGTGTGAAACAGACAATTGGCAACACTTCACCTCACACCTTTTGGTCTGTGGAAATGTTTTATCATCTCTGACTATACTGGTTTTGGGGAGATTGGGAAGATTGGGGAGAAATGTATAATGCTGTGCTACTTTAGAAGAAAGTTGTTATCAGATTTAGTTTTCAGTCACAGTAAACTCCATTTGAAGAAAAGATAGTGAACTAGCTACAGAAGGGCATGGAGACTGGAAGGCAAATGCGATGTTAGCTTTCATTTCAAGAGAACTGGAATAAGAAAGCAAGGATGTAATGCTGAGGGTTGTAATGCGCTGGTCAGGCCACATTTGGAATATTATTGGCAGTTTAAGGCGTATTGGTGTTGGAGAGAGAGTCCAGAGAAGGTTTACGAGAATTAGATTGGGTTGATTGGTTTAACGTATGTGGAGCGTTTGAAGGCTCTGGGCCTGTACTCACTGGAGTTTAGAAGGATCTCAAATCAAATCTACTGGATAATGAAAGGTTGAGATAGAGTGGATGTGGAGAGGATGTTTCTAGTAGTGGGACTGCCTAGGACCAGAGAGCACAGCCTCTGAATGAAAGGGCATACCTTTAGAATTGGGACGGCTGTGGAGGTCAGGTCATTGGGTATCTTTAAAAAGGAGATTGATACGTTCTTGATTAGTAAGGGGATCAAAGATAATGGGGAGAAGGCAAGAAAATGGTTCCTCCGCCACAGTTGACAGGGAAAAATAGATCAGTCATGATCAAAAGGCAGGGCAGTCTCGGTCGGCCGAATGGCCTAATTCTGTTCCTACATCTTATGGTCTTATGATTGTGAACTTTTCTCCTTAAACCGCCAGATTTATTTTTGAATTAGTGCCTCAATGATTGTGAAACCTGATTTGACTGCAATTATGCTAAGGGAATCCCATAAAAGAACCCCAAATGTAAAATAGATGTATTTGCGATACTTTTTGCCTAGTCAGGCAAAATTTCCAGATTTATAAATTACTATATTTCCAAGATATTGTAGGTGGTTGGCTTGTCTGACAATCATATCTATGCACCAAGAGATAGTTGTGAAAAAACAACCAATGTGTTTCCTTTGTGGGACGCTGTGTTTTAATCATCTTGATTTGTGTTCTTTGTTCGCTCGCTAAATGACTAACCAAAAGTACCTGGAACAAGAAATGAAGTGAATATCAATGGCATTTTCTGTTCACTGGTTATTTTATTTTCGTTTGATGCATTGCAGCAGAATAATTCTCGAATTAGACTTAAATTAGCACAATAAAATAAAAGAATAGACAATTGCAAAAGCAAGAGGATTGTTATTGTTGTTGTATGTATCGTATGGAAAGATTTGAATACCTGCTACCCAAGATCTTGGAGCGGAGCAAGATGGTTCACTCTGCAAATAAACCATAGTAGCTGATGGGTAATCTTCAGTGACATTCCCGTAACCGGCTTCTGTCATGGCGGCATCATCTATAAGCGGAGCGTACTGGTCCGCTATAATCGCAGGGTTCTTTGTAAATGCAGCAGTTCAACAATTTAATTATTTTTGTTTTAATGTATATAAGCGCTCTAACAATAGTAAAAAAGACTGTGGTAATTAAAACTATCGGAATTACTTTCGAGGCACCTCTGCACCTCTTCTTATTTTTAAATGTATAAGCGGTCCAGCAATAGTAAGAAAGACTGCGGTAATTAAATCTATCGGAATTACTTTGGAGGTACCTCTGCGACTCATCTCCTGTACGTTACATCCCCTCCTGAATATTTTATCTGGGGTTTTAGACTGAGCTAATCTTGCAGAGGGTTGACGGATTTTCCTTGCTAAAGGATTACCTGCGACCCTAACAAAACCTCAAATCCATTGTACGCTGGATCAGACATAACTCAGGGCAGTTCTTCGATCTTCACCATGATGTACCTTATTGTCAAGGATAGACATGTAAAGCTGGAGTTAAGCCCCTGTCCCACTTAGGAAACCTGAACGGCAATCTCTGGAGACCTTGCGCCCCGTGAGGTTTCCGTGAGGTTCCCGGAGGTTCTGGTCACTCTCCCTAATAGTCGAAAGTGGTGTCCGCGTAGTCGAGGCTTCTTCTATGTTCCTGCGATTATTTAAACAAATTCAAAACCGGTCTCGACTAAAAATAGGTTGCCATTTGGTCGAAGCCAGTGGAGTGGGGTTGCTATTTACTTACAGCCAGTCTAAGGCAATCTCCTTCACTGACTTCATTTTGATTGGCTCATTGGAGTTTTCAGCAAAGATCCTATAGGATCTTTGGTTTTCAGGACCTAGAAGATCCGCTGGAAGGTAAAATGCCAGCTAACTTTATTAAACTTCTTAAAACAGTCTCCACTCCTTCTACCCCCCTTTTCTCCCCCTACTCTCTCCTTCTCTCTCCTTCTCTCTCTCCTTCTCTCTCTCCTTCTCTCTCTCCTTCTCTCTCCCCTTCTCTCCCCTTCTTTCCTCTTCTCTCCCTCCCCCCCGCGCTCTCTAAATGACTTACCGTGCTCTGTGGCAGCTGTTTACCTCCCTCTTCATCGCGCAGACAGCGCTCCTCCGCTGTCCCTGGCCCCCACCTTCGCGATTTGTGTGTGTGTGTGTGTGTGTGTGTGCGGTCGGTAGCAAAGATCCTGTAGGATCTTTGGTCAGTTGATGCAGCTCACGCTTCTGTCGAGGCTTTCCGGGCGAGTTACCAAAACCTCAGGTGACTCTTGGAAACCTTGGGTGGGGTGCAAGGTCACCAGAGGTTTCTGTTCAGGTTTCCTAAGTGGGACAGGGGCATAACTCAGCGGATCAGAAGAAGGGTCTCAACTCGAAACGTCGCCTGTTCCTTTTCTCCAGTGATGCTGTCTGACCCGCTGAGTTGCTCCAGCTTTTTGTGTCTATCTTCGGTTTAAACCAGCATCTGCAATTCCTTCCTACACCTTAATGTCAATAAGTTTCTGAATTTATTGACTGCAATGTTATCTATTTCCATTTTTGTATCAAAGGTTCTCAGCATGTGATTACCAAATTGCAGACAATTTTGCCATATTTCAGGCTACCATCATGTTGTGAACTTATGACTGTACTCTATACCTGTCCAATCCATGTACCTGTCTAAATGTTTCTTAAATTATACGTTAGTTAGGATATGCAAAAAAGGCTGTTGGACCCAGGACTAAACCAAACCTTTGATTCTGTCCCGCAAGCCTTTGTGTTCATTGATATTTTATTCACAATATTAGGATTTTGTGGAGGGAGAGAGAGATAGATTGAATGAATGAATGAAATAAATAAATAAAAAGGTTGCTCAATATATGCATCATATATATATATAATGAATATATATGTGTTTCTATATATAAGAAACTAGAAAAATCTACATGTGTGTGTGTGTGTGTGTTATATAATTATATACATCTATATCACATTTATATATATAAGAAATTTCTATAACCATATAACAATTACAGCACGGAAACGGGCCATTTCGGCCCTACAAGTCCGTGCCGAACAACTTTTTTCCCTTAGTCCCACCTGCCTATGTGTTTATATATATATTTTAAAAAATGTATATAAATATAATTGCCTTTATGGGTGCATACAAACAGTTGTGAACAATGGGATTAGATGAATTACAGAGTGCAAGTTTAATACAAAAATCAATTCAAACACAGGACACGAGCCATTTAAAAAGAAAATTAAAAAAAACATTTAAAACATTTAAAAACCCGTAAACTGTTCCCCCGCAACGCTGATTACCCTGCGAGAGGCATAACTGAAGTCGGGTCGGGGTTACTGAAATGGCGGAAGTTACGCTCTGTTGCGTACTACATGTCAGTCCATTGGATTTTGCAGGAGTGGACCATCTTGTTCCGCTCTAAGATCTTTGCCTGCTACCTTAAAATGCTAATTTAAAGAATAGGATTTTCAGCTGGGTCTATTTATTATATAGCAGTTATGCTATTTATTTAAGTACTTTTTTTAAAAAAGCAGACTCTCAAATTGTAATATTTATTGATATCAAGTTGGTCTGAAGAAGGGTCTTGACCCAAAACTCCTGTGGAAAACATGTTAGGGAGTGCCTGTATTTGTGAGGTGTTAATTAGCAATAAAGGCTTGTACAAGGTACATATTGATGTTTGAAGGACCGCTTGAAGGGGTGTCAGTAGGGATAGTTTTGGCATCAGCTTACCAGGAGGATGAATGATAGAGTCATAAAGAAACCAGCCACGATGATCAATTGCAAACATCGTAATTGCAATCTTGTGGTCTTGCAATCTTGCTGTTCCTCTTGCATTGCATGAATCAACATTCGCAACATGCACCATCTCCCCCGTCTCATGGTCCTCTTTGTTATTTGTGTGTGTTTCACCCATTCTGCTTACACTGATTTAATGTACTGCGCTGAGCATTATTTCTCTGTTCCCTATAGGTGTCAAGAATGATCTGCGTGGGTTTTCAACCAGCAAATATTCTATAATCAATGTGCAAATAAGTCAGGATGTATTACTGTAAAATGAAGGCTGCAACAAAAACAGAGGGGTAAGCCACATTTTCGACTGCACAGTTGTGCAGCAGTAGAGTTGCTGCCTCACAGCGCCAACCCTGACAATGGGTGCTGTCTACGGAGTTTATACATTCTCCCCAGGACCATGTGGGTTTTCCCCGGGTGCTTCGGTTTCCTCCCACACAAAGACGTACTGGTTTGTAGGTTAATTTGGCGTTGGTAAAATTTGTAAATCGTCCCGGGTGTGTCGGATAGTGCTTGTGTTTGGGGATCGCTGGTTGGCACGGACTCGGTGGGCTGAAGGGCCTGTTTCCATGCTTTATCCCTAAAACTAACAACTAACAACAAATCTGCACAGAAAGAAAGAAAAGGAATGGAAAGGTTTTCAGAAATTGTTAAATTCAGTATTAAGTCCTGAGGTCTTCAACCCATCCAGGCAGAAGAAGAGATACTGTTGCTTACACTTATCTTAGGCATCGTTGGATCAATGGGGGTGACTAAAAACATATAACCATATAACAATTACAGCACAGAGAAGCAGGCCATCTCGGCCCTTCTAGTCCGTGCCAAACACTTATTCTCCCCTAGCCCCATCTACCTGCACTCAGACCATAACCCCCCATTCCTTTCCCGTCCATATAACTATCCAATTTATTTTTAAATGATAAAATCGAACCTGCCTCCACCACCTTCACTGGAAGCTCATTCCACATAGCTACCACTCTCTGAGTAAAAAAGTTCCCCCTCATGTTACTCCTAAACTTCTGTCCCTTAATTCTCAAGTCATGTCCTCTTGTTTGAATCTCCCCTACTCTCAGTGGGAAAAGCTTGTCCATGTCAACTCTGTCTATCCCTCTCATCATTTTAAAGACCTCTATCAAGTCCCCCCTTAACCTTCTGTGCTCCAAAGAATAAAGACCTAACTTGTTCAACCTTTCTCTGTAATTTAGTTGCTGAAACCCAGGCAACATTCTAGTAAATCTCCTCTGTACTCTCTCTATTTTGTTGACATCCTTCCTATAATTAGGCAACCAAAATTGTACACCATACTCCAGAATTGGCCTCATCAATGCCTAGTACAATTTTAACATTACATCCCAGCTTCTATACTCAATGCTCTGATTTATAAAGGCTAGCATACCAAAAGCTTTCTTTACCACCCTATCTATATGAGATTCCACCTTCAAGGAACTATGCACGGTTATACCCAGATCCCTCTGTCCAACTGTATTCTTCAATTCCCTACCATTTACCATGTACGTCCTATTTTGATTTGTCCTGCCAAGGTGTAGCACCTCACATTTATCAGCATTAAACTCCATCTGCCATCTTTCAGCCCATTTTTCCAAATGGCCTAAATCACTCTGTAGACTTTGGAAATCCTCTTCATTATCCACTATCCCCTATCTTGGTATCATCTGCATACTTACTAATCCAATTTACCACACCTTCATCCAGATCATTGATGTACATGACAAACAACAAAGGACCCAACACAGATCCCTGAGGCACCCCACTAGTCACCTGCCTCCAACCCGATAAACAGCCATCCACCATTACCCTCTGGCTTCTCCCATTCAGCCACTGTTGAATCCATCTTGCTATTCCTGCATTTATACCCAACAGTTGAACCTTCTTAACCAACCTTCCATGAGGAACCTTGTCAAAGGCCTTACTAAAGTCCATATAGACAACATCCACTGCTTTACCCTCGTCAATTTCCCTAGTAACCTAGTAACCGTCAATTTCCCTAGTAACCTTCTTTTAACAGAGGCTTTGTGTTCAGATAGCTGAACACGCTGTTTCCTTTTCATCTCATTGGAGACCCTCGGTTTATTGTGAAGAGTTATTCACTCTTACAACTGGCCTAAATCTCTCTGTAGACTTTGAAAATCTACATTATCCACAGCACCACTTATCTTAGTATCATCTGCATACTTACTAATCCAATTTACCACACCATCATCCAGATCATTGATGTACATGACAAACAACAGTGGACCCAACACAGATCCATGTGGCACCCCACTAGTCACTGGCCTCCAACCTGACAAACAGATATCCACCATTACTCTCTGGCATCTCCCATTCAGCCACCGTTGAATCCATCTTGCTACTTCATCATTAATACTCAACTATTGAACCTTCTTAACCAACCTTCCATGAGGAACCTTGTCAAAGTCCTTACTGAAGTCCATATATACAACATCCACTGCTTTATCCTCATCAATTTCCCGAGTAACCTCTTCAATAAATTCAAGAAGATTAGTCAAACATGACCTTCCAGGCACAAATCCATGTTGACTGTTCCTAATCAGACCCTGTTTATCCAGATACTTATATATATTATCTCTAAGTAGCCTTTCCATTAATTTTCCCACCACTGACGTCAAACTAACAGGTCTATAATTGCTAGGTTTACTCTTAGAACCCTTTTTAAACAATGGAACAACATGTGCAGTACGCCAATCCTCCGGCACTATTCCCGTTTCTAATGACATTTGAAATATTTCTGTTACTAACTTCCCTCAATGTCCTAGGGAATATCCTGTCTGGACCTGGAGACTTATCCACTTTTATATTTTTCAAGTGTCAGTACTTCCTCTTCTTTGAATCTCATAGTTTCCATAGCTGCTCTACTTGTTTCCCTTACCTCACATAATTCAATATCCTTCTCCTTGGTGAATACCGAAGATAAGAAATTGTTCAATATCTCCCCCATCCCTTTTGGCTCTGCAGATTGCTGTCCACTCTGACTCTCTAATGGACCAATTTTATCCCTCGTTATCCTTTTGCTATTAATATAGCTGTAGAAACCCTTTGGATTTACTTTCACCTTGCAAAAGCAACCTCATATCTTCTTTTAGCTTTTCTAATTTCTTTCTTAAGATTCTTTTTACATTCTTTATACTCCTCAAGCTCCTCATTTACTTCATGCTGCCTATAATTATTGTAGATCTCTCTCTTTTTCCGAACCAAGCGTCCAATTTCCCTTGAAAAACATGGCTCTTTCCAATTTTTACTGTTTCCTTTCAACCGAACAGGGACATAAAGATTCTGTACTCTTAAAATTTCACCTTTAAATGTCCTCCATTTCTCTTCCACATCTTTCCCATAAAACAAAATGTCCCAATTCACGCCTTAAATTCTTTTACATCTCCTCAAAGTTAGCCTTTCTCCAATCAAAAATCTCAACCCTAGGTCCAGTTCTGACCCTCTCCATAATTATATTGAAACTAATGGTATTGTGACCAAACTGTTCCCCAACACATACCTCTGCCACCTGACCCATCTCATTTCCTAACAGGAGGTTCAGCACTGCCCCTTCTCTAGTAGGTACTTCTATGTATTGCTGCAAAAAACTACCCTGCACACATGTTACAAACTCCAAACCATCCAGCCCATTTACAGAATGTGTTTCCCAGTCTATGTGTGGAAAATTGAAATCTCCCACAATCACTACCTTGTGCTTACTACTAATATCTGCGATCTGCTTACATATTTGCTCTTCCAATTCTCGCTCCCCATTTGGCGGTCTATAATACACCCCTATAAGTGTTGCTACCCCTTTCCCATTTCTCAGTTCCACCCAAATAGCCTCCCTACACGAGCCCTCTAATCTATCCTGCCAGCGTGGAAGTGAATGAAGAATTAATCTGACAGGTAACTGAAAGTTCACGGCCACCTCTGTACACTGAACTGAAGTGTTTTGACAAGTGGTCACACAGTATGCATTTGGCTTCTCCAATGTGTAGGGTCACCAATTATAAGCATCACACGCAAGGCACTAAATTGGAAGAAATACATTACTGGAAGGACTGTTTGGGTTCAGTGGATCGTGAGAAGGGAGAGATAAGAGGGCAAGTGTTGCGTCCGTTGTGGTTGCATGGAAACTACTGTGAGAAGGTGAGTGCTTTGCTAGAGATGGAAAAACACGTCAGAGCATCACAACGAGTGCCCTCCCTTTGTATTGTTGAAAGTGAAGGGCAGGAGACGATGCAATGGAAATTATGGAGGAAAGGCGTTAAATGTGTTAAACAGCTGAGGTGGAAGGTGAGGAAAGAACAAACGTAACCTATGTTCTGTCACGGTGGAGGGAGATTGAGAACTGAAATACAAAATATTGAGGAGACAAATTTGAAGAGGGATGCAGGAAATCGAGGAAACAGCTCTGCACTATGCACCTTTTCTCCTGACAGCTTTCTCTTAGTCTTAATCTTCTATCCCCACCATGCACCAGCTTCAAAAGATATTTGGAGCCAGAGAACGAGGCTCCCAATGCTTGTGAGTTTCCTTCCAGGTGTTCCAGTGAATCTGGTGCCTTCATATTGAATGATTCTCCTCCATCATTTTAACAATGCTCGGTTAATATTGTGCATGGATAACCTCTGATTTTCATTGGTGCAAGGTGACCTGGTGCAATGAGGTCCACTCATGTGGAACTACATATAGAGTGATACAGTGTGGAAACAGGCCCTTTGGCCCAACTTTCCAACATGTCCCAGCTACAATAGTCCCACCTGTCTGCGCTTGGACCATATCCCCCCAAACCTGTCCAACCCATGTACCTGTCTAACTGTTTCTTAAATGTCGGAATAGTCCCAGCCTCAACTACCTCCTCTGGCAGCTTATTCCATGCACCCACCACCCTTTGTGTGAAAAAGTTACCCCTCAGATTCCTATTAAATCTTTTCCCCTTCACCTTGAACTTGGCCCCACTGGTCCTCAATTCCCCTACTCTGGCCAAGAGATTCTGTGCATCGACCCGATCTATTCCTCTCATGATTTTATACACCTCTATAAGATCACCCCTTATCCTCCTGCGCTCCAAGGAATAGAGACCCAGCCTACTCAACCTCTCCCTATAGCTCAGACCCTCTAGTCCTGGCAACATCCTCATACATCTTAACATTGCATGTTTAGGCGTGGGTGAAGCTTGACCTGCCCAAACAGGTGTAACCATACTGAGCCCAGCATGGAGAACTGAGCAAGGTAAGTTAAGTTTTTAAGTAAAAATCAGATTCAGATTCAGATTCAATTTTAATTGTCATTGTCAGTGTACAGTACAGAGACAACGAAATAATACTCCTTTGCTGGCTCTTCCTTCGCTTTTCAAACACGGTATCAGTACAACTCCAAAACCCCAACCCTATCTCTGTCTCAAACTCTTACAACTTGGTCTCTGGACAACATGGACAGGAGAAGATTCAGGTCTGACACTTGAGTCTCAAGACCTATCCATGTTCTCCAGAGATGCTACCCGACCTGGCGAGTTACTCCAGCATTCTGTGTCTTTTTCTTTGGTAAACCAGCATCTGTAACTCCTTGCATCTTAACATTCTCAGTTGTCTAACTCCACCATACTTTGTAGATGGGTGTAGAGTGATTGTGTGCACTTCATTTCTCTGTACTTGAAGATTCAAATAAAATGTTTTAATACATTCCCTTTTTCAGCATTCAAGTATAATAGGCATAACAGTGAAGTAATTTCTTCCGTGAAATCCGATTGCTATCTGCACCATTAAGCTGGTGACACCAAATTGGATATTCCATTCATCAAATCACTCTCGGCTATGGAACATTGATTGGGTGACCTTCATTTTAAGTATATCACAATACCATTTACGCATCATATTTTTTCCTGCCATTAGGATACAGAAGGTGATTCACTTGTGACCTATCATATAAGAATTTCCTATGGGATATGAATCATTGGCCAGAAGTACCTGCTCAAGTGATATCAATGCAAGAGAGATGTTGTACTTATTTTTAATCAAAACTGAAACTACTGGAAAGTAGATATTATGTGGGGAAGACACTGGACTGTAGATGGTAGGATCTGATAAGAAAGGAAGGTGAGGATTGAACATGTAGAACCAGAGGGAGGGGTGATGCATAGCTGGTAATGTTGGGGGAGAGGGGGTGTGAGCGGGGGGAATAGAGAATACACAGAGGGTCGGAGCAGGTGATAAGCAGAAGGAGGAGGTGAACAAATATGAGGTGCTGTTCTTCCAGTTTGCATGTGGCCATCCCCTGACATTCGACGGGCTCCAGAACAGACAGGTCAGTATAATGGGGATATAAAGACAATTTGAAATGGCTTGCAAATAGTTCTTTGCCCTTGCATGTGGTCAGGCAAGTAGATTTGCAAGTAGGTCTGAAGAAGGGTCTCGACCCGAAACTTCGCCTGTTCCTTTTCTCCAGAGATGCTCTCTGACCTGCTCAGTTATTCCAGCTTTTCGTGGCTATCTTAAGTAGATTTAAAAAATAGATCCCTCCCTCCTGTTTTTGCATTCCCAATAATCTAGTTTATTATTTAAAAAGGAAGAAATGCTCAGACACAATGAAGACAAATTTCAGAGTGGAGAAAGCAACTCCAGATGCTGGTTTGTACCGACGATAGACACAAAGTGCTGGAGTAACTCAGCGGGTCAGGCAGCATCTCTGGGGACAAAGGATGGGTGGTGTTGTTGGGTCTGGACCCTTCTTCGGGCTGAAAGTAGAGGGGTGGGAAAAGGCCAGGATAAATTTAAGCTGTCTTTAATTATCAAAGGGTTTCGATTCTAAGAGACGACGTCAATTTTCACACCCTAATGGGAAAGATTTTCTTTCCTCTTTGGTTGATATCCAACAACGATAGTCTTTTGCTTTGAGGTATGATTGATGAAAAGTATAGTCAAGTGCTTTCTGAACAATTGATCAACAATTTGATACCTTATTGATCAAATGTTCGGTGACGTTTGGCAGCACATCATTGAGATTATGAATGACATGAAACGATTATCGAGACCTTAGCTTAAAAACCAAGGTGATTCAGCCCACATTGTCGTCATGTCCACAAAACCCTTTCACGTTTAGGTGTTAGTTCATAAATTCATAAGTTCTAGATATTGAAGTAGACCATTCGGCCCATCAAGTCTACTCTGCCATTCAATCATGGCTGATCTATCTTTCCCTCTCAACCCCATTCTCCTGCCTTCTCCCCATTACCCCTGACACCCGTACTAATCAAGAATCTGTCAATCTCCGCCTTAAAAATATCCATCGACGGCCTCCACAGCCTTCTGTGGCAATGAATGTCGCAGATTCACCACCCTCTGACTAAAGAAATTCCCCCTTATCCGCTTTCTAAAGGTACGTCCCTTTATTCTGAGGCTATAGCATCTGCTCTGAGACTCTCCCATTAGTGGAAACATCCTCTCCATGATTAATCAGTTTCACAGAGACTTTATCAAAATTATGGTTTTCTGATCATTCTATATTGTAACGCATCATATTTTTAACTCCTTCCTGTACACCATCAAGGATTCCAAACACTCTTGCCAGGCAAAATTGCAAATTGTTTTTCCTACATCTTTTATCCTATTGTCCTACATGCACTGTTCAAGATGTGGTCTTCTCTATGCGTGAAACAAAAGTAGAATGGATGAATAAATAGTTTGTGGAGAATCTCTGCATAGGCCACGTGTGATCAAAGCCTTTGATCATTTATCATGTCTATTCTCACACTCCCATACTGACCTCTCTGTCCTCGACCTCTGACACGGTCCCAGTGATGGTGGCTGTAAACTCGAAAAGAAGCAGGACTTTGGGTTCAGTGTCAGAATCCTTGGAAACCATTCTTCAACTCAACCTTTTAATTATCCCCCACGTAATGTTCAAGATCGCACCCTGTAAATATTGGCACTATCACCTTTGTTTTGCAGTTCTTTTGAGTTTCATTTCCTTTATTTTACATGCGATCGTACGTTTAACCTTGTGAAAAACTCACCGTAGACTATCTGTAAATAGCTGCAAAGCAGCAAAGTGTAACCAAGGAACGGCAAGGTGGCAGAGTAGTGCAGCGCTAGAGTTGCTGGCTTACAGCGTCACAGTCCCAGGTTTGATCCTGAGTGCAGGTGCTGTCCATACGGAGTTTGCTCATTCTCCCTGTGACCGCGTGGGTTTTCTCCGGGTGCTCTGGTTTCCTCCCGTATTCCAAAGGCGTGTGGGTTTGTACGTTAATTGGCTTCTGTAAATTGTCCCTATTGTGTAGGGTGTAACTAGTGTAAGGGGTGATTGCTGGTCGGCATGGACTCGGCAAGCCTGAGCCTGAGGGCCTGTTTCCACACTGTATCTCAGATTCAGATTCAGATTCAGATTCAATTTTAATTGTCATTGTCAGTGTACAGTACAGAGACAACGAAATGCATTCTCTAAACTAAACTACACTAAAGGAGCCTCATCAAATGCTTAGCAGATCAAGATGCATTCTATTCAGGATACTCAATACTAACTTTTTTTTGTGGAATTTTTGGAAACATGAAAATACATAAAGAACACGGCAGCATGGTGGCTCAGCGGTGGAGCTACTGCCTTGCAGCACCAGAGATCTGGGTTCGATCCTGACTATGGGTGCTGTCTGTATAACGTTTGTACATTCACCCTGTGACCGCATGGGGTTTTTCTGGGTTCTCTGGTTTCATCCAACACTTCAAAGAGTAGTTTGGAGTTATAGACTCTCAGTCTTAATCCAAAACATCACCCATTTCTTCTATCCAGAGAAACTGCTTGTCCCGCTGAGTCACTCCAACATTTTGTGGTTATTTTCGGCGTAACCAGTATCTGCAGTTCCTTCCAACAGAGGGTTGTAGGTTCATTGGCTTTGGTTAAAAAAAATTGTAAATTGTCTCCAGTGTGCATGATAGTGCTCGTGTATGGGGAGATTGCTGATGGGCGCTGACTCAGTGGGCCGAAGGGCCTGTTTCCACGTTGTATCTCTAAAGACTAAAGTAAAGCTTCTGGTTACGTACTAAAATGTTCCTATTAAGTTAGTAGCCATGTGTCCACCTTTCTCACGATAATGGCCAAGAGTGGTTTGAGGCAAACTTGCTTATAACCTAAGTCTTCACCAAAGCTATGATAAAACACAAATGGCTGGAGTGACTCAACAGGTCAGGCAGCATCTCTGGAGGATATGGCTAGGCGAAACTTCAAGTCTGCACCCATCTTCAGATTCGAAATATCACCTATCAGTCCAAACCCGAAATGTTGCCTATCCATGTCCTCCAGAGATACTGCCTGACCCGCTGAATTACCCCACCATTTTTTGATTTACCACAAATCCAGCATCTGCAGTTCCTTGCGTCTTCACCAAGGCTATGGCCATTTATCTATCCTTAGAATGTTAATATACAGAAAAACAAGTGATGTACAGTTCATGAGCTTTACCTGACCTGACTGGTCAATGAATGTGAATATCCCACCCTGTATCTGGGCAATAGAAGAATGAGTCCGTGATTCAGTCAGTTGAAGATTCACAATCATGCAGTATAGGAATATCCAAAAATAATTCCTTGGGAGGCCAACGTATAATTGTGCCAAAATTCTGCTAAGAAATTAGTGCCATCGAACAGATGCAGACAAAGAAAGAGGAATAAATACACTCACTGCAAAGAATAATGTCAGACACTCATAGAGTCTTACAGCTCCGAAACAGGCCCTGCTGCCTAACTTGCCCACGCCAACCATGATGCCCAATCTACAATAGCCCCATTTGACCGCCTTTGGCCCATATCACTCAAAACCTTTCTTATCCATGTACCTCTCCAAATATCTTCTAAATGCCATTATAGAACCTGCCTCAACTACCTCCTCTGACAGCTCCTTCCATACACCCACCACTCTCCGTGTGAAAAAGTTTCCCCTCAGGAACCTATTAAATCTTTCCCCTCCAAACTACGTATATACACTTGGGCATGTTATATTTGACTTTGTACCATTATTATCGATTTATTTGTCTGTTTGCTTTATATATAATGTCAAATGCCACCACTCCTTCACAAAATGCTGATGAACAGATGCTATATATATACTGAAGATTTTTTGTCGTTAATTGTGGGTTTTACAGAGTACTTTATTTACACCTCTTCTGTGCTGCTGTTAGTAAGAATTTCATTGTTCCGTTTCAAATGACATCACATTAAAAGCCTCTTGACTCTTGACCCATTTTATCGAGATCTAAACTGTATTTTGTGAGGGAGAGGTGACATAGAATGGAATAGCTGATTTTACAGAAGAAACGTGGTTAATTGCTCTTTCGATTTACTTTGTTTCAATATTTTTTTTAATTTAATGTGCTCTATCTATGGCTTTTTTTTTTGAAAAATAATTGTTTGGGGTAAATTTGAAATGTCTCTGAAAATGCACAGTCTTTTCCCCATAGTCGGGGAATCAAAAACCAGAGGACATAGGTTTAAGGTGAGGTGGAAAAGATTTAATAGGAACCTGAAGAACAACATTTTTACACAAGGGGTGGTAGGTACATGGAACGAGCTGCTGGAGTAGTTGAGTATTGTATTGTATTGTATTCAAATTTATTGTCATTGTCTCAATTTGAGACAACGAAATGAATTTCCCTTACAGGCAGTATCATAAAAAAATCACAAAAAATAATAAAAATAAATAATAAATAAATAATACAACATATTAAAAATAAAATTGAAATTGAATTAAAAATTTAAAAATTTAAAAAAAGCACAAACACAGAAAGTCCACGACACAACATAACATAAATGGCACCAAGGTGAGGATGGCACCATAGTCCAGCCAGCCTCCCCTCCATGTTCATCCGTGGTCGGGGCCTTCCGAGCACCCGCAGTCGCCGCCCCGGGTGGCCCGATGTTCAGGCCCTCAGGTGCCGAACCCCGACGGTGAACATCCTCCTCCTCAGCGGCCCGGACCTTCTGGGGCCGCCTCCCGCTGCCGCGGAGTCCGCAGCTCCCGGTCCACAGGCCGAGCTGGGCAGAGTCGCAGGACCCCGCGCTGTCCATCAGCGCTGCCCGCATTGGAGCTCCGCAAACCGCAGGTCCATGATGTTGGTGCAGCAGGTCCAGCACTCCGGGCTCCAGACGGCGACCCCCGGTAAGGCATCGCCAGCCCCGCGATGTTCCAGCGCTGTCCTGCCGCTGCTGGAGCTCCAGTCGATCCCGGCAGGAAAGGCCGCGCCAATCCAGGTAGGTAGGCCGCTGGGGGGGACGGGGGGGGGGAGCGAGGACGCGACTCGAATAATACCGTCCTCACCAGGAAGCGGCTGAAGGACGGTATCCCCTGCACCGTGCCCTCTTCCCCCACATAAAAACACAAAAAAACACAAAAAAAAAACACTTTAACATAACTAAATAAACAAAAAAACAAAAAGATACCGGGCTGTAGGTGGAGGCTGCTGGCACCAGCGCCACCGGAAGTACAATACCACGAGGCAGGTACTATCACAATGTTTTTAAAACATTTGGACAGGTACATGGAAAGGACAGGTTTCGAGGGATATGGGCATGCAGGTGGAACGAGTGTAGATGGGGCATGTTGGCCAGCGTGGGCAAGTTGGGCTGAAGGGTCTGTTTCCACACTATATGACTATCAGACTTAAAAATTGCTCAGCCACTGAGTAGGTAAAGGCTGCCATAGAGACACATGAGACTGCAGAAGCTAGAATCTTGAGAAAACACAAACTACTAAAGGAGCAGGCAGTATGTGTGGAAGGAAATGGGCAGATGACTTTTGGGGTCAGGACACTTCTTCAGGCTGTCAGAGAATATGGTTTCAGTATTCAGTGTCTAACGCAACGTCATCTTTTGAAGTTTCATCTCACTGATACCTGTCAGGATGTAGGGGTCAGCTCGTCCACATCTGGAAAGGTAGGTGTGAGTGGCCACTGGTGAAAGCTGGGCCTAATGAACTAATTCATGTCATGTTTCCAACCCAAAACTTCACCTATCCATCTTCTCCGGAGACGCTGCCTGACCCACTTTGTTACTCCAGCATTTTGTGTCTTTTCATTCATGTCGTTGTTTTACTTCTCACCACCACCCACCAGGTGGCTCTGTGCCATTTTATTTACAGGTTCTCACTTTTTATGTCAGTTTAGTTTAGAGATGCAGCGTGGAAACAGGCCCTTTGGCCCACTGAGTCCATCGATCGCCCATTCACACTAGTTCCATGTTATCCCACTTTCCCACTACCTACTACACACTAAGGACAAATTAGAGAGGCCAATGAACGTACTTGAACATGTTTCAACCTATTTTACAGACAGCATCTGTACTGGATCGAACCTGGGTCGAGTCGTGATCGAACCCGGGTGCCTGACACTGTCAGACGGCAGCTCGACCGCTGTGCTAACATGCCTCTTTATATCTGGATTATATTCTGCATTGTTTGATTCTATTCATGTATGAACGTTCTGTCTGGATAACATGGAAAACAAAGTGTTTCACTATATCTTGGTACACTGTATAACAAACCCCTAACCAAGACGGAATTCTGTTTACCACATTGTGTGCCTTGTCCATTTTTCGTAACTTGTCCATTCATATCTTCTCGCAGCCCACACATGTCAACATCTCCACCTGCGATTTTAACACCATCATTATTTAAGTCATGGGCACGGAATCAGGCCAGTCGGCCCATCGAGTCTACTCCGCCATTCAATCATGGCTGATCTATCTTTCACTCCAGTCCAATGTGACATGAAATGCAAGGGCCTAATCACAGGGCCCTCCAGTTATTAAACCACCCTTCAGCCATTATACTTAGCATCATTCCACTGACCCAATGTGTCCAAAATGAGGAACAAAACTCATCTTCCGTCTTGGCAAACGGCAGCTTGCAGCACTCGGTATTGAATTCTCCAATGTAAGATAACTCCCTCTTTCCACCCTCTTGTCCAGCCTTCTCTCCCATACTTCATTCAGTCTGAAGAAGATCCCGACCCGAAACGTCACTTATCCACGTCCTCCAGAGATTTAAGGGGATAAGGGTGTCGGAGATGGTCTAAGTGAATTTGAGAGCAAGATGAAAAGTTAGCAAAGTTAATGAAGTCCTTGAGTTCTGCATGGGTGATGGAGTAGCCCCTATGCAGTCATCAATGTAGCATTTTCTTTTCTCCAGAGATAGTGCCTGACACACAGTGTTACTCCAGCATTTTATGTCTCTCCTCCAGAGATGCTGTGTGATCCACTGAGTTACTCCAGCACTTTGTGTATTACTTAAGATTCCAGCATAGAAACATAGAAAATAGGTGCAGGAGGAGGTCATTTGGCCCTTCGAGCCAGCACCGCCATTCATTGTGATCATGGCTGATCATCCACAATCAGTCACTCGTGCCTGCCTTCTCCCCATATCCCTTGATTCCGCTAGCCCCTAGAGCTCTATCTAACTCTCTTTTAAATTCATCCAGTGAATTGGCCTCTACTGCCTTCTGTGGCAGAGAATTCCACAAATTCACAACTCGATGGGTGAAAAGGTTTTTTCTCATCTCACATTTAAATGGCCTCCCTTTTATTCTCAGACTGTGGCCTCTGGTTCTGGTCTCCCCCATCATTGGAACATTTTTCCTGCATCTAGCTTGTCCAGGTTTTTTTTTAAATTTTATACGTTTCGATAAGATTCCCACTCATCCTTCCAAATTCCAGTGAATTTCTTGCATCTACCTCTTTCTTTGCGTTTGTATAACATATGCCTGCATTCTTTTTTTTTCTCTTTTTCAATATGTGTAGCGAGATTCTCTAACCTTACGAATATTATGTAACACAGCAGTACATCACGCTGACAAAGAAACAGAATCTTATCTTATCACTCAATCAAAGAAATACCCACCACCACCTCTCTGCCCAACCTCCTCTGCTATCTTGGTAAATTTGTTTTTTTCATTCTCAGTTCTAATGAAGAGTCCCAGATTTGAGACGTAACTGGTTTCCATGCTATCTGATGCTATCTGATCTGCTGAGATTTTCCACCAATTTCTGGTCATCTTTTAAATTTCAAGCATCTGCAGTTTTTGATTTTCACAGGAAATTTTCCTTTTGAGCCCATTGGCGTTTACTGTCCGAATCAGTCTGCAGGACTTTGTGAAAGTCCTGACTATGTGACTATGTCAAGTCCTTTCCCCTCATCGATCCTTGATCAAGTTAATTTGCCACAACTTGCCCAGTTCCTTGTTTCTGCATTTTCTCGTGCCCCTCTCAGCTACCATCACCTGTGCCATTCAGTGTCTTTCAGTGTACCCATCACAGATAATCCTTTGTCTTCCTCATCCCATCCCTACCTCTGTAACTTGAAGCGAGTTTGCTTTTTAGATGCAAGCGAGAGTTTCATTGTGCCCATACACATTCTTACATGTGCATATGACAATAAACTTGACTTGACTTAATACAGCCAGTTTGGAATGTGTTCTCTCTAAAGGTAGTGAATCTTCTGGATCATCTACCCAAAAGGTGTGGTGCCCTCTCACTCAGTTTATTGGAAGCAAAAAAATATTTTGGTTGTAGGGTTAGTACAGGAAATGGCACTGAGCAATGTTTAGTTTAGTTAAGTTCAGAGATACAGCGTAGAAACAGGCACTTCCGCCCACCGAGTCCACACCGACCAATGATCATCCGTACACTAGTTCTACCCTACACTCTGGGGACAATTTACAGTAGCCAATCAACCTACAAACCTGCATGTCTTTGGAATGTGGGAGGAAACCGGACACCCGGAGGAAACCCACATGGTCACAGGGAGAACGTACAAACTCCGTCAAACAGCACCCATAGTTGGGTTCGAACTCGCATCTCCGATGCTGTAAGGCAGCAACTCTATTGCTGTGTCACTGCACTGCCCAAGAATCCTACTGAATGACGTGGCAAGCACGAGCGGCTGAATAACGTCACGACATAGGAAATTCTGTAGATTATAAGAAAATTGGACAAGCTTGTAATACATTTAACCTGAGAGCTTACAAACGGGAAAAGCATGATGGGAAAATAGGCCAACATAGTGAAGGCAACTTAAAGGTTATGTTCGGACAGGCAATCAATAGATGTAGGAAGTGTTTAGATCACAGGCATAGCTAGCTGAAGTAAAGATAAGCATAGGAGGTTGTAAACCAGCTGAGGGCAATAAAATTGATCAGGAAATAAGAGTTGTCCTTTATTGCACCCCTTTAGAAACATAGAAACATAGAAAATAGGTGCAGGAGTAGGCCATTCGGCCCTTCAAGCCTGCACCGCCATTCAATATGATCGTGGCTAATCATCCAACTCAGTATCCTCTACCTGCCTTCTCTCCATACCCACTGATCCCTTTAGCCACAAGGGCCACATCTAACTCCCTCTTAAATATAGACAATTAACTGGCCTCAACTACATTCTGTGGCAGAGAATTCCAGAGATTCACCACTCTCTGTGTAAAAAATGTTTTTCTTTGTCAGATAAATGGGAAACTGGTTTTATAAATAACAGGGAATTGAAGATTAAAGCTAACTGCAACCAAGTACGAACAGGAGTGAAAGACTGGGCTGGGAAGACTGGGAAAGAAAGGGCTCTTATCTCAGCTCCTGCCTCAGACCCACCTGTTCTGGCCCCTTGCCGGGTGGCATTTGATAAGTTTGTTCCCCTGACGCTGTCGGGTCTAGAGGATGTGGTTACCCATATCAAGCCATCGGGTTCCCCATGTGATGATGTCCCTCCTCTTCTTTTTAAAGAGGTCTTCCCGAGCATAGGGCATTCGGTCCTCGCCATCATAAACAGTAGCTTGTCTTCTGGGGTTGTCCCCATAAAATTTAAACATGCTGTAGTGCAGCCATTACTCAAGAAACCTGGCCTGGACCAGACTGTCCTGGCCAATTTTAGGCCAATCTCCAAGCTGCCATTTATCTCGAAAATCATGGAGAAAGTAGTTTATGCCCAGCTGAAACTCTTCCTGGATGAGCACAACATCCGGGAGGTCTTTCAGTCTGGTTTCAAGGCTATGCATAGCACAGAGTCGGCTTTGCTAAGGGTCTCTAACGACATCCTCCTGGCAAACGACTCCGGTAATTATGTGGTTCTTGTCTTGCTGGACCTATCTGCCACCTTCGACACTGTGGACCATGGAATATTAATTTCCCGATTACAGCAACAAGTGGGCATCTGTGGCAGTGCCCTGGGATGGTTCAGGTCCTATCTGGCAGATAGAACCATGCGTGTAAGCCTTGGTGGCCTTGAATCCTCCTCTGCTCCCTTGGCATATGGGGTTCCACAGGGCTCAATTTTAGGGCCCCTGCTTTTCTCCCTTTATCTACATCCACTGGGCTCAATTTTAAGAAGGCATGGCATCTCCTTTCACTTTTACGCGGATGATAGCCACTTGTACATGCCACTCAGGAAAGAAGATAATTATTCCCTAAAATCACTTCTGTCTTGTCTTGAGGACATTAAGTCCTGGATGGCCTTAAACTTTCTGGGACTTAACGAAAAAAAGACAGAAGTGATTTTGTTCGGCCCTAATGGCTGCCGTGAACCTCCCTCTGTTGACTTGGGTCCACTTGCAGTATTCGTAAAGCCAACAGTTTTAAACCTGGGTTTTATGATGGACGGTGATTTTAAATTAGATAAACAAATAGGCGCAGTGGTTAAGTCCAGCTTCTTTCACCTAAGGAAGCTGGCAAAGGTGAAGCCCATTCTCGAGCGGCAGCATTTTGAAACAGTAATTCACGCCTTTATTTCATCTCGGCTGGATTACTGTAACGCACTCTACACTGGAGTCTCACGAGCTTCGTTGGCTCGTCTCCAGTTGGTCCAAAATGCTGCCGCTCGCCTTTTAACCGGAACTCGAAAGAGGGAGCACATTACACCAATTTTGGCCTCCCTTCACTGGCTCCCAGTGCACTTTCGAGTTCATTTTTAAATTATTTTATTTGTTTTTAAATCATTGAATGGCCTCGCCCCGCCTTACCTCTCAGAGCTGCTCCACCTATATGCTCCTACCCGGTGCCTCAGGTCAGCGGATCAGCTGCTCCTTGAGGCACCAAGGTCTAAGCGGAAGCTCAGAGGGGATAGAGCCTTTTCTGTTGCTGCCCCGGCACTCTGGAACACCTTGCCGCTGCAGATCAGACAGGCCCCTTCACTGTCCATCTTTAAATCCTCCCTAAAAACTCACTTTTATTCACTGGCTTTCGACACCGGCTGAGACATTGTTCCTGTTTTAGTGCTTTTAATGTCTTTTAATTTTTTACTGTTTTCATAGTCCTGTCGTCTTAATGGTTTTAGTAGTTTGTAATAACTTTTTGTTGATTTCCCATGTACAGCACTTTGTGGTAACTGATGTTGTCTAAAAGCGCTTTATAAATAAAGTTATTATTATTATTATTACTACAAAGAACGTTGATCACTGAAATTATTTAAAACAATGTAAAATTCGAAAGTTACCATTGCTTCACGGAATATAAAAAGGCTGTAGGTGCTGTTGTCAGTGAAGGCATTTGGGATCTCTCAGAGTGTTTCCCAGTAAAGGCCTTGAATATACTGTTAAGGCCATGAATAAACTTACTTGTTTGAAAAATTCACCACTGCTCTACGAGAGATTTATGTTGTGTGGTGTCCCAATCTGAGTCTTAATTAAGAGGGTGACTGGGCCCCATGTGAAAGCCAGATCGAGAGCACAGGCCAACACACAATTCCCTCCAGCACTTTTATCCTGTCTCTAGTTTGAATGCTTTTATGCCCTTTAATGCAATTTTCTTATTTATTTTAGTTGAGAGATACAGTGCAGAAACAGGCCCTTCGGCCCACTGTGTCGGCGCCAATCAGCAATCCCCACACACTAACACTATCCTACACGCACTGGGGACAATTTACAGTTTTACCAAGCCAATTAGCCTACAAACCTTTAAAAATGTGGGTGTATGGGAGGAAACCGGAGCACCCGGAGAAAACCCACGTAGGTCACGGGGAGAACATACAAACTCCATTCAGACAGCAACCTTGGTCAGTTTCGAATTCGGGTCTCTGGCTGTGTAAGGCAGCAACTCTACCGCTGCGCCACCGTGATGCCCTAGATCAGCTGAGAACTTTTTTCTCACGGTCTATCATTGTCCTGTTTAAAAACTGTAAAAATTACAGTCACTCCACCATAATATTCTTCCTTTCAATACCCCTTTCAACTGACCAGCTCCCCATTCCTAAACTTAAAACAGATTTCACGACTTGACTTATAATTTTAGGTTGCTTCTAAGTCTCTGCATCTTCCATTTTGAAATTTAGTTCAACAGGTTCCTCCCCCCACTGCTGCTGCCTCCTTTCCAAAGACCACTTACTTGACTATAGTTTAGTTTAGTTTGGTTTGATTTAGTTTAGTTTAGTTTAGTTTAGAACAAGATACTGGATACATAAACCCATTAAAACGTGGCATTTTATGGACCCTCCACGTGACCTTATTGACTTGAAGAAACAAAGTGCAGTAACTGCAAAATCTGGCACAGGTAAAACACCAAGTTGCTCAATGTTTAACTGCACTTTATCTCATGTAATGTATAATGATGTTAAATGACCGGGCCATTACTGGAGAAGTTAATCGCATTTTCAACATTCTCAATGGTTGTGATCATGGGACCTTCTGAGAAATGCAAGAAATTCATCATTAAAATAT
The DNA here is from genome assembly GCF_028641065.1 of Leucoraja erinaceus. Taxonomy (NCBI): domain Eukaryota; kingdom Metazoa; phylum Chordata; class Chondrichthyes; order Rajiformes; family Rajidae; genus Leucoraja; species Leucoraja erinaceus. Next base: position 48,658,579 of record NC_073387.1, read on the forward strand.
CGGACTTTGACACCCACCCCCCCCAATCCCCATTTATGTTCAGCGATTGTGGAATTTATAGATGAGCTGCTACTCTGCTTATGTTCTGTTTATTTTCCTTGAATAGAAAGGCTAATGGTGCATAGACCAAATAACAAGTCTGGCGTTATGGGGAGAAGGCAGGAGAATGGGGTTGAGGGGGAAAGCTTGATCAGCCATGATTGAATGGCGGAGTAGACATGATGGGCAGATTGGCCTACTTCTGCTCCTAGAACCTATAAAGGCAGGAGAATGGGGTTGAGAGGGACAAATAGATCAGCCATAGTTCAATGGTGGAGTACACATGATGGGCCAAATGGCTTAATTCTTCTCCTATAACTTCTGAAGTTATGAACCTGTTCTCACATGGATGGTCAGCCATGATCATGTTGAATGCGGTGCTGGTTCGAAGGGCCAAAAGGTTTACTCCTGCACCCATTTTCTGGGTTTCTGGGTTTCTATGAGTCACCTGTTCAAGACTCATTTCAGAGATTTCACAGACTTTATGGTGACCATGTTGATGGAAGAACCACTCTTTACATGAGGCCACAAATTTAGAGGTGACCAGAGGAATGCAAGACAGCCCCTTAAAGAGAGGCCGGTGCTCTAGTGATATTTATGTCTCATCCACATATGCTGAAGATGATCTGTACATTGGTTGTGGACCTTACCCTGCATAATCAAAACAGCAATAAAAATCAAACAATCACAAGGTAAAATAAAATATTGCTCTGCACAAATTGGCTGATGCATTCCTTATGATATACAGTGACTAAGCAATGACTGGGGAGGAAGATTGCAACCATCACATGGTCCGCCCTGTTTCAACGAATGCAATCAATCAAATAAGATCAAATAGAACAAGTTGTCCTACAACTTTAGATTGTGCAACTTTAGGCTGTACAATTTAAGAAGAAGCAATGACTACTAGTCTTTGGCAACAAAATAAATGGCTGGAGGAACTCAGCTGGTCAGGCAGCATCCGTGGAGGGAAATAAACAGATGGCTTTTTGGATTGGGGCCCTCCATGAATTAGAGTGGTGATAGCTGGTAGAAAGAGTTTAGGGGAAGAGTTGGAGCAAGAGGTGGCAAGTGACAGGTGGATCCAGGTGAGGCGGGTTCAATGGCAGGTGAGCCAGGCAGGGGAGAGAAAGGTGATGAGCGTAACCGAGGCTGGAGGTGATGAGTGGAATTCATTGCCACAGATGCTGTGGAGGCCAAGTCAATGGATATTTTTAAGGCAGAGAGAGTTAGATTCTTGATTAGTACGGTTGTCAGGGATTATGGTGAGAAGGCAGGAGAATGGGGTTAGGAGGGAGAGATGGATCAGCCATGATTGAATGACAGAGTAGACTTGATGGGCCAAATGGCCTAATTCTGAACCTATCACATGAACATGAGTGGAGAAGACACAAAGGGTGTGAAGACAGGAAGTTGATTTAAAAAAAAGATGGTAGGGAATGAAATTTAGAACCAGAGGAAAGGATGGTGGTGGATGTGAGAGAGTGACTACTTGGTTCACTCACCTCTGCGCATCCACCCTTCCCCTCCCTCCTCCCCAGACACTTTCCCCTGCACCCGCAGAAGATACATCACCTGTCCCTACACCCTCTCCTTCACCTCTATTCAGGAATCCGGACAGCCTTTCTAGGTGAGACAAATGTTAACACATGTAGAAATAAGGAACCGCAGATGCTGGTTTGCGAAAGAAGATGAAAAGTACTGGAGTAACTTCACCATTATCTGCGATATTACTATACTGACCCCAACATCACCCACCCATATTCTCCAGAGTAGTTGCCTGACCTGCTCAATTACTCCAAGTTCAAGTTCAAGAGAGTTTATTGCCATGTGTCCCAGTTAGGACAATGAAATTATTGCTTTGTTTCGGCACAACAGAATATTGTAGGCATAAATAAATACAGAACAGATCAGTGTGTCCATACACTATTGAATATATATATATATATATATATATATATATATATATAGCACTTGTCTATAGTCTGAAGAAGGGTTTCGGCTCGAAGTGTTGCCTTTTTCCTTCGCTCCATAGATGCTGCTGCACCCGCTGAGTTTCTCCAACTTTTTTGTGTACCGTCGATTTTCCAGCATCTGCAGTTCCTTCTTAAACACTATATATATAGCATGTTGTGTCCTTTTGCGTATTGACTATATATGCAGTTCGTTTCTACCTCTTTTCATTGAGTCCGAGGTAGGGTTCCAACCTGAAACATCACCTATCTAACTTGTCCAGAGGTGTTGCCTGACCTGCTGAGCTTCTCCAGCACTTTATGTATTTTTTGGTAAACCAGCATCTGCAGTTCCTTGCAGCTACAGACAACTCCTTAGCCCACCTCGGGAACTGGAGCCTATCTTTCCCAAACTACTCTTTCAATCATGACCCGATCATTTAATTTATTCAGAAGAAGCGTATTGGCTCGAAATGTCGCTTGTCCATTCCCTCCATAGATGCTGCCTGACCTGCTGAGTCACTCCAGCACTTGGCATTTTGCTGATTTATATCACTGCTGTTTCCTCTTCTCTGATCTGTTGCCTCCTTTGCCAATGAGCAAGTATTGTGAGGTATAATCTAGAGATTATCGTCACCAATAGTTTTAATTTAACAGCACTCCAGATACTTTTGTTTAGCAGGAACCCCTACCACCACCACCTTCCTTTCTTTCTTATTTTAGTGAAATAAAAAGATTTTATAAAGTGTTAATTCTGTTTATTCTTCTCTTCACAAGTGCAATCTGAGAAGAACGTTTCCATCATTTTGTGTTATTTTTTCTTTTAGAAATCTTTGATTTACTGACACATCTTTTCACACATATACGTTTCAGTTAATCAGTCATACCAGAACAACACAGTATTTCGTTGACAGTTAACTGACTTGCAAGAATTAAGCTTGAATTTCATCTTAACTTGCTTTAGTTTAATTTAGAGATACAGTGTAGAAATAGGCCCTTCGGCCCACCGAATCCATGCCGGTGAGGGATCACTAGTTCTATCTTAGACACTAGGGACAATTTACAAAAGCCAATTAATAACAATGTTACAAAATTTTGAGATTTTAAAAATCAAGTCTGCAATTTATCCAATCAGATAAAGCATAAAAATAAGTTTAATTTGACACCTAATTCACTTTCATATCTCAAGTATTTAAAAAGTTATGGCCATTTTCATACTCGGAAATTAGCATCTTGTTCCCTATTGATTTTCTATGGACATAACAAAAAAAGCTGTGATCGTGGACAGTCAAAAGCACATAACTTTCTTAAAAATTAAGAGAACTGAATGAAATTTTCAGTTATCATAGATTGAAGCATTCTGAAACAAATATAAAATAATCTTACTTGGATGACCTGAAATTAAAGCATATAATAGTAAGATTAAACGAGAACTTACCAGTTTGAAGTTTGATCTGTATTTTATGAGGAGTTACGATGAGGGATTACGTGAAGAAGCCCGCTCAGGGCGCAGGCGCGGCATGCTTCCAAGCAGCGGTGTGGAATCACAGATAGACACACGTATTTGAAGTAACATAGTAAAGAATAAAGAGACATCAATTATCAGTTTGATCCATGTAATGAGGGTGGGAGCGGAGGGCACGTAATCCCTCATCGTAACTCCTCAAAAAATACAGATCAAACTTCAAACTGGTAAGTTCTCGTTTAATCTTACTATTTTATTTCGGAGTCACGTGAGTGACTTCGTGAAGATTTCAAAGCTCTGTGATTTCAAACCGTGTAACAGTTTTACTCACTCACTGCCGAAAGCTTTCGAGGAAGGAAGTGTTATTGTAATCAACCAATGAATCTGTTTTAAAAACAAAACGGTATTTATTAACAACAACAAAAGAAAATAGCTCCCCCGGGCTTTAAATTAAATATTTGCAGTTTCTAAAATTCTGGCTGCAAATACGTCAGGTTCCACCAACGGCTTATGATAAAATGTTCGGAATGTGGATTCCCTTGACCATCCTGCTTTGTTGAGGATAATGTCAACAGGCACATCCATCCGTGCTGCCGATGATGTGGATGCTGCCCTGGTGGAATGAGATTTAAATATATTAATGTTTATCCCCGCAGCTTCCAATACCTGTTTCAACCATCTTGAAATGGTTTGGCTTGTTACCCTGCCATGTGGCTTTCTGTGGCTGACCCATAAGGCTCTCTCACTTCCTCGGATATTATGGGTTGTGTCAATGTAAATATTTATGTGGGTCACCACACACAATCGTGGCTCTGGTGGGTAAGCCCGGAATGCCACTAGCGTGTTGGATGTTCCTGGCCTGGACTGTTTTATCAGACCTTGTATGGAGAAGGTTATCTTGTCTGGCGTTGTCTCCATGTTGTCCAGTCGTAGTTTATGTAAGGACTGGACCCTCTGAGCAGATACTAGCGCCATGAGCATGAGCGTTTTTAAAGTCAATTGCTCTAAAGTGAGAGATCTTGCTGGTGGTCTGTCCCGAAGGTATGCGAGTACAATACTGACATCCCAGATTTGAGTATATCTAGGGTTGGGGGGCTTGCTGTTAAATATACCCCTCATAAGTTTGACCACCAGCGGATGGGATCCCATGGGCTGATGTCCTGCAGGTCTGAGGTAGTTAGAGAGTGCACTACGTGCCGTGTTGATGGCACTGTAGCTCATATCTTCATGATGATGTAAATCGGCCAGGAACTCCAGAACATTCGCTACTGTGGCTGTATTGTAGGCAGTCCCCGTTTTCTGGCAGTACGTTTCCCATTTCCTAATGCTGGTTAGGTACTGCCTCTTTGTAGATGTTCTCAGGGATGCTGACATGGTGGCGATGGTTTGTTGCGATAACCCCAGATCCAGGTAAGGTCGGTCTAGAATCTGCAACCCAGGAGATTCATGTCTCTGTGGCATGGGTGGCTGATGCCTGATACTGGGTGAGTTAGTAACCCTGGATGACTGGGGAACACCATCGGTGCTTCCACCACCATGTCATGGAGAATTGGGAACCATGGCTGTGTAGGCCAGTCGGGCACTACCAAAACTCCAGACGCTGAATCCGTCTGGATTTTCCGAAGTACCCGACTGATGAGGCAGAAGGGAGGAAAGGCATAGAAAACAAACTTTCCCCAATCCAGCGTAAATGCGTCTACCGCTGCTGCCTCCGGATCTGGTTCCCACGCGACATAGATGGGTAGTTGGTGATTCAGCCTTGATGCAAATAAATCTATATCTGGCTTCCCATATCGCTTTACAATTTCAGCGAATGTTTTAGGATTTAACATCCATTCGATGTTGTCATTGAATTTACGTGACCTGGTGTCCGCCACTGTGTTTAGCTTGCCTGGTAGATAGGTAGCTGAAAGCCAAATATGTCTTTCGACACACCATTGCCAAATCGTATTGACCAATTTGTCGCATGATAAAGATTTTATGCCGCCCATATGGTTAATATAAGCCACCACCGTAGTATTATCTATTTGTAATCTAACATGCAAGTGATGCATATTAGATGCATATGCTTTCAAACCATAAAAGGCGCCCAACATTTCCAAAGAATTAATGCCCAGTGTAGATAGTAACGATGATTCTGTGTTAGTCCATCTACCACCTGTGCTGGATATGGAGTTAGTTGCTCCCCAGCCTTGAGCACTAGCATCTGTTTGGAGTACCAATGTAGCATTAGTAATGACAATAGGACTATGACTGTGCCAAATATTTTGTGTCCACCACTGTAGCTCTGATATGGCTTCAGGGGGTAATGTCATGACCCGATCATAATGACCTTTGTGCTTTTTTAGTGCCTTTATTTTTGCTCTTTGCAAATTTTGATAGTGCAAAGGTCCAAATTGGATAGCTGGGAATGCTGCTACCATTTTGCCAATTACTGCTGCCACTTGTCGAATAGTTGGTCTTTGCTTTATCTTTATGTTATCACATGATTGTATCAACCCAATCATTTTTCCCCTTGGCAGGGTAATAGTCATTTGGACTGAGTTAATTGTGAAACCCAGATAGTCCATAACTGTGGATGGATTGAACTTGGATTTATCTGGATGTAAGACAAAGCCTAGACTCTGTAGGAGCCGTATAGTAGCTGATACTGCTGCTACAGCCAATTCCATAGTTTTACCAACTATGAGGATGTCGTCCAAATATGCCATGACTATATGGTTTTGTTTTCTTAACGTTGCCATGGCTGGTTTTAATAGTTTTGTGAATAGTCTTGGAGCTGACGTAAGCCCATTAGGCAGTGCTTTATACTGCCGAAGCTCCCCCATCCAGATAAATTTAAGGTACCTGCTATAATCCTTATGAATAGGTACTAGATAGTAAGCATCTTTGAGATCAATGCTGGCCATATAGTATCCTTTGGAAATCAGTTGTCTAGCAGTCACAAATGTTTCCATTTTGAAATGTATATACTTAACAAATTCATTCAGGGATGTTAAGTCAATGATGATGCGACACCCACCATCCTTTTTACTTTTAGTAAATATATTGGAAACAAATTCCAAGGGCTCATGAGTAGTTTTCTCTATGACCCCTTTGTTTAGAAGCCTCACCAGTTCAGCTTGTCCCTCCTGTTGTTCCTTATTGGAGAGTACAAATTCCCTTGCGGGTGCATGTTGAACTGGCGGTAAATTTGAAATAAATTCTATTTTATACCCTTGAATACTATTGAGTATATATTTATCATCCGTGATCCTTCCCCATGCTTCTTTAAACAAGTGTAACCTGTTAGTAAGTCACCCTTATTCTCGATATGCGGGTAGGAACCAGATCCACCTACCTCCATGGTTATTGGCGGGGTTGTGATTTTTTCTTTCTGAATGTTCTTCCCTGTCGACGTGCTGGCGATGTTGGGGGGAGGCGCATTTTCCAGGGGGTCCGCTGCAGGCCCTGACCTAAAAAAGGTCTCTGGGGATAGTGCGGCCCACAGCTTTGACCAGTCGGATGTTCGGGCCTCCGACTGGTAGATACAGTGGTGTGCTGCCGCCTGGGTGGAATGAAGAGTTTTGGTATCACTGCCGGTGGTGCCCTCATGAGGCTAACGGTCTTCGATGCCTCCTCCATCTCTTTGAGCTGTTTGTTCAAGTCCTTCCCAAATAAAAATGAGTCGGTCTCTACTGATGGAGTTTTGCATAGTCCTGCAAATTTAGGATTGAGGGCCGGCTTGATGTTGTCTCTTCTTAGGTTGTTTAACTCATATTGAGTCGTGCACATGAGTGCCAGGACATCCTGTTGGTGGGTGGTCATGTCTACGGCCTCGACTCCCCGCGCATACGCTGTTATAGCCGCCGTGAGGAGGCGAAGTATGCGCTGTAGTTTGACCTCCTGTGTCCTGATATGTCCCCCCACGTTGCCCCAAATTTGAGGGTTGAGGCTCTTGACCTTGAGAGCCTCACAATTATCCGGGGCTGTGTGCTCCTCAAGCACTTGGTCGAGCACCTTCTCCCGCAGAGGTTTGTTGGAGAGATGGTTTATGCTGGCAGCCATCCTAGGCTCCAGCGGTGCTCCGACCCGTGGGGTAGCGACAAAGCGACTTACGACCCCTAGCAGCTCTTCCTGCACACCCTGCTCTCTTTCGGCTTCGTCCGCCTGCCCCATACTCAGACCAGCCTGCCCCTGGTCACCAATGCTGACCTCCCATTCCAGGTCCGAGGTCGCAAAGTGGGGTGCCGGACTCAGCACCATGGAGGGGGCGCCTGTCCTGTCTGACCGAGAGCGCTGCTGCTCCCGGTAGACCATCCCCTCCAATAGCTGCTGGATGCAGCTTAGGCGGCTGTCTCTCCCCCGCTTCGGGGTGGACATTTCCCCTCCCGACGAGTCGGAATCGACCGGCCGGTTTGTCTTCCGTTTGGCTTTCCCAGTCCGCCGTGTAGGCTCTGGCGTGACTGGGACCGGCTCGGTCTGGGGGATTTCGAACCGCTGTTCAAGCGGTAGAACCGCCGGTTGCTGCCCCGCTGGAATTGACTCCTCTGGTGGAGTTACAGCTCGGGCAGGTTTGCTAGCGAGTTTCCTACGTTGGGACATGTTTCTTCCAAAGAATCAACACCAAACTCGCTCCGTTCCCAACGCACCGTTCACTTACCTGATGGTGCGTTTTAAAGCGCAGCTGGAGAGCCTGACTCCAGCTGCCGCCGCTGTTGCACTTGCTGGCGTAATGCCGCGCCTGCGCCCTGAGCGGGCTTCTTCACGAAGTCACTCACGTGACTCCGAAGTAAAATTAGTTAGTTACCCAATTGTAGCTAATTTCAGACTTCAATTACTAGATCTAAACATCTATCCATTTCTTAATAAATGATTAACATTTTTAAATAGCCTAAGTGTCCAAATAATATTCACAAATAATTCACAATAAAACATGATTTTAAAATCTCATTTACATTAATTTATAGGCCAAATGGAAGGAATTTAGTGTTCAATTGCTGTAAATTAAAGTCCATTTAATTCAGCTTTCTAGTGGGATCCTGTGAACGCGCTGGTTTAGAACATTCACATTGTACTAGATTTGTGCCCTCAAATGCCCAAAAAAATACTGCGGGATATAATGGGCCTAAAATTAGCTACTCGCAACATTAAACTTTGTATAAAGGGATGTTAAGAAGCCCTTTTAACGTAAAAATAAACATCCTACCTTCATTTGTCCGCTGTATGAGATCCGGCCCGTTGTCGGTGGTCGGGGGTTTAGAGGTTAATTTTTAACCTACTATAACAAGTATAGAAAGCCCTTAAAACTAAAAATAGCTCCAGCTACGGAATCTTCCAGCGATTTTTCGTTAATAATTAACTAGGCTGAAAAACCTCGATTTGAACAGCCTAGTGAAAAATCGCGTTTTAAACCCGCCCCCCTCTAAACGGCGCCAAAATCACGCACACGGGCTGGGACAGATTTTCAGCGACGCTTCAGGTAGGCTTTGCAACATACCTACAATTAACCTACAAACCTGCACGTCTTTGGAATGTGAGAGGTAACTGGAGGATCCGGAGAAAACCCACAATGCCAAGGGAAAACATACAAACTCCATACGGACAACACCTATAGTCAGGATCAAACCCGTGTCTCTGGTTTCTCCCCATATCCCTTGATTGGCCCTAAGAGCTTTATTTAACTCTCTCTTGAATACATTGAATACAATACTCTCCGATTCAAAGCCACAACACTACATCTGAGCCAATACTGATACCTACAAATACCTTTGAAGTGCAACTTCAGCTCAAAGTGAAATATGTAGTGACTATTAAAAGAGACAGAAGGTAATAGAACAGACAAGACTAATGTTAGTATTTTTAATATGTAGGAAGGAACTGCAGATGCTGACTTAAACCAAAAATAGACACAAAAGGCTGGAGTAGCGCAGCGGGAGTTCAGCATGGACGAGTTGGGCCGAAGGGCTTGTTTCCGTGCTTTATGACTCTACGAATCTAAAAAACAATCATAAACCAATTGTATTAGTTGATAAGCAACAATCAAGAAGTGCATGGAATATAACAGGCTGCACTACTTTGCTTTATCTTGGTCCTATGCCCTTTGATTCATTCAATCCCATCAGTTGAGCCTGGCCCATTAAAAGAAGTTAACACTGATACTGGCAAACCTGTGGAAGAACTAATGCACATTAAACACATGCACTCTCCCATCTTAGAAACATAGAAACATAGAAACTAGGTGCAGGAGTAGGCCATTTGGCCCTTCCAGCCTGCACCGCCATTCAATATGACCATGGCTGATCATCCAACTCAGTATCCTGTACCTGCCTTCTCTCCATACACTCTAATCCCTTTAGCCACAAGGGCCACATCTAACTCCCTCTTAAATATAGCCAATGAACTGGCCTCAACTACCTTCTGTGGCAGAGAGTTCCAGAGATTCACCACTCTCTGTGTGAAAAACGTTTTTCTCATCTCGGTCATAAAGGATTTCCCCTTTATCTTTAAACTGTGACCCCTTGTCCTGGACTTCCCCAACATCGGGAACAATCTTCCTGCATCTAGCCTGTCCAACCCCTTAAGAATTTTGTAAGTTTCTATAAGATCCCCCCTCAATCTTCTAAATTCTAGCGAGTACAAGCCGAGTCTATCCAGTCTTTATTCATATGAAAGTCCTGACATCCCAGGAATCAGTCTGGTGAACCTTCTCTGTACTCCCTCTATGGCAAGAATGTCTTTCCTCAGATTTGGAGACCAAAACTGTACACAATACTCCAGGTGTGGTCTCACGAAGACCCTGTCAAGATCATGTCAAGACCTCGATTGGACCCCCAAAATAGATACATAAGGACATGAATATGCAGGGAATGGAGGGATATGTATCACATGAGGACAGTGGCAGAGGCCCGTATCCGATCATGACCATGGGTTACTGCCTGTACGGAGTTTCTCTGTTCTCCCTGTGACCACGTGGTTTTTTTCGGGTGCTCCAGGTTCCTCCCACATTCCAAAGATGTACAGGTATGTAGGTTAATTGTAAATTGTCCCCAGTGTGTGGGATAGTGCTAGTGCACGGGGTGATTGCTGGTCCGCGCGGACTCGATGGGCTGAAGGGCATATTTCTGCGTTGCATCTTTGAAGAACTACAGAAGGAAGCAGTTTAATTTGGCATCATGTTTGGCATCATCGTAAGTGGACTTTGATCAGGTATATTCCCCAGGTCAAAATGTAGGCTGTGTGTATCAAAATCAAATTTCCTATTGCCGAGATTTATTTTTAAATCTAACAGATCAAAGAAAATAATTTTACAATATAAATACAATATAGCCATCTGTAAACATTTTTTGAAAAGGTCAAGAAACCCTTGGCTCATTCTACTTCCATGGCATTTTATCAGTTAAGAATTGCTGAAGGATAAATACCTGAGAAAAGGAAATCAAAGGGCAGTCACGGTGGCGCAGCGGTAAAGTTGCTGCCTTACAGCGAATGCAGCGCCGGAGAACAAGGTTCGATCCCGACTACGGGTGCTGTCCCCCCGTAACCTGCGTGGGTTTTCTCCAGATCTTCGGTTTCCTCCCACACTCCAGACCTACAGGTTTGTAGGCTAATTGGCTTGGTAAATGTAAAAATAAATCGTCTCTAGTGGATGTAGGATAGTGCCGGTGGGCCGAAGGGCCTGTTTCCGCGCTGTATCTCTAAATTAAACTAAACTAAACAAAGCTCATATACACAGAATTATTTTGAGATGTAGTTAGAACAGAAAAATTATCTGTGTTCCAAGTTGGTTAATAATCCAATTAAATTGAACCTTGCAGTTTTGCAGGGTTTTTTTTTGTTGCCATTTTCAAGGTAAGGAGAATTAAATGAGTGTTGTAAACTGGTCAGGTTTAATAATGGATAAGTTACAAAAGGGGATTTCTGCAATAAAGGAAAAGGTGAAAAGCTCCATGCATGCAGTTAAGCAATCAAGGACCTTTAATCTGGCATAGCACTGCAGCAGAGTTATCCCCTACTGTAGCAGACACCCGGGTTCGATCCAGACTGCTGGTGCTGTCTGTGTGGAGTTTGCATGGGCGTTATGGTTTCTTCCCACATTCTAAAGACGTACAGGTTTGTAGGTTAATTGGCTTCGGTAAAGATTGTAAATTGCCCTCATGTTTAGGATAGTGTATGGGGTTCGCTGGTTGGCGTGGACTCAGTCCATGCCGACCAACAATCACCTTAGTATGTGGGAGTGTGGGAGGAAATCGGAGTACCCTCAGAGAACCCACGCAGTCACTGGGAGAAGGTACAAACTCAGTAGAGACAGCAACCGCAGTCAGGATCTAATCTGAGTCTCTGGCGCTGTAAGGCAGCATCTCTACCACTGTGCCGCCCCCTTGATGGCACAGTTGAGGGAGAGTAAGATGTGTAGAGAAGTAAAGGGACTTGGATGTCTTGTTGAACAGATCTACAAGATCCTGTGTACATTTACAAGGAGCATATATAGAAGGCAAAATAGAGACTATCTACCAGAGTGATACTTGGACACAATGAAATTAAATAATGAGGAAAGGCTTTATTTTGTTCCCTTAAGTTTGAGATGTGGTTCAATCTAGACAAGTGTCAAGAATGTTTTATTGTCATACAGTAGACAAACAAAATTCTTACTTGTAGCAGCACAACAGAATATGTAAATATAGTACACAATATTCACTGGAATTTAGAAGGATGATAAGGGATCTTATAGAAACATAAAAAATTCTTAAAAGATTGGACAGGCTAGATGCAGGAAAAATGTTCCTGATGTTGGGGGAGTCCAGAACCAGGGGGTCACAGTTTAGGAATAAGGGGTAGGCCATGTAGGACTGAGATGAGGAAAAACTTTGTCACCCAGAGTTGTGAATCTGTGGAATTCTCTGCCACAAAAGGCAGTGGAGGCCAAGTCACTAGATGTTTTCAAGAGAGAGTTAGATTTAGTTCTTAGGGCTAAAGGAATGAAGGGGTATGGGAAAATAGCAGGAATGGGGAACTCATTTTGGATGATCAGCCATGATCATATTGAAAGGCGGTGCTGGTTCGAAGGGCCGAATGGCCTACTCCTGCACCTATTCTTCCATGTCCACGTTTCTATGTTTCAATGTAATTATCCAGAAAAAAAAAAGTTTAATGTGTATGTGTACCCAGTCACAAATACATATATATACGCACACATCCATACACACAAAAAAATAATAGTGCAATAATAGCAATAGTCCATGTTGTTCAGAGCTTATTTGAGGTTGCTGTGTTTTATAGTCGAATGGTTGGAGAGAAGAAGCTGTTCCTGAACCTGGACGTTGGTTTTCAGGCTAGAAAAGTACGTAAAGTATTTGAAAGGATTGATACACAAAATCATACACAGAAACCGCTCATGAGGGAGTTATTCACCTCATTGTGCCTTCATCAGCTCGTTGATCAGCTACAAGTTTAATCCTGCATTCTTGATCTTTCCAATACTTTACGGGGTTTCACTTTAAATAATCACCCATTACCCTTATGAAACCCACGTCAGTTTCCACCGCCCATTCAGAAAATGCACTTTAGAACAAAATAATATTCTGCGGAAAATTTGTTTCCCCCTCCCCCCTCTGGCTTATCACTGATGACCTCGAACTTCTGTCCTTAAGTTACTGATCGTTCTGCCATTTTTTTTTTCTTATTTACTCTTTTAAAACTCGTCCTCATTTTAAACACCTTTATCAAACATTTCCTTAAACATCTCTGCTCCAAGAACAATCATAGAGACCGTAAAGACAAGGACCTTTGAATTATCTTTAATCTGATTTTATCTTGCATTATCTGATGCATCATCGCACTTAATTGGACTTTTCTTGCACTAGGGATGCATCATTGCACCCACCCTGTTTGTCGTCTTCATTTCTGCCATACTTCACCTCATTGATGAATAGCAGCCACAGGGGATCCCAATCCTCTACAGAACTGACAGTGGGCTCTTCGACCTTAAGCAGTAACACCGCCATCATGGAGCTTCAGTACGCGAATGAGTGCGCCATTACAGCACATTCTGCAGAAGACCTCCAGGGCATCCTGAATGCCTTTGCCAAGGCATACAGAGCCATGGGCCTAGCCTTAAATATCAAGAAGACCCAGGTCCTACATCAACCTCCACCCAACCAGCCGTCTACCCAGCCCACTATAAAAGTGGGCGACACCACTCTTGAAAATGTTGACCATTCCCCAACCTTGGCAGTGTTCTTTCCTCAAAAGCTGACATTGACTATGAGGTCAACCATCGCCTGAGTTGTGCCAGCGGAGCCTACGCCAGACTCAGGAGAAGAGACTTTGAAGACCGAGACCTAAAGGCTCAAACATAACTGCTGGTCTACAGAGCGAATGTCCTCTCCACCCCGTTGTATGGAGCCGAGTCATGGACCACCTACAGCAGGCACCTGAGAGCCCTGGAACAATACCACCAAAGATCCTTACGAAAGATTCTGAGCATCAGCTGGGAGGACAAACGCGCCAACATCAGGGTTTTGGATGAAGCCAACATGACCACCACAATAATGCAGCACCAACTTCGATGGACTGGCCATGTCATCCACATGTCCAACACACGTCTCCCTAAACAAATCCTGTACTCTCAATTGAAGGAAGCCCCCGGCGGGCCAAAGGAACGCTTCAAGGACAACATCAAGAACAGTTTAAAGAAATTCCACATCACACCGAGCAACTGGGAGCACATTGCACTGGACAGGCGCTCCTGGAGGGAATCCGTGCAGGAAGGAGCTGCACGTCACGAAATAGAACTACGCTGTGTCGCTGAGACAAAGCGACAGCATCGTAAGGAGAGAGAGAAGGGGGCTCGAAGACCACCAACTACCGCTTAGTCTCCACTGCCCACGTTGCACCAAGGTGTGTGGATCATGGATCGGCCTCTACAGACATCTGCAGGCCTACAAGTAGCCGACCCTATGGAGAGGAGAGGACAGTCATACTCGTTCAGAGTGACCGCTGACGATGTACTCGTTATCCTGTATCTGTATACTGTGGACGGCTTGATTGTAATCATGTATAGTCTTTTCATTGACTGAAAAGCTTTTTGCCGTACCTCGATACATGTGACAATACTAAACTGAACAGTGGAGATTTCCCACCCCACACCCTTTCCTCCCCCTGTCCCACCTATATCCCTCTCTCTGACTTTACATTTCACTCCTCTTTTGCTCGTCTTCTCTCCTTATCTGGCACCCTGTTGACCTCTTGTCTCTTTTGTATTCTTTTGTCCCCTTTTCATCTCTAGTCACCTATCACTTGTGTAGGAAGGAACTGCAGTTGCTGGTTTAATTCGAAGAGAGGTACAAAAAGCTGGAGTAACTCATCGGGAAAGGTAGCATCTCTGAAGAAGGGTCTCGACCGGAAACATCACCCATTCCTTCTCTCTGGAGATGCTGCCTGTAACTTGCCAGACTTTGTCCCATCTTCACCTCTTTTCCAGCTTTCTCCCCCCTACTACAATCAATCTGATCCAAAACAAATTGTGGCTCAAAACATCACCTATCAGCGTCTTCCAGAGACCCCTTGGCCAACAATAAACCATTCTACATTTTCTTGATCAGCTTCTGCTTTGATCTGTCATTTTCACACCTTGCTCTTCCACATCACTACTTTCCCTCTCCCCTTACTCTCAGTCTGAAGAAGGGTCTTGTCCCAAAATGTCACCCATTCCTTCTGCCTGGCTGTCCCGCTGAGTAGTGACAGCATTTTGTGTCTATTTTCAATGCTACCTGATCTGCTGAGTTACCTCAGCACTTTGTGTTCTACTGTGGTCAAGAGTTTATGATCCTATCTGTTGGTATTTTTCTCTCATTCATTATCTAAAGTACTGGAGGGTGAATAATTACTTAATGCTACTCAGTGCTGTGTTAACCAACATAATTCACAGAGCTAACCAGTATCTCTACTGTCCATCTCGTACCAGGCAAACAGGAACATTTGGTTCTGAGCATTGTTGTAACATACACATAGTGACCAACTTGACATATCATACAATTCTTAAAGGAGTATACAACCAGTATTATATAAACCACCTACTATGCACCATGCACCATTATAGTTCTCTTGTCTTGGCAGGGAACTTATTCAACATCTAATACCTTTGGTTCAGGCTCAATGTAGTTTCTGTACGTAGGTTCTCTAATTTCTTGTATTTGCGGTTGTATAGGGCTCTGGTAAGACCACATCTGGAGTATTGCGTACAATTTTGGTCTCCTAATTTGCGGAAGGACATCCTTGCGATTGAGGCAGTGCAGCGTAGGTTCATGAGATCGATCCCTGGGATGGCGGGACTGTCATATGAGGAAAGATTGTAAAGACTAGGCTTGTATTCACTGGAGTTTAGAAGGATGAGGGGAGATCTTATAGAAACATATAAAATTATAAAAGGACTGGACAAGCTAGATGCAGGAAAAATGGTCCCAATGTTGGGCGAGTCCAGGACCAGGGGCCACACACAGTCTTAGAATAAAGGGGAGGCCATTTAAGACTGAGGTGAGAAAAAAACCTTTTCACCCAGAGAGTTGTGAATTCCCTCCATCTCCCTGCTTGGGCATGTACCTGCCGAAATGCCAGTTAAAGGTTTCCATAGCTTATGCTCCTACCATCAGCCCTGGCAGCGCGTTCCAGGCATCTACCACTCTCTCTACAAAATCCTTGCCACGAAAATCTCCTTTAACCTTTCCCCCTCCCACTTTAAGCCTATTCCCCTAGTTTTTGACATTAACACCCTGGGTAAAAGACTTTGACTTCAATTTTATATATTTCTATCAGGTCACATTCAGCCTCTAATGTGTGAAAGCAACCAATCTTCCACGCATAAACCTTTTCACCCAGAGAGTTGTGAGTTAATGGAATTCCCTGCCACAGAGGGCAGTGGAGGCAAAATCACTGGATGGATTTAAGAGAGTTAGATAGAGCTCTAGGGGCTGGTGGAATCAAGGGATATGGGGAGAAGGCAGGCACAGATTATTGATTGGGGACGATCAGCCATGATCACAATGAATGGCGGTGCTGGCTCGAAGGGCCGAATGGCCTCCTCCTGCACCTATTCTCTATGTTTCTATTCCAAGTTAGTCCAATCATTCCTTATAGCCAACACCCTCTAATACAGGAAGCATTCTAATTAAACTCTTCTGCACCTTTTTCAAGATTGGTTCTATGATATCCCACATTTGCATCCACTCCCTACACACTAGGGGCAATTTTACAGAGGCCAATTAAACCTGCAAACCTGCATGTCTTTGGGATGCAGGAGGAAACCAGTGCACCCGGAGAAAACCCACACAGTCACAGGGAGAACGTGCAAACTCCACACAGACAGCACCCGTGATCCAGATCGAAACCGGGTCTCTGGCACTGTGAGGCAGCAGCTCTACAAGCTGCGCCACAATGCCGCCCTTGCAAGCCTTCACAACACTACACATCTTTGCACACAAAGTTGTGAAAGTGTAATAATGGGTTTGGCAGCCAAATGAACAGAATAACAACATTTTGGCAAACTATTTTTTTTAATTGCTGATCATTTTTCGAAGTTAATTGCACATGGCATTTAGCTCTCACTGACCGTGACTCCACCAAATACAAGTCCCACAGTCTCCACCATGGGGAATGATTGTGGTTCAGTACATTGGCAATACATCAAACCTGTTTAAAAGCAGTGCTGCTGTCTTTCCAATTAACATGTGCCCATGAATGTGAATAAAAATACATAACGGACAATGAAATGGTTGTCATTCAAGACCATAATGCCAAATGCAATTTCATGCACAGCCTATATCCAACAACATGAAATGGAAATTAAAATTACAATCAGAAATATAGTACATGATGTGATCGTCACACCTTCCACACATAAGGTTCACTACACCCCCTTCTGGCCTGTAACAAGTATTTTCATCTGTAAGCTACAAAACAGATACATGGTATCTAATTTACAGTGAAAAAATAATTTGCTTTGTGATTGACACATTTTATACTTGGTCACAGATTAGAGAATAATCTAAATGCTTCTGAACACAGTATTAAAACATTGAAATTAAAGTTAGGACTTTATACAACAATCTTCAGACTTGGTGAAATGTTATTCTCTTTAGACTTTGTTTTCATACGTTGTACTGTGGACATATTTCATTATAATACATATCAGTAATGTTATCTTGCTTTTGTGTGGTTCATTGCAATTATCTGTGAAGAAAATACATAAGCCAAGATAATCATCGTGGCGAAGATAGACACAACATTCTGGAGTAACTCAGCAGGTCGGGCAGCATCTCTGGAGAAAATGGATAGGTGACGTTTCGGGTGGGGACAACTTCTTCAGACCGACCCGAAACGTCACCCATCCATTTTCTCCCGAGATGCTGCCTGACCCGTTGCGTTACTCCAGCATTTTGTATCCATCTTTGGTATAAACCAGTTCATTTTTATTACATTTTTAATCGTGGTGGCCTTTGATTTCTGCTCCTGTGTGGAATAAAGTTAAAAAAAATAACTTCCTGCACATCAATAGGTTTTGTGACTTTTCCACTTGCAAAATTGCAAAGCATTCTCCTGGTACACATATTACATTGTGGCATGTTGGAACATTAGTGATAGCCAATTAACATTTACTTAGCAGCGTAAAGTGTCTTGTTATACTGTTGAATAAAATTAATCTTTGTGCCGCATCAATGCAACAATTTAAAAGCACAGTAATATATAGAAATGTAATTGCCTGGTAGCATGTAGAAACATAGAAAATAGGTGCAGGAGTAGGCCATTCGGCCCTTCGAGCCTGCACCGTCATTCAATATGATCATGGCTGATCATCCAAATCAATATCCCATACCTGCCTTCTCTCCATACCCCCTGATCCCTTTAGCCACAAGGGCCACATCTAACTCCCTCTTAAATATAGCCAATGAACTGACCTCAACTACCTTCTGTGGCAGAGAATTCCACAGATTCACCACTCTCTGTGTAAAAAATGATTTTCTCATCTTGGTCCTAAAATACTTCCCTCTTTTCCTTAAACTGTGACCCCTTGTTCTGGAGTCAATGTCAATTAGTCTGTTAGGTCCAAGCTTTCAATTTTCTTATTAGCCATAACTAAGATGGTGAATCTGTGGAATTCATTGCCACAGAAGACTATTGAGGCTGTCAGTTGATATTTTTAAGGTGGAGATTGACAGGTTCTTAATTAATATGGGTGTCAGGGGTTACGGGGAGAAGGCAGGAGAATGGGGTTGGGAGGGAAAGATAGATCAGAGTGGACAGAGTAGACTTGATGGGCCAAATTACCCAATTCTGTTCCTATCACCTATGAACTTATGATCGAGTTCGTGAATCAGATCAACATCATATTGACAAGGGACAAATTTGCTGTTTCCTGGAAAAAAACAGGCACAAAAGGTCACGCTTGAGAAGAAATCAGAGGAGCAAACAAGGTCTGTTTTCCACATGCTGCCCCCCTCAACCTCCCCTCTGCCCCTTGTACATTTCCATGCCTTTATTTAAGAAATAGATGAAGAAATAAGAAATAATCCTCCATGAAGTATTTTCAGCTAAATCAGTGAAATTTGTTAAATAGGTGCACATTAATGTTAAAACAAATATGGAAGTATTAATGGAGGGAAAATATCAGAGAATGGAGGATGAACAGGAGAATGGAACTAGGCAATGTTTCGGGTCGAGACCCTTCTTCAGACTGAAGAAGGGTCTCGACCCGAAACGTTGCCTATCTCCTTCCCTCCATAGATGCTGCCTCATCCGCTGAGTTTCTCCAGCATTTTTGTCTAACTTCGATTTTCCAGCAGTTTCTTCTTAAACAGGAGAATGGAACTAATTGGTTTGTTCTTATAAAAAGCTGTAGAGGAACAATGTGGCTACTTGTTTTCTCTTGTGATGCATGATTCTATGCAGTTCCCTCAGGCTATTTTGTTATGTTACACAATAATGCTGAGATATATATATCTTTCTGCAAGTTAATGGCACCGTTTCTCAGTTCACTACCTCCACCAATATAATCCCTTCAATAATCAAAGCTTCCTCTGCGTTTTCTGTTCCTGTTTCGATTTTAGTGGGGGAATTTGTTTGCTTGAGGATGACTCAGCAAGTCAGTCTGTTGGTCGACATTTCAGCATCAAAGATTCCTCTGCTCAATTCTTGTGGCCTTGCTTTATACACGCTGTGTTTGACTTCCTGGGGAACATTGCATATAACGTTTGCAATACACCGTCATTCTGCGTAATGTCTGCGTAGTCCAATAGCGTTATGGTCGTTTGACGTGTTTGACACCAGTAGCCATGGAGATAATAGAATCATTCTGTTCATAAATCAGGTCAGTTGTTGGTTGGGGCAGGAACAATGCAACCGGATAAATACCAGGGACTAAATGTTACGTTCTGCTTATTGACCTCGCAATATTTTCAACGTGAATTCATATCCAAGGAACATGGCTGCACTCATAGGGAATCCCCGGATAGCATTCACAGCTGTTCCTCTGAAAAATGCCTAGCAAATAAAACAAGCATTAATATAGAAGTAAATTCCCACGCACAGTAATTGTCACATCTGCATGGCATCTATTTACTTGGTTATTTTCAATGATGACTATGTATTCTTGTATTTGCAATATCCCCATCCAAGAGAACTAACTACCTGCTCCATAAGGTTGCCTGTCCATTCCCTCCACGGATGCTGCCTGATCCATTGAGTTACTCCAGAACTTTGTGTTTTACTCAAGATTTCAGCGCCTGAGTTATTTGTATGGTATGGTCTGGTATTTATTTGACACACGGACCGAGGCACAGTGAAATTCATTTTTGTATACAGTTCAGTACAAGTATCACTATATATAAGCACTTCGATGCATATAATAGATAAACATGTCAGATACAGTACAAGTGTATATCAGTAGTACACTGAGACAGTGTACCAAGTCACCAGTTTGGCACCATTTTTAAGTTCCTTTGTGCTCCATAATGAAGCCATCAACAGTAAGCTGGGATGGCCTTCCCTGATACCTCTCTGTTCTGGGCTTACACTTGGTGACAATCAGTATTTCACTGATGCAGTGGACTGCAAATTTGTTCCTTGGCCACAATAATTCTCATATTGTACTGAGTGGTCCAACTTAGCATGCCAAAGTAATGTTTGCTCCTTAATTTTGATTGGATATAGAGTTATACAGTGTGGAAACAGGCCCCTGTGGTCCAACTTTTTTTATAACACCCAAAATAAAAAGCAGACAACTTGCTGTCCGACAACACTGTTGGAGGCTTTGTGGGAGTACGGAGGCAGACCACTCGCTTATTTTCTGGAACTGTGTAAAGATAAGGCCATACTGGGAAAATGTTAATGCAGTTGTAAAAAATATGTTGGGCTATAAAATCCCAAATACTTGCTCTGCGATGTATCTGGGGCGTATTAAAGATATTGTAAAAATAGAAGATACATATTTGATTAAAGTTTTGCTTGCAGCAAGTAAGAAGGCCATTACCAGGCAGTGGCTTAATGAAAAAAGTCCAAAGCAGGAACGGTGGTTAGAAATTGTGTGAGACATCTTTAATATGGAGAAATTGACATATTCCTTGAGAGTCAAGGATAATTCATTTGAGAAGATCTGGGAAAAATGGACCGTTTATTTAAACCATGACACCAATTAGATAAATGCCGAGCTAGATATGGGAAAATTGTGTTATATAAAACTAGATGGTATGTTTGTATGAATATTGAATTATCTCCAGATAACTGATCAATGTAATGTTTTTTTCTTTTTTAATTTTGTAAGTGAACCACACGGTCTTATTCCAATTTTTTATTCATTTACTTCTTTTTTTTCCCCCTATCTACTTCTTTTTTTATTTTGATTGCTGTTTTTCTTATTTTGTTTTATTTATGGTGATGGTGTTGCACTGTTTTGTATATATCTCTAAAAAATATGTAAAAATGTAAGTGAAAAAAAACAACAAAGTAATGTGTGCACCTTAATTTTCAATTGGATATAGAGTTATACAGTGTGGAAACAGGCCCTTCGGTCCAACTTGCCCGTGCCAAGCAACATGTCCCATCTACGCTAGTCCAACCTGTTTGCATTTGGCCCATATCCCTTTAAACCTATCCACATACTTGTCTAAAAGTTTCTTAAACATTGTGATAGTACCTGCCTGAGCTACCTCTCTGGCAGCTCTTTCCATAGATCCACCAGCCTTCATGTCAAATAATTGCCACTCGGGATTCTATTAAATCTTGGCCCTCTTACCTTAAACCTATGTCCTCTGGTTCTTCATCCCCTTACTCTGGGTAAAATACTGTGTGTTTACCCTATCTAATCCTCTCATGATCTTATACACCTTTACAAGATCGCCCCTCATCCAACTGTGCTCCAAGGAATAATGTCCTAGCCTACTCAACCTCTCTGCACCCTTTCCAGTTTAACAAGAAAATCTTTGCCTTAAATGTACTTAACGTACATTAACGTACTTAATGTACTAAATGTCATAGTTTTTTAAAATTTAATTCTCCTCTGTTGCGGGAATCTTTATTTATCCCCTAACATGTCACCCACAAAACATGACATTGGAGCTCTGATAGAAAGAGATGATATGAGCCACCAGTTCCCTTAAATAGTGCCAGCACTCAATGTAGAGATTAACATGGCATGGAGATAACATTTATTATCGATCCTTGAACTGGGCCAACATATTTGGTGCAAATATTTATTTTAAAAGGATCATTTACCTCCCCTTTATATCAAACAATTATAAAATAAGAACGGAAAATTCCCAAAATTGGTGCCAGTTCTGCACATTTTTAAGTGGGATCCACAAGGAACTGCAGACGCTGGCATCTTGAGCAAAAAAAACCCCAACCTACTGGAAGAATTCAGCAGATCAGGCAGCTTCCGTGGAGGGATATGGACAGATAGATGACTTTTTGAGTGGAGACCCTGTTTCAGACCTCTCCCGTGTACATTTTCAATGTGTGATTTATATGGAAGGTTGTTATTGAGGTGAGAGGAAACGGGGAGAGATATGGAACATGTTAAAACACGCCATAAGTAATCTCCGCGTTGATTAGCAATCACTGGGAAATTGGCATGGAGCTTCCTGGGCTGTGACCTTAATGTAACAGATCGGACACAAAGTACTGGAGTAACTCAGCGGGTCAGAACCATACTTCAGACACTCCCTTTTAAAGAAGCATCCCAACCCGAAACGTCACCTATCCATGATCTCCAGATACGCGGCCTGTCCCACCGAGTTGCTCCAGCACTTTGTGTCCTTTTGTGTAAACCAGCATCTGCAGTTCCTTGTTTCTACTTAACGTTACTGAGGTTGGTCCAATTAATCCATCCAATGATGTCATCCAATGCACAGCAGACAATGAAATCTAGCTGTTTAGAGGACCAACTACCACAGTTAACTAAACTGTCTGAAGAAAGGTTTCGGCCCGAAACGCCTATTTCCTTTGCCCCTATTTCCTTCGCTTTGTTGCCTATTTCCTTTGCTGCATCCGCTGAGTTTCTCCAGCATTTTTGTCTACCCACAGTTAACAAAACAATTAGCAAGCCCCTCAACAAGCGGGCGATGTGAATTAAAGTGTCTCCATGCAGGGGCAGAAAACCCAGAAACGTTGCCTATTTCCTTCGCTCCATAGATGCTGCCTCACCCGCTGAGTTTCTACAGCATTTTTGTCTAGATTCTTGACACGCCCCCCCCATGTTTTGAGAGGTGGGAGACATCCCCCCCCCCCCCAAGTTTTTGTGATCCCGATTTTAAAATCTCCACTTTTAGCGCTGGATTGTGTGAGTGTGCCTCGCGCGCGTATGTGTGAGTGTGCGCATGCGCGTGTGGTCGCCAAAAAATAGTGTCCCCCATCCCCTCCATGTTTTGATAGCGAGTTCCGCTTTTATCTCCATGGATATACTGTATTACACACTGCTTTTGTCCGATTCTTTCTTCTATACTCCATGTTTTGATCACAATGATTACTGGTCAAGATCGCAGCATGTGATCAAGTATTATCTTTCTGCTGACTGGTTAGCACGCAATAAATCCTTGTTCTCATACAACAGATTTTGATTAGTAGTTTAAGAAGGAACTGCAGATGCTGGAAAATCGTAGGTTAAGGAAATAGGCAAAGTTTCGGGTCGAAAACTTTCTTCAGTCTGAAGAAGGGTTTCGACCCGAAACGTTGCCTATTTCCTTCGCTCCATAGATGCTGCCTCACCCGCTGAGTTTCTACAGCATTTTTGTCTAGATTCTTGATTACTAACGGTGTCAGGGGTTATGGGGAGAAGGCAGGAGAACGGGGTTGGGGGGGGGGGGGGGGGGAAGAAAGATGGATCAGCCATGATTGAATGGCGGAGTAGACTTGATGGGCTGAATGGCCTAATTCTATTCCTATCACTTGCGATCTTATGAAAAAAGCTTTTGACTGCCCCTCGGTACACGTGACAATAAACAAAACTCAACTAAACTTGATGAATCCACAACCTGCTGGGGTTTGAAGCCACTTGCAGCATGGGACCACATCATCATGTTGACGTTTAGATTGGGCAGACACACCGAATCTCTTGCCCAGAGTAAGGGAATCAAGAACATAGACATAGACATAGGACATAGAGGGGAAAGATTTTATAGGATGCTGAGGTGTAAATTTTTCACACAAAGGGCGGTGGGTGTATGGCACGAGCTGCCAGGGGAGGTAGTTGAGGCAGAGACTATCGCAACGTTTAAGAAACATTTACACAGGTACATGGCTAGGACAGGTTTAGAGGCATATGGGCCAAATGCAGGCAGGTGGGACTAGTGTATTTGGGACATTGCGGGCAAGTTGGGGAAAGGGGGCCTGTTTCCATGCTGTATGACTCCAAGAAAGCACAGCAACGCCTCCACTTCCTTCGACGGATGAGGAGAGCCAACCTCCCCCCTTCTGCCCTCACCACTTTTTACAGGGGTGCCATTGAGAGCATTCTTACCAGCAGTCTCTCAGTCTGGTATGGCAGTTGCTCTGCTGCTGACCAGAAGGCCCTACAGAGAGTGGTGAGGACAGCGGAGAAGATCACCAGATCACCCCAACCAGTAATCCAGGACTTATACCCATCTCGTTGTCGCAAGAGACCAACCAATATCATCAAAGACACCACCCACCCAGCACACAAACTGTTCACCCTCCTACCATCCGGCAAGCGCTACCGCAGCATGCGGAGCAAAACCACCAGATTCAAAAACAGCTTTTTCCCTCAGGCCATCAGACTACTCAACACACTCAAGAAAATTCCATGAACATTACACAAACAAAGACCTACTGACTGTCAAAATAACTTTAACTCAATGTCTGCAGTATGCTATTTGAACTTTTCTATATTGCACCTTTTATTATTGCACCTTAATAACATACCTTAAAATTTTACTACACTCTGGCACACTGTGAATGTTTTATATAATATATAGGTCCATTGTCTATTTTTATTGGTATATAGTCTGTCTGTGTTATAAATATTACTTGCACATTTGGAGTATGGGGAAACGCAATTTCAATCCTCTGTGTAACTACTTGTTGCATTATTTGAATTGACAATAAAGTTTACTTTGACTTTGACTTTGACTTGGATAGATTACACACTGTATTTTCCAGATTCTTTATTCTCTGCTCCACTTTTGATCACAAGGAATACTGGCAAAGATCGCAGCATTGTGATTAATGGCTCTTGGATGAATCCACCGCCTGCCGTGGCTATGTGCCACTTGCAGTGTAGGACCACAGCTTTATGCGTGGGATTGTTGAGTCACATTGCAGTGTCCCCCTCCCCACTTCACATCCCATTTCCCTTCACATCCCCCATAGCTGCCTCCCTGCTGCTGTATTCAGCGTGGCAGCAGCACAAAAGCTATCGCAGAGATGAGGGAAGAGGTGAAAGAGAATGGGAATTGCAGGGAGACGCTTCAGTCAGTGACATGCGAGTCTACAACACCTCCTGTTCCAGTCTTTCATATGAAGAAAGACTGGATAGACTCGGCTTGTACTCGCTAGAATTTAGAAGATTGAGGAGGGGGGATCTTATAGAAACTTACAAAATTCTTAAGGGGTTGGACAGGCTAGGTACAGGAAGATTGTTCCCGATGTTGGGGAAGTCCAGAACAAGGGGTCACGGTTTAAGGATAAAGGGGAAATCTTTTAGTTCCGAGATGAGAAAAACATTTTTCACACAGAGAGTGGTGAATCTGTGGAATTCTCTGCCACAGAAGGTAGTTGAGGCCAGTTCATTGGCTATATTTAAGAGGGAGTTAGATGTGGCCCTTGTGGCGAAAGGGATCAGGGGGTATGGAGAGAAGGCAGGTAGAGGATACTGAGTTGGATGATCAGCCATGATCATATTGAATGGCGGTGCAGGCTCGAAGGGCCGAATGGCCTACTCCTGCACCTATTTTCTATGTCTATGTTTCTATGTTCTGGAAACACCAGTAATGTTTCATTACATCATTCAAGATTTGGACTGTTTTCTTTTTTTTCCCACAAGGCTTTTTAGCAGTGCAGTGGGTTACAAGTTCAGGTGCTGGCACTCATTACCCGCAGTGTCCATTTAATGCACCAAATACGTTCCTGAGTTCTAGGAGCAGAAGTAGGCTATTTGGTCCATCAAGTCTACTCCACCATTCAATCATGGCTGATCCATCTTTCCCACACAACCCAATTCTCCTGCCCTCTCCCCATAACCCTGGACTCCTGTACTAATCAAGAATCTGTCAATCTCCACCTTTAAAAATATCCATTGACGGCCTCCACCGCCTTCATTGGCAATGAATTCCGCAGATTCATCACCCTCTGACTAAAGAAATTCCTCCTCTTTGCGTTTCCAAAAGTACATCCTTTTATTCTGAGGTAGACAAAAATGCTGGAGAAACTCAACGGGTGAGGCAGCATCTATGGAGCGAAGGAAATAGGCAACGTTTCGGGTCGAGACCCTTCTTCAGACTTTTATCCTTTTATTCTGAGGCTATGACCTGTGGTCCTAGACACTCCCACTAGTGGAAACATCCTCTCCACATCTATTCTATCCAGGCCTTCACTATTTAGTAAGTTTCAACGAGGTTTACCCCTCATCCTTCTACATCCTTCTAGGATTTATCTTAGCTCTTTTGAAAAAGAAAGGATTAAAAAATAACATTCTTGAACTCCAAAATGATCTAAAGCAGCGAGTTCCACTTACATTGAGCCCTTCCGTCCGGTAACTCTTTTGAATACAGTGTAATATTCCCTTGTACTTTGTCTCGTTAACCCCATCGGCTTGAAGACGACTTTTGACCACATCCATGGGAGTTGCAGTGCCCCATGAAATTGTTCCTGCAAAAGAGAATTTCAGTCTATAGTCCAGAAGTAACTGCACTAGGTTTAGCTTAAGAGACGTGAGAAATAAATATCTCTCTTCAATCGCACGGTTAACAGCATGTGACCAGATATGAAACGGTGCAACAGGGTGAAAACAGAGAGTTATGCTTTTGTAAAATCAATCAACCATGTACACTCTGGTTACTATCCCCTGCTGGGTAGTGTCTACCACTTGTTGATGCCACAAAGCACTAACCGAATGACTCCCCTCCCCCCCCACCCACCGCCCGCCCGTCCATTCCTGCTGTTGCAAGTTGCCAGATTGGAAGAGACGCAAAGCAAACTGTAATCACCAAGGTCATCTATCGAGTTGGTTACAGTGTGTGATCACAAATTAGGCAAGGAATGGATTGCAAAAGAGATTAAGTGCGCTGATGGGCAGCATCCACTAACGTCACAAACGTCCAAAAGTTAAACACAGTAGTTTCTGGAACTCCAAAAGGGGGAAAAAAAAATTGCTGAAAATACTCAGCGGGTCAGGCAGCATGCATGGAGAGAAACAAAGGTAATGTTGATAACATTGAAGCTTTGAAATGGTTTGACCTGCAGGGTGTTCCTGGCATTTTTAGTTTCTACTTAACTAAAGGAGACAAGAATTGAAGGATATTAGGTTGATTTTAGTTTAGTTTAGCGATTCTGATTCACTAACTCGGACATAAGTTCATAAGTCATTGGAGCAGAATTCGGCCATTTGGCCCATCAAGTCGACTCCGCCATTCAATCATGGCTGATCTATCTTTCCCTCTCAACCCCATTCTCCTGCCTTGTCCCCGTAACCCCCGACACTCTTACCGATCAAAAGTCTGTCAATCTCCACCTTGAAAATATCCATTGTCTTGGTCTTCACAGCCATCTATGGCAACAAATTCCACAGATTCACCACCCGCTGACTTAAGAAATTCCTCCTCTAAAGATATTCCCTTTTATTCTGAGGCTGGAAGAGTTTCTCAGGCAACTGAACCGCCCTCTCATCAACTAGAGTGCAGCCCTGATCACCCATCTACCTCATTGGAGACCTTCAAGCTATCTTTAATTGGACTTTATTAGACTTTATCTTGCACTAAACATTATACCTTTTATCCTGCATCTGTACTCTGTGGACGGCTTGGTTGTAATCCTTTATAGTTTTCTCGCTGACTGTATATCACACAGCAAAAACGTTTTCTCTCTACCTCGGTACAAGTGACAATAATAATAAACTGAACTAAACTAAACTAAAAAAACTACTTACTGGTATGAAACAAAAGCATTGTCAACCATATTATCTAAATGGTGGCCGATTGGGAAAGGGGGAGATGCAGCGAGACCTGGGTGTCATGGTACACTAGTCATTGAAGGTAGGCATGCAGGTGTAGCAGGCAGTAAAGAAAGCGAATGGTATGTTGGCTTTCATAGCAAAAGGATTTGAGTATAGGAGCAGGGAGGTTCTACTGCAGTTGTACAGGGTCTTGGTGAGACCACACCTGGAGTATTGCGTACAGTTTTGGTCTCCAAATCTGAGGAAGGACATTATTGCCATAGAGGGAGTGCAGAGAAGGTTCACCAGACTGATTCCTGGGATGTCAGGACTGTCTTATGAAGAAAGACTAGACAGACTTGGTTTATACTCTCTAGAATTTAGGAGATTGAGAGGGGATCTTATAGAAACTTACAAAATTCTTAAGGGGTTGGACAGGCTAGATGCAGGAAGATTGTTCCTGATGTTGGGGAAGTCCAGGAGAAGGGGTCACAGCTTAAGGATAAGGGGGAAATCCTTTAAAACCGAGATGAGAAGAACTTTTTTCACACAGAGAGTGGTGAATCTCTGGAACTCTCTGCCACAGAGGGTAATTGAGGCCAGTTCATTGGCTATATTTCAGAGGGAGTTAGATGTGGCCCTTGTGGCTAAGGGGATCAGAGGGTATGGAGAGAAGGCAGGTACGGGATACTGAGTTGGATGATCAGCCATGATTGAATGGCGGTGCAGGCTTGAAGGGCCGAATGGCCTACTCCTGCACCTAATTTCTATGTTTCTAAGTTACATGTTTTTACCATTGGTTAAATCCAAATCTCTCTTGGCAGATCGAAAACATTTACTTTTCAATCACCTTAAACTTAACAGCTGTTTCAAATTTAATATTTTCACAATGCAATTATTAGTAGCACGAAGGAAGTTTCACAGTCATAGAGTCATCTAGCACAGAAACAGGCCCTTCAGCTCCATTTACCCATGCCCACCATGCTGACTATCCATACTAGATACAAAATGGTGGAGTAACTCAGCGGGTCAGTCTGCAAAAAGATCTCGACCTGAAATGTCACCCATTCCTTTCCTCTACAAATGCTGCCTGACACGGTGAGTTACTCCAGCATTTTATGTCTATGGTGTAAACCAGCATCTGCAGTTCCTTCCTACACACACTGACTCTCCAAGCTGGTCCCATTTGCCTGCACTTGCCCCATATCCCTAGTCGAAATCTTCTCTATCCATGTAGACTATTAATAAT
This sequence comes from Leucoraja erinaceus, assembly GCF_028641065.1. Taxonomy (NCBI): domain Eukaryota; kingdom Metazoa; phylum Chordata; class Chondrichthyes; order Rajiformes; family Rajidae; genus Leucoraja; species Leucoraja erinaceus. Next base: position 48,687,915 of record NC_073387.1, read on the forward strand.
ATCTGCTTCCAGTTCTACATGGAATTTGCTTCGGTTAGATTTAAAACATATTTTTCTGAATCAGATTAAATATTTCAATATGGAAACAGTTTTATCAGTAACTCTTTTCCAACAGTGTACGTATTAACTAGAGTTGAAAAACATTTTTAAATGCTATTAATAATTTAACTAAAAGAATTTGTACATCTTAAAAGTCAAATATTTAAAAATGTGAGTAAATATCTATGTTTAGCTGTTCTTTATGCCTGTACAGTTCAGTAAAGAACAAACTCTCCACCCCCATCCCATCCCATCGTACATTGTAAACTTGACCTCATTACCTTATCTGGAATACATGATGTACACAAGGCCACGGGACATACAGGCACAACTACATTATAAATTACCAGGTGGCACCGTACATGGCAGTCTCGCCAACAGCCTGTCTAGTCCGTTTCTTCTTTTGCCATTTTTCAGCCTGTGTTTACTTGTATGTCTTAGTGTACTTTTAGTTTTGTATCATGTGGGGGGTTGGAAGAAACTTTTATTATATCTCTTCCCTCGACGGAGATGCGATTTTTTCTGTTCCGTATCTCCGCCCGCACTGCAGCCTTAACATCGTGGAGCTGGCGACCCCGTTGTGAGGGGCCGACTTCGGGAGCTCCAACTGCAGGAGCTTCGACTGCACCGATCGTGGCAGCTTCGATGCTGGGGTTTCGATCGCCGACTGCGGGAGCTTCGATCGCCCCAACTGCAGATGTTTCGATTGCCCCGACAGCGGGAGAAAAGGAGGAAAGAAGGTGTAAGTTACTTGCCTTCCATCACAGTGGGGAATGTAAGGTCGCCGAAAAAACAAGATGGGCGTGCTGCCTGCACTGGTGAGGACTCGGAGGGAGTGCCGTGAGTGCGGTGATCTCAGTGTTTGCGGGGACATCGAGACAGGGACTGCAGAGAGAGTGACAGCGGTCGGTACAACTCTGGTCACATCACAGTGAAGGAGCGTGTGTGTGTGTGTGTGTGTGTGGCCCGGACATTGAACTGATGGCCGTGGGTCTCCGCTTATGCTGTGTACCCTGGGGATTCCCACACTCCACTGTGGTTCCTGTTTAAGTCTATGTTTAATCTTGATGTAGTTATGTATCTTGTTGCTTTTTAGGTATGACTGTATGGCAAATTAAATGTCACTGTACCTCAGTACACCTGGCAATAAAGTACCCATGAACCATTGAATTAAAAGAATCCTGCCACTGAATAATAATTCATGGCAGCCCTGCATAACCTGTGAAAGGAATTGGAGAATAAATTAATGGATGTTCAAAGAGTGCTAGGAGCATATCTGGGACCTTTTAATGGATCACAAAATCTTCATAAGAAAGAGTCATCATTTGGTACCAGTGGACTGAAACTTTGTATGTTAGGTTTAGTTTTGTTTACTAAGGGACAGTGAACAGTTTTTTTTATTGCTTGCTATCCAGTCGGCAAAGACTATACATGATTACAATTAAGCCGTCCACATTATACAGATATGGACAAAGGGTATATCGTTTAGTGCAAGATAAAGTCCTGTAACGACTGATTAAATATAATGTGAAGGTCTCCAATGAGGTAGATGGGAGGCCAGAACCACTTTCTGGTTGTTGAGAGGATGGTTCAGTTCCTGATAACAGCTGGGGAGAAACTGGCCCTGAATCTGGAGGGGTGCGTTTTCAAACTTTTGTATTTCTTGCCTGATGGGAGAGGGGAGAAGAGGGAGTGACCTGGTCATTGATCATGCTGAGGCAGCGTGAAGTGTAGATGGAGTCAATGGAAGGGAGGTTGGTTTGTGCGATGGAGTGGGCTCTGTCCACAACTCTCTGCATTTTCTTGCAGGTAATGTCCGATTCACTTTTGCACCATTGCGGACATTGGACTTTGTGAACAGAACGGATGCGCTACAATGCTGAGAACTATATTATGCTCTCTGTAGCTTCTCCTTTACTCTCCCCTTTGTATTTGTGTTTGGCTTGATTCTATTAATGTACAATATTTAGTTTAGTTTAGTTTATTGTCACGTGTACCGAGGCATAGTGAAAAGTTTTAGCTGCGTGCTATCCAGTCAGCAGAAAGGCAATATATGATTACAATCGAGCCATCACAGTGTATAGATACATGACAAGGAAATAACATTAGGCCAGCAGATCAAGATATCAAGGATCACCAATGAGGTTCAACACTGCTCTCTGGTTGTGGTAGGATGATTCAGTTGCCTGATAACAGCTGGGAAGAAGCTGCTTCTAATGGATAGCACACAAAACAAACCTTTTCCACTTTATTTCAGTACACCTGATAATAATACATCTAAACCCAAAAATTGCATTCACCATTTACAGGTACAGATCCTTCATCCAAAAGCAGATACAAAGGGATCCCGCAAAAAGAGAGCATTAAAGATGGGCAGGTTTCAGCCCGTAACTCAAAATTGCTTGTACCCTAACATTAACTCTGTGTGGAACTCATTGCCTGTGGAGGCCAAGTCAGTGGATATTTTTAAGGCAGAGATAGATAAAGTCGTGATTAGAATGGGTGTCAAGGGTGATGGGGAGAAGGCAGGACAATGGGATTGGGAGGCAGAGATCAAGCTTGATTGAATGGCGGAGTGGACTTGATGGGCCGAATGGCCTAATTCTACTCCTGTATCTTGTGAACCTGTGTGATAGTGGCAATAGATGGTGGTGAGGCGCGGACCAGATTCACATCTCTCCTGACTATTATTTGAACTGAATGTTACTAATGGAGAGATTTCACCCCCTGCCCCCTCCCCCAATCTTCCACAATACCTTAAATTGAGGGATGGGGCTAGTGGGATCAATAATTCTCTAATACCTATCTGACACAGGCAAATGTTGTGCCGACATTCATATAGAGAGTCAGTAGCGCCTTCTACTTTGTGGGGCTTAGAGTTAAGCTTAATTCTATCCATATAACAATGGATTGCCTATAAATGTTCACGTTCAGCCATTAACAGAAGGAGGTAGGTTAATGTTTGAAGTGAGAGCAAAAGGGCATAATCTAAATGTTCAACCCCCTTTCACTTTTGGTTTCCAATTTAACTTATGTACCTCCAGTACTTTTATATTTTACTTTAGAAATATTCAATTTCAGGTCTCTCTTTTCAATTCTTTCGTCATCTAATACTTACACACTTGCACATTATCTGGCTGATATTACATCGTTGGATAAATCCCACGCAAACCTACTATTGCCAACCCAGAAGATGTTGGCTACCTTAACAGAGACCAAGTGGGTGGTGAATTTGTGAAATTCATTGGCAGATGGTGGTGGAGGCCCAGTCATTGGGTATTTTTAAAGTGGGGACTAATAGGTTCTTGATTAGTAAGGGAGTCAAAGATTCCAGGGAGAAGACAGGAGAATGGGCGAATGGAGAGGCCCAGGAGCCGTTGGTGAGGGAGGAGCGACCTCCGTGCGGTGAGTTACAAAACCCATCGCGGGGCTTGTTTCAACAGAGGCCCAGGGGCTGTTGGTCATGGAGGTGCGACCAAAATCTGCAACGTTCCATTCGCAGATCACACTTCAAATTAAGGGGGCTGGTGGAAGCCTCTGATCGGTCAAACGGACTAGAGGAAGCAGCCGTTACAGGACTAGAGGAAGCAGCTGATTGGCTTGTATCCCGGGTAAGGCTTTATTGTATTTGGATAAGGGGGAGAATGAGGGCCAGGGCAGTTTACTGTTCTGGATGTCAGATGTGGGAGGTCATGGAGTCTGAGTGCCCTCCAGACGTCCACATCTGCGCCAGGTGCGTCGAGATGGGGCTCCTAAGGGACCGTGTCAGGAACCTGGAACAGCAACTCGATGACCTCTGTCTGCTCAGGGAGAGCGAGGAGGTCATAGAAAGGAGTTACAGGGAGGTGGTCACTCCAAGACCACGGGAGACAGAAAACTGGGTCACAGTTAGGAAGGGCAACGGGCAGAGGCAGGGACTGGTGAGTACCCCGGTGGCTGTACACCTTGAAAATAAGTACTCATGTTTGAGTAAGGGTGGGGGAGACAGCCTACCTGGGGGCAGCGACAGCGGCCGGGCCTCTGGCACAAAGACCGGTCCTGTTGCTCAGAAGGGTAAGGAAAAGAAGAGGAGGGCAATTGTAATAGGGGACTCTATAGTCAGGGGGTCGGATAGGCGATTCTGTGGACGCAGACAGGAGACCCGGATGGTAGTTTGCCTCCCTGGTGCCAGGGTCAGGGATGTGTCTGAACGTGTCCAAGAAATCCTGAAATGGGAGGGAGAGGAGCCTGAGGTTGTGGTACATATAGGTACCAACGACATAGGTAAAAAAAGAGAAGAGGTCCTGAAAGAAGAATTTAGGGAGTTAGGTAGAGAGTTAAGGAGAAGGACTGGAAAGGTAACAATCTCAGGATTACTGCCTGTGCCACGCGACAGTGAGAGTAGGAATGGAGCGAGGTGGAGGATAAATGAGTGGATGAGGGACTGGTGCAGTGGGTATGGATTCAAGTTTCTGGATCATTGGGACCTCTTTTGGGGAAGGTGCGACCTGTACAGAAAGGACGGGTTGCACTTGAACTCGAGGGGGACCAATATCCTGGCAGGGAGATTTGCAAAGGCTACTGGGGAGACTTTAAACTAGTATGGTTGGGGGGAGGGACTCAAATTGGGAAAGCTAGCAGTCAGTGTGTGAGGCAGGAGGCAGAGAATGGTAGCACTCTGACCCAAAATGTAGGGGAGAGAGAAGAAAAAGACAATAGACAGAGAATAAGAGAGGGTGGGTTTCTTAAATGTGTATATTTTAATGCTAGGAGCATTGTAAGAAAAGTGGATGAACTTAGAGCCTGGATTGACACCTGGAAGTATGATGTTGTGGCGATCAGTGAAACATGGTTGCAGGAGGGCTGTGATTGGAAACTAAATATTCCAGGATTTCGTTGCTTCAGGTGTGATAGAATTGGAGGGGCAAGAGGTGGAGGTGTTGCATTGCTTATCAGGGAAGATATTACAGCAGTGCTTTGGCAGGATAGATTAGAGGGCTCGTCTAGGGAGGTTATTTGGGTGGAACTGAGAAATGGGAAAGGGGTAACAACACTTATAGGGGTGTATTATAGACCGCCAAATGGGGAGCGAGAATTGGAAGAGCAAATATGTAAGGAGATTGCAGATATTAGTAGTAAGCACAAGGTAGTGATTGTGGGAGATTTCAATTTTCCACACATAGACTGGGAAACATTCTGTAAATGGGCTGGATGGGTTGGAGTTTGTAAAATGTGTGCAGGATAGTTTTTTGCAGCAATACATAGAAGTACCTACTAGAGAAGGGGCGGTGCTGGACCTCCTGTTAGGAAATGAGACGGGTCAGGTGACAGAGGTATGCGTTGGGGAACAGTTCAGGACCAGTGATCACAATACCATCAGTTTCAATATAATTATGGAGAGGGTCAGAACTGGACCTAGGATTGAGATTTTTGATTGGAGAAAGGCTAACTTTGAGGAGATGCGAAAGGAGATTTTTGATTGGAGAAAGGCTAACTTTGAGGAGATGCGAAAGGATTTAAAAGGAGTAAATTGGGACAGTTTTTTTTATTGATTTAAATTGAATTGAATGCCTTTATTGTCATTCAGACCTTACGGTCTGAACGAAATTTCGTGCCTGCAGTCATACATACAATCATACAATCATAACCAACAATAACCCATAAACACAAATTAACACCACCACAGTGAGTCCTCCAAGCACCTCACTGTGGTGGAGGCAAAAATCTTAGGGCTGCAGTCTCTTCCCTCCTCTTCTCCCTCTGCGCTGAGGCGATACCACCGGGCGATGGTACAAACAGTCCCGCGGTTCACCGAACCCCGCAACGGGCCGGCTCAAACACCGCGGCCCGGGGTGGTCGAAGCTGCCGCCCTCCAGTCCAGCGGACACAGCCGCTGGCCCGCGGCTGAACCCAGGACTCGGGTCATAGCCGCCAGAACGCCGTCCCAGCCATCGGAGCACCGTTCCAGCCCCGAGCCGGATCGCCCTCACGAGAGTGCCATTCCACCCTCGAGCTGGGCCACTCCGACGGAAGCGCCGTTCCAGCCCCAAGCTGGGCCGCCCTCACGGGAGCGTCACAGCCCCTCACGGAAGCGCCGTTCCAGCCCCGCGCCAGGCCGTCCTCACGGGAGCGTCACAGCCCCTCACGGAAGCACCGTTCCAGCCTCGAGCTGGGCCGCCCTCACGGGAGCGAGCCCAGGGCAAGTCCTGACTGGCTCTGCCTCCGGAGTCTCGGGGCCGCCAACTCCGCCATTAGGCCTCAGCACAGACGGAGGCAGAGAAGGGGGATACGACAATAAATTCATATTCCCCCGAAGAGAGAGACAGCAAGCACCGTTTCACCCTCCCCCCCACCACACACATACACAACCTAAAAAACAAAAACTAACTAGACAAAACGAAAAAAAACAACATAAAAAAGTAAAGACAAATGGACTGCAGGCGAGCCGCAGCCGTTCACCAGCGCCGCCACTTCCGGATGGGAAAGATGTGGAAGAGAAATGGAGTACATTTAAAGGTGACATTTTAAGAGTACAGCATCTTTATGTCCCTGTTCGGTTGAAAGGAAATAGTAGAAATTGGAAAGAGCCATGGTTTTCAAGGGAAATTGGACACTTGGTTCGGAAAAAGAGGGAGATCTACAATAATTATAGGCAGCATGGAGTAAATGAGATGCTTGAGGAGTATAAAGAATGTAAAAATAATCTTAAGAAAGAAATTAGAAAAGCTAAAAGAAGATATGAGGTTGCTTTGGCAAGTAAGGTGAAAGTAAATCCAAAGGGTTTCTACAGCTATGTTAATAGCAAAAGGATAACGAGGGATAAAATTGGTCCATTAGAGCGTCAGAGTGCACAGCTATCTGCAGAGCTAAAAGAGATGGGGGAGATATTGAACAATTTTTTTTCTTCGGTATTCACCAAGGAGAAGGATATTGAATTATGTGAGGTAAGGGAAACAAGTAGAGTAGCTATGGAAACTATGAGATTCAAAGAAGAGGAAGTACTGACACTTTTGAGAAATATAAAAGTGGATAAGTCTCCAGGTCCTGATAGGATATTCCCTAGGACATTGAGGGAAGTTAGTGTAGAAATAGCAGGGGCTATGACAGAAATATTTCAAATGTCATTAGAAACGGGAATAGTACCGCAGGATTGGCATGTTGTTCCCTTGTTTAAAAAGGGGTCTAAGAGTAAACCTAGCAATTATAGACCTGTTAGTTTGACGTCAGTGGTGGGCAAATTAATGGAAAGGCTACTTAGAGATAATATATATAAGCATCTGGATAAACAGGGTCTGATTAGGAACAGTCAACATGGATTTGTGCCTGGAAGGTCATGTTTGACTAATCTTCTTGAATTTTTTGAAGAGGTTACTCGGGAAATTGATGAGGGTAAAGCAGTGGATGTTGTATATATGGACTTCAGTAAGGCCTTTGACAAGGTTCCTCATGGAAGGTTGGTTAAGAAGGTTCAATGGTTGGGTATTAATGGTGGAGTAGCAAGATGGATTCAACAGTGGCTGAATGGGAGATGCCAGAGAGTAATGGTGGATGGTTGTTTGTCAGGTTGGAGGCCAGTGACTAGTGGGGTGCCACAGGGATCTGTGTTGGGTCCACTGTTGTTTGTCATGTACATCAATGATCTGGATGATGGTGTGATAAATTGGATTAGTAAGTATGCAGATGATACTAAGATAGGTGGGGTTGTGGATAATGAAGTAGATTTTCAAAGTCTACAGAGAGATTTATGCCAGCTGGAAGAGTGGGCTGAAAGATGGCAGATGGAGTTTAATGCAAACTCGATGGGCTGAATGGTCTAATTCTACCCCTATGGTCTTATGATCTACTATAAGCAATAGTCTATGTCATAAAGCATAATGGAAACATAATGAAAACTTCAGAATACTACAACATGGAAGAATGATATATGACTATTGTTACTCATCTAGCGCTTTGAGAGAGCTACGTAGTCAGACCCACTCTCATGCTCCTTGCTGTCACTGTGCATTTTAGGTGTTACCAGTCTGCTTGGTGTCACTTAAATTATATATATTTTTTTTTTTTTCTCTTCCCCTTTTTAAAAAAATATTTATTTTTTTTGCTCTCCTTCCTGGGCTCTTTTTTTCTACATCTCTATGGGCTCTTTCTATCTATCCACAAATTACCAATTGATAACTTTTGGGGCCTACACATCACTACTTTCCTTAATCTCTTCTTTCTTCTTTTCTTGCGTCTATTATTTTTATACGGTTACATTTAAAACAAGAAGTTGTACACAAAATGTATTATGTTAGATACCATGGTTTATACGATTGTACATTGCTTCTAATAAAAATATATTAAAAAAATTAAAAAAATAGAAATTATATTTTATGGATGGGGAATGGTCTGAGTAAGTAGTTATGGAGTTAGCATTGTATTTTTAACATTCCTTCATTTTTTTTATTGTCAGTTTCACAGATATTTTTAGAGTTTAGAGGCTTAGAGATATGACATGGAAACAGGCCCACCAAATCCATCGATCACCCATTCATATTAGTTATACGCCGCCCAATTAACATACAAATTCTCCACAGGGAGCACCCGAAGTCAAGATCGATCCTGGGTTTAGTATAGTATATCGATACAGCGTGGAAACAAGCTCTTCGGCCCACCAAGTCCGTGCCGAACAGCGATCATCCCGTACACTACACTACCCTACACATTAGAAACATAGAGACACAGAAAATAGGTGCAGGAGTAGGCCATTCGGCCCTTTGAGCCTGCACAGCCATTCAATATGATCATGGCTGATCATCCAACTTAGTACAACAGAGACAATTAGACAATTAGAGACAATTTGCATTTTTTACCGAAGCCAATTCACCTACAAACCTGTATGTCTTTAGAGTGTGGGAGGAAACTGGAGCAACTGGGTAAAACCCATGCGGACAGGTGGAGAATGTACAAACTTCACACAGACAGCACCCATATTCAGAATCGAACTTGGGTGTCTGGCTCTGCAACACCGCAGCGCCACCGTGCAGCGTCATGCATGTACAATGTTTAGTTTAATATAGTTTACAGATACAGCATGGAAACAGGCCCTTCGGCCCACTGAGTACGCTGTCCATCGATCACCCGTTCACACTGATTCCATGTTATCCTGCTTTCTCCTCCACTCCCTACACTCTAGCGGCAGTTTGCAGAGGGTCAATCAACCTGCAAACCCACACATCTTTGGGATGTGGGAGAAAACTCACACAGTCACAGGAAGGATGTGCAAACTCCACACAGACAGCACCCGAGGTCAGGACCAACCCCAGGTCTTTTCCTGCAGTAGCTCATGCCACAGATGTGAGCTTTTGTTCAAGCTCAATAATACAAGGCAAAACCTGAATTACAGATCTCCTGTCTGTCTAGGAGCTATGATATATTCAGTCCTAATTACTGTAGACACTGCATCATTATCTTCCCTTCCCTCCTCTCTGGTGAGTTTTGAATAAGTATCTGAAGAATGGAACTTTTTGTTTAATTTATAGGTACAGGTTGTTCGGTCCAGTGATGCCCGCACCAGTGATCCCCGCACACCAACAGCAACCTACACACACGGGACAACTTACAATTTTACCAAGCCAATTAACGTGGAGCGCGGGGGGAGACCGGAACACCCGGAGAAACCCCATGCAGGTCATGGGGAGAATGTCCAAACTCCGTACAGCCAACACCCATAGTCAGGATCGAGCCTGTCTCTGGCGCTGTAAAGGGCCTGTCCCATGAACATGCGACTCCATACGGCAAGCGCGACCTTACGTGGTCGCTTGAGCCGTATGGCTCGTGGGGCCGATCCCACTTTGATCACCAGAGCCGTATGGAGTTGTGCGGAGCTGGTCCCCACATCGCGCGGGGCTCCGAAAAACTGACCGTTAAAAAAATCCGCGCGGCAACGGCCTGCCGGCCCGCAGCCGCCTCGACGCCGTACGTCACGCGTGAACTTCCCGCGGGCTTCGCTCGAACTACATGTCACTCACTCGACCTCCGCGCGGCCCCCGCTTCTGGTTTGGTCACGCTTGCCGCATGCAGTCGCATGCTCGTGGGACAGCCCCTTTTAGGTCGCGCTTGCCGCATGGAGTCGCATGCTCGTGGGACAGGCCCTTAAGGCAGCAACTCTATCGCAGCGCCACTGTGCTGCAGGGATATGGACAATTTAACTTGCAGTGGTGTGAATCTATATTGTCCACAAATTTGCCAATGAGTAACTCCAGGGATTTAAGATAGTGTGGCTGCCTCAAAAGTCACAGAATCAAAAATATGACTTATTTTCTTCAGCACAAAAAAATGAACACGGACTTTGAAGATTGTACTTGATTGATTACGAGGTATTGGAAGATTAAAAATATTCTAGAATATCACTGTTTCATTGTGGTTTTATTCTTTGTAATTTGTAACTATTTTGTAGACTCACGGCTAACTTTCTTCTCCCCAGGAAATATTATTTTGAAAATTGGATACAACGTTAAATATAGACCCATGCTCTGTCATTAATACACTTCCGAGGGCCCTGCACAATTCTCAGCACTTCAAATATTCTGCTGAAGTTTCAGAAATTGATAGCCCTGCCTCTAACTTTCTCTCTGGCATATGGTGGCATAAAACAGGTTCTTGATATTTATCGCACATAACTTAACTTTATTTCAGAAATTCATAACCTCTGACTGTAGCATTGTTTCATTATCCTTTATTACCCACGACAAAACTCTGATCTCTGATCAAAGAAAGGCACATGGCAGCTGGAACAACTCTGCGGGTCAGGCAATATCTCTGGAGAACATGGATAGGCAATGTTTCAGGGGGGGGAGTGGGAAAGAAAGCTTGTAGAGGGGAGAGTCAGGGCAAAGCGTGGCTGCTACTAAGTGAACACAGGTGAGGGGGTTCTCTGATAGGCAGATTGTTGGACACGGGCCAGAGAGATGAACATAGAGCAATGAGCCCAAAAGGAAAAAGAGTTGTGAATTGTGAAGCTGGAGGATACAAAAGTTGCAAATTGTGAAGCTGGAGGAAGGAATGTAGGGGGGGAAGGGGAGAAACTGATGCAATGTCAGCCACGGTTCAGGGAAAGGGAGTGAGGGCGGAAGGAAAAATGAAATAAGCTTTGGGATCTTACAACCCAATGGTATGAACATTGAATTCTCCAATGTTTCGTAACTTTGGCAAACACCCCCCTCCAATTTCTCCTCCAACTGCCACCTCTTTCTTCCCCCACCATCTCAATCCCCTACTGTGAACCCCAGCTGATCTCTCCCCCTCCTCTTCTGCCTGCATTCCTTCCTCCAGCTTCACAATTCGCAACTCTTTATCCCCTTTTTGGCTCACACGTGTCACTTCATCTAACCTTTGTCCAACAATCTGCCTTTTAAAGAACCCCCTCACCTATTACTGACCACGCTTTGTCCTGCCCCTCACCTCCTCAAGCTTCCATCCTCATCCTCCCTCCAATCACTCCAAAGGGTCCCGACCCAAAACGTCACCTATCCGTGTTCTCCAGAGGTACTGCCTGACCTGCTGAGTCACTCCAGCATGTTGTGTTGAGCTTTGATCATTTCAACTGAGTACAGTTGTAAATTAAAAAGTTTGGTTAATGTTTATCTGATGCCCTAACTCAAGCAATGCTGTTAAATTGCTGGATGTTCGCCAGTCAATGGCTTTGTGCCAATCTTGTTCTGAGCTGCTGCAAAAACTGAAACACTCCAATTCTTTCTGGATTTCCATTCCCTAGCTTTGCGGGTGCAGTGGCCGGCCACAGTGGTGCAGCGGTAGAGTTGCTGCCTTACAGCGCTTGCAGCGCCAGAGACCCGGGTTCGATCCCGACTACGGGTGTTGTCTGTACGGAGTTTGTACGTCCTCCCCGTGACCGCGTGGGTTTTCACCGAGATCTTCGGTTTCCTCCCACATCCCAAAGACGTACAGGTATGTAGGTTAATTGGCTTGGCGTAAGTGTAAATTGTCCCTAGTGTGTGCAGGGTAGTGTTAATGTGTGGGGATCGCTGGTCGGTGCGGACTCGGTTTCCTCCCCCATCCCAAAGACGTGAGCCGAAGGGCCTATTTCTGCACTGTATCTCCAAAACTAAAACAAAACCTGCACACGTGACTCCACAGGTAGGGTTCTTGAACTAGTTGCTAAGTGTGCATGTATAAAATAATCTCATGAGGTCATAATACTCCAAATGTGACCTAACCAAAGTCCTATAGAGCTGCATCGTGCCACACAAGTCATCTGAATATATTCATGTACAGTATATTTGATGTGATTGAATAGCATTCAAAACAAAGCCTTTCACTGTACCTTGGTGCACATGACAATGATAAACCTAAACCATAACACAGGTGGTCTGAGACACAAGCATGGGATACTCAAGATAACAGTAAAAATTATATTACGTAGTTTATTAAATTATGCAACTAGTTTTCTGGGACCTTTCATGTTCAAAATCAATTCTTGCTTTCACTCTTACAGTATATTGGGTTGTCATAAGGACATAAGTGATAGGAGCAGAATTAGACCATTTGGCCCATCAAGTCTACTCCGCCATTCAATCTTGGCTGATCAATCTCTTCCTCCGAGCCCCATTCTCACGCCTTCTCCCCATAACCTCAGCCACCCGTACTAATCAAGAATCTATTTATCTTTCCCCAAAAAATATCCATTGACTTGGCCTCCACAGCCGCAAAGGATTCCCACAGCTTCACCACCCGGGGTTTCCCGGGATACACCCACACAGCCTGAAATGCAGGCTGGTATCAAGAGAATCGTTAACCTGGCACAGTCCACAACAGCTGCACCTCACAATGTATAAACTACAATGGTAATGTAGAGATAAATAAATAACTGTCGTTTTTGACCACAGTGTATAATAATGTAGCCAGAAATAACATTGAATGGGGAATGGGGATCATGACGGAAACCTCCTTGTGGCGATCCCCGGAAACGACGACATGATGCACTTTGTGATGCATCAGGTGACCAATTCTGTCAACATGTTGGACGACAACGGGAGCCAACAGCGAGCTATGCGTGGTCTGACACACGAACGAACGAACGAACGGTGGGGAATTACATTTTCAGGGCGGCACAGGGCCTCAGCGGTAGAGTCACTGCCTTGCCGCGCCAGAGACCCGGGTTCGATCCTGACTATGGATGCAATCTACACAGAATTTGTACTTTTCCCATGTGACCCCGTGACTTTTCTCCAGGTGCTCCAGTTTCCTCCCACACTACAAAGACGTACAGGTTTGTATGTTAATTGGCTTTGGTTGAAAAATTGCAAAATTTTTGTTGCTTTGTTGTGCAGGATAGTGTTTGTAACTTCTGCAAATTGTCCATAGTGGGTAAGATAGAACTAGTACAGGGTGGTCGTTGGTCGGCACGGACTCTGTGGGCCGAAGGGCCTGTTTCCATGATGTATCTCAAAAGTAAAGTCTAACTCTGTAAATCGTGTCAACAGCACATATTATTCTTGTCACTAACACCTGGGTAGTAACTAATCTGTATCAATGAATACCTGAAAAACCATTGAAGACTGATTGCTTTTCTGTGCTCAAAACTGGACGAATTAAATGGTTCCTCCTGCTTTAATAAATATACAAATAAAATAGACTAATTCAATTAGAACATCAAAACAGATCAGAAGAGCACAACATCCCTTCAGTATCCAATGTGTAGATAAAAATTAACCATGAGCGGAATGAAGGTCAGATTTCAAGCTGAGCTCCTCCCAACCAGCAACCAGAACTTTAGTGAATGATCTTACAAAACATCAAAGGAAAACAGTGCACGATCACTTAATTGCAACAATTTGGGGAATTTTTCATCAAAGCGTATTGCATGGTCTCAAGAACCCCAATGGAAATAAAATCAAAATCCGCTTTTTTATGTCACATATACGCTACGGAAATAGGTGTAAGACGTCTCGATCCGCTTCCATAGAGCTGTACCAAACACCTTGGACTAGAAATGGTATTCCATTGTGCAATGTTACATGTAAGGGGATACAAATTCACTTCAAAGCCAACTGCTTAGTTTACTCTTATTCCATTTGGAGATACAGCGCAGAAACAGGCCCTTCGGCCCAACGAATCCACACCGACCAGCGAGCCCCATTACACATGCCAGGAACAATTTTACAAAGCCAATTAGCTTACAAATCTGTACGTGTTTGGAATGTGGGAGGAAACCGGAGCTCCCGGAGAAAACCCATGCAGGTCACAGGGAGAACGTGCAAACTTCACACTGACAGCACCCATAGTCAGGATTGCGGTATCTGGTGTGCGGCTGTGTGCAACATTTGACTGGGGGGGGTCACCGTTCCAATGTTCAAACCCGTTTTGGCTTAACAAACAGTAGAGACCTTGAACACAGCACCAAACCTTAACCAGTGGGCGAAGTGCTCTTGTGGCATCAGAACATAGAACAGTACAGCACAGGAACAGGCTCCTCAGCCCACAATGTTTGTGCCAAGCATGATGCCAAGTTAAACTGATCTCATCTGCCTGTACATGATGCACATCCCTCTTATTCCGTGTGCTTCCATGAGCATATCCAAAAGCCTCTTAAATGCTACTATCATGTCAGCCTCCACCACCACCCCAGGCAATGCATTCCAGGCCCTCAGCTGTGTAAAAAAACTCAACCTGCATATCTCCATTAAACTTCTTCCCACTCAACTTATAGTTGTGCTTTCCAGTATTGGACATTTCCACGTTGAGAAAAAGGTTCTGACTGTCTGCCTTATTTAGACTTCTCATAATTTTATATATAAACTTTATATATTACTTAAAAGATCTGCACTACACTTTTTTTTTAATTTCAAAAATAAACTTTATTCAGAATAAAAAATATATACAAAACAAAAACTGCAAAAATACATCATACATTCTCAGTGTCTAGACATTCGATGATGTCGTGTTCAGTAGCGTTCACCCTTGCTATTCATTTGGCAGCCTAGGTTGATATCCGCTCCCTTGTTTTAGGGGTGTCCCCACCGGACTCTGCCCCCCCAATGTCCAGCAGCGGAAGGACCTTAGAGTGTGGCCCTGCCCCACAGAGCCTTGGCATTGGCTGCACCAAGCTTCAGTGCGTCCCTCAGCAGCTACTCCTGCAGACTGGAGCAGGACAGACGACAACGTTTCCTGAAGGACCTCTCCCTTGTGTAGGGTGATCAACATGTTTTGGGCAGACCGAAGAGCATCTTTCACCAAATTGATGGTCTTCCAACACCACTTAATGTGTCTAACCATGGGAGAAACAGACCCTGTGATACTTGTGTCATTGAGGATGGCCTGAGTTAGTTTATCTCACTATTAAGCCCTATCTATCTAAAGGTGGGTGGTCCCATCTCCAACAGCCACATCTCAATGGCCATCATCAATGAACGATGCACATCCCCATCGCACCCTGACCATTGAAGGCCAAATCTGCGTTCCACATTAGGCTCGCTTGAATACCAATTGCCCTTTGAATTGAAGCTTGGGTGGGACCGCAACAATGTTATTTAATCCGGAGTCACGTGAGTGACTACGTGAAGAACCCGTCCAGCACGCATGTGCGATATTGCGTTCACACAGGCAACAGCGTCGCAGCGGGAGTCAGGCGCTCCCGCTACAGTTTAAAAAGACGGACCGCCAGGTAAGTTTATTCTGAGGTCGTTTTTTCCGGAAAAGAAGGATTTTATTTTGTTTCAACAATGAGAACATGAACAAAACTATCCAAGAAATCTGCCCCCCGTTCGACTCCAACGGAGGAGCGTTCCATCAGTGGGGGGCAAGAGGCGGTAGGACCGCTAACCCAGCGATCCGCCATCCCCGACACCGAGCCGAGCCCAGTCCCGCTAGTGCAGCCTGAGCAGCGGGCTGGATGTAAAGCAGCACGGAAGACCAATCGGTGGTATCCGATTCTTTGGACGGGGACGTCTCACCGCCCGTTCGGGGCAGAGACATCCGCCTGAGCCGCATGGAGCGGCTCGTGGAGCATATGCTCCAGCGAGACTTGCTTCGAGAGGGGCAGTCTCGCAGAGGGAGTTCAGGCACTCCCACCACAGTGCGTCACGCACTAGCCATCGCTTCCCCCTCATCCGAGGGCAGCTTTGGCGACCAGGGCTGGGCTGGTCAAGAAGAGGGGTCACTGGCCGAAGATGTCGGGAGTACGCTTGGGGTACAGGAACAGGAAGAGCTGCTGGATGTGGTAGACCGCCACGTGGCAGCTCCACATGCAGGATGGCCATCAGAGCCAAAACTGGCGGCCAGCATAGACTACCTGTCCTTCAAGCCCCTACAAGAGCAGGTAGTTAATGAGGCCCTAGAGCTATATTCGGCCCCTGAGAATTGCGCCTTGCTCAAAGTGCCGGCTGTGAACAGCCAAATCTGGGGGCATGTGGATCGGACAGAAATGACCACGAATCAGCAGGATACACTTGCACTGCTGTGTACCCAGTTTGAAATTAACAACCTCCGCAAGGAGATTATAAGACCTGCCCTCAACCCGAAATTCGCGGGTTTGTGCAAAACACCAACCACAGAGCCAGAAATACTGCTCTTCGGCAAAAACCTCTCCAAGAGAGTAAAAGATATGGAGGAGGAGTCCAAAACATTTGGCCTCATGAGGTCAGGCCCCGGGACGAGCAAACCCACTAAACCCAAGCGGCAGTACCCCACCGCGTCCACCAGTCGACGTCAACCCTATGGGACTGGTGAAAGCTCAGGGTCCGCACATCACCACCGGAAGCCTTTTTTAGGCCAAGGCCCAGAGCGGACCCCATGGAAATACACCACCCCCAACCAACAGCAACACGTCAGACAACACAACAGAAGACTTATCGTCCGACAAAGAAGCAAATGAAACACCCATAACCAAGGAGGTAGGTGGGTCTGGTTCCAACCAGCATATAGAAAGTGGGGGCTCTATACTAACGGGGGGAGATCACACCTGTTTGAGCAAGCATGGAAGTCTATCACGAATGACAAGTATATACTCAACAGCATTCGTGGATACAAAATAGAGTTTACTCTAGAAAATTTGCCACCAGTTCAGCATTCACCCCAAAGAGTCTTTTCCCTCTCAGTTAAAGAAAAATTAGAGGGGCAAGCTGAACTGGTGAGGCTAATCACAAAGGGTATCATTGAAAAAAACAAACATGAACCCTTGGAATTTGTCTCTAATATATTCACTAAAACTAAAAAAGATGGTGGATGTCGCATCATCATTGAGTTAACTTCACTAAATATGTTTGTTAAGTATGTACATTTCAAAATGGAAACGTTTGTAACTTCCAAACAACTGATTTCCAAAGGATACTTCATGGCAAGCATTGACCTTAAAGATGCTTACTATTCAGTACCCATTCATAAGGATCATTGCAGATACCTGAAATTTACCTGGATGGGGCAGCTATGGCAGTTTAAACGGGTTAACATCAGCCCCAAGATTATTCACCAAGATACTAAAGCCAGCCTTGGCAATATTAAGAAGACAAAAACATATTGTCATGGCATATCTTGATGATATCTTAATAGTAGGCAAAACCATGGAATTGGCTATATCAGCTGTGTCAGCTACCAAACAATTGTTTGAAACCTTGGGATTTGTCTTACATCCAGATAAATCTAAGTTGAAGCCATCCACAACCATGGACTATCTGGGCTTCACAATTAACTCAGTCCACATGTCTGTAACTTTGCCAAAGACAAAAACAGCTGAATTGGCACAAACATGTAACAATTTAATGGTCAACGATCGACCAACCATTCGACAAGTGGCGAGAGTAATTGGGAAAATGGTAGCAGCATAATCAAAACTTACAAAGAGCAAAAGTGCAGGCACTAAAATGATATGCAGGTCATTTTGACCGGATCATGAAATTACCCACTGAAGCAATATCAGAGCTACAGTGGTGGATAGGGAACATTTGGCATAGTTCCAGCCCTATCATCATCGTTAACCCTACATTAATTATTCAAACAGATGCCAGTGCTCAAGGCTGGGGAGCAACTAATTCCATATCCAGCACAGGTGGTAGATGGACTAACCCAGAGTCATCGTTACTACTTACACTGGGCATAAATTATCTAGAAATGTTGGCTGCATTTTATGGATTAAAAGCATATTCAACAAATATGCATCACTTGCTTGTTCGGTTACAAATAGATAATGCTACGGTGGTGGCCTATATTAACCATATGGGCAGCATAAAATCGATATCATGCGACAAATTGGTCAACACAATCTGGCAATGGTGTGTCGATAGACATATTTGGCTATCAACAACTTACCTACCAGGTAAGCTAAATACAGTGGCAGACACCAGGTCACGCAAATTCAATGACAACACCGAATGGATGTTAAATCCCAAAGTATTTGCTAAAATTCCAAGCAATATGGTATGCCAAATATCGATCTATTTGCATCCCGACTAAATCACCAGGTTCCTATGTATGTCGCTTGGGAACCAGACCCTGAGGCAACAGTGGTAGATGCGTTCGCGCTGGACTGGGGAAATGTCTTCTTTTATACATTTCCTCCCTTCTGCCTCATCAGTCGGGTACTACGCAAAATACAAATGGACTCTGCTTCAGGTATTTTGATAGTACCCGACTGGCCTACTCAGCCATGGTTCCCAGTGCTCCTCGACATGATCGTCGAGACCCCTATGACTTTTCCCAGTAACCCAGAATTGCTAACCCACCCAGTATCTGGCACAAGCCACCCATGCCATGATAAAATCAAACTCCTGGGTTGCAGATTTTGAAAAGGCCTTTGTTGGGCCTGGGATTGTCAGAAAACACCATCCCACCGTGTATCGACAAGGAAACAGTACATATCTAGTAACAAGAAGTGGGAGAAATACTGTTTGGATACAGGAACCACCCATTCAACCACAACAGTCACCTATGTACTGGAGTTCTTGGCAGGCCTTTACCACAATGAAGGACTCAGCTACAGCGCCATCAACACAGCCAGAAGTGCTCTGTCTGCCTATTTAATACAGGCACCAGGACAACAGGCCATGGGGTCCCACCCACTGGTGGTCAAACTCATGAGGGGGATATTCAACTCTAACCTCCCTAGACCTAGGTGCACCCATATCTGGGATGTCAGTGTGGTCCTGACATACCTCAGGGGATGGTCACCAGCCAGGTCCCTCACCCTGGAACAATTAACTCTTAAGACGATCATACTGATGGCACTTGTGTCAGCACAAAGAGTCCAGTCACTTCACCTTTTGCGACTGGACAACATGATCATAATTCCAGACCATGTCTCATTTACTACCCAGGGGCTGGTCAAACAGGGCAGGCCAGGAACATCTAATCCAGTCATGGAATTCCGGGCCTACCCACCAGAACCACGGTTATGTGCCATGACCCACCTACTGAACTATATAGACACAACTAAAATCCATCGAGGGAGTGAAAACGCCTTATGGGACAGCCACAAGAAACCTTATGGTCGGGTGACGAGCCAAACCATTTCTAGATGGCTCAAGCAGGTGCTGAAAGCTGAAAAATAGATGCATTATAGGCACAAGCTTACACTGAAAGCAATCTTACCTGCCACGCCACCAGCCAGACACACAGATAATAGATTAGGCGTCGTACTCCCCTCGGGCATCATCAAGTCACACAGCAACATGTAGGGGACAAAATACAAACAATATCCCGGAATATCTCGGAGATACATGGCTCCAACACCTCGGTACAGTCCAGCAATCCCTTCGCTCCGCAGAATTCTGCTGATGCAGTGCACAGGACCCCTGTACATAGGCTGATTGTTCATTGCAATCGAGTGAATGGAGCCAACGCCAACCAAGTTTAATTTAGCTGTAGAGGTGCAAAACATACTTAGTCAAGTCCCAAAACAAAATTGTCATCAACAATAAAAAGCTGCAGAAAACATTATAACAAAGGCGAGACACAGAAATATTAGTGCCCATGGCAATATTTAACTTTGTTCAGTTTTGCTGAGATTAGAGATGCAGCGTGGAAACAGGCAAAACATACTTAGTCAAGTCCCAAAACAAAATTGTCATCAACAATAAAAAGCTGCAGAAAACATTATAACAAAGGCGAGACACAGAAATATTAGTGCCCATGGCAGGCGAGACACAGAAATATTAGTGCCCATGGCAATATTTAACTTTGTTCAGTTTTGCTGAGATTAGCCCTTCGGTCCAGCGATCACCCGTACACTAGTTCTATCCCACACAATAGGGTCAATTTTACATAAGCCAATTAACCTACAAACCTGCACATCTCTGTGATGTGGGAGGAAACCTGAGCACCCGGGGAAAACCCATGCGGTCCCAGGGAAAATACACAAATTCTGTACAGACAGCACCCGTAGTCAGTATTGAACCCGGGTGTCTGGTGCTGTAATTGTCTTCCACCTTAATCTTAATAATATATAATACTTAATAATATATTTTGATTGAAAACAGGGCAGCTTATTAAACGTGGTTTTCCTGTATAAAAACACATTTATGAGGAATGATTCAAATCTCACCGACGAATGAGTCATGATTATTAGTTGGTATTCAGAAAGAAACAAAAGCTGGAGTAACTCAGCGGGACAGGGAGCATCTCTGGAGAGAAGGAATGGGTGACGTTTCAGGTTGAGACCCTTCTTCAGACTTTGGAAAGGATGGAAGTTTATCAAAATAATTGAAGGAGGTAGTTGAGGAAGGTGCTACCGCAACATTTAAAAAACATTTAGACAAGCACATGGATAGGACAGGTTTAGAGGGATATGGGCCAAATGCAGGCAGGAAGGATTAGTGCAGATGGGACATGTTTGTCGGTGAGGTTCAAGTTGGGCCAAAGGACCTGTTTCCACACTGTATGACTCCATGACCTCTGTATCAATACACTATATTGCATAAAGTCATGACGGAATTGATAATGTGAATGCACAGTCTTTTACCCAGTTAGAAAAATAAAGAAGCAGAGGCCATAGGTTGAAGGTGAAAGAATTAATAGGTAATCGAGGAACAACTTTTTCACTCAGAGGATGGAAGGTATTTGGAGTGAGTTGCCAGAGGAGGCACTATAGCAGCATGTAAATGACAATTGGATAGGTGCGTGGTTAGGAAAGGTTTAGAGGGATATTGACCAAAAGCTGGCAAATGGGATTGGCTTAGATGGGGCATCTTGGTTAGCGTGGATGAATTGGATCGAGGACTAATTGGTTCGGCAACTTGAGTACCCAGGAGCGAAGAAGACTGCATATAATGGTGGACACTGCCCAGCCCATCATGGGTGCGGATCTCCCCATCATCAAAGGGATTTGCAGGAGTCGCTGGCTCGAAAACGCAGCCAGTATCATCAGAGACCCACACCACACTGGCCACGCTCTCATTTCACTCCTGATATCAGCTAGAAGATACAGGAGCCTGAAAACTGTAACATCCAGGTTCATGAACAGCTTCTTCCCTACAACCATCAGGCAATTAAACACTACAACCTCCAAATAAGCTCTGAACTACAAAGACTTGGAGACATTGGTTTGGTCTTTTTGCACTATTATTGAGTTTTGTTTGTTTTCATGTGTATGTATGTGTATATGAAATATATGAAATAAAGGTTCGGTACACCATATATATATATATGTACTGAATGTGTAGGAAGGAACTGCAGATGCTAAACTGAAGATAGACACAAAAAGCTGGAGTAACTCAGTGAGACATGCAGCATCTTTACAGAGAAGGAATGGGTGACGTTTCAGGTCTGAAAAAGGGTCTCGACCTGAAATGTCACGCGTTCCTTGTCTCCAGTGATGCTGCCTGTCTCGCTGAGTTACTCCAGCTTTTTGTGTCTATCTCTGTATATACTGAACTTTTTTTTTGTTTATTATATTGTTTACAGAGCACTATGTTTACATTGAAGATAGACACAAATAGCTGGAATAACTCAGGGGGCCAGGCAGCATCTCTGGAGAGAAGGAATGGGTGACGTTTCGGGTCGAGACCCTTCTTCAGACATATGTTTACATATTCTGTTGTGCTGCTGCAAGTAAGAATTTCATTTTACTATCTGGGACATACAACAATAAAACATTCTTGTCTCTTGGGGGGCCTGTATGACTCTATGTCTCCATTGCCATAGAGAGTCCCGTGCTTATTCCATAAAAATGAACTTGTGCAGTCCTTACCTGACCGCACCGTCTGAGTCTGCATCTGCAGTCTGATCTTGACCAGGTCCACTGGGGCACCGATCGCGACCGTGACCAGACCCACCACCGCGCTGGCAGCAGCCACATCAGACAGGGCTGGGCCTCGGCGACTGTCTTCACCATAGCGATACTGGCAAATGGCCCTCTGCGCATTGCCATAGACACCCAATGCCACCGAGTTGTACACCGCGATGCTGGCTAATGGGAAAGATAGGCCTTTGAAGAAGCCAGCAACCTGGAAAGAGATTACGGTGTTTAGAAACATAGAAAATCGGTGCCCTTCGAGCGAGCACCGCAGTTCAATATATCATCTGATCATCCAAAATCAGTATCCCATTACTGCTTTCTCCCCATATCCCTTTGTTTCATTAGCCCTAAGAGCTAAATCTAACTCTCTCTTGAAAACATCCAGTGAACTGGCCTCCACTGCCTTTTGTGGCAGAGAATTCCACAGATTCACAACTCTCTGGGTGAAAAGGTTTTTCCTCATCTCAGTCCCAAATGGCCTACCCCTTATTGTTAAACTGTGACCCCTGGTTCTGAACTCCCCCAACATCGGGAACATTTTTCCTGCATATAGCCTATCCAATCCATTAAGAATTGTATTTGTTTCTATAAGATCCCCTCTCATCTTTCTAAATTCCTATGAATATAAGCACAGTCGATCCATTCTTTCATAATTGTTACAATTTTTACAGTGTAAACAGCAATATGCACCCGTTCCTTTATGATCAGTTAAGGAAAATAATAATAATTATTATTATTATTGTTATTTTTAGATAATGTGATATTTAAATAACATGATCTTTTGAAAAGGAAAACATGTCTTTATCTAATAATAATGAGATAAAGCCTAATGGGCCTGTCCCACTTTGGTGAATTTTCAGCGGACTGCCGGCGACTGTCAAGTTGCCGTTAATCGCCTGAAAAACTGGGAACTGGAATGGCGACTGTCAGAGTGGAACACACAGACAAACACATCGCAAAGGCGGGGGCAGGGCAAGCGGGGGGGAGCGCTGACTGAAATTCACATGATGCAAAGCCAAGGTGATACAGATACAGAACAGAAAGGTTGGCGCTGTAATTAAGACGGCTAAAGCACAGTGTACGGTAAGTCCTTTAAAAGAAGTGGGGGAGGGGGAAAGAAGGAGTGGAGACAACTTTTTAAGAAGCCAGCAAATTAATAAGCCAGAGATACACATCTGTGAAGCCCGGCGGACATTTAACATTACCGGACGGTTTTCCTTGGTTCTGAAAACTCCTGCTTAGGTTTATTTTCCCCAATGAGCCAATGAAAATGACCAGTCAGCAAAGGCGATTAACTAAAACTACCTATGACTACCTATAACTACATGATCACCCCCACTACAACTGCACCTATGACTACAGGATTATCGATTATCTCCATGGCGAAAAACTTGCGTCGACAATACTCAGGCTGCGACTAGTTCCCAGAATGCGGGAACTTCTCGCAACCATGAAGAAGACTCGCCAGAGATCACCAGTGAACATGTGGCGAGTGCAGAGTCTCCTGCACTCACCTAAAAAGTTGCCTAGGTGGGACAGGCCTATTAAGTTTTCACTTTAAAAACCACCTTATTTAAATTTCCCATTATTATATAATACTAATAATATAAAGACTTATATGTTCATTTTTAAATATCACATTATTTGCATAAACCATTATCAAATAATAATAATAACAATAATGATAAAGACTTACATGTTCATTTTTAAATATCTTCAGTGCACATTGGACTGTGTTACTGTAGCCATGTCCGGCTTGCAAGCGGGTCTGAAAAATAATTAACTTTGAGGCGTAAATGAGGACACAGCAGGTAACATATAAAGTGTTTTCGTGAGCTGTTCTTTGAATGTTGATGCTTTGGCGACTTCAAAGGGGATCCTGTTGAGATACCAAGTTAGCGTCTCCGTGTTTCCCCCACACAGTTCGAAAGCCTTGCTCGGCGTTAGAAATACAAATGGAAATTTACCTTGACAGTGTCGAGGGGGTGGCCAACAATCACGCTCGCCGCTCCTACCACGAAAATAAAAATCGTCAGAGTCACAATAAAAATTTGAAACCTTCCTTCCACTACAGTAAAACGGAGATTACACTTCAAAGGCACCTCAGTGGCTGTGAAGCAATCGCTTTTCCACATCCCGAAGCCTTTAAAAAATGCTATAATACAAACAAGTCATAGAGTTATACAGCACAGAAACAGGCCCTTCGGCTCAACACATCCATGCCGCCCAAGATGCCCCATCTACGCGAGTCCCACATGCCCATGTCCTTCTAAAATGTTCCTGTCCCAACACCACTTTTAGGGAACTGTGTACTTGAGCTTGTTGATCCCTTTGCTCTACAACACTCCCCAGGGCCCAACTGTTAATTCTGAAAGACCTGCCCTAGTTCGACTTCACAATTTGAAACATTTCACTGCTTCTGAAGGGATGCCATTTGCCAATCCCCACCACTTGCCCAAATGATCAAGATCCCTCTCTAATTCTTGCTAATCATTGTCACTGTCTACGATACCACCTGCAAAGTTACTCACCATGCTTTATATATTAGCACATAGAACATATCTCAACAATGGGCCCAACACAGACCCCTGAGGCACACCATTAGTCACAGGCCCCCAGTCTGAAAAATTAAATTTCCACCATCACCCTCTGCTTCCTACCACTTAAACCAATTCCGATTCCAGTTTTCCACCCTTCCCGAGGTCATCTGTTGCCGGCTCTGTTTTGTTCTGGCCTTCTCTACCTTTCAGTCTGAAGACGGATTCCAACCCCAAAACGTCACCTATAGCTTTCCTCCAGAGGTGCAGCCTGACCTGCTGAGTTACTCCAGCACTTTGTGTCTATCTTCTGTATCCAGTTGACTAGCTCTTCCTGCATCCCATGCAATCTAACCTTCCAGGGCATACCATCACACAGTGACTTATCAAAGGCCCATATAAACAATGTCTACGATCTCACCCTCATCAACCATCAACTTTAGTAACTTCTTCAAAAATCTCAAAAATTCATGAAACATGATTTCTCATACACAAAACCATGACGATTTTCCCTAATCAACCCATCTTTCCAAATGTATGTATATCTTATGTATATATCTTAGCCATAAAAATCCCCTCCTGGAACTTGTCTACCAGAGAAGTTAAGTTACTGCTCTATAGTTCCTAGACATTTCTTTACAACCTATCTTAAATCAAGCGCACGTTAGCCATCTCCAGTCATCCTCACCTCACCCCTATATAACAAAGATTAATGTATCTCAGCCAGGACTCCCACAACTCAAGAGTTAAGAGTGCTTTATTGTCATATGTCCTGAAATGGGACAATTAAGTTCTTATTTACAGCAGCTCAACAGATATGTAAACACAGTACTCTAGCTTCCCACAGTGCCCGCCTGGATATACCAATAGAAACAAGGAACTGCAGAAGCTGGTTTACGAAAAAAGACACAAAATGATGGAGTAACTCAGCAGGTCAGGCAGCATCCCCGGAGAACATGGATAGGTGACGTTTTGAGTTAAGGCCTTTCTTCTGACAAGAAACTTCACCTATCAATTCAAAGAGCATCTCTGGAGAACATGGATAGGTGATGTTTTGGGTCAGAAGAAGGGTCCCGACTCAAAACGTCACCTCTCCATGTTCTCCAGAGATGTTGCCTGACTTGTTGAGTTACCCCAGCACCTTGGAGATCAGGCCCTGGAGATGTATCTACATTCATACATTTTAGGACATCCAACACCTCCACTGACATCACCATTAACTTTTCAATGTACCCCAATCCTTCCTTTCATGTCTTTCTGAACGGTAAAAGCAGAAGAGAAATATTCAAGGCCCATGTCCCTTGGGTCCACACATGGCTCACGCTGGCGTCTCAGGGCCTATATTCTCCCTCTTCCTTTAATATCTGTATACAATCTCTTTGGACTTTCATTAATCTTATCTGCCAGAGCTATCTCATACCCCATTTTGCCACCCCGGTTTCTTAAATATGCTACTCAATCCTCTATACGCCTCCAGGGATACACCTGATCCAAGTTGCCTATATCTGGCACTTAACTCTGTGTAGCAAGGAACTGCAGATGTTGGTTTAAATCGAAGATCGATGCAAAATGCTGGAGTAACTCAGCGGGACAGGCAGAGCATCTCTGGAGATAAGGAATGGGTGACGTTTCGGGTCGAGACCCTTTAACTCTGCTTTACCGACTCGAAGGAGGCTCGTGACCCTACACGCCACCTCTCCATTCCTTCCACAGATGCTGCCTGCCCCACCGCGTTACTCCGGCACTTTCTGTTTTGCTCAATATCTCTACTTATCCGAGGTTCGTTGCTCCTGCCCACCTTGCCCTTGCGCTTGGCTTAACAGAAGCATGCATTCCCAGAGATAGTCTCACTATCTCACCTTTTAAAAGGGTCATCTACTCTCCGGACTTGGCTTTCCCCGCAAACATCCTACTCCAAGCAACTTCTACAAGTGTGGATTGAAATTTATTTGCCACCTAGACCAAAGATCTTAGAGCAGACCTAGACAACGTAAAAACCAGACAAAGAAACTTGACACCGAAGTGACCGCTTGGGAATAAATTAACTTGAGCCAAATGTCACCAGAAGTTCCAACTAATTCCATCCAATGATGGAACTAGATTAGTGACGACCTCATTAATTTAATTTGGCATGGTACTTTAGATTTCTGTGCACCACTACAGATTCCATTACAAGCTTTGCACAAGGCTGTTGCTTTGTACCCCCACTGTCGCATTTATTACTGTACAGACACCACATGTTTCACGCGGGGGTTTTGTGCTAAAAAATCTGCACGTAATTCAAAAAACCCATAGAACTGTTAAAAAGGTGCTGTTACCTCCGACCCATCCAGCGATGAAATCGTCGAGCTGGACGCTAGCCATTTAACGCCTATTACAGGTTGTCTAAGCGGCGACCTGGCTGAATAAGGGAACTGGATGAAATTCACCGGCTGCTGCCACACTCCTCAGTCTCACTTTTTTTTCTTTGCAGGGACTCGGCTCCGGGCAGCAACGAGACAGGACGGTCTGTGGACACTCTGGCGCCGCCTCCACTCACTGACTGAGTCGGAGAATCAGCATCGCTGGAGACCGGGCGGAGAGAGCTGGGGGCGGGAGCCCGGTTCGGCTGCTAGAGAGGGTCCAGTGGGAAGAGAGGGCTCGGGTGATACAGACTAAAGTGGGAGGGAGGGAGGTGACGGAGGACGACTGGCACATGTATTTCAAACCCGCTTGCTTTCTCCCCGCCTTGTGCTCACATTCCCAATACAAAAAGCCACTACATCGTTCTGCATTACCCCGAAGCAGCCTCTTCTCTCACATCACCCCACTCCCCCAGTCTCCAAACACTGCCTGCCCCGCTGTGTAACAACTCCAGCATTTCGTGTCTATCTTCGGTGTAAACCAGCATCTGCAGTTCCTTCTTACACGAGTGATATTTCACTGGTTCCTTATGCGGATGAAACTTACAACAAATTATTCAGATATTCAGCCACCTTTATTTCCCCAACGTTTTCGAAGCTTATGGATAGGTGTGGGGTCCGGTTTTATTCATGAGCAAAATAGCTCCTCTACCCTTAAATCCTGCACGGTCGTTTTTTCCCCTGTGCTGCATCTGTTGTGGATGAAGGTAAAACGAGCACTGGAACAATGCTGTTGATGTTTCTGCATGGTCGTCCGCAGAGCCTTGATTTCCCAAAACGCCACCCAGGAAACTGCAACTACAGAAGGACTTGTTCCAGCCATGACATGTGCCGTGTTGGAGAGGAAGGAGATTATTGTTGACTTCAGGCAGACCAGAGGAGGCAGTCATACCCCCATCCATATAAACGGGACTGAGGTGGAGCGCGTCTCCAGCTATAAATTCCTCGGGGTACACATGTCGGAGGATTTGTCCTGGTCCCTCAACACCTCCAAGCTGATCAAAAAGGCACAGCAGCGCCTTTACTTCCTGAGGAGGCTCAAGAAAGCCCACCTGTCCCCCCGGATCCTGACCAACTTTTACCGCTGTACCATAGTATCCTGACCACCTGCTTCACGGTATGGTACAGCAGCTGCACTGCTGCGGACAGGAAGGCACTACAACGGGTGGTGAAAACAGCGCAGCACATCATCGGTGCCCCGCTCCCTGCCATGGATGCCCTCCACCGAAAACTGTGTCTGAGACGGGCTGGGAAGATCATCAAAGACCCCTCACACCCCAACCATGGACTGTTTGCCCTCCTCCCATCAGGGAGGCGGTATAGGAGCCTCGGGTCACGTACTAGTAGGATGAGGAACAGCTTCTACAACAACACAATCACATTGCTGAACTCGGAGTCCCGCCGATAGATTTCTCTGGTCTCTCCATCCCCATTGTTTAATTATTCTGTATTTCTTGATTATTCTGTATCTTCTCTCTTTCTATTTTTTTTTTCTTATGTACAACCACTACGGACTGACGCAAAACTGCATTTTGTTGTACTCATACTTGTATTTGTGCGATGACATTAAAGTTGAATTGAATGGAATTGAATTGTGTTGTTTCCAGTTGAATGTTAAAACGCATCGTTCAATCTGCTGGAGGAACTCCACCGGTGAAAGTAGCGAGTCAAGAATGGTCATATATGTACCCCCACAACAGGGACAGTGACATTCCTGATATACACAAAGTGCTGGCCTAACTCAGCGGGCCAGGCAACATCTCTGGAGCGTAGGAAAGGGTGACGTTTTGGGTCGAGACCAATCCTTCTTCAAACAACTAGTTTAGTTGAGTCTATTGTCACGTTTTGTTGCATGCTATCCAGTTAGCGGAAAGACTATACATGATTACAATCAAGCCCTCCACAATGTATAGACAGAGGAAAAAGGGAATTCAGTTTTGTGCAAGATAGTCCAGTAAAGTCCAATTATAGATAGTCCAAGAGTGTCCAATGAGGTAGATTGGAGGACCGCTCTCTAGCTGTTGATGGGATGGTTCAGCTGCTTGATAATAGCTTTGAAGAAACTGTCCCTGAATCTGGAGGTGTTCGTTTAAGTTGGTGTGTTGGCATATTGGGCTCATCCCATTTGCCTGCATTTGCCTTTCAGCTCTCTAAAATCTTCCTATTTGTAGATTTAGGATAGATAGATTTGTAGATAGCTATTAATGACTATGATATAGTTGGGATCACGGAGACATGGCTCCAGGGTGACCAAGGCTGGGAGCTGAACATCCAGGGATATTCAATATTCAGGAGGGATAGACAGAAAGGAAAAGGAGGTGGGGTAGCGTTACTGATTAGAGAGGGGATTAATGCAATGGAAAGGAAGGACATTAGTTTGGAGGATGTGGAATCGGTATGGGTAGAGCTGCAAAACACTAAGGGGCAGAAAACGCTGGTGGGTGTTGTGTACAGGCCACCTAACAGTAGTAGTGAAGTTGGAGATGGTATCAAACAGGAAATTAGAAATGCGTGCGACAAAGGCAAAACGGTTATAATGGGTGACTTCAATCTACATATAGATTGGGTGAATCAAATTGGCAGGGGTGCTGAGGAAGAGGATTCTTGGAATGTATGCGGGATAGTTATCTAAATCAACATGTAGAGGAACCAACGAGAGAGAAGGCTATTTTAGACTGGGTATTGAGTAATGAGGAAGGGTTAGTTAGCAATCTTGTTGTACGTGGCCCCTTGGGCAAGAGTGACCATAATATGGTTGAGTTCTTCATTAGGATGGAGAGTGACATTGTTAATTCAGAAACAATGGTTTTGAACTTAAAGAAAGGTAACTTTGAGGGTATGAGACGTGAATTGGCCAAGATTGACTGGCAATTAATTCTAAAAGGGTTGACGGTGGATATGCAATGGAAGACATTTAAAGACTGCATGGATGAACTACAAAAATTGTTCATCCCAGTTTGGCAAAAGAATAAATCAGGGAAGGTAGTACATCCATGGATAACAAGGGAAATCAGGGATAGTATCAAAGCAAAGGATGATGCATACAAATTAGCCAGAAAAAGCAGCATACCGGAGGACTGGGAGAAATTCAAAGACCAGCAGAGGAGGACAAAGGGCTTAATTAGGAAAGGAAAAATAGATTATGAAAGAAAACTGGCAGGGAACATAAAAACTGACTGCAAAACTTTTTATAGATATGTGAAAAGAAAGAGATTAGTTAAAACAAATGTAGGTCCCTTGCAGTCAGAAACAAGGGAATTGATCATGGGGAACAAGGATATGGCGGACCGATTGAATAACTACTTTGGTTCCGTCTTCTCTAAGGAAGACATAAATAATTTGCCGGAAATAGCAGGGGACCGCGGGTCAAAGGAGTTGGAGGAATTGAGTGAAATCCAGGTTAGCCGGGAAGTGGTGTTGGGTAAATTGAATGGATTAAAGGCCGATAAATCCCCAGGGCCAGATAGGCTGCATCCCAGAGTACTTAAGGAAGTAGCTCCAGAAATAGTGGATGCATTAGTAATAATCTTTCAAAACTCTTTAGATTCTGGAGTAGTTCCTGAAGATTGGCGGGTAGCAAACGTAACCCCACTTTTTAAGAAGGGAGGGAGAGAGAAAATGGGGAATTACAGACCAGTTAGTCTAACATCGGTAGTGGGGAAACTGCTAGAGTCAGTTATTTAAGATGGGATAGCAGCACATTTGGAAAGTGGTGAAATCATTGGACAAAGTCAGCATGGATTTACGAAAGGTAAATCATGTCTGACGAATCTTATAGAATTTTTCGAGGATGTAACTAGTAGCGTGGATAGGGGAGAACCAGTGGATGTGGTGTATCTGGACTTCCAGAAGGCTTTCGACAAGGTCCCACATAAGAAATTAGTATACAAACTTAAAGCACAAGGCATTGGGGGTTCAGTATTGATGTGGATAGAGAACTGGCTGGCAAACAGGAAGCAAAGAGTAGGAGTAAACGGGTCCTTTTCACAATGGCAGGCAGTGACTAGTGGGGTACCGCAAGGCTCAGTACTGGGACCCCAGCTATTTACAATATATATTAATGATCTGGATGAGGGAATTGAAGGCAATATCTCCAAGTTTGCGGATGACACTAAGCTGGGGGGCAGTGTTAGCTGTGAGGAGGATGCTAGGAGACTGCAGGGTGACTTGGATAGGCTGGGTGAGTGGGCAAATGTTTGGCAGATGCAGTATAATGTGGATAAATGTGAGGTTATCCATTTTGGTGGCTGGAGTAAAAACAGGAAAGCAGACTATTATCTAAATGGTGGCCGATTGGGAAAGGGGGAGATGCAGCGAGACCTGGGTGTCATGGTACACCAGTCATTGAAGGTAGGCATGCAGGTGCAGCAGGCAGTAAAGAAAGCGAATGGTATGTTAGCTTTCATTGCAAAAGGATTTGAGTATAGGAGCAGAGAGGTTCTACTGCAGTTGTACAGGGTCTTGGTGAGACCACACCTGGAGTATTGCGTACAGTTTTGGTCTCCAAATCTGAGGAATGACATTATTGCCATAGATTGAGTGCAGAGACGGTTCACCAGGCTGATTCCTGGGATGTCAGGACTGTCTTATGAAGAAAGACTGGATAGACTTGGTTTATACTCTCTAGAATTTAGAAGATTGAGAGGGGATCTTATAGAAACTTACAAAATTCTTAAGGGGTTGGACAGGCTAGATGCAGGAAGATTGTTCCCGATGTTAGGGAAGTCCAGGACAAGGGGTCACAGCTTAAGGATAAAGGGGAAATCCTTTAAAACCGAGATGAGAAGAACTTTTTTCACGCAGAGAGTGGTGAATCTCTGGAACTCTCTGCCACAGAGGGTAGTTGAGGCCAGTTCATTGGCTTTATTTAAGAGGGAGTTAGATGTGGCCCTTGTGGCTAAGGGGATCAGGGGGTATGGAGAGAAGGCAGGTACGGGATACTGAGTTGGATGATCAGCCATGATCATATTGAATGGCGGTGCAGGCTCGAAGGGCCGAATGGCCTACTCCTGCACCTAATTTCTATGTTTCTATGTTTCTATTTGTCCAAATGTCATTTAAAAGTACTAATTGTATCAGCTTTTATCGTTTCTTCTGGCAGCTCATTCCAGATAAGGACTGCCCTCTGAGTGAAAAAGTTGCTCATGAGATCTCTCTAAAATCTCACCCATCACAACATAAATCTTTGCACCCTAGTTTTTGCATCCTCGACACTGTGAGCATTCACTTTATCCGTGCCCCTCATAATCTTGTACACATGATCCCATTCTTCAGTCTGAAGGGGTACTGTCTGACCCACTGAGTTACTCCTGCACTTTGTGTCTATTTTTTAATACAATTCACCTGCTTTCTAAGACAGTTATTTTTTCATTGTGTTTTGCACTAATATCTTGTTATTTGCTTTATTTTTCATTTCACTGTCTGGTAGAATACGTGTGTAGGTTATAAATAATCTTTTATGATTTATGTTTTTTTGTGTTTATCTGAGTCCACGTGCCTGTGATACAGCTGAAGAAAGATTTTTCATTGTACATGTACAGTACCTCACCCGAGGTGGCTTGACTCGACATTGGGATTCAGACCACAGATCCTTAAGCCCTGACCTAGAATATCCAAGTGTTTCTTTTTGACTTATCACAAATGGAGATTTTCCAACCACTTCTTAAATAGTTCGTAGTATTTTTAAAAATTACCAGCATAACTGGAAATTAATTCAGAACAAAGACAAAGTAAACCGTGTGGCGCAGCAGTAGAGTTGCTACCTCACAGCGCTTACAGCGCCAGGGACCTGGGTTCGATCCTGGCGACAGGTGCTTCTCTGTACGGAGTTTGTACGTTCTCCCCGTGACCTGCGTGGGTTTTCTCTGAGAACTTCGGTTTTCTCCCGCAGTCCAAGGACATACAGGTTTGTAGGTAAATTGGCTTGGTATAAATGTAATAAATGTCACTTGTGTGTGTAGGATAGTGTTAATGTGCGGGGGACGCTGGTCGGTGTGGACTCGGTGGGCTGAAGGGCCTGTTTCTGCACTGTATCTCTAAACTAAACTAAAGTAAATGAAAGAAGACTAGAAAAATAAAAAACTGCTTTACTTTTTCAATCAAGATCATCAACGTTGTTCAACTCCGCCCAGACCCTCCTCCACCACAATCAATCTGAAGAAGACTCCCAAGCTAAACTGTAACCTTTTCCTTTTCTTCAGAGATGCTGCCTGACCTGCTAAGGTACTCCAGCTTTTTGTGTCTATCTTCAACTGATTAGTACCTTGTAAATTAAGAAAGCTATCCCTGGGGAAAAGCTCTAAGGCTGGAGATGTTTAAGAAGGAACTGCAGATGCCGGAAAATCAAAGGTAGACAAGAATGCTGGAGAAACTCAGCAGGTGAGGCAGCATCTATTGAGCGAAGGAAATAGGCGACGTTTCGGGTCGAGACCCTTCTTCAGACTGAGATGTAGTACTTTCTCAGCTCTACATGTCTTCCGCTGCTTTTGGGCTCAAGAGTATTTTCTTATCTACATATGCAATGGATAATGAAAGCAACTGAAGATATACTGGGTGGTATTAACACCGTGGTCTAACCCTGACTGCAAAATACTTCTGAACCTTACAGCTGGTGAAAGATTGAGTAACCCATCACACATTCTTCTAACTGCTTTCTTCTGAATGAACGTTAAGGTTCTATTTAAAGAAAGAGACACAATTGCTGGAGTAACTCAGTGGGTCAAGCAACATCCCTGGAGAACATGGATAGGTGATGTTTTGGGTCTGGACCCTTCTTCAGACTGATTGCCGGTATGGGGGAGAGTGGGGGGAGGAAGAAAACTAGAAGAGAGAAAGGATAGGACAAAGCATGACGAAGAAGGGTCCTAACCCGAAACGTCATGCACCATTTTCCTCCAGAGATGCTGCGTGTCCCGTTGAGTTACTCCAGCACTTTGTGTCTGTCTTTGGTATGAACCAGTATCTGGAGTTCTTTGTTTCTACAAATGTTATGGATGAACACAGGCGAGGGGGTGGTGGTTGTTAGGTGGATGTTTGAACGAACTGGGAGAGCAACAAGGAATGGAAGCAGAATGAGATAATGGTATGAGGTTGGGTGGATGCAATCCTTTAATGAAGCAGATGTGGATTTGAAAACAGTGGAAACTGCAGATAGGACACAAAGTGCTGGAGTAACTCAGAGGATCAGGCAGCATCTCTGAAAGAGGGTCCCCACTGAAAATGTCACCTATCCTTCTTGATTAGTAAGCGTGTCAGGGGTTTTTGGGGGAGAAGGCAGAAGAATAGGGTTCATGTGTGTATATATTTATATTATGGTATATGGACACACTGATCTGTTTTGTAGTAAATGCCTACTATGTTCTGTGTGCTGAAGCAAAGCAAAAATTTCATTTCAGGGACACATGACAATAAACTCACTTGAACACTTGGACGAACACTTGAGAGGGAAAGATAGATCAGCCATGATTAAATGGGCTGAAATTGCCTAATTCTGTTCCAATCACTTATGAAATGATGAACTATGAACTTATCCATGTTCTCCAGGGATGCTGCCTGACCCGCTGAGTTACCCCAGCACTTTGTATCCTCGTACTTACCAGCATTTGCAGTTCCTTGTTTCCACAGAAACTGCGGATGCTGGAATCGTGAGCAAAACACGTGATTTGAGTGCTGGAGGAACTCAATAGGTCAGGCAGCTTCTGGGAGTGTCTGGGAGTGTCACTATGCCCCTTTACCCTCCATCGTATGTATCCTACTCCTCCTTCTCCTCCTTCTCCTCCTCTCATCCCGAGTCTCTCATTTTCCTGTTCCCCTGCTTCCACACCCAGGTCCCTTTCCTGGTGGAATTAATTGCCACAGAAGGCCTTGGAGGCCAAGTCAATGGATATTTTTAAGGCAGAGATAGATCGGTCCTTGATTAGTACATGTGTCAGGGGTTATGCAGGGAAGGCAGGAGAAGGGAGTTAGGAGGGAGAGATAGATGAGCCATGATTGAATGGTGTAGTAGTCTTGATGGGCCGAATGGCCTAATTCTGCTGCTATCACTTACGAAAATGAACTTTCCACCCACATCCCTCCCTCCGACTTTACATTTCACTCTTTTTTGCTCCTTATCGGATACCCTTTTGTCTCCATTACACCTGTGTTGGTCATTTACTCCACCCACCTGCCAAGCAAATCCGACATCACCTGTATCCCACCTATTGCTTGCCAGGTTTTATCGCCTCCCTTTCCAACTTGCTCTCCTCCATGCCACTCAGTTTGAGGAAAGGTCCTGACTCGAAATGTCGACCATAGGTTTGATAGCTCAACCCTTGACCATCAAAGACAGATTGCTTCGGCTTGAGAGGGGAATGGAGGTGGTGCAGGTCAAATGCTATGAATTGTGATTTCGCTTAGATGAATTATTGCTTATGCTAGATTGGATATCAAATGAGAAATTGGACAACAGTAAACTGTGGAACGATGGAGGGATGAGAGACCAGAAGCAGATGCCAGGCCTGTGATAAATTCTCAGAAT
Organism: Leucoraja erinaceus; assembly: GCF_028641065.1. Lineage (NCBI taxonomy): Eukaryota > Metazoa > Chordata > Chondrichthyes > Rajiformes > Rajidae > Leucoraja > Leucoraja erinaceus. The sequence goes on from NC_073387.1 coordinate 48,723,609, forward strand.
CATTACAGCACAGAAAGGCAGTTTTATTAACGTGCCTCTGCCTGTTTTTTTGTGCAAAATAAAATCAATTTCCCTAATTTATAGAATCAAAATAGTTCCATGTGATTTTATCTGAAGAGCCAGAGGGAGTACACAGTCTCACATTCACCTCACGTTTAAAAGACTCTACCTCAGTCAGATTTGCAGAAAGAACATTATTCTAATTAAGAATGTAGAAACAAGGAACTGCAGATGCTGGTTAATACACAAAAGGGCACAAAATGCTGGAGTAACTCAGCAGGTCAGACAGCATCTCTGGAGAACAGGGATAGATGACGTTTCAAACACAATGACTTGACATGTTAAGTTTTCCCTTTCCATCCTGTTTACAGTGTATCCCCACAGGGATATGTGGGGATACAGCTGGCTTTACCCTTCCCCCTCCCCCTCCCCTTCCCCCCTCCCCCTCCCCCCTCCCCCTCCCCCTCCCCTCCCCCACTCTGCGTGCAGCTTTACAAGCTGCAATGATCTCCTTTCCAGCTTTAGCATAGTTTACTTTAATTTAGTTTAGTTTAGTTTAGTTTACTTTAGAGAAACAGCGGGAAAACCACCGAGCCCGTGCCGACGAGTGATCATCCCATACACAGGCACTATCCCACACACACTGGGGAAATTTTTTTTTTTTACCAAAGCCATTTAGCCCATAAACCTGTACGTCTTCGGAGTGTGGGAGGAAACCGGAGCGCCTGGAGAAAATCCACACGGTCACCGTGAGAACGTACAAACTCCGTACAGACAACACCGGTAGTCAGGGGGATCGAACCCGGATCTCTAGTGCTGTGAGGCAGCAACTCTACCTCTGCGCCACCATGCCAAGCTCTGAGAAAAAGTGACTGCAACCTGAATCGGTGACTGTTTCTCTAACCATGGATTCGATCTCACCTGCTTTCCAGCATTTTTAATTAATTTTTGTTTTACAATTCCAGCATCTACAGTTTTTTTTGATTTTCTCTTTCCACTGACGTGGTTTGGCTGAGTCCTTCTGTCATTTTCTATTTTGGTTTCAGATTCCAGCATCTGAATGTTATTATTTTGGCAGCATGGTGGTGCAGCGATAGAGTTGCTGCCTGACAGCGGCAGGGACCCGGGTTACATCCCGACTGCGGGTGCTGTCTGCATGGAGTTTGTACGCTCTTCCCGTGACCTGCATGGGTTTTCCCCCGGGTGTTCCAGTTTCCTCCCACACTCCAAAGACGTACATGTTTGTTGGTTAATTGGCTTTGGTAAAATAAAAATTTGTCCCTACTGTGTGCGGGATAGTGTTAGTGCAGGGATCGCTGGTCGGTGTGGACTCGGTGGGCCGAAGGGCCTGTTTCCATGCTGTATCTCTAAACTAAACTATTCCCTTGTTTAAGAAGGAACTGCAGATGCTGGAAAATCGAAGGTAGACAAAAATGCTGGAAAAACCTCAGCGGGTGAGGCAGCATCTATGGAGCAAAGGAAATAGGCAACGATTCGGGCCGAAGAAGGGTTTCGCAGTGTCAATGAAACACTCTTTGACTCTTATTGACTTTCTTGTTGCTCTTTTCCGATGCTGATTGCTCCTGTTTAGGGATCTTAAACAGTGAAAATGCGGAAAGCAAGAAGCCTTGATTTTGATTCCGTGCATAGCTCGGAATAAGGACAATGGGTGTTCCACAATGAACAAAGAAGAGTTCATCTTTGAATCTATTTAATGCAGCCCAGTTTCCAGTAGCATATGTTTGCCAACAGTTGATGCAATCCCACAAGGCTAAAATGGATCAAAACAAACTAATAACAAATTCTCATGAACTTTGCAAATCTCTCACGAAGTGAAGGAGTTGGGCTTTCTGATTCTAATATACATGAAAAAACAGTACTACTCTGAATGGTGAGAAGGATTTTTGAACAAGTTATGCCACAGTTGTTTTCATGGTGTTGTTTAGCATAGAAACAAGACCTTCTGACAACCAAGTCCATGCCGACCATCGATCACCAATTCACACCATGTTATCTATGTGATCCCACTTTCTCATCCACTCCCTATACACCAGAGGCACTTGACAGAGGCTGCAAACCCGCACGTCTTTGGGATGTGGGAGGAAACTGGAGCATCCGGCGGAAACCTACGCAGTCATAGGAAGAACGTGCAAACCCCACAGAGACTGCACCCTACGTCAGGATCGAACCCAGGCCTCTGGCGCTGTGAGGCAGCAGCTCCACCAGTTCTAATGGAGCAACTGCAGGAACTGTTAATTGGGACTGAGATAGCAAGTATTGCAGCTTCTCTGAAGGAACACACGACCATTATCTTACTCCAACAATTGCAAACCTTTCACGACTGTTTCTCGATCTCACCGTCTCCATCGCAGGCAATGGACTACTCACCGACATTTACTACAACCCCACTGACTCCCATAGCTATCTTGACTACACTTCTTCCCACCCTGCTTCTTGTAAGGTAGGACTGTAATGACCTACTCCCAATTCCTCCATCTACGCCGCATCTGCACCCAGGACACCAGGGCATCGGAGATGTCCTCATTCTTTTGGGAACTGGGGGTTCCCTTCTTCTATTATAGATGAGGCTCTCACCAGGGTCTCCTCTATATCCCACAGCTCCGCTCTTACTCCCTATCCCCCCCCACCCAATACAAGGACAGTCCCCCCCCCCCCCCCCCCTTGTCCTCGCCTTCCACCTCATCAGCCATCGCATAGAACATATAATCCTCCAACATTTTCGCCACCTCCAACGGGATCCTTTCACTGGCCACATCTTCCCATCACCCCTTTCTGCTATCCGCAAAGGCCGTTCCCTCCATAACTCCTTGGTCAATTCGTCCCTTCCTACCCAAACCACCCCCACCCCGGGAACATTCCCTTGCAACTGCAGGAAATGCTCCACTTGTCGCTTTACCTTCCCCCTCGACTCCATCCAAGGATCCAATCAGTCTTTCCAGGTGAGGCAGAGGTTCACCTGCACCTCCTCCAACCTCATCGACTGCATCCGCTGTTCCAGGCGTCAAATTCTGTACATTGGCGAGACCAAGCGCAGGCTCGGCGATCGCTTCGCCCAACAGCCCCGCTCAGTTCGTACTAACCAACCTGATCTCCCGGTTGCTCAGCAGTTCAATTCCTCCTCCCATTCCCAATCTGACCTTTCTGGCCTGGGCCTCCTTCATTGCCAGAGTGAGGCCCAGTGCAAATTGGAGCAACAGCACCTCATATTTAGCTTACACCCTAGCGGTATGAACATTGACTTCTCCAATTTTAGATAGCCCTTGCTTTCTCCCTACCTCCCCTCCCCCTTCCCAGGCCTCCCACAAAGCCTAGTGTCTCCGCATCTTCCTTTCTTTTTCCTGGCCCCCCCACCCCAACATCAGTCTGAAGAAGGGTCTCGACCAGAAATGTCAAGTCAAGTCACATTTATTTATATCGCACATTTAAAAAACAACTCTCGTTAGCCAAATATAAGAATAGTATAACAGACAAACTACATACATATTTACATATAACCCTCGCTCAGTGGACGTCAGGAAAGGCTTGGGAGTATAGATAAGATTTTAGTCTTGACTTAAAGGAGTCGATGGAGGGGGCAGTTCTGATGGGAAGGGGGATGCTGTTCCACAGTCTAGGAGCTGCAACCGCAAAGGCGCGGTCGCCCCTGAGCTTATGCCTAGACCGCGGGATATTCAGCAGCCCCAAGTCGGCCGATCTGAGGGACCTGGAGGTGGAGTGGTGGGTGAGAAGACTTTTAATGTAGGAGGGGGCAAGCCCATGTCGCCCATTCCTTCTCTCCATAGATGCTGCCTCACCCGCTGAGTTTCTCCCAAAAATGTTGTCCACCCGTAGTGACAGCATAATTTCTTTCCCTCTGTTGTTGGGATTCCAAATGGTCCTTCTATAAGCTAGTGTACTGTTCGATTCACCTCTACCCCATGGACATTAAACTTGGTCCATGCAACTGATGCACTATAATGCTGAGAACAATATTCTGCACTCTGCATCTCCCCTTTGCTCTATCTATTGTACTTGAGTTTGAACTGATTGTATTTGTGTATGGTATCTTGATTAGTACGGGTGTCAGAGGTTTTCGGGAGTAGGCAGGAGAATGCGGTTAGGAGCGAGAGATAGACCGGCCACGATTGAATGGCGGAGTAGACGATGGGCCGAATGGCCTAATTCTACTATTCCTTATGACATTATAACCTTATTTGATCTGTTTGCATAGCGGGCTCAACATCGTTTTTCACTGCACCTCAGTTTTTGTGATAAAATCTAAACCTAAAACCAAAAAAGGATTTGCTGTTAAAAATAACAAAATATAAAAATCATTGGTATTATCCCAGCAATTTGAATACCTACTCAGATGTAAATTTCACCAGATGTCATTGTTTTATGTTTTGAGATACAGATTAGAGAACATTTTGGCAGTAAACTCTTTGATACCATGTGAATTTAATTAGTTGCAATTGAGCCTCCAGATCTCTTTAATGAAGCCTTCCATAAAATAATGAAACACAATTTCATTGTTTTTCACTTGACTGTAATCTAACGGAGTTCAATTTTTCATCATTAGTAAATACCTCCATACTTGGAGGTACAAGCGACTTCAAGTGCTGGTACCTGAAGTAACAAATAAACTGCCGGAGGAACTCAACAAATCAGTTGGCATTGGGGCAACACGGTGGTGCAGCGGTAGAGTTAATACCTTACAGCGCCAGAGACCCGGGTTTGATCCTGTTTTTGGGTGTTGTCTGTACGGTGTTGATCCGTTGGGCTTTCTCCGGGTGCTCCGGTTTCCACCCACACTTCAAAGACGTCCAGGTTGGTAGGTTAACTGGCTTTGAATAATTGTAAATTGCCCCTAATGTGTAGGATAGTGCTAGTGTTCTTTTATTGTATTGTATGGCTGCAGAAACTACATTTCGTTTGAACCTCATGTGAGGTTCAAATGACAAATAAAGGTATTGTATTGTATTGTATTGTGTGCAGGGATCGCTGGTCAGCATGAATTTGGTGGGCCGAAGGACCCGTTTCCATGCTGTATCTTAATACTAAACTAAAATCTGTGGAGGCAAATAAATGGTCAACGTTCTGAACCATGATCCTACTGAGTCCTATCTGTTTGTTTCGTGAATCTGAATACTTTATTCAATTTAAAGAAGGTTGTTCAGCCTGAGTTGTTCGCTGTCAGACTCTGGTAATAGATAGGGTGAACTCACAATAGATAGGGCACACAATAGATAGGGCACACAAAGGGTAGTGGATGTATGGAACAAGCTGCCAGAGGAGGTAGTTGAGGCTGGGACTATCCCAACGTTTATGAGTTAGTTAGACAGGTGCATGGATAGGACAGGTTTGGAGGGATATGGACTAAACGCAGATGTGGGACGAGTGTAGCTGGGAAATGTTGGCCGGTGTGGGCAAGTTGGGCCGAAGGGCCTGTTTCCAAACATTATCACTCTATAACCTTTTTACGCCAAATACCGTGTAGCCCACAGACGGCTATGGAGGCCAAGTCCAACAGATCCCACAGATCCCATTTCATCTCTCTCCACAACCACACCTCTGCTACAGCCACAGTCACTCAAGGCGTTCCCCAAGGCTCCGTACTCGGCCCCCTCCTCTTCATCATCTACATCCTCCCCCTTGGTCAGATACTCTGCCACTTCAACCTGGACTTCCACTGTTACGCCGATGACACCCAGATCTACCTCAGCACCAAATCCCCCCACAACCCCCCCCCCTCCCATATCAACTCCTGTTTGTCAGCTATAAAAACCTGGATGCAACATAACGTCCTCAAACTCAACAGCGATAAAACAGAATTCCTCCTCACAGGCTCCAAATCCACACTCAGCAAAATCAATAATCCTACTCTCACCATCGACGGCACCACTGTCTCCCCATCTCCCCAGGCCCGCAACCTTGGCGTGATCTTTGATTCCACCCTCTCCCTTGAGCCTCACATCCGCCATGTCATTAAAACCTCCTTCTTTCACCACCGCAACATCGCCAAAATCAGACCCTCTCTCACACCCCTCACTGCTGAATGGATGAAAATCATCCATGCCTTCAACTCCTCCCGACTGGACTACTGCAACTCACTTCTCCTTGGCATCAGCTCCAGCTACATCAACTGACTCCAACTGGTCCAGAACGCAGCCGCCCGACTCATCACCCACACCAAATCCTGGCACCACATCACTCCAGTCCTCAAACAACTTCACTGGCTTCCCATCTCCCACCGGATCACCTACAAAATCCTGGTCCTCACCTACAAAGCCCTCCACCATCTGCCCCCCCCCCCCCATATCTCACTGACCTCCTCTTCCCCCTACCAACCCTCACGGTCCCTCAGATCCACATCAGACAAGCTCCTCTCCATCCACAAATCCAACCTCCGCAGTTTTGGGGACAGAGCCTTCTCCAGGGCAGCTCCCAGGCTCTGGAACTCCCTCCCCCAACTGATCCGCAATTTTGAGTCCCTCACCATCTTCCACTCCCGCCTCAAGACCCATCTCTTCACCTCTGCCTATCCTTAGCCCCACGCCCCCCTCCCTTTTCATCTGTGCATTAATTGTTGCTCATTTTTTGGTTTGTTTTGTTTTTGTTTTTGTTTTTTGCCTTGCCTTGTAAAGCGACTTTGAGTCCCTGAAAGCGCTATATAAATTCAATTTTATTATTATTATTATTAAGTCATTGTGTATTTTTAAGGCACAGATTGAAAGATTCTTGATTAGTACGGGTGTCAGGGGTTAGGGGTAAGCTGGAGAATGGGTTGAGAGGGAAAGATAGGTCATAAGGCCATGTGATAGGAGTAGAATTAGGCCATTCGGCCCATCAAGTATTGTGTGCATTTTTGATCCCCTAATTTGAGGAAGGACATTCTTGCTATTGAGGGAGTGCAGCATAGGTTTACAAGATTAATTCCAGGGATTGCCGGACTGTCATATGCTGAGAGAATGGAGCGGCTGGGCTTGTACACTCTGGAGTTTAGAAGGATAAGAGGGGATCTCATTGAAACATATAAGATTGTTAAGGGCTTGGACACGCTAGAGGCAGGAAACATGCTCCCGATGTTGGGGGAGTCCAGAACCAGGGGCCACAGTTTAAGAATAAGGAATAAGCCATTTAGAACGGAGACTAGGAAACACTTTTTCTCACAGAGAGTTGTGAGTCTGGGGAATTCTCTGCCTCAGAAGGCAGTGGAGGCAGGTTCTCTGGATGCTTTCAAGAGAGAGCTAGATAGGGCTCCTAAAAATAGCGGAGTCAGGGGTTATGAGGAGAAGGCAGGAACGGGGTACTGATTGGGGATGATCAGCCATGATCATATTGAATGGCGGTGCTGGCTCGAAGGGCCAAATGGCCTACTCCTGCACCTATTGTCTATTGTCTAAGTCTACTCCGCCATTCAATCGTGGCTGATCTATCTCTCCCTCCTAACTCCATTCTCCTGCCTTCTCCATGATTCCTGGAACTTTTGAATTGATGAATCAAGAAACAGAGGACACAGGTTTAAGGTGAGGGGGGAAAAATACCAATTACTTGCAAACTACTGGGATATAATCTGCATATTTGGTTACAGTATAGTTTTAGTTTAGTTTAGTTTAGTTTAGATCCTTTAATAATCCTTTACAGGAAATTACAGTGCCACAACAGCTTCAAGACAGACATAACACCACACATTTCCTCAGATAGCTTCCATACTTAATAAGTTAAAATACAATGAATGAATACTAAAAAATGCAAAATTATTTTTGTGCATTATAAAACCTTATAGCAGCTGGTATACAAGACTTCCTATATCTCTCAGTTTTGCACATTGGTGCAATCAGTCTCTGACTGAAGATGCTGATCTTGATCACCTTCAGGGCGTGGAGTGGGTGAGTGGGGTTGGTCATTATTGAACCCAGTTTGTTCAGAGTTCTGGCCTCTGCCACCTGCTGGACCGTTAGTTGCTCAGCCCCGACCACTGAGCCGGCCTTCCTGATCAGCTTGTCCAGTCTGTTTATGTCCGCTATGCGGGCGCCTTCTCCCCAACAGGCCACAGCAAAAAACAGAGCACTGGCCACCACTGAATGGTAGACACTGCACAGTAGGGGTTGGCAGATGTTGAATGGCCTTAGCCTCCTTAAGAAATACAGTCGACTTTGTCCCTTCCTGTACACCGCCTCCATATGACTCTTCCAGTCCAGCTCACTGTCAAGCTGCACACCAAGGTACCAGTGGTTGGTGACCACCTCCACCTCAGTGCCCCTGGTGGTGATTGGTGTTGGTTGAGTCCTCCTCCTCCCCCTCCTGAAATCCACAACTATCTCCTTCGTTTTTGTGGTGTTGAGATGGAGGTTATTGTGTGCACTCCACTCCACAAAGTTGTTAATTGTGTCTCCATACTCCTCCTCATTGCCCCCTTTGATGAGGTCGACAACAGCTGTGTCATCTGAAAATTTCTGCAAAAAGCAGCTGTTGGTGTTGAATTGGAAATCCGCTGTGTAGATGGTGAACAGGAATGGAGCCAGCACAGTTGCTTCTTCCTCTGAATCGCATCATAAATTTGTGGTCGCAGCTCGGATCTTGCAGCTCTACTCTGGTTACAGTAAAGATAACGAGTGGATAATGAGTGGATACAAACAGTGAAACTACGCAGGAAGATAGTGAAACGTAGGACAAATAAGGTTGGGGAGGGACAGAGAGAGAGAGGGAGAAAGCAAGGGTTAACCGAAAGACGAATGCCCCTGTCCCACTTAGGAAACATGAACGGAAGCCTCTGGAGACTTTGCGCCCCACCCAAGGTTTCCGCGCAGTTCCCGGAGGTTGCAGGTGGTTGCCGGAGGTTGCAGGTAGTGAAAGCAAGTAGGGAGACTGACAAAAACCTTGGGTGGGGCACACGGAAACCTTGGGTGAGGCGCAAAGTCTCCAGAGGTTTCCGTTCAGGTTTCCTAAGTGGGATAGGGGCATTAGAGTATTCGTACACACGATTGGGCAGCATGGTGGAGCAGTGGTGTAGAGTTGCTGCCTTTACAGCGCCAGAGACCCGGGTTGGATCCTGACTACGGGTGCTGTCTCTACGAAGTTTGTACGTTGTCCCTGGGACCGAGTGGGTTTTCCCTGGGTGGCCCCGGTTTCCTCCCATATTCCAAAGCCGTGCAAGTTTGTAAGTTAATTGGCTTCGGTAAAGATTGTAAATTGTTGCTGGTGTGTGGAATAGTGCTAGTGTACGGGGATTGTTGTTCGACGTGGACTCGATGGGCTGAAGGGCCTCTTTCCACGCTGTATCTCTAAATAAACTAAACTAAACAACTCATTGAAAGTGCGAGTTAAACTTGGTAAAGTTGTTAAAATAGTATACACTATTCTTCACTGTATAAATGAACACACACACAAACGCAATGATGTTAATAGTGATTGTTTATGATCACTAATTGAACTTCACCTGGAACTTGGTGTACAATTTTGGCCTTCAATTTTTAGAAATGGCATCAATGTCTTTAAAAGGGAATAGAGCAGCAATACAGGAATAAACCGTACTAGCAACTGACTCAAAAGTCAAAGCTGTTAGTGTAGTGCAACACCTAGGGATTTGCATTAAATCAGAAATGCAGTCTTTGAGGTGAACACAAATGTTCCCCAGACACTATTTCAATAAACAACAGGGTTGTTACTTAATTACCTAGAAATGACGTGCCTTTCACTTAAAATCACTGTTTGTGGGATTTTACCGTGTACACATAGGATTCCTATCATCCTTGACTACACTCCGAAAACTGGAAGCGAAATTTAGGAAACAAGAAGCTGCAGATGCTGGCTTATACCGAAGCTAGGCACAAAACGCTAGGGGTTAACTCAGTGAGTCAGGCAGCATCTCTGGAGAAAAGGGATCGGAGAAATAGTGACATGATAGCGAAATGAAGCCTGCTATGAAACTGCAAGTCCTTTTTTTTATTAAATCTCTTTCACCAGTCATTTCACCAGAGACTGGAGAAGATTAATTTTGTTCTCCTTATCGCAGATAAATCTATGTGTAAATTTCTAAGAAATCCTCAAAGTGATAACAATGGCACCCAGATAAAAAGAAGCTGTTTCCAGGGGGCATGGATTTCAAATCGTTATTTATCAAATGACTTTAGGCAGAGATGAGAATTATTTCTGTTTATTCAGCTAACTGCTATGAGCAGCAGGGCACTGCTGGAAGGAAGGTGGAATTCTCTGTATACTTTAGTACATCCACAGCCATTGAGAAGCAGTGGATGAATGCTGTGAATTGAAAGCTTATCTCTGACAACACAAGCTAAGTGGCCAAATGACGGGTTTTTGTGCAGTATTTGTGAGTAGTTAACGTTGCATATTAACACATATAAAATATCTGCAGATTCTGGATCTGCAGCCCTATCGGACAATGCGGTGAACAGTCAAGTCATTCAGAGCCAGGACATGCCCAACTGGAAGCTCTCGATTGAGGTCACTAATAGTTTTTACTTGAGCTTATCAGTTTGGTTGAAAATTTAGCCGAGAGGCTCAACAATTAGGAATCTATTCTCGGCTCGTGAGGCATGTTTTGCTGACAGCAGCAGATGTCTGAACGTAATTTACAAAGGACTGCTAACATATCCTTCCACAGTAATGTGGATTTGTACTGCCTCTCCAGTACTTTTCCACTCACTGGCATGCATATGGATACGGAGAGGTATCATACTGGGCTCTTTCAAATCCCTCAATAACAGCGGCCCCACACATTTTAGCACTTAAAAAGGTAATTGATGGCACCCAGATTTGTCCTGAAAGCACAAGAACTAACGCCTTAAGAATTTGGCCGCAGCGAGATCATCACTTTAAACAGCTCTGTAAATTGGAATTATTTTTAAATCAAGGTGCAATTTTCCAAATAACAGTTATAATGTCATCACAGCAAGTCCTAACCCTTTTGCATCTGTTAATATAATATAAAGGTAGAATTTTACTAAATAATTGTTATAACATCACCACGTTAAACCTTTCACATCTATCTGTCTAAAATAAATCTATTCAATCTAAAATAAAAGTTTAATTTACTAATTAACTGTGCTTATAACATCACACCAAACCCTAACCCCATCACATCTATTAATTTAAAATAAAGTTGTAACTCACAAAATGACTGTTATGTTGCCTTCACAGTGCACCCTAATTCTTTCACAGAAACCCAATCAGGAATCCAAGAGTGAGATTCTTGCCAAGTAAACACCAAATGTTAGTGTATAAAATTCTTAGAAGCAACTGCTTGGCAAACCTTATTTCCTTTATTTCCAGACATGTGACTCAATGTTAGAAATCTTTTCAAGACATTTTGGCATGTTTAGTGAATTCACTCTTTGCTTAATTTAGTGAATTTCTAAACTTGTTGTTTAAAATGGTGTTCTGGTTTTATTTTCTCTCATAAAAGGAGAGATATTTTGTTCTGCTCTCGATGTTTCAGTTCCACTTTAAGTGAAGTGTCAATTGTTTTGCTTCGGTACTCCAGTGAATGTCCTCTTAAAATGCTTTGGATGTTTTCCACTGCATCAATGTGAGTAATTGCAATGTTTTTAATCATGTGTTACTCCTGGAATAACAATCTGGAGGAGAAGTATTTTAAAAATAAAGTCAAAAAAGCCCTCTGGTTTGGACAGCACTGTGTGCCTGAAGTGTAAAAACTTTCCCTGTGGTGAAATGTTTTTCAGTGAGGCTCAAACAAAACTCAGTTTCCACATCCATACAAACAAAGACAATTCCTAGAAGATATACAAACAATTCCATACACACAAACATCCACCACAGTGAATCTCCTCCTCACTGTGATGGAAGGAAAAGTTTTTTTCTCTCCCCAGCACCATTTCTCTCCCGATGTCGAAGCCCCAGTCGGGCGATGGTAAGTCCCACGGCCATTTAAGGCCGCACCGGGCAATGTACGGCCCCGCTCCTGGTCCAAAAGTCACAATGTTGGAGCCTCCAGTGTACGCTGGAATGTCCCGCAGCCATTAAAGCCATGCCGGGCGATGTACGGCCCCGCTCCGGGTCATTCCAACCCCGCGACACGGGCTGGAGAAGTTGCGTTGTGGGTGCCACAAAAAACGGTCTCCACCCGGACCGGCGAGCTCCCGATGTCCCAGTCCACCAGTCTGCAGCTGGAGCCTCCGAGCTCCGGAGTCGGGGCGCAGCAGCGAGCCACCACCGCTCCCCACGCACCGAGGCCGACTAGCCCCACGATGGTAAGTCCGCAGCTCCGCGACTGGAGCCCCCAGGTCGTTCCGGCTGGAGGCCGCTCCACGGTGCTAGGCCCCAACGACAACAGAGACCTGACAGGAAAAAGGCCGGGTCTCCCGTGCCATGAAGATATTTTTAAAAGTTAAAAAAGTTAACAACTATATTTTACTCGACAAAAAAAAATAAGACGGACAGGCTGTAGGGGCCGCTGCAACGCGAGTCGCGCCGCCACAGGACAGGGTTAACATATGGTGAACATTTGACGGCACTGGGCCTGTACTCGCTGGAATTTAGAAGGATGAGGGGGGACCTCATTGAATCTTACCGAATAGTGAAAGGCCTGGATTGTGTGGATGTGGAGAGGATGTTTACACCAGTGGGAGAATCTAGGACCAGAGCCCATAGCCTCAGAATAAAAGGACATAAAAGGAGATGAGAAAGAATTTCTTTAGTGGTGAATCTGTGGAATTCATTGCCACAGACGGCTGTGGAGGCCAAGTCAATGGATATATTTTTAAGGTGGAGATTGACAGATTCTTGATTAGTAAGGGTGTCAGGGGTTATGGGAGAAGACAGGAGAATGGGGTTGAGAGGGAAAGATAGATCAGTCATGATTGAATGGTGGAATAGACTTGATGGGCCGAATGGCCTAATTCTGCTCAGGATTTTCTTTTCAGAATGTATCGTGGAACAGGCCCTTCGGCCCACCAAGACCATGCCGACCAAAGATCCCCACACTTTAACAATATCTTACACACTCGGTACAATTTACACATACACCAAGCCAATTAACCTACATACCTGTATGTCTTTGGAGTGTGGGAGGAAATCAAAGATCTCAAAGAAAACACACACGGTCACGGGGAGAATGTACGAACTCCATACAGACAGCACCCGTAGTCAGGATCGAACCCGGGTCTCTGACCTTGCAAGCGCTGTAAGGCAGTAACTCTACCGCTGCACCACCATGCCTCCCATGAGTACTGTGCATGAGTGAAAGCAGAGGTGGTGGGAAAATGATATAGTGTGTATAAGGAAATAGGTAATAGCCTTGAATTGAATTTTTAAAAACAATATTTTTTTTAAATGTATGTTTCAGTAATTTGCATTCAGTTTATTCAGAGGCATAGCCAAGAGATTCTGATTAACGATGCTTTAGGGATATAATTTCCATTTGTAATTATTTAACACCGCAAGGCTGCCTCTATTAAATATTTTATTAAATAGATTTTATTTTGGTCCAAAAAACATTACGTTATAAAACACTGCCCAAGTACATAGCCTCATGCAAGATTTAACGGAGCAACATGCAAATGCCTCGGTGGAAATTTAAGCATAGAAATACCTACAAACTTTCAAATTAGGAGCAGGAATCAGTTTAACTGCTCTGCCATTTAACATCATGGTTGTTCTGTAAAACATTAACGCTACATTCCCAAGTACCTCAAGGGTTAAGGGTCAAGAGTCAAGGGTGTTTAATTGCCCCACATACCTGCAATGGAACAATAACATTATTACTTGCGACAGCATAACAGGTCTGTAAACGCAATACACACAAACAAAATATATATATATATTTTTTAAACCAATATATTAATAACTATAATGTTAGGTTGACATAATAGTACACAAATCGGGCAGCAGGGTGGCGCAGCGGTAGAGTTGCTGCCTTACAGTGCCAGAGCTGTGGGTTCGATCCTGACCACGGGTGCTGTCCGTACGGAGTTTGTGCGTTCTCTCTGTGACCACGTCTGGGTACTCCGGTTTCCTCCCGCATTCCAAAGCCTTGCAGGTTAGTAGGTTAAGGTTAATTGGCTTCTATAAATTGCCCCTGGTGTGTAGGAAACAGAAGTGGAATAACATGAGGAAGGACATCCTTGTGATTGCGGCAATGCAGTGTAGGTTCGCGAGATTGATCCCTGGGATGGCGGGACTGTCATATGAGGAAAGATTGAAAAGACTAGGCTTGTATTCACTGGAGTTTAGAAGGATGAGGGGGATCTTATAGAAACATGTATAATTATAAAAGGACTGGACAAGCTAGGTGCAGGAAAAATGTTCCCAATGTTGGGCGAGTCCATAACCAGGGGCCATAGTCTTAGAATAATGGGGAGGTCATTTAAGACTGAGGTGAGAAAAAACGTGTTCACCCAGAGAGTTGTGAATTTATGGAATTCCCTGCCACAGAGGGCAGTGGAGGCCAAATCACTGGATGGATTTAAGAGAGAGTTAGATAGAGCTCTAGGGGCTAGTGGAGTCAAGGGATATGGGGAGAAGGCAGGCACGGGTTATTGATCAGGGACGATCAGCCATGATCACAATGAATGGCGGTGCTGGCTCGAAGGGCTGAATGACCTCCTCCTGCACCTATTTTCTATGTTTCTATGTAACATGGAACTAGTGTGCGGGTGATCGCTGGTCGGTATGGACTTGATGGGCCGAAGGGCCTGTTTCCACGCTGTGTATCTAAAGTAAATGGAACTGAACTGAACTCAGCACAATACATAAAAGTTCTCAGTTGCTGAGGTTGGTGTTGTGTGGAGTTCAAAAACCCAATGGTTGCTGGTCTGAAGAAGGGTCTCAACCCAAAACGTTACCCATTCCTTCTCTCCAGAGATGCTGAGTTACTCCAGCATTCTGTGTCTATTTTCGGGCGCTGGGATACATCTATTCTTGAACTTGGTGGTCATGCTCTTCAGGCTCCTGCACCTTCTTCCTGATGATAGGAGCAAAATTAGAGCATGACCATAGTAGTGTGGGTCCTTGTTGAGATGCCAGCTGCCTTGTTGAGAAAGCCGTTTCTGTAACTCCCTTCGATGGAGAGGACTTCAGTGCCTGTGATGGACCAGGCTGTGTCTACCATTCTCTGTAATATATCTGTGCCTGGGTGTTTAAGTTGCCAAACCATTCTGTGAATCAGCTAATCCGTGTTCTCTCTGCTGGACACTGTAGTAGTTCAGAAGTAGCTGTGGTAAATTTCCACCTGCTGATAAAGCATCAATGTATCTCTGCCTTAAAATATTTGAAGACCATGCTTTCACTGGAATTTTAAAAGCCTGTGATACTCTGAGTCGATTTTTTGCCTCGTCTTTATCTTAAACTAGACCAAGTGCAGACCCGTTGGGTCTGTTCCCCCAACGTGCAGTTGTGGGGGGGGGGGGGGGGGGGGAGGGCGGCACGCAGCATCACACACCCCCTAACCCCCCCCCCCCCCCCCCCCCCGCACTCATGCTAATTACCCCCTTGATATTATATTAATATAATTAATTTGTTCCTTTTACCCCATAACCACCCTATCTACTGGCGCATAGCCCCCAAATCACATCGAGGGGGGAGGGGGGGGGTAGAGAGAGAGAGGGCAGAGAGAGAAGGGGCAGAGGCAGAGAGAGAGACAGAGAGAGGGGAGGGGCAAGAGGGATAGGGGGGTGGAGAGGAGGATAAGAGGGAGGGTGGGTGAGGGGGAAAAGGTGGGGGAGGAGGGGAGAGAGGAGAGTGAGGGAGAGGTGAGAGAGAGGGGGGGGGAGAGGGGGTGCTGAGAGGGGGTTGGGAGGGTGGGGAGGGAGAGGGGGGGGAGGGGATGGGGGAGGGGAGGGAGGGAGGGGGAGGGGTGAGAGGGGAAGGAGGGGAGAGAGAGGGTGTGGAGAGAGGAGAGGGTGGGAGAGAGGGAGGAAGGGAGGGGGAAGAGAGGGGGGGCGAGGGGGGGAGAGGGAGGGGAGGGGGAGGGGGGGAGGAAAAAGAGGGGAGAGAGAGAGGGGAGGAGGGGAGAGAGGAGGGGAGGGGGAGGAGAGGGGGAGGGGGGAGGGGAGGGACGGAGAGGGAGAGAGGGGGAGAGGGAGGGGGGAAAAGAGAGAGAGAGGGAGAGAGAGAGAGAGGGGAGAGAGGGAGAGGGGGAGAGAGAGAGGGGGGGGGAGAGAGAGGGGGGGGGGGAGAGAGAGGGAGAGGTGGGGGGAGAGGGGGGGAGGGGGAGAGGAGGGAGGGGGAGGGAGAGAGGAGGGGGGGGGGGAGAGAGAGGAGGGAGGGGGGGAGAGAGGGGGGGGGGGGGAGAGGGGAGAGGGAGAGGGGGGGGAAGAACCTAAAAAACATTTTTGAACCAAAAAAGACACATCCTGCAAGCATTGTAGAACCAAAAGAGACACTTTTTGCAAACATTTTAGAACCAATAAACATTTTTGCAAACATTTTAGAACCAATAGACACATTCTGCAAGCATTTTAGAACCACTAAGGACACTTACATTTGAGTAGACATGTGTTCGGTGTTATTCACAGCTCAGAGAAACGTGACCCTCTGCCTTCCTCCAGCTTGCAGACACTGATTGAGGCACACCACTTCCTGGTTTTATAGTCCCTCCCCCCTGCCGCCAGCAGGGGCAGCAGAGAGAATGGGGAATTTTGTAAAATCATTAATATCTCTGTCATTTTTCATCGATGGGAAAAATCCTCGGCACACATATGGCGGAGGGGGGCTCTGAGCAAGGTGGCCAAAAGCGGAAATCGGAAATCTCGGAAATCGCAGCACAGATGGCCAAATGCGGTCAAAAGCAGTCTTTTAGTAATATAGATTAGTGGCCCTTTATTTGAAAGTAATCATTTTGATTCCCAGATATGCCACACCTTCCCTGCGAAGACCCTTTTAGAACATGATCTCCAAGTCAACCCAAAGCAGAAGCCCCTGATCTGAACTCTTTGACCTCTGGAGACTTTGCGCCCCACCCAAGGTTCTCGTGCAGTTCCCAGAGGTATTTGTCCGTCTCCCTACCTGCTTCCACTACCTGCAACCTCTGGCAACCACCTGCAACCTCCGGGAACCGCACGGAAACCTTGGGTGTGGCGCAAAGTCTCCAGAGGTTTCCGTTCAGGTTTCCTAAGTGGGACAGGGGCATTACCTTTCTTACCTTAAACCTATGTAGCTTGATTCTTGATATTGCTACTCAGGGTAAAAGACACTGCTGACTATACTGCTAATCAGTATATTTACCCATATGCACTTCTATAAGGTCATAAGGTCATAAGGAATAGGAGTAGATTTAGGCCATTCGGCACATCATGTCCTCTCCACCATTCAATCATGGCTGGTCTATCTCTCCCTCCTAACCCCATTCTCCTGCCTTCTCCCCATAACCTCTGACACCTGCACTAATCAAGATGATCCTTCATCCTCCTGCGCTCCAAGTAATACATTCCTAGCCTGTTCAACCTCTCCCTATAGCTCAGGCCCTCGAGTCCTGACAACATCCTCGTAAACCTATGCCAGATACAAAATGCTGGAGTAACTCAGCGGGGCAGGCAGCATTTCTGGATAGAAGAAATGGGTGATGTTTTGAGTCGAGACCCTTCTTCAGGCCGAGAGTCAAGGGAGAGGTACTCTTTCCGGTTTAAAAGCTGAATATCTCAAATTCTGTAAAATATCTCCTTCTTTTTGACCACAGAAGATGCTGCCATCTTCTGACCATTCAGTGTAATGACTGCACATGTAAGCTTCCTCAGAATGCTGATTCTTCGATAAGTGATTCCCCGGAGAAATCTAATAGAGTTTGGCACTGAGTTACAGATACTCTGATTACACATGAGATAAACGGCTT
This sequence comes from Leucoraja erinaceus, assembly GCF_028641065.1. Classification (NCBI taxonomy): domain Eukaryota; kingdom Metazoa; phylum Chordata; class Chondrichthyes; order Rajiformes; family Rajidae; genus Leucoraja; species Leucoraja erinaceus. The sequence goes on from NC_073387.1 coordinate 48,741,415, forward strand.
TCAGTGCTGGTAATGTTTCAGATTACTGTTGACATTATAAGACTATGCCAAATTCAGACCTCCATTTATAGTTTAGTTTAGATACAGCACAGAAACAGGCCCTTCGGCCCCACTGAGTCCGCACCGACCAGCATTCCCCGCTCATCAACACCACCCTACACACACTAAGGACAATATTACATTATTATACCAAGCTAATTAACCTACAAACCTGTACATATTTGGAGTGTGGGAGGAAACCGAAGTTCTCGGAGAAAACCCACACAGGTCACGGGGAGAACGTACAAACTCCGTACAGACAACACCCATAGTTAGGATCGAACCCAAGTCTCTGGTGCTGTAAGGCAGCAATTCTACAGCTGCGCCACTGTGCCACCCTCAAATAGAGAATTTGAGTTTGAAAACGGAAATCCCGTTTTCAAAAAATAATAAATGTATTTCCTCCAATATAAGCATCAGCATTGCTAACCAAGGAAGTTTATTTGAGTTTGCATATCATTGGATTAAAACTGGGAGAAACTAGGAACTGCAGATGCTGGAATCTTACCACCCTCTCTATCTGTGACGCCACATTTGGAGAACTATGTACCTGCACTCCTAGATCACTCTGCTGTGCCCCATCTCCCAGGCGCCTGCCATTCACTGTAAAGGTCCTGCCCTGGTTTGACTTGCCAAATTGCAACATCTCACAATTATCTGGATTAAAATTCCATTAGTCATTCCTCAGCCCACTTGCCCAGCTGATCAAGATCCTGCTGAAATGTTTGATAACCGTCTTCACTATCTACGATACCACCCACTCTGGTGTCATCCGCAAACTTACTAATCTTGCCTTGGACTTTCTTATCTAAATTGTTGGCATAAGCCGCAAACAGCAATGGGCCCAGCACTGTTCCTTGAGGCACACCACTAGGCACAGGCCTACAGTCCAAAAAAAACCCTTTGCTATTAATCTCTGCTTCCTTCCAGAAAGGCAATTAACTATCCAGTCGGCTGGTTCTCCCTGGATCCCATGTGATCTAGCCTTCCAGAGCAGCCTACCATGTGGTACCGTTTGTTAGCTTTGCTTATGTCCATGTAGAAAACATCTGTGGAATATAGAAAACATTTCCCTCGTCGACCTAATTTATTTATTTCTCGTGGAAGGAAATCTATGGAGGAGTCTGGAAATCAATAAGCTCCTTTTGCCAGTGTATGGGCACTTGCCTGGTCATTTCTAAAGCAATGGGGCCCTATTCCCTTGCTCCTTATCAACATGGGCATTTGAGTTCAAGTATAGCTAGCATCATCAAAGACCCACACCACCCCTGTCATTTCTCTCCTATCATCAGGAAGAAGGTATCCGAGTCTGAAATACGTGACTAGGGCGTCACGGTAGCGCAGCGGTAACGTTGCTGCGTTACAGCGCCAGAGATCCAGGTTTAATCCTGACTACAGTTACTGTCTGTACGGAGTTTGTACGTTCTCCCCATGACCACATGGGTTTTCTGTTTCAATGCTGTACTTCTAAACTAAACTAAACACTCTGTCCTGTACTGATGTATCCATGTTCTGCATTTACAGTGGGCACGGATCCTGTTGCCATTACCAACTCTGTCTCCTATTTCCATGGCATCTAAAAATAAACACTGATGCCAGTTATGTAAAGAATAATACCATAAGGAGCTGGGCCCCCGCTCACATTTTGTATTTGTCGGTTCATGCTTACTGTATTTCTCCAGAGTGCAAGCTGCTTCGATTGAAACTCAGAGGCTTCCTTTTAATCAGGAAACATGTCAATTTTGTCCACAAACACCCAGTGAAAATGTTGTGTCATTTGGAGGGGCCCTATTGATTTTGCCACAAAATGCTGCAGTAACTCTTCTGGACAGCACGGTGGTCAAGTTACTTCCTTACATCGCCAGAGATCTGACCACTATCTGTGCTATCTGTATGGAGTTTGTATGTACTCCCCGTGATCTGCGTGGGTTTCCTCTGGGATCTCTGGTTTCCTCCCACATTCCAAAGACGTACAGGGTTTGTAGGTTAATTGGCTTCAGTAAAATTGTACATTGTCCTATTGTCCCTAGTGTGTATAAGATAGTGTTAGTGCGCGGGTATCGCAGGTCGGCATGGACTCGGTGGGCCGAAGGGCCTGTTTCCGCGTTGTATCTCTGAAATAAACTAAACTAAACTAAATTAAGTTAAACAAAACTAAATTAAACTCAGCAGGTCAGGCAGCATCCCTGGAGAACATGGACAGGTGACATTTCAGGTCGGGACTCTTCTTCAGAAGGACCTGAAAGAAGTCCGGACCCGAAACATCTCCTGTCTATGTTCTCCAGGGATGCTGCCTGACCCACTGAGTTACTTCAGCATTTTGTGTCTTCTTTTTGTAAACTAGCATCTGCATTTCCTGGTTTCTATGAATGATTTTGCCCACAGGGTCAGAATACCATTGCCCAGAAAGCCAAGTGTTGTCCTCTTTCAGTTGCTGAATTTGGTGGTTCTTAGAGTGTCAGGCATGTACGTTAAGCATGTTAGCTAACAGGGCACTTGCCTCCTGTGGATTGTTGCAAGTTATAGAGTCATAGAGTGATACAGTGAGGGAACAGTCCATTTGGCCCAACTTGCCCACATTGGTCAACATATCCCAGCTACTCTAATCCCACCTGCCTGAGCTTGGTCCACATCACTCCAAACTTGTCCTCTCCATGTAACTGTCCAACTGTTTCTTAACTGTTGGGATAGTCTCAGTCTCAACCACCTCCTCTGGCAGCTTGTTCCGTACACCCACCACCACCCTTTGTGTGAGAAAGGTACCCATTAGATGGTATTCTCCTAGAAACCAGGAAATGCAGATGAAATCTTTCCCCCCTCACCTTGAACCTATGTCCTCTGGTCCGAGATTCCTCTACTTACTCAAGGCCTTACAAAAACAAACAGAAACGAACACAGAGCAGCATAAAAGCTTACACAGACACGCTGAGTTACCAAAGTTAAAATACAAAGGATAAATGTTAAATATCTCAAGTATTACAAACACTAAGGATATAAAAAAATATTTTAAAATACTGATATCTGTACTTCTATATAATTCCCCCCTTTGAGACCTAAATGATCTCACAGAAAAAGAAAACCGAAATCTGCGCATATCGGCGCCGAATCAAACTACAACTAACCCCCAAAATCAGGGTCCTCATATTTGTAATGTTCAGCCTCACGGTGTTCTTTCTCTGGGGTCCTGGGTCAATGGGCCAAAAACACCCCCCCATTATGATGGTGCGGGAAAAAAGACTCAGCAATCCTTACAGACTATTGTTCAATATTCCTCTGGTGTATTTTGCACATCATCATAGTATTCTATCAGCAGGGTTTAGTTCTCTAGAAGTCCAGATTTGCCTTTTGATGAAGGGCATTGATGAAGCCTAGGGCGCTAGCTATTGTTAAATGCCAGGCACATAAGGAGTAAAACGACATGATCACAAGGGGAAGCTTCAAAGTGTAATCTACATTCCACACATTCCACATTCTCTTTCCTCCTTTCCAGCGAACACAAATTTTATCCGAGAGCAGTGCGCCAGAAGCCCGTCAAAGGGTCATGGCGCAGCCCTCTCATTTCCATAGTTTTTTCTCATATACAAAGGCGTCCCATTATAAAAGATGAAATAGCGGCACATTTGGATTGCAGTAACAGGATCGGTCCGAGTCAGCATGGATTTACGAAGGGGAAATCATGCTTGACTAATCTTCTGGAATTAATTGAAGATGTAACTAGGAAAATGGACAAGGGAGAGCCAGTGGATGTAGTGTACATGGACTTTCAGAAAGCATTTGATAAGGTCCCACATTATCAAATTGCTTTCTGATAAGGTCCCACATTATCAAATTAGTGGGAAAAATTAGGGCACATGGTATAGGGGGTAGAGTGCTGACATGGATAGAGAAGTGGTTGGCAGACAGGAAACAAAGAGTAGGAATTAACGGGTCCCTTTCAGAATGGCAGACAGTGACTAGTGGGGTACCGCAAGGCTTGGTGCCAGGATCGCAGCTATTTACAATATACATCAATGATTTGGATGAAGGGATTCAAAGCAACATTAGCAAATTTGCAGATGGCACAAAGCTGGGTGGCAGTGTGAACTGTGAGAAGGATGCTATGAGAATGCACGGTGACTTGGACAGGTTGGGGGAGTGGTCAGATGAAGTTTAACGCAGATAAATGTGAGGTTATCCACTTTGGTAGCAAAAACAGGACGCAGATTACTATCTAAATGGCGTCAAGTTGGGAAAAGGGGAAGTACAACGGGATCTGGGGGTCCTTGTACATCAGTCTATGAAAGTAAGCATGCAGGTACAGCAGGGAGTGCTGAAAACTAATGGCATGTTGGCCTTAATAACACGTGAAATCAAATATAGGAGCAAAGAGGTCCTTCGGCAGTTGTACAGAGCCCTAGTGAGACCACACCTGCAGTATTGTGTGCAGTTTTGGTCCCCTAATTTGAGAAAGGACATTCTTGCTATTGAGGGAGTGCAGCATAGGTTTACAAGGTTAATCTCCGGGATGGCGGGACTGTCATATGCTGAGAGAATGGAGCAGCTGGGCTTGTACGCTCTGGAGTTTAGAAGGATGAGAGGGGATCTCATTGAAACATATAAGATTGTTAAGGGTTAGGACACGCTAGAGGCAGGAAACATGTTCCCGATGTTGTGGGAGTCCAGAACCAGGGGCCACAGTTTAAGAATAAGGAGTAAGCCATTTAGAACAGAGACAAGGAAACACTTTTTCTCACAGAGAGTGGTGAGTCTGTGGAATTCTCTGCCCCAAAGGGCGGTGGAGGCAGGTTCTCTCGATGCTTTCAAGAGAGAGCTTGATAGGGCTCTTAAAAATAGCGGAGTCAGGGGATATGGGGAGGGCAGGAATGGGGTACTGATTGGGGATGATCAGCCATGACCACATTGAATGGTTCAAAGGGCCGAATGGCCTACTCCTGCACCTATTGTCTATTGTCTATTGTAACTTCTAAACCTCCCTTTGTCTGACAAGACCATTCTGTTTACTAGAATCTTTGGTTCTGTGGGGACCAGTGTGAAGAATTTGCAAACTGCCGTGCGGGCGGTACTGTCAGCTTGGGGATTCCCCTGGGTGATTGCTTTGTAGTGGCCACTCATATAGGCATTGTACTTAGTGATGGCCAGGTGGACTGGGAGGACTGAGGCTTGCAGTATGGCTATCGTTATCTTTAAGATGTGAAAGCGTTGTCTTTAAGTTGTGAAATTATTCTTGTTGGTATGAGAGAGTTTAAAATGAAAAGGATTAATCTGCTAGGAATGGGCGGGCATAATTCACAGTGGGATGATCCAATTTCCTGTCGGTAGGATCCTGGGTGCTGTGATTGGACATTGATCCAGATTGTGATCAGTCAGACTCTCTGTCATTCAGGGTCTTGCCACACCCCACACCCATCAATCTCCACAAACAAAGCCACAAGCTCTCCTCTTCGTCTCTCTTCAGCAGAGGCAAGCTCGCTGCTCTGTACCAAAAGTTATTCAAAGTTCAAATCCCAGCCTGTACTTTTAAACAAAAGTACAGGCTGGGATTTAAGGGTCTTGAGCAGCCTCGATTCTTATGTTTGTTTTTCTTTCCTTCTTTGATTTGTCTGCCGTTTCTCTCCCTGGTGCTCTGCGTTGTTTAATTCTCTCATTGCTACATTCAATACTGCTCCTTCTTCCTCTTCTGCCTCAGCCTTTCCCTTCTTCTTTCTCATCTGCCTTTTCAGTCTCCGAGTCGCTATCAGTATCATTTTCGTCTGGGGCTGCCCTTCCCTGTAGGGTAGCTAGAGCCTTCCCCCCCCCCCCTTGGGATCTTATATAGGGGAGGTGGTCAATACCATTTGTGACTTTGTTCCTCATTCCCTACTGAATTTGTGCCTTCTTCTACAAACAGGGTCACCATGCCAGACAAGGGGTCTCCAGAGAGATTAGCGGTACCGGGTTTGTTCTTACCTCTAATTGCTTGTTTTCTGAACTCTTCTTACCAGTGCTTTCATTCTCTGCCTTGGCCCTTAACAATTTGCAATTTTATGTAACCTAATTAGTCCCTATTCTCCCTGACTTTACCTGTTCTGCCTGTACAGACCCCTATTTACCTAGGGTGGTATCCACAGAACATCTTATCCTGCCCGTACAGATCCCTATTTACCTAGTGTGATATCCACAGAATGCCTTGTCTGTTCAGTCCCCTTACTCTTCTTAGGGTGGTATCCACAAGGTCATAATATTATCCTGCGCATACAGACCCCTGTTTACCTTGGGAGGTATCCGCAGGATGCCTTGTCCATTCAATTCCCCTACTCAGGGCGGTATCCACAAGGTCTATTCTTATCACACATAATCTACGTGCGTAGATCAATTATGTTCTACTTACCCTACTGCGCAGTCTTCTCAAGTAATCCTCCGGGTCACCTCTTAGAATAATTTAGTGACAGATTCTTTGGATCGCAGAGGCCCTCTGACCACCTAGATGCTTCTGTGTCCCCAGTGGCTTCCCGTTTACAACAGGTTGTTAATCCAAATGAAGTGGAAAATGGCTAATTTTTTTTTGCGGGTAGCCACCCTTATCCTGTTGTCCCCGGGAGCCCCTGAGGGGCTGGGAAGCACCCTTGGCTGGTAGTTGTTTACCGAAGGGGCCTCTTTCCGACCCTGCTTGCAGCACCTGTTTTGTCATGGTTACACAAACTTAAAATTAAGTCGGGTGACGCGGAGAATTTTTCAAGAAGTTCAAACCTTTATTTGCAAATTAAGGCTGGGACAATCAAAGAGTCAACTTCACACAAAGAGTTGCTTCTTTTTATGGCACTCTGTACGTCCCAACCTCTTTACATTTCCATACCCCCAATCACTTGCAGACATTCCCTTAGCAATAACCAATCACTCGCATTCACTTTTCCCCTCCTCTCAATCCATCCTTGTTTAAACCACATGACCTCTCCTATCTTGGCCCCTCTTATCTCTTGCTCATCCATCTAGGGTTTGTTATAGTTTCAATGGTCATATTCCTGTCACAATTCATGTGAAACCTATGTCCTCTGGTTCTCGATTCCTGGGCAAAAGACTGTGCGTTTATCCGATCTATTCCTCTCATGATTTTGTGCACCATAAGAGCACCCCTCATCCACCAAGGAAAAAGGCCCTAGCCTTGCTCAACCTATGCCTATAGCTCAGTCCCTCGAGTCCTGGCAACATCGTGATAAATCTCTGAACTTTTCCAGCTTAACATCAAGCATTGGAGTTGATTATACCAGGCCATTATGCATCTACTCAGGATACTTTCTACAGCATATTGGTCGAAGTTGTTTCGAATATTGGGTGGCACGGTGGCGCAGCGGTTGAGTTGCTGCCATGGGTAACAGATTAGAGTTTGATGCTGACCAGGGGTGCTGTCTGTACGGAGTTTCTGTGTTCTCCCCATGACCTGCGTGGGTTTTCTCCGAGTGCTCCAGTTTCCTCCCAAACTCCAAAGACGTACAGATCTGTAGGTTAATTGGCTCCAGTAAAAATTGTAAATTGATCCTAGTGTGTATATGGGATAGTGTTAGTGTGCAGCAATCGCTGTTCGGCGCGGACTTGGTGGGCCGAAGGGCCTGTTTCCACCAGTATCTCTAAACTAAACTAAATTTCAATCTACATTTCACACCACATCGGGAAAGTAGCTAATGTAAAACAAAGACCTTTCCGACCCCGGTCATTCTTTCTTCTCCCCACTCACATTGGGCAGAAGTCACAGAAGTTTGAAAGTGCGCACCACCAGACTCAAGGACAGCTTCTTCCCCTCCGTTATCAGACCTCTGAACAGTCCCTGAGTGGAATCTTGAGTACATTCTGATTCTCCTCTAACTCATTGCGGACATTGGACTGTGTCAATGGAACCGTTGTGCTTCAATGCAGGGAACTATATTCTGCACTCTGTGTCTGGCCCATTGCTCTACCTATTGTACTTGAGTTTGGCGTGATTGTATTTATGTGCTGTATTATGTGATTAGATCGAATGACACGCTAAACAAAACTCTCCACCGTATCTTGGTACACATGACAATAATAAACAAACCTAATCTCTTTAAACTTTCGATAAAGTAGAGATATGCTTTCCACATGATTCCATCTATCCTTTGGTCTTAATGGATGTCAAACAACTTTTCACTGTACTTCAGTACACGTGACTAAACTAAGTTAAACTTAACTAAATGTCACCCCAGATTGTTGTACTCTAACATGACTTCTGCATTCCATGCTCCAAATTGATATTAACCATATAACCATATAACAATTACAGCACGGAAACAGGCCAACACGGCCCTTCTAGTCCGTGCCGAACACTTATTCTCCCCTAGTCCCATCTACCTGCACTCAGACCATAACCCTCCATTCCTTTTCCGTCCATATACCTATCCAATTTATTTTTAAATGATAAAATCAAACCTGCCTCCACCACTTCCACTGGAAGATCATTCCACACAGCTACCACTCTCTGAGTAAAGAAGTCCCCCCTCATGTTACCCCTAAACTTCTGTCCCTTAATTCTCAAGTCATGTTCCCTTGTTTGAATCTTCCCTACTCTCAATGGGAAAAGCTTATCCACATCAACTCTGTCTATCCCTCTCATCATTTTAAAGACCTCTATCAAGTCCCCCCCTTAACCTTCTGCGCTCCAAAGAATAAAGACCTAACTTGTTCAACCATTCTCTGTAACTTAGTTGCTGAAACCCAGGCAACATTCTAGTAAATCTCCTCTGTACTCTCTCTATTTTGTTGACATCCTTCCTATAATTAGGCGACCAAAATTGTACACCATACTCCAGAATTGGCCTCACCAATGCCTTGTACAATTTTAACATTACATCCCAACTTCTATACTCAATGCTGTGATTTATAAAGGCTAGCATACCAAAAGCTTTCTTTACCACCCTATCTACATGAGATTCCACCTTCAGGGTGCACAGTTATTCCTAGATCCCTCTGTTCAACTGCATTCCTCAACTCACTACCATTTACCATGTACGTACCATGTAGATATTCTCCTACATTCTTCTTCTTCTTCTTGTCCTGTCCATCTTGTTACAAATGTTGACAGCGCTGTCATCGTCCATCCGGAAAAGGACACAAGCTTCCGGTGACAATCAGTGGAAGCCATCACTTGTCGCAATAGATGATGGTGGTAGCAGGATTAGCTCAGGATACTTCCAGTTTCCAGCCCTGCGATGTGAACGCCTCTGCCATGGGGCCTTCTCTTACATTAGCCAAGTGATTAATGTTGTTTGCTGTTCACTCGTAAACTATGCTTTAAATATGGCCTATGCTCTAAACCCAGGTCCAAGGCTGGTGAGAGAGGAGAGGGAACCTGGGTCTGGCCCACCGCCCCCTTGTGGTCGGCTGTGGGAGGTGCGCCTGGTGAACAATGGGTGGGCGAGGAGAGGGACGTGGTGTCCGAGGAAGGAGATGGCTGGAGGCCTGCAGCAGCCTGGGACTTGCCTGGAACAGGCACCGCTCAGAAGAACTACAACGTGGACTTTGGAAATGGCGGCAAAACATGGCGCCTCTTGCATGCGGGGTCAGTTGACCCTTTCTGAACACTCGCTAATCGGGGATCGGGGGTATGGAAATACTCCATTGGACTGTTTGTGAGAAAACAATTTCACTGTGATAGCGCTTTGCCCAATTGACAAAAAAGCACTATTTAACCGTGGGGGGCACGGTGGCGCAGCGGTAGAGTTGCTGCCTTGCAGCGCCAGAGACCCAGACCATGGGTACTCTCTGAACTGAGTTTGTATGTTACCCCTGTGACCGCGTGGGATTTCTCCGGGTGCTCCGGTTTCCTCCCGCACTCCAATGACGTACAAGTTTATGGTTAATTGGCTTTGGTAAAATTGTAAATTGGCCCATTGTCCCTAGTGTGTGTAGGATAGTTATGGAGATTGCTGGTCGGCACGAACTCGGTGGGCTGAATGGCCAGTTTCTGTGCTGTATATCTAAACTTAAATCTTTGATTTTGAACATAATTTTATTGACCCTTCTGGATATTCTGTTTCCAGAGAGCTTTTGGAGTAGCCATTTTCTCCAAAAGCAGCTTAACGCACTGAATTTCTCCATGAATAACAAATTGCAGACTGTTTTCCTCCTCCTCATCATCTCCACAACAAAACCCACTCTTTGTGTGAGGCAGCACAACTACGGAGGGATTAGAAGACAACATGTTGAACAGAAGAGGGCGCCTCGTGATAACAGTTGAACTAAGAATGACACAAATTCCAGAACTGGGATGTATCAGGCTGCACTTTAATTTTACATAATTCTGGCGCCCAAGAGACAAAATAAAACAGAGTAGTATAAATGTATTTAATTCACTGCGGCAAGTAAATGAATTGGCTCTGTCAATGCCCATCTAAAGAGGCTCTGGTTAATGGCACAGCTAGTAGAGCCACTGCCTCACAGCGCCGGTGATCCGGGTTCAATCCTGACCTCGGGTGCTGTTTGTGCAGAGTTTGCACGTTCTCCCTGTGACTGTGAATTTCCTATGGGTGCTTCAGTTTCCTGCAACACCCCAAAGACGTGTAGGGTTGTAGGTTAATGGCATTCTGTAAATTGCCCCTGGTGTGTAGGGAGTGGGGAAGTGGGATAATACAGACTGTTTCTTCAATCTATGCTCACTCTACATACACACATGGGCTCCTACACTCTGGAGTTTAGAAGTATGAGAGGGGATCTTATTGAAACATATAAGATTGTTAAGGGTTTGGACACGCTGGAGGCAAGAAACATGTTCCCGATGTTGGGGGAGTCCAGAACCAGGGGCCACAGTTTATGAATAAGGAGTAAGCCATTTAGAACGGAGACGAGGAAACATTTTTTATCACAGAGAGTGGTGAGTCTGTGGAATTCTCTGCCTCAAAGGGCAGTGGAGGCAGGTTCTCTGGATGCTTTCAAGAGAGAGCTAAATAGGGCTCTTAAAAATAGCGGAGTCAGGGGAGAAGGCAGGAACGGGGTTCTGATTTGGGATGATCAGCCATAATCACATTGAATGGCGGTGCTGGCTCGAAGGGTCAAATGGCCAACTCCTGCACCTATTGTCTTTTGTCTATTTTCTATTGTCTCACTCAATTTCCGATGTTCCAGAGAAAAACAATCCAGGTCCATCCAACCTCTCCCTTTAGCTGAAAACCTTTTAACGGGTGATCGATGGTCAGCGTGGACTCGGTGGGCTGAAGGGCTTACGTACTTCCATGCTGTATCTCTAAACTAAACTAAACCATACTTCTGAGTTTTGTTTGAGTTCCTGATTGCATTTGTCATCTTTCAGTGTGATGAGGGTTGTTGATGATGCCACATCCAATGAATTGATGAAAAATTTTGAAATATGTTTTGTTCCAAGGCTCGATATGTTGGTAACTGATCTTTATAAAGAACATTCAACAGTGCAGCACAGAATCGGGCCCTTTGGTCCACAATGTTTGTGCTGAATATGATGCCAATTTAAACTGATCTCATCCACCTATAAGTGAGTCATATCCCCCCCCATTCGCTATAAATCCAAGTGCCTATCTAAGACATATACAGGAAGAGATGTATCAGCAGAGCCATCTCCATCATCAAAGACCCTTACCACCCATCGCATGACATTTTCTCCATCTTGCCATCTGGGAAGAAGTACAGGAGCATTAGCTGCAAAACCAGCAGGATGCTCCTCAGCTTCTTCCCACAGGCTATAAGACTGCTAAATGGACTTTGCCCCCTGCCAAGTATTGCGCACAAACCCCCACACTGCAGCAGAGCCACTGTTGTGCCGCTGCCGGTCGGAACGCCTGTTGAATGTTTAGTAGAGTGTTAAATTTGTTCATGATACATGTATTTTTTTTATTTCTATTTATTTTTCATGCACACTGAATGGACACTGGTTGAGCAATGTTTTTTTGTTTCCTCTGGGTATGCGAATACTCAGGAAATGACAATAAAGATATACAATACAATACAATACAATACAAAAAAAAAAAAAAAAAAAAAAGCTTCTTAAACACCGCTATCGTATCTGACTCCAACACATCCCCAGTCCAGACCCCAAACTCCCTCTGTGTAAAAAAATTTGCCCCGCACATCTCCATTATATTTTTCCCCTCTCATCTTACAGGTGCGCCCTCTAGTGTTGGACACTTCCACCCTGGGAAAAAAAATGTTCTGACTGTCTCTCCAATCTATGCTTGCTCAATCTCCGATGTTCCAGAGAAAAACAATCCGAGTCTATCCAACCTCTCCCTGTAGCTAAAACACTTTAATCCAGGCAGCATTCTGGTAAACCTCCTCTGTATCCTCTGCAAAACTTCCAAATCCTTTCAGTTATGGGGCGACCAGAACTGCATGTAACTCAAAATGTGGCCTGACCAGGATCTTATCGATCTTTTGATTTTAGTTCCAAGCATATTTTAGAAACTGGTTTATTGGTATATGGAATCGTAGAACTATTCAGCATGGAAATAGGCCCAGAGGCCCAACTTGCCCACTCTGGCCAACATGTCCCATCTACACCAGTCCCACCTGCCTATGTTTGGCCTAAATCCTTCTAAACCCATCCCACCCATGTACCTGTCTAATTGTTTCTTAAACATTGCGATAGTCCCTGCCTGAACTACCTCCTCTGACATCTCATTCCACACGCCCAACACCCAACACCCATTGTGTGAAAAAGTTACCCCTCAGAATCCTATTAAATCCTTCTCCCCTTGACCTTAAACTTACAGTATGTCCTCTGCTTCTCGATTTTCCAGAATTGGGGAAGGGGAAAAGATTTAATAGGAATCTGAGATGTAACTTGAGGTGATGGATCTTCATATTAAACATAACAATTTTCATCTTGTGTTTGTCCTAATGACTGTCTTAAAAGTCAGGGCTGTTATGGGTTTACATATTCCTAATTTCCTAATCACAGGATCTAATATTCTAAAAATATTCACTGTGCTCGAGACTTATGAACAGTGAGCTCTCTCATACATCCAAAAGTTCAGAACAAGCTTCTGAAAATTAATGAGTTGGGCAGCAGCCCCGATGAAGCCATTCATGTTGCCGACACTTTCATGTGAGCCATAAATATAGTCAATGATATTATCATACAATTTGGGAACATTTGATGTTCAGCAAGGCATATTGTCAGTTTGGTTGGCAAGGATAAGTCGGGCCGAGCTGTATAACTCTATGGCTTGAAGTAGAAGATCTAGTTAGAGTCATAGTGTCTGTATGGAGTTTGTACAGTACGTTCTCCCTGTGACTGCGTGGGTTTTCTCCAGGTGCTCCGGTTTCCTCCCACTTTATATAGACGTACAGGTTTGTTGGTTAATTAGCTTCGGTAAAATTGTTAAATTGTGCCTAGTGTGCAGGGCAGTGTTAGTGCACAGGGCAGTGTTAGTATGCAGGGCAGTGTTAGTGTACAGGTGTGATCGCTGGTTGGTGCGGGCTCAGTGGGACGAAGAGCCTGTTTCCGTGCTGTATCTCTAAAGTCTAAAGTCAAGTCTTAAGGAAAAACTGCAACTCAGTGTAAAGACAAATAGGTTATGAGAGGTGTCAGAACAGTTCAGTTCAGTTTATTGTCATGCGTACCATGGTAGAGTGAAAAGATTTTGTTGCGTGCTAATCAGTCAGCAGGAAAACAATGCATGATACATGACAATACATAAGTGTAGAGTCATACAGCATGGAAACAGGCCCTGTCATGCAATGTGGAAACAGGTGAAAATCTTTTTTGTTGCATGCAAGCCAGTCAGTTGAAAGACTATACATGATTACAATCAATCCACCCACAGTGTACAGATATAAGATAGAGTGGATATTGTTTGGTTCAAGATTAAATCCTGTAAAGTTCAATTAAAGATAGTCCAAGGATCTTCAATGAGGTAGATGGTAGATGGTAAGTCAGAACCGCTCTGTAGTTGGTGATAGGATGGTTCAGTTGGGAAGAAACTGTCCCCAAATCTGGTGGTATGCGTTTTCACACTTCTATACCTCTTGCCTAATGGGAAAGGGGAGCAGAGGGAGTGACCGGGGTCTGACCTGTCCTTGAATATGTTGGTGGCCTTGCCGAGGCAGCGTGAAGCGTGAATTAAGTTAATGGAAGAGAGGTTGGTTTGGATGATGGTCTGGGCTGTGTCGATAAGGTCATAGGGTCATAAGTGATAGGAGCAGAATTAGGCCATTCGGCCCATCAAGTCTACTCCGTCATTCAATCATGGCTGGTCTATCACTGGCTCTTAATCCCATTTTCCTGCCTTCTCCCCTGACACCCGTACTCACCAAGAATTATTCCACAATTCTCTACAATTTCTTGCGTTCTTGGATGGAGTTGTTGCCAAACTGTTATCCAACTCAAAGATTACACTTACACATATATTTTAATGTATCCATTTAATAAAATAGAGTTGATTGACATAGATATTACATATATAGACAGATAATATACTTCCACTTACCAAAATTCAAATGTAATTACAATAATCGTCAATGAATTAATAGAACAAATCGCTTTGTTCTTTTTTATTAAAATGTTCCCATTTACATTTTGATCCAAAATGCAATGGACAATTAAAATAAACTCTCATTGAAATTAAGCAGATATCTTTTATCCCAATAATTATGCAATAAAGCAAGTAGTTGAATTATTTAAGCATGAGAAAGCTCTGCAGTTTTGATGGTGGTATCAAATGTGCTTTATAAACTATTTCATTCAAGAGCTATTGTTGGTCTCTCAATGGGGATTAAAGTATCTTTGACCGCGTTCTTTTGAAGTACATTTAGAACATGAAGGGTCACTGATGTAATTTCATCTCTGCCCATCCATCAAAAATGTTCTGAGGTTAATGTAACATATGTTACTATTGCCACACTGGAGAGCAATTCTGAACTATTATCTACCTCATTGGTGACCCTTGGACCACCTTTGATGGACTTTGCTGGCTTTATCTTGCACTAAACATTATCCCCTTATCATGTACAGTGTGAATGGCTCGATTGTAATCATGTATTGTCTGTCTGCTGACTGGTTAGCACGCAACAAAAGCTTTTCACTGTTCTTCAGTACACGTGACAATAAACTAAACTGAACTGAACTTTTCTGACACCTCTTAGAACGTATTTGACTTTACACTGAGGTGCAGTTTTTCTTTAAGACTTGACTTTAGACTTCAGAGATACAGCACGGAAACAGGCCCTTCGCCCCACTGAGCCGGCACCAACCAGCGATCATCCCTAATGCCCCTGTCCCACTTGGGAAACCTGAACGGAAACCTCTGGAGACTTTGCCGCTTCCACCCAAGGTTTCCGTGCGGTTCCCGGAGGTTCCTGGAGGTTTTTGTCAGTCTCCCTACCTGCTTCCACTACCTGCAAACTCCGGCAACCACCTGCAACCTCCGGGAACCGCACGGAAACAATGGGTGGGGCGCAAAGTCTCCAGAGGTTTCCGTTCAGGTTTTCTAAATGGGACAGGGGCATAAACACTATCCTGTGCACTGGGGACAATTTGACAATTTTTCTGAAGCTAATTAAACTACAAACCTGTACGTCTTTGTAAAGTGGGAGGAAGCCGGAGCACCCGGAGAGAAGGTCACAGGGAGAACGTACAATCTCCGTACAGACTCAGGATCGAACCCGGTGGCTGGCGCTGTAAAGCAACAACTCCACCACTGCACCACATCACTAATGCCATAAATATTAATTGCCGGTTTCAACTGCACATTTGAATCAGTCAGTCAAAAAGAGAATTGATTAGATCAGTCTCAAGAGGTAGTCTTGCCTAGTTATGGGGAAAATGAGTGCCTTCTTGTGACCATAAGAAACAATTAATGTTTACTGGTATAAATGCAATGTTTCCATAAATAGCAAAGGCCACTTGTCACATTTGGTCATTGTTTCCTTGAAAAAATTACAAAATAAGATTATTGTGTCATAAAATTATTTACACAACAGCAGGATGACCAAGTACTGCATATTAAAGAGCACTCTCAAAAAAGAAACTATTTTTTGTCAAAATGAATTATTAAAATGAGATAAATTTCTCTCTCTATCTGGAATATATTCTTAATATTTTAGTATTAAGAAGATACCACAGACAGTGATTTCTCTCTTTCACTTTATTTAACTATACACACAATCCAAATGAAAGCCATAGGGTGCATTTGTTAAAATAAAGGGGCACCATAGAGAACATTTTGACCAGCTGCATCTCTGTCTGGTTTGGGGACTGCAAAGCCTCCGACTGGAAATCCGTGCAGAGAGTGGTGAGGACGGCTGAAAAAATCATCAGGACTTCTCTTCCTTCAATCCGGGACATTGCGTGCAAACGTTGCTTGTCCAAGGCCAACAGCATTATAAAAGAGCCCACACATCTCCATCATAGACTGTTCACTCTGCTGCCCTCGGGCAAAAGGTATTGCAGTATAAGGAGCATAACGGCCAGGTTTTGCAACAGCTTCTACCCCTGTGCCAGAAGACTCTTGAATTACATATAATGTGCCGCCACTATTATCTATTTTATCTTTTTACCAATTTTATCCTTTTGTAATTTTAAGTTGCACGGTGAGCCGGATGCAACGAAATTTTGTTCAGACTTGCATTTGTTGGTGTATTTTTGAATGACAATGAAGTCTTTGATTGATTCATTCATTCAAATGTGTGGACATACAGAAAGCTGTTCTGAATGCCCAATATGAATACATTTTGTCTGGTTTTAGTTTAGTTTAGTTTAGTTTAGTTTAGTCTGGTTTATTTTAAAGATACACCATAGAAACAAGCCCTTCGGCCCACCGAGCTCACGTCGATTTTTAATCACCCACTAACTCTCGTTATCTCACCACACACTAGGGGCAATTTACCAATTAACCTACAAACTCGCACAGCCTTGGAGTGTGGGAGAAAACCAGAGCACCAGGAGAAAACCCAGGTGGTCACATGGAGAACGTACAAACTCCATACAGACAGCACCCATAGGCAGGATCGAACCCGGGTCTCTGGCGCTGTGAGGCAGCAACTCCACTGCGGTGCCACTGTGCCCCTCTCAAATTCTGAAGTCAAAATCTCTTTCCCCGTGTATGGTGTCTAGAGGTGCTCTTGGTACTCGGGGTGGATGTATTGTACGCATGGACTGAATAGTTGCTGCATAATTTCCTCCACTTTGTTTACTTGCCAGAGCACCCGGAATAAAACCACGCGGTCATGGCAAACTCTGTGCAGACAGCACCCGTAGTCAGGATCGAACCTGGGCCTCTGGCGTTGCAAGGCAGCAACTCTTCCGCTGTTCCATCGTCACCTATTCCTACTGATGGTCATCTATGAGTCAGGAAGTTGAGGATTCAGTTGCACAAATGGATGCTGAGTTCTGGACCCATGCGTTTCGGGTTGAGTTGACAAATATGGTGTAAAAGGTGGAACTATAGTCACTAAATAAGAGCCTGACCAAGGTCAGACTTGTGTTCAGTAGTACTACTAGTCATTGTTTGCACCACTGGGGACAAATTTCACTCAACTCTTTATTCTGTCAGGTGTATCTAACTGGCACTGGGAGATTCATTAGTTAATAAATGAAGATACAACTCTGCAGACAATGCTGGACACCCGCAATTGTTTAAGGAAGTTATAGAGGCATACAGTATGGACACAGGCACTTCAGCTCAACTTGCCACACTGACCAACATGTCCCATCTACACTAGACCCACCTGCTTGCATTAGGCACATATCCCTCTGAACCTGTCTTATCCATGTACCTGTCTAAATGTTTTTTAAACATTGCAATGATGCCTGCCTCAAATATCTCCTGCAGCAGCTTGTTCCATACACCCACCACCCTTTTTGTAAAAAAAGTTACCCCTCAGGTTCCTATTAAATCTTTCCTGCCTCACCTTAAACCTATGTCCTCCGGTTCTCGATTCCCCTACTCTGGGCAAAAGATTCTGCGCATTTACCCGATCTAATCCTCTCATGATTTTGTACACCTCTCTGAGATCACCCTCATCCTCCTGCGTTTTAAGGAATCGAGTCCCAGCCTGCTCAACCTCTCCCTGTAAGTGTTAATGAAGAGGAGCTCAAATTATTGTGCTGCATGGAGCTAACAGAAAAAAAAACCCACATGTACTTGATGACCTGAATATGCTTTGCAGAGTCTGAAATAAGGAGGGGGAAATAAATGTACTGGATTAGAAACTGGTAGCTCTCCAGCCCCTTTTGTTTGTAGACCGAGGAGCTGTTCCAAGTACTGCTGAAAAACATCAGGTTCTGTTTTATTGTCAAATATGTTCCAGGACTCCTAAAACAGCCCCTGTGTTTAATGGGTTATCTTCCAGTGGCTAGTCCACTCCTTATTCTGCCCAAGTTTCAAAGTCCCAGATGTAGCTCCAAAAGGGAAAGCAGGCTTATTGTTTAGATTCACGTGGTCCCACATTTCAATGGAATTTATTGCCACAGAAGGCTGTGGAGGCCGTCAATGGATATATTTAAGGTGGAGATTGGTAGGTTCTTGATTAGTACGGGTGTCAGGGGTTATGGGGAGAAGGCAGGAAAATGGGGTTGAGAGGGAAAGATAGATCAGCCCTTCACCCTCATGATCTTGCACTCCTCTATAAGATTGACCATTTATTTCACCGAAGCCAATTAAACTACAAACCTGTACGTCATTGGAGTGTTGGAGGAAACCGGAGCGCCTGGAGAAAACCCACGCAGGTCACAGGGAGAAAGTACAAACTTTGCACAGACAGCACCCGTGGTCAGGATCAAACCCGGGTCTCTGGTGCTGTAAGGCAGTAACTCTACCACTGCGCCACCGTGCCACCTTCTTCCCCATCCACCTTCATTTCCTGAGAAAGTGGCAGAATGCAAAGAACTTTCAGCATCCCCGTATCCCCCCCCCCCCCCCCCCGCCCGTACCCCTCATCCCATCCAACCCCCAAACTTCCCAGAGTAATCTACATCCAATTTTATCACTGACCAACCGGAATATTTATTCTGGCACCTCTTCAAAATAGAGGCACAAAGTCATAGAGCAAGAGTCGGCAACACAGTTGTGCCTAGAGGCAGGGTCCCAGGTCTGTGAGCGGTTGGAGGGCCACATCTATCGCCATAGCTAATAAACATTGATATATTTGTATATTTAAGAAATATTATGTCTACTGAACATAGGAGTTAGTTTGAGACACTGGTATTGAAACAACCCTCAAGAATCTTAAGATCAACTTGGCATTTATTGTGCAAAAACATCTATTTAATTTAACACAGCCATTTAACACGTTAACATAAGCATCGACTACAGCAGAATAAACTTTGCAAAACCAACGATTTAACAACAACCAACACAATTTAACATTAACATCCACGACAGCGGAATCAACATTCCTTACTGTGACGACGGCCCGATGTTCAGGCCCTCTCGTCAGGGTGATCGAAACTCCAGCGTCGGGATGGATTGCAACACAACAAGAAAAGTTTCTCCCTATTCCCCGCCCCCTCCCCCACATAAAACATACAAAGAAACACCAAAACATACCCTTAACACACACTCAAAACAACAAAAACAGAGAAGGGCCACGACAGGCTGCTTGAGAGACGGCCATTACGGACTCGCGTCTCTCCATCTGCTGGCCGGAATGGTCTGCTGCGCGATGAGCAAAGAGAAAACGACTGCGGGCCGGTGATTTTGAGTTATGGGCCTCATTCGACCCGTGGGCCGTAGGTGGCCGACCCCTGTCATAGAGTGATACAGTGTGGAACCAGGCCCTTCGGCCCAACTTGCCCACACCGGCCAACATGTCCCAGCTACACATCGTCCCATCTGCCCGCGTTTCCACACCCCTCCAAACCTGTCCTGCTTTGTTGTCACATGTGATAAGGCACAGTGAAATTCGTTGCTTCACTTCAATTGTCCTCACTTTATCCATCAATCACAAAATGACTGCTCAAATCCTTTCTGCTGTAACGTGCAATGCTCCCACGCATTACCAATATGCCACTTGCAACATTGAATTTCTGAAGAAATCCAGGGAGGATCCTGTGATAAATCAGAGGTGCCCGACATACTGGCTTCAGGCTAAATTGGGTGCAGAGGCTGGGAACGCATTCACTTTACCACTGAAGGAGTGGTAAACAAAACCACCAACTAGTCTAACCTGTGCAATGCCTTTGGCTTTAGGAAGACAAAGCTCTACTCAAATGAAACATGTGTATTGGGTTGGGCAAAAAACAAAACTGTTGATTGCACGGATTTCACCATACAAGAGAGAGAACTCTATGGGCAGGGACTAATCATTCAGTTACACCATAAAGTGCTGGAGTAACTCAGTGGGTCAGGCAGCATCTCTGGAGGACATGGATAGGCACTGTCCTCCAGAGATGCTGCCAGACCTGCTGAGTTAGTCACAATCACATCGGGTACAATTGAAACTGGATCATGTAATTTTGATTTCCTTTTCAATAAGTCAGCCAATTTCTACACAGACTTGTGTTCAGAGCATTATGGAAGATAGAACTGTACAGCACAAGAACATTGTTGATGGGCCGAATGGCCTAATTCTGCTCCTATCACATAACCTTATGACCTTATGAACAGGTCTTTCAACCCACAATGTCTGTGCCGAAAATGATGCCAAGATAAACTAATCTGATCTTTGTGCACATAATCCATACTCCTCCATACCCTGCATTTCCACGCCCTCTAAAAGCCTCTTAAATGCCACCATCATATCTACCTCCACCACCACCTCTGTCTGCACCCACCACTCTGTGTAAAACAAAACTTGCCCTGCACATCCTTTAAATGTTGCCCTGTCACCTTTAAACTATGCCATCTAGGCTTTGATATTTCCACTGTGGGAAAAAGGTTCTGACTGTCTACCCTATCTAAAAACAAGAATATCATTCACCAAGCATTCACACAGTGGTCAATACAAATCAATGTTGTTTAAACCAAATGTTAAGGGCAGAGTTAGAGGTGAAACCAACGCACTCTTCTTTGTTCTGGCAGTAACCAAAAATCCAGAGGGAGAATTTCTTTGGTCAGTGGGCGGTGAATCAGTGAAATTCATTGCTGTGGAGGCCAAGTAGATGGATATCTTTAAGGGGGAGATTGACACATTCTTGATTAGTAATGTTGTCAGAGGAGAAGAGAGGAGAGTGGGGTTGAGAGGGAATTATAGATCAGTCATGTTTGAATGACGGAGTAGACTTGATGGGCCGAATGGCCTAATTCTGCACGTAGTACATGAAATTAAGAGACTTAGACTGCAGTCACAGTCTAAGACTAAATGTATAAAGGCATATCAAAGCCAGACACGTGTTCTGTTGTGAACATGGTCCCTCCTGCTCTCGGATCACCTTTTTCCTTAACCATTGTTAATTTTTTTGCATATCTTTTTTTCATTTCTTCTATATCTCTCCATATCTCCACCTATATCTCTCGTTTCCCTTTCCCCTGACTCTCAGTCTGAAGAAGGGTCTCGACCCGAAACCTCACCTAATTCCTTTCCTCCAGAGATGCTGCCTGACCCGCTGAGTTACTCCCACCTTTTCGTGTCTGTCTAAAATTATTCACAGTCTGTTTGCCATTTCCCAATCCACCTAGTGTGGGCCAAGACTCACAAATGATAGGAATAGAATTAGGCCATTCGGCCCATCAAGTCCACTCAGAAAATGCAATCAAAACTGTCGAGTGGATGTTAAGTGCAATCTAGCATGCACGTGCTATAATTAGTGCCATTCTAATTAACCCAAATGCCCACTAGGATTGACTTGAAGTGCAAAGGGTCAATTAAGCAATGTCATTGACTATTATTCCATCTCTGAGACTTGACAGTGAGTGGTACCCTGCATACATCCTCCCCCACAGTCCTCACACATGCCAGCAATTACACTCAATCTGTATTATTTTCCTACCATTGCGAAAATAAATAGCTCATTCTAAATGTCACCAACCGCACTGTTTTAATGCCTAAAACATTCAACCAATTTATGGCAAATTATTTTTCACCATTAAGTGACCATACAGCGACCGAGACCCGGGTTCGATCCTGACTGTACGGAGTTTGTACGTTCTCCCCGTGACCCGCGTGGGTTTTCTGCGGGTGCTCTGGTTTCCTCCCAAACTCCAAAGACGTACAGGGTTTGTAGGTTAATTGGCTTGGTATAAGTGTAAATTGTCCCTAGTGTGTGACGGATAGCGTTAGTGTGTGGGGATTGTTGGTCGGTGTGGACTCGGTGGGCAGGAGGGCCTGTTTCTGCGCTGTATCTCTAATCTAACCTAAAACTAAACTAAAGCATATTGTTTCAATGCTTAAAGTATTTGACCAATTTATGACAAATCATTTTTCACCATTAGGTGCAGAATAGCAGAAATGCAGCGAGACGTATAAGATTGTTGGCTGCATCATTTATCTTTCAGATTTAATCTGCTCATAAATTCACAAGTTCTAGGAGCAGAATTAGGCCATTTGGCCCATCATGTCTAATCTGCCGTTCAATCATGGCTGATCTATCTATTTAATCGAATAAGATTTATCTCAGATAGCTTTCGCAAACAGTATTTGTAGCTGGTAGTCATCTTTCTGTCACTATTTATATAAGAGCCTTGATATTAACAGGTTGTTACATTCATCATGTAGCTGCTTTTAATCCTGATTTTACCCAAGGATTACATGGAGAAAGATGATATGTGAAATTACGCAAACAGTTAGTTATTCTGTCTGCATCTTGGCAGCGAATAATCGCACAGTAAATCCTCATGCATAGTAGCTGTGTACGTCACCTCAATAATTATTTTCTTATGGTTGAAAAATAAATCTGCATTGAAACCCACACGTATTATTTCTGGCCAGTTCTCATTTTTCTTTTTACCCAGCGAAGCCACTTGCAACACTGAAACGGCAGCACATTTGATATGTGAGAGGTATAGTTCGGGTAGATGCACAGAGTCTCTTGCCCAGAGTAGGTGAACCGAGGACCAGAGGACATTGGTTTAAGGCAGTGGTTCCCAACCTTTTTTTGGCCATGCCCCACCTAATCACCCCTAAAATCCTGATGCCCCCCCCCATGTGGTGATATATAATTCTTATCATTTAAAATAAAGACCTTTTTTACCCCAAAAAAATTATTTACTCAAAATAACATCTGAAACATAAACTACATATGTTTACCTGATGGAAAATCCAAAAAAAAAAATTCGAAAATTTGGACCCAGACCTCCTCAGTCGCGCTCAATTGCCCCCCTTAAAAATCAAATTGCCCCCTTGTGGGGCGTACGCCCCACGTTGGGAACCACTGGTTTAAGGTGAACGGGAAAAGATTTAATAGGAAACTGAGAGGTTGCCTTTCTCACACAAAAGGTGATGGGTGTATAGAACAGGCAGTTAGAAGAGGTAGTTGAGGCAAGGACTATCCCAACATTAAGAACCAGTTAGACATGTACATGGATAGGTCAGGATGTGGACCAAACACGGGCAGGTGGGACCAGTGTAGCTGGGACAAGTTGGCCGGTGTGGACAAGTTGGGCAGAAGGGCCTGTTTCCACACTGCATCATTCTGTGACTCTAGAACTGTAGACGCTGGTTTACATCGCAATTAGACACAGAATGATGCTGTAACTGAAGAAGGGTCTCGACCCGAAACGTCACCCATTCTTTCTATCCAGAGATACTGCTTGTCCCGCTGAGTTACTCCAGGATTTTGTGTCTATCTTTGAGCCCATTTGAGATAACTAATTCAGCATTGAATGGGAATTGGTAATCAAATTATGACCCTTGATATATATGGCTTAAATAAGTTCAATAGTATTCGCAAATCTAAACACTGAGTGGCAGAGGCACGACTTAAAAAAATAATTGCTTATGGTATTAAAGATATGATACCACTAATCAACTATACAACTAAAGAATGGAGCAATTAATAAGCATAAAATGTTTAGCTAAATCAAAGAGTGGCGTTGCAGTAGAGTTGCTGCCTTCCAGCTTCAAAGACCCGGGTTCGAGCCCGACTATGGGCGCTGTCTGTACAGAATTTGAATGATTTCCCCGTGACCACGTGGGTTTTCTCTGAGATCTTCGCTTTCCATCCACACTCCAAAGACGTGAAGGTTTGCACGTTTGATGTAAATGTAAATTATCCCTAGTGTGTGCGTGATAGTGTTAGTGTGCGGGGATTGCTGGTCGGTGCGGACTCGGTTGGCCGAAGGGCCTGTTTCCGTGCTGTATCTCTAAACTGCACAAAAAAAAGGTTTAAAATGAAAGCTTGTCCTCCTAGCAGGTAAACCAGACCATTTCCAAAAGATTTGGTCTCCATTTATCGACTTATTACAAGTATAGGGTGCAACATAACTTTGAAAATAAATGGTTTCAGGACCTGGTGAGGGGTGTGTAAAGATACGAAGTAGGCATATATATCCCTTTTATCTTTTTTTACTTTTTTATATCTTCTGTTCTCTTCTCTCTTTTTTTTTCTTTGGCTTTCTTCTTAACTCTTTTTCGAGTTTTACGTTTCTAAGGGTCTCTCTTGATCACTCTTTCACGCACGTACTATCCTATCTAATTCTATTTACTTTTCTTCTTTTTAAAATTTAAAACATGAAGTGGTACAGGAAATGTATGATGTTAATTTTTGGCTTATATCACTGTAATGTACACTACATCTAATAAAATAAAAAATAAATAAATAAATAAATAATAAGCTTGCTCATTGCCATACACTTTGACACATGCAGCAGCCTGGATTATTTCATTCACGGATTAGAGTTTTAGCATCTGTTTTGTTTATATTGGTTTGTGCATTACTTCAAGTTCCCTGTTTTGTTTCAACTTCTGTTCTTCGATGATAAGTCCTGGCTGAGATAGTTTTAAAGAAGATTATTTCCCTAGCGCTTTTAAAGTTGAAATGCTGGAAATGCATGGAAAATGAAGAATGATTTCTTCTATCTTTCGCACAGCAAATAGTTTGCCTCCAGGAAAAAGGTTGTGAGGAAACATTTTCAATCCATATGGTTTCATCTTTTTTTTTTAAAGGATTCTTCATTTAAAATGCAGTGAATTTCACATAATGCAAGTCTTAAAAAATATTTTTTGTGGTATTTTATCTGTAATGAAATTACAGATTTGTCAAGCAATTTCCTGTTTACGGTTGCTGTCTGTATGGAATTTGCACGTTCTCCCCATGACCAGTGGGGGTTTTCTCCGGGTGCCCCGGTTTCTACCCACACTCCAAAGACGTACAGGTTTGTAGGTTGATTGTCTTGGTAAAATTGCAAATTGGCCCTAGTGCGTGTGGGATAGTGTTAGTGTGCTGGTCTGGGAGAACTCCGTGGGCCGAAGGCACTGTTTCTGCGCTGTGTGTCTAAAACTGAAATATTCAGGATCCTGATGGAGGGGACCCACCTGAAACACTGACGATCCTCCGTCTCCATAGATGCTGCCTGACCCACAGAGTTCCTCCAGCAGTTTGGTTTTATCCTCCGAAGGAACTGGAGATCAATTGAGCTAGTTCCACAGACATACAGCACACACAACTAGAGACACAAGGAACTGCAGATGCTGGTTTAAAAAAAAGGCATAACATGTTAGAGTAACTCATCGGGTTGGGCAGCATCTCTGGAGAACATAGATAGGTGATGTTTCGAGTGGGACCCTTCTTTAGACGTACAACTAGAATCCTTCATAACAGGTTAGAAGTTTGGCCTGAGCTTGTTTTATTCTGCTGTTGAAATTCAATTTTATCGGTCAATGTAAATGAATATTGGAGGTTGAGTGCAGTGCACTGCATATTGCACGTTTACAGACAAATGGTAACTGTTCAAACCTTAAAGTGTCGTGGTTTTAAGACTCAAAGTTGGATAAGATGACATAGGCACAGAGAATTCTTCAAGAATTCTCAATGAACTCAATGAAGAGGATTTCCAAAGTCTACAGAGTGATTTAGGCCATTTGGAAGAATGGGCTGAAAGATGGCAGATGGAGTTTAATGCTGATAAATGTGAGGTGCTACACCTTGGCAGGACAAATCAAAATAGGATGTACATGGTAAATGGTAGGGAATTGAAGAATGCAGTTGAACAGCGGGATCTGGGAATAACTGTGCATAGTTCCTTGAAGGTGGAATCTCATATAGATAGGGTGGTAAAGAAAGCTTTTGGTATGCTAGCCTTTATAAATCAGAGCATTGAGTATAGAAGCTGGGATGTAATGTTAAAATTGTACAAGGCATTGGTGAGACCAAATCTGGAGTATGGTGTACAATTTTGGTCGCCCAATTATAGGAAGGATGTCAACAAAATAGAGAGAGTACAGAGGAGATTTACTAGAATGTTGCCTGGGTTTCAACAACTAAGTTACAGAGAAAGGTTGAATAAGTTAGGTCTTTATTCTCTGGAGAGCAGAAGGTTAAGGGGGGACTTGATAGAGGTCTTTAAAATGATGAGAGGGATAGACAGAGTTGATGTGGATCAGTTTTTCCCTTTGAGAATAGGGAAGATTCAAACAAGAGGACATGACTTCAGAATTAAGGGACAGAAGTTTAGGGGTAATATGAGGGGGAACGTCTTTACGCAGAGAGTGGTAGCGGTGTGGAATGAGCTTCCAGTGGAAGTGGTGGAGGCAGGTTCGTTGGTATCATTTAAAAAATAAGTTGGATAGGCATATGGATGAGAAGGGAATAGAGGGTTATGGTATGAGTGCAGGCAGATGGGACTAAGAGAAAAAAGTTGTTCGGCACGAACTTGTAGGGCCGAGATGGCCTGTTTCCGTGCTGTAATTGTTATATGGTTATATGGTTATAAGACGAAAGCCTTTATTTGCAAATATTCAGCTGGATACATTCAGAGACGACACCACCTGTCCATTCTCTAATTGCTCTCTGACCCACAGAAATAGGCAGCTCTCTATTACAGTTCTTCAGCCTTATCTCTGCTACATTATCTTTCATGCTGTACTCCTTTTTGCATCAATCTGTCTTTGATTCTAGTATTCTCTGTCTCGCCACCATTAACTTCTGACCTTGGTTCAGTCTTTACATTTCCCCTCATGTCTCTTCCTCTGCCGGCATCCCTCAAATTCCAAACAATTGCTTTTCATTTCCCAGCTATGTTTCATCTCAAGCCACGGTTACACACACCATTTTATACTGTTACATATTAGTTATGTGTAAAACAAGGATATAAATGTATTTATTAAGAATACAAAAGTAAAAATAAGTAACTTGTTTAGTGCCTTGGTTACGCGATAAATTATTTAATTAAGTGTTGCTCTAACTTCCATAAAAGGAGCAGTATTAAGCCGTTTGGCGATATAGAGTCTACTCTGCCAAACCCGCACGCCTTTGGAATGTGGGAGGACACCGGAGCACCTGGAAAAAACCCATGTGGTCACGGGGAGAATGTGCAAACTCCAGACCTACATGACCCGTGGTCAGGATCGAACCCGGGTCTTTGGCGCGGTAAGGGAGCAACTCTAGCGTCGCGCCACCGTGCCGCCCCCAAAAATGTAGCTTTTGATGTACTGTAGTTTTGACGTACCTGCAGTTTTTATGAAATGGCACTAAGCTTGCCTTCAATATAATTATTTAAATTTACATGATGGAATGGATTTTGATGCATCATCCCCAGCAAGTGTCATAGGTCAATGTAAACAAGTGGTTTCCATCAGCAGAGCACAGAATGTGGGTATCCCAAGGTCTAATTATAAACAGCAAGAGAATAATCATATTACTGCTAAATCAGTGGGAAACATTTAGATGTCAGTTTTTGGTTACAACATTGTTAATTTCAATGAAGGGATCCCAAGCTGTGTGTGTGTTTCAGATCTTTGTTGATGCGCACAGATTTCTCCAGGCTGATTTTTAAAATTCCATATTATCGTCTTTGACCTTGCAATGTTACAACTTTTGTCATTTAATCATTCCTGCCTTTGGCCCTGCCCCAAACATTCATTTTTGTTCACTCCTTCCAACACAACTCCCACCCCCCACCAACACCGACATCTCTGTGCACCCTTTGGACAGTTGGACAGGTACCGGACATTTGGGGTGGCACAGTAGCACAACGGTAGAATTGTTGCCTTACAGCGCCAGAGATGCAGGTTCGATCCTGACTATGGGAGTTGTCTGTATGGACTTTGTATGCTCTCAGAATGACTGCCTGGGTTTTCCCCCGGGATCTCCGGTTTCCTCCCACACTCCAAAGTTGTACAGGTTTCTAGGTCAAGGGCCTGTCCTACTTGGGCGACCTAATTGACGAGTTTGGAAGAGTTTAGGAGAGTTTGAAAAAATATCATGTTGAAGACCTCCTTCGAATATGTAGAAGACCTTCGACTATGTAGAAGACCAGCTTCGACTAGCTACGATTAACTTCGGGAAAATTGGACACCGAATAGTGGAGAGTGAAGCCAACCTCCTTCGATCTCCTACGACCTCCCTTCGACTATGATGAAGACCACCTATGACTAGCTTCGACTACCGTCGACTACCCATGACTAACATGCCGACCTATCACCACGAAACCTACCAGTAAAAAAAGTAGCGATTTTTTCCATGCCGACCTTTTGTAACCTTTTTAACATTTTGAATAAAACGCCTCAACCTAGCTGAGGCCTCAAGTACGCGGAGACCACTCTCGAGCATGAAGGAGAGTTACGAAGACCTCCTACGACCTCGTGGCGACCATGCTGCGAGTATGGGTCTAGGGCAAACTCGCCAGAACTCGCGGCAGAGGTCGCCCAAGTGGGACATCCCCTCAAATGCTGTATTTCTTAAAAAATGTATTCAAAAGAAATTTTGACAGTGGAAAGAAAGTCTTCAACATGACATTTTTTCAAACTCTCCTAAGTTCTTCTAAACTCGCCAATTAGGTCGCACAAGTGGGACAACCCCTTTAGTTGGCTTCAGTAAAGATTGTAAATTGTCACTAATATGTAGCATAGTGCTGGTGTATGGGGTGATCGATGGTCGTTGCAGACCTGGTGGGCCGAAGGGCCTTCTTCCGCCTTGTATCTCTGAAGTCTAAACTAGTGTACATGTGATTGTTGGTTAGCTCGGACTTGGTGGGCCGAAGCGTCTGTTTCCATGGTGTATTCCTTAAAAAATATATTCAAAATAAATTCTGACATGTAGATGGATAGGAAAGGTTTAGAGAGACATGGGCCAAACGTGGGCAGGTGGGACTAGCATAGACGGAGCATCCTTGTCGGCATGGGCAAGTTAGGCTGAAGGGCCTGTTTCTCTGCAGTATGACTCTATGACTCTAAAATGACTATTTGCCGATGCATGTAATAAGAAAGGCTAATTGCGATCTGACATAAGGAATTCTGACAAGCCAGAAATTTGCCTTCCTTTCCTGTCAAGCTCATTTCCCAACCTTGACAACATGAGGCAACAGAAGCAGCACGCACTGACAAACTCATTAACCCTGAGATGATGCATGTCCACAGTTTGTGTGTGTGTGTGTGCCAGTGTAACTCTCTGATCTTGTCAGAATTCAAAACCTGCACGGTAATTCCAAAACCTGCAAATTGTTCCCTTTACTCTGCCTGCCTGCTGAGCAGCAAGTGCTTGCTACTTTGAAGAAAAATTGAAACGATTTAACATCAAAATGAATGTTGATACATATGAGCCATTTGACCTTACTGAAGAAGGGCATCCACCCTGAAAAGTCACCAATTCTTTCACTCCAGGGATGCTGCCTGTTACTCCAGCATTCACCTTCGGTATAAACCAGCATCTGCAGTTCCTTCCGACAAACTTTTCTTTTTCATCAACATACCTTTGAAAATTAATGGTTTTTTAGGACCTGGTGAGGGGTGTGTAAAGATACGAAGTAGGTATATCCCTTTTATCTTATTTTACTTTCTCATATCTTCTGTTCTCTATTTTTCTTTTTCTTTTCCTTTGGTTTTCTTTTTATCTCTTTTTCGTGTTTTACATTTCTATGGGTCACTCTTTCACGCACTTACTATCCTATCTAACTATCTCTACTTTCCTTCTTTTTAAAGTTTCAAACAAGAAGTGGTACAGGAAATGTATTATGTTATTTTTTGGCTTATATCACTGTAATGTACATGACTTCTACTAAATAAAATATATATTTTTTTAAACTTTTCATTGTAATCTGAATGACTCTTGTTGCTCTGTTGTTACAATTACTGAAAATGTTTCTGAATAATCTGGCAATCTCTTCACTTGACCCACAATTCGAATGGGATCTCGAACATTGTCTACTGAGGGATCTTCAGTAAATTTGATAACAAACACACAAATCTGTTCCCAGAAACTGCAGTAGTTGTCATTCAAGGGAGATGTCTATTCTAAGGGAATCATTTTCCTTCCTTTCTCTGTGAGCTTTTTTGCAAGAGCTGGGCATTGCTCTTCAAAGCAGACATTTTACTTTAGACTTTAGACTTTTGAGATACAACGCATGAACAGGCCCTGCGCCCCACCGTGTCTGCGCGACCAACTACACTATCCCACACGCGCGGGACAATTCATAATTTTTACTGAAGCCAATTAATCTACATACTTGTACATCTTCAGTGTGTGGAAACTGGAGCACCCAGAGAAAACCCACGCAGTCCCAGGGAGAATGTGTAAACTCCACACAGACAGCACCCGAGGTCAAGATCGAACCCAGATCTCTGGTGCTCCATAGACTGGTCTGAGGAAGGGTCAACCCGAAACATCACCTATTCCTTTTCTCCAGGGATGCTGCCTGACCCTTTGAGTTACTCCAGCATTTTGTGTCTAACATTTTATGTAACTCTGAGTCTGAAGATGGGTGTCGACCCGAAACGTCACCAATTCCCTTTATCCATGGATGCTGTCTGACCCACTGAGTTACACCAGCAATTTGTGTCCATCTTTGGTGTAAACCAGCATCTGCAGTTCCTTCCTACACATTTTATCCAACCGGTTTATTGAATGTGACTATGTTGATTGGTTACGTTACTAGTTTCCATTGAAGAAGCAAAGTAACCCAAACCAATCTCTTCCTTGCGAGCTTTGTACTGTGATAATTTCAGTCACATTGATCAGATTTTGTTATTGTTCACCTGCTGAGAAATTTGATCCCTTTGACCCTAGTCTTTATGCTCTAGCATAGATCGTATGTAAAAATATTTTGTGTACATCGACTCGTGTTTCCACCCAGTTCTTGGTGAATTTGCCTCCGTCTGGAAGCTGGGCTGGACAGGACAAGTTTCTTTGATCCCAATCCGAGCTTCACCCCTCTTTTGTGTTTCCAAACCATGATCATATCATCATCATCATGGGTGCCTCATTTTAATAACATAGCAAAAGGCATTAGTTCAAAAGGCCATAAGTTCCACAACATATAATAAGACGAATATCACATTGAAAGAGGTGATCTCAGTATAACCAGTATGTTGTACAATATTAAAAACAGTTTCTCATTAGACTGTAGAGATACAACTCAGAAACAGGCCCTCCTGCCCAAGCCGACCAAACGATCACCCCGTACACTAGCACTATCTTCCACACTTTACAATTTTCATTTACCAAACCCGATTAACCTGCAAACCTCTACTAGTTTGGAATGTGGGAGGAAACCGGAGCACCTGGAAACATAGAAACATAGAAACATAGAAAATAGGTGCAGGAGTAGGCCATTCGGCCCTTCGAGCCTGCACCGCCATTCAATATGATCATGCTGATCATCCAACTCAGTATCCTGTACCTGCCTTCTCTCCATACCCCCTGATCCCTTTAGCCACAAGGGCCACATCTAACTCCCTCTTAAATAAAGCCAATGAACTGGCCTCAACTACCTTCTGTGGCAGAGAATTCCAGAGATTCACCACTCTCTGTGTGAAAAATGTTTTTCTTATCTCGGTCCTAAAATATTTCCCCCTTATCCTTAAACTGTGACCCCTTGTTCTGGACTTCCCCAACATCGGGAACAATCTTCCTGCATCTAGCCTGTCCAACCCCTTAAGAATTTTGTAAGTTTCTATAAGATCCCCCCTCAATCTTCTAAATTCTAGCGAGTACAAGCCGAGTCTATTCAGTCTTTCTTCATATGAAAGTCCTGACATCCCAGGAATCAGTCTGGTGAACCTTCTCTGTCATCCCTCTATGACAAGAATGCCAGGAAGAAACCCATGTGGTCACAGGTGAAATGGTACAAACTCTGTATAGACAGTACCTGTAGTAAGGATTGAAACTGATTCTCGAAACCGAACGGCAGCAACTCTGCCGCTGCGCCAATGTGCCTGCCCTGCAATTTGTATTGAAAGGAATTAGTTTCAAGCAGCTCTCTGCAAAGTACCATATTCCAGTTGCTTTATACGTCTGTGAACCACATCATTGATACTATTGATGCCACATGATGCGTTTACTAACAACACTTCTAGACCAGAAAAAGGTGGAACACCAAGTGCATTCAGAACCATGTCTGATACCCTCATAGTCTTAGAGTAATCGTCATACAGTGTGGAAACAGACCCTTCGGCCCAACCTGCCCATGCCGACCAACTAATCCCACCTGCCTGTATTTGGCCCATATACCTCTACACCTATCCTATCCATGCACCTGTCTAACTATTTCCTAAATGTTGCGATACTATCTGCCTCAATGATCTCCTCTAGTGGCACGTTCCATACACCAAACATCCTAAAAAAAGTTATGCCTCAGGTTCCTATCAAATCTTTCCCACCTCACTTTGAACCTGTGTCCTCTGGTTCACGATTCCCCTCCTCTGGGAAAGAGACTGTATGCATGTACACGATCTACTCCTTTCATGATTGTATACACATGCGTAATTCAATATGAAGTCTGTCTATGCTACTTGAAACAGGTTCTGGAATTAACGCCAGTATTTATTTTTTATGTAAAAAAACGATGACTCATGTTTACGTAACTTTCATCAGAATATTTACACAATTCACCTCTCCTGTTCGCTCACATTTGGGAAATGCAAAGAGATAGGTGATCATTTCATTTAATCAGAAAGGATCAGAAACTTTATCGAGGAGTTGAGTTGCGTTAAGTTTATTGTCATGCCTACCGGGGTGGAATGAAAAGCTTTTGTTGCGTGCTAACCAGTCAGCGGAAAGACAAAACATGATTCCAATCGACCTACCCACGGTGTACAAATACATGATAAAGGGAATAACATGACTAACATTCAGTGCAAGATAAAGTCCAGCAAAGTCCGATCTAAGATAGTCCGAGGGTCTGCAATGAGATAGATAGTAGCTCAGGACTAGGAGGTAGATCAGCCACGATTGAATGGCAGAGTAGACTCGATGGGCCGAATGGCCTAAATCTACTCCGACCACTTATGACATTATGACTGATCAGGACTCAGTTCAAAGTTAGGAGTGTTTTATCATGATTAAAAAAACTCTGAATGTGGAAAGTACGGAGAGAACAAAGTTTGAAGTTTATTTTCGAAGTAGATTTATGACATGTTTCAGATTGTGTAAACAAAAGTGACATCTTTTGACATTTTGCCAATGTTTAGTTTAGTTTAGTTTAGTTTAGTTTCGAGATACAGACCCTTCAGCTCATAGAGTCGGCTTCAACCAGCGATCCCCGCACATACACACGAGGGATAATTTGCATTTATACCAAGCCAATTAATCTAAAAACTTGAACGCCTTTGGAATGTGGGAGGAAACTGAAGATCTCGGAGTAAACCCATGTAAGCCACGGAGAGAACATACAAACACCAAGGTTGACACCAAATGCTGGTGAAACTCAGCGGTTGAGGCAACATCTCTGGAGAAAAGGAATAGGCGACATTTCGGGTCGAGGCCCTTCTTCAGACTGATGTCAGGGAGGGGGTAGGACAAAGAATGAAAGTGGGTGGAGACAGTGGGACCAGTGGGAGGATTGGGAAGGTGGATGGGAAGGAGATAGAGAGCAAGAGCTACCTGAAGTTAGAGAAGTCAATTTTCATACCACTGGGGTGCAAACTTAAACACAACATACAAACTCCACACAGACAGCACCCATAGTCGGAATCGAACCCGGGTCGCTGGCGCTGTAAGTACTATAAGGGAGCAACTCTACCGCTGCGCCACCATGCTGGCTCAAATGCTTTTAATACCTTGGATGAAATGCGCAAGGTCATATTTGTAACACTTGGGATGCCTGAAATTTGTGCAGCAGAGAACAGAGGCGGCAGCTAATTTTAGCTTGGGCGATATCATTATTCATGTCCTAATGAAGCAATTATATTAAAATCAGAGGTGTGTTAATAAATAGGTAATCACTTTCCATTGAGCAGTTTGTACCCATTTTATAAAATCTCATTGTGGGTCCAGTAATGGCAATGACACATTGCATTGGGAGCCTGCTGTAGGCTGTAGGCTATGCTTGGTCACATCAATCATTGTACACATTTTAATGAAGACATTACTGGCAGCAGACACATCGTATGTGCCTTCCTAACATCTATTTTACAGTGCCTTCCACTCATTCAGTCTGTTGATCAGACGCACCCAGTCAAGACACAGTGTAGAGATAAATATATTAGCCTTTAAAGTTATAACTGGTCGCAGGAAGGAACACAGAAGGATTTCAGAGTGCTGGCTCTTCACATTGGCATTTTATCTGTGGCTTTCAGAGGAAGGTCATTGAAGTTCATTATTGTTTTACTCTTGCTTTGATTTCTGTGAACTACAAGGTTGATTTGTGTAGGAAGGAACTGCAGATGCTGGTTTAAACTGAAAATAGACATGTTATGCTGGAGTAACTCAGCAGGACAGGCAGCATCTCTGGATAGAAGGAACGGGTGATGTTTCGGGTCGAGATCCTTCTTCAGACAAGGTCAATTTATATTATATGAAGACTGAAAATCAGTGCATGCTAAACATAGAAACAGAAACATAGAAAATAGGTGCAGGAGTAGGCCATTCGGCCCTTTGAGCCAGCACTGCCATTCAACGTGAACATTGCTGATCATCCACAATCAATACCCCGTTCCTGCCTTCTCCCCATATTCTTTGATTCCGCTAGTCCTAAGGGCTCCATCTAACTCTCTTTTGAATGCATCTAGTGAATCGGCCACCACTGCCTTCTGAGGCAGAGAATTCCACAAATTCACAACTCTCTGGGTGAAAATGTTCTTCCTAATTTCAGTTCTAAATGGTCTATCCCTTATTCTTAAACTTTGGCTCCTGGTTCTGGACTTCCCCAACATTGGGAACGTGTTTCCTGCATCAAGCTTGTCCAATCCCTTAATAATTTTACATGTTTCTATAAGATCGCATATCATCCTTCTAAATTCCAGTTGAAACCAAAATGTCACAATAAATCCTGATGGTTTTTGAATGGTGTATTCAGTGGTGCATGATGGTTTTTGCATGGAGGGCTGAATTGGTTTGTTTTAGTTAAATGTAGTTTAGAGATGCTGGTTTAAATTGAAAATAGACACGTCATGCTGGAGTAACTCAGTGGGACAGGCAGCATCTAAGGACAGCGTGGAAACAGGCCATTTGGGCCCACCTAGCCCGCGCCGACCTGCACTACCTTACACACCAAGGACAATTTGCAATTTTACCGAAGCCAATTAACTTATAAACCTGCACGTCTTTGGAGTGTGGGAGGAAAACGCAGCATCCCGCAAAAAACCCACGTAGTCAGAGAGAGAGTGTACAAACTCTGTACAGACAGGACCTGTAGTCAGGGTCAAACCCTGGGACTATGGTGCAGTAAGGCAACTACGCTATTGCTGTGTCACTGTGCCACCCATTTTATTGTCCGATCTATAATAAATATTTCAATATCCCACACACTTGTAATCGTAGTTTATTGTATGACATTTATTTTTGTATGGTTTATTACAATGGTATAAAATATACTATAGATACAGTTATTAATATTTGACTACTAATTACATTATTATTATTATTTATATAGATTTTGGTTAGTCAGACACCATCCCCCCCCCCCCCCCCATTAATGTTAGTTCCTACCTGCAATTATATTGGGGACATATTTTGTGAGAACTGCATGATGAGTTAGTTAGCTATTGCCAGTTACTGTGATTGCCTGTGATGAAAGAAAGGTAAGGGCCTGTCCCACTTTGGCGATTTTTTCGGCGACAGATGAAAAATAGTCATGGTCGCGTCGTGACGCCTGTATTGTCGTGAGCGGCCTCCTCAAGTGTCGTTGTCGCCGCTGGATGTTGAAAAGTTGAAAACCTCTCGGCGACAGTGGGCTTGATGTTGCCTGTCTTCTCCTGCGCTGTCGTAGGTTGTCGCCGGGTCATGACCTTGGTGAATTCCATTGCCGACAACATACAGCATCCCACGTCAACCGGCGACAGTTCCGGCGTCAAGAGCAGTATTCAATTGTCTTCATTTGTTGCTGACAGGATCATAGCTTGTCGTGGGTGGAGGTATGTTGCCTTTGGGAGTCGTAAATTGTCCCCTGTGTGGTCGAAGGTTGTCGTAGGTGTGGTCGTAGGTGGACATCCTGAGTCGCGAGGAATTTTGTCGCCGGTTGAAGTAGCTTGATGTGGACTAGGTGGTAGCTGGCCGTGGACATAGTCATGGGGCGGGTGCATTTCCGGCATCACGCCGCGACAGTAATGCCCCTGTCCCATTTAGGAAACCTCTGGAGACTTTGCGCCCCACCCAAGGTTTCCATGCCTTTCCAGGAGGTTTTTGTCAGTCTCCCTAATGGTCAAAATCGGTTTCCGCTTCTTCTATGTTCCGGCAATTATTTCAAAAAATTAAAAACCGGCCGCGACTAAAAATAGGTTGCCGTTTTAAAAATCGGTAAATTTTTTAGTCGAAGCCGGTTGCGATGCTAGTTGAAGGTGGTTGCCGGAGGTTGCAGGTAGTGGAAGGTAAGACCTCCCTGGTGGAATAAAACTGGGTGAAAAAAAGGTCTTACCTTCCACTACCTGCAACCTCCGGCAACCACCTTCAATTATCATCGCAACCGGCTTCAACTAAAAAATTACCGAGTTTTAAAACGGCAACCTATTTTTAGTCGCGGCCGGTTTTGAATTTATTGAAATAATCGTCAGAACATAGAAGAAGCGGAAACCACTTTCGACCATTAAGGAGACAGACAAAGACCTCCGGGAACCCCCGGGAACCGCAAGGAAACCTTGGATGGGGCGCAAAGTCTCCAGAGGTTTCCGTTCAGGTTTCCTAAGTGGGGCTGGGGCATAACTGTCGCCACAGTTGCCTAAAAAATCACCTAAGTGGGACAGGCCCTGTAAAGAAACCCAACTGTATCCCGATTATTACACAGAGCCCAGAGTGAATTGAATAAATTAAAGCTGAAACTATTGGGTTGCTCCCTCTTATTCAATGCATGAAGGATCAAAATGTAAAATAATTTAATTTTATTTAAACCGGCCAAATTGCAACGATGCACTGGGTAATCAAAGATAGGAAAGATTAAATGTTGCTCGCATTTAAGATTAGCACACATGATATCGTAAAACATCTAGTGGCAAAACAGACATTTCATTGTATAACTTACAGCAAGCTACCAGATATAGAGTAACTTTTGTTCGTTTTTCACATCACACTGAATATTGTTCTGGTGGAGAATTTTCCACAAAGCATTATTCTGGTATAAATGCTATAACCAATTGTACTAATTAGTGCATGCGGAAGGTTTTACTCTGAAATAGCCCTTCCTGAAAAAAATAATTCTGTGAACCAGTTGAGAAAGGAAGCCTACGCAATCTTCATTCAAGTACTTCCTGCTAATATGTCAGAGCTTTTGATGTATTATGTGAACTGAGGTCAGAGTTAATTAACTGAAGGACCAAACCTTGATTGTCATCTTTCAGTTGATAACTGTCATTAGTTTCCCAGTCCAGTGCTCACCATGTTGAATAGATATTAATATTTTATAATTTATATAATGGAGAAAAGAAGTCAGCCACATAAACATCGAAACATTGAAAATAGGTGCAGGAGTAGGCCATCCGGCCCTTCGAGCCAGCACCGCCATTCAACATGGCTGATCATCCAAAATCAGTACCCTGTTCCTGCTTTCTCCCTATATCCCTTGATTCCGTTAACCCTAAGAGCTAAATCTAACTCTCTCGTGAAAACATTCAGTGAATTGGCCTCCACTGCTTTCTGTGGCAGAGAATTCCACAGATTCACAACTCTCTGGGTGAAAAAGTCTTTCCTCATCACAATCCCAAATGGCCTACTCCTTATACTTACACTGTGACCCCTGGTTCTAGATTCCCCCAACATCGGGAACATTTTCCTGCATCTAGCCTGTCCAGTCCCTTCAAATCAAGCTGCTAATAATTTGATTCAGTGGTAATCTGAGTTCAGGCACCTATATTTATCCATAATTGAGTTTGAAAACCTGAAATGAGGAATAGCAAATCTGTTGGTGACTTCTGGAGTACACATATCTGCAGTTTACCTTGCAAAATCCAATCGTATTGTCAGTAACTCCTCATTGTTTCTCAAGATGAGCTCTTGAAAACCTTCATCATAATCTGCAGGAAACAATGAATTAAAGAGGATCTAATGCCTGAAGAAGGGTCCCGACCCCAAACGTCACCTATCCATATTCTCCAGACATGCTCTCTGACCCATTAAGTTACTCCAGCGCTTTGTGTCCTTAGTGTAAACCAGTATCTGTAGTTGCTTGCTTCTACCTCATGTATTTACAAACCATTGTCACTGGAAGGACATATGAAACATGTATGGTACACAAAAATGCTGGAGAAACTCAGCGGGTGCAGAAGCATCTATGGAGCGAAGGAAATAGGCAACGTTTCGGGCTGAAACCCTTCTTCAGACTGTTCTTCAGACAAAACATGTATGTTTTGTTGCATTTGAAGTAGTTTTTAATAGTATTCAAAAATGTGGCTTTAAATGGTTTACTTTATTGTTAAGTACAACAATGTCTTTATTGTTATATTTTGTTATATTTTGTAATATTAATATTAATATACAATATAAATATAATATATTATTGTTTCTGTTGTTATATTTTGTAATACAAATATTAATATATAATATTAATGTAATGTATATAATATAATATAATATAATATAATATAATATAATATAATATGAAGATTTCAAAATCTTAAATCTTCTTATTTTGACATGGGACAGTATAGCATAACAAAACAATGTAACATACAGCACAGGAATGGGCCCTTTGGCCCACAATGTTTGTACCAAACATGATACCAAGTTAAACTGATCTCATCTGCCTGTTCATGGTCCATATCCCTGTATTCCTTGCACCTCCATGTGCCTATCTAAAAGTCTAAAATACCACTATTGTACCTGCCTCCACCACCACCCCTATCAATGTGTTCCAGATCCCAACCAGTCCCTGTGTAAAAAAGACCCTGAGATTAGGACATTGGAGGTAGTTAAAGAAAGCTAATTGTTTTGGAAGATCAGGAAATACAAGGCTATGATTAAATAGCACACTGGGGCACATCGCTGAAGAACATATTGATGGCAGGCAGGATTAAGATGCCATTTAGCCTTGGTATGATCCTATTTCTGGTATCTCGACCCAAAACGTCACCCATTCCTTCTATCCAGAGATGCTGCCTGTTCCGCTGAGTTACTCCAGCATTTTGGGTCCACCTATTTCTAGTGTACTTGTATTTGAAACAATTGTTTGTTGCACAAAACGTGATAGCACAGAGAGTCAATATTACATTCATTTTGGCCAACAAACCAAGTATCTTGGCATCAAATTGCAGAATGATCTGCGTTGGAATGGTCAGACTCATCATGCAACGGTGAAAGCAACAGATGTCCTAAACTTCCTGAGGTGCAACTTTCATCATTGTTCAGCTTCTGTCAAGGAGAAGCTGTATTTCACCCTCGTTAGACTTCATTTGGACTACGCAGTTGCAGCTTGGGATCCATACACAAATAAAAACATTTCTTCCATCAAACGTGTCCAAAGACAGGCCGCTCGATTTGTTACTAACACCTATGAAAGAGAAGCGAGTGTCACCAAACTTCTGCATTCCTCTGGGGTGGAACCCTCTCCAAGACAGACGTGAAGCTCACCGTTTGACCTGTTTTTACAAAATGTTAAATGGTCAGCTAGACATAGACTACAAGACCTACACCAACCCCAAACCAATTAGGAGCAGACGAGGGCATTCGATCCAATTTGTGATCCCAGCTTCAAAGACAGACGTGTACAGCAATTTGTTCTTCCCACGCACAATTAAAGCATGGAATAATCTCCACCCACGTATAGTTACCCAACCAGATGCAACTAAATTTAAAGTAGCACTTTCTTCCCAATAACCCTTTCTGGCTTAATCCCTCCCTTTACCACCTCCAGTTTAAATTCCAGTTGGAATATTTTGGAGGACCAAGTAACCAAGAACAAGAACCAAGCACAGTGGCGCAGCAGTGGAGTTGCTGCCTTACAGCGCCAGAGACCCGGGTTCAATCCTGACTATGGATGCTGTCTGTACGTTCTCCCCGTGACCTTTGTGGGTTTTCTCCAGGTGTTCCGGTTTCCTCCACCACTCCGAAGATGTACAGGTTTCTAGGTTAATTAGTGGTGACATTGTCAATTGTCCCTAGTGTGTGCAGGATAGTGTTAGTGTGCGGGGTTTGCGCCGACTCGGTGGGCCAAAGAGCTTGTTCCGCACTGCATCTGTAAACTATACTCAACTAAACTAAGACAAAATGTGGTGCAAAGATAATGAACCAGTTTCCAGGCATGGGTTGTGCAACATAATATTCCAGACCAGCTGTTTAAGTCTCAGTTGATTAAGCTGTTCACCATTCAAAACAGTCATCATTGTGCTGAAATAAATTATGTAAAGGGTACAATTTTAATAATGTATTACAGATAGGACAAACCTAAAACTGGAAGTGTATAATGAGGCTGTAACAGACATGACAGATTCTGATGATCACATCCCAGAGGGTGGTTTAGGTGGGGTTTTTTGGCTCTCTAGTTTGCTCATAAATTATATAGGCATTTACATATTGTGTATATATTTATTTTAGAAATGTAGAAACATAGACAATAGGTACAAGAGTAGGCCATTCGACACTTCGAGCCAGCACCGCCATTCAATATGATCATGGCTGATCATCCAAAATCAGTACCCCTTTCCTGCTTTTTCCCCCATATGCCTTGATTCCTTTAACCCCGAGAGCCAAATCTAACTCTCTCTTGAAAACATCCAGTGAATAGGCCTCCACTGCCTTCTGTGGCAGAGATTTCCACAGATTCACAACTCTCTGAGTGAAGACGTTTTTCCTCACTAAATCTCTTTATGCTTAAATCTTACTTGTCTGTGATTATAGTTCCAGTAAATTAAGCTTTGTGTCATTCTCTTAGTATTGTCCCTTTGGAAAATCTCTATGATGAGAAGAAAATGTATGTTGTTCAGTGCATGTCATTGCAGAGTAATACTGATTGAAGCATGCAAGATCAAATAGAAGGACAACATTTTCACTCCATCGAAACTCCAGTTTCCTCCCACACTCCAAAGACTTACAGGTTTGTAGGTTGATTGGCTTTGGTGAAAAATTGTAAATTGTCCCTAGTGTGTAGGATAGTGCTAGTGTATGGGGTGACCGTTGGTCGACGCTGTGGGCCGAAGGGCCAGGAGATAAGAAAAGGCCAGAACAAAGGAGGGCAGGGAAAAGTAGCTGGTCATGCTTTGTCCTGGCCGTTTTTTACCTCCAGTTTCCTCCTCCCTACTTTCAGCCTGAAGAAACATCCTGACCCGAAACGTCACCCATTCTATTTCCCCCAAGATGCTGCCTGACCTATTGAGTTACTCCAGCACTTGTGTCCATCTTCGGTATAAACCACCATCTGCAGTTCCTTTCTACACATTGGGACAGCATCTTAGTCACAACTCTCAAACCTCATCTCGAAAAGGAGGTCAAGGAAACACCCACCCAATGCTGTTTCGAGTCATTGAATTATGGTCTTAGGAACATAGAAACATAGAAAAATAGGTGCAGGAGTAGGCCATTCGGCCCTCCGAGCCTGCACCGCCATTCAATATCCAACTCAGTATCCCGTACCTGTCTTCTCTCCATACCCCCTGATCGATTAGCCACAAGGGCCACATCTAACTCCCTCTTAAATATAGCCAATGAACTGGCCTCAACTACCTTCTGTGGCAGAGAATTCCACAGATTCACCACTCGCTGTGTGAAAAATGTTTTTCTTATCTCGTTCCTAAAAGATTTCCCCTTTATCCTTAAACTATGACCCCTTGTTCTGGACTTCCCCAACATCGGGAACAATGTTCCTGCATCTAGCCTGTCCAACCCCTTAAGAATTTTGTAAGTTTTTAAAAGATCCGCCCTCAATCTTCTAAATTCTAGCGAGTACAAGCCGAGTCTATCCAGTCTTTCTTCATATGAAAGTCCTGCCATCCCAGGAATTAGTCTGGTGAACCTTCTCCGTACTCCCTCTATGGCAAGAATGTCTTTCCTCAGATTAGGAGACCAAAACTGTACGCAATACTCCAGGTGTGGTCTCACCAAGACCCTGTACAACTGCACTAGAACCTCCCTGCTCCTATACTCAAATCCTTTTGCTATGAATGCTAACATACCATTCGCTTATGGCATTCTTATAGCATTCAGACTGACAACCCATTGGTTTTGCATCATTATTGTGAATATGCGGTGAAATTAGAGTGTTAACTGATGATAATTAGCATGATTGCTGCCTTTAAATCCAAGGGCCCTCTATATTTTGTCATCCCTGCTCGCCTGTACTCAGGTGTCATGAACTACCTACAGCAGGCACTTGAAACGCTGCCATTAGCACTGTCTCTGTCAAAATACCCGAAACACACTGGTAGGCGAAGCAAACTAATCTCAGCATCTATTGTCTATTAGTCTATTACTAAAATCTGTTCAGCTGGCAAGGCCAACGGCATAATCAAGGACGAGTCGCACCCTGGTCACTCCTTCTTCTCCCCTCTCCCATCGGGCAAAACGTACAGAAGTGTGAAAACGCAAACCTCCAGATTCAGGGGACAGTTTCTTCCCAGCTGTTATCAAGCAACTGAGTCATCCTCCCACAACTAGAGAGCTGTCCTGAACTAATATCTACCTCATTGGTGACCCTCAGACTATCTTTGATTGGACGTTACTGGTGTTACCTTGCATGTTATTCCCTTATCATGTAAATGGCTCATAAGCTTTTCACTGTACCTCAGAAACACGTGACGATAAACTGATCTAACTAACTAAATCGTCCTCCTCCAGACCAACTAAGGGCGGCATGGTGGCACAGTGGTAGAGTTGCTGCCTTACAGCGCCTGCAGCGTCAGAGACCAGGATTCGATCCTGACTACGGGTGCTGTCTGTACGGAGTTTGTATGTCCTCCCCGAGACCACGTGGGTTTTCTTCGAGATCTTCGGTTTCCTCCCACACTCCAAAGACGTACAGGTTTGTAGGTCAATTGGCTTTGGTTTGTATGCTTGGCATAACTGTAAATTGTCCCTAGCGTGTGTAGGCTGTGTTAATGTGCGGGGATCGCTGGTCGGTGCGGACTCAGTGGGCTGAAGGGCCCGTTTCCATGTTGTATCTCTAAAACTGAAATTAAACCGAGAAACCAACATTGCTAGCAATGACGTCTCGACCCCATACATCACCCCAAACTCTTGGTTAAATGCAAAACACATTCCTCTTATGGCCGATCTCAAACATGTACTTATTCAATCACAACTTAAACTTAGAAGCCGTTTCATCTGCACAATGTAATTATTCGTAGCACGAAGGAAGTTTCACAGTCATAGAGCCATCTAGCACAGAAACAGGCCCTTCAGCCCAATTCACCCATGCCCACCAAAATCACTATCCAAGCTAGTGTAGCGGCACCTAGTGGTGGCGTGAGGAATCACAAACCCTCGCTATTGGCTGGCGTAGTCACTGGGGGTGTTTTTGCGGGCTTTTGTATAACATTCATTCAAGCTCCACCCTGTTAGAAGGAGTTTCGTAATTTTGGCTGTTCTAAACGCGTTTGAGTATGTCGCTGTAATGTCGTTCAAAATAAGGAACCTTACCTTACTCAATCGACTCGACTCACCAAACTAGGCACAAAATGCTGGAATAACTCAACGGGTCAAGCAGCATCTCTGGAGAAAAGGAATAGGTGACATTTCGGATCGAGACCTTTCTTCAGACTGAAGAAGATCCTGGTCCCGAAAAGTCTCCTATTCCTTTTCTCCGGAGATGCTGCCTGACCCACTGAGTTACTCCAGCATTTTGAATCTATCTTAGGCTCTAATTACACCCTGTCAGTTATCATCAACAGTCCCCTTTATTCACAGGTCTGACATCAGGTCCTTAAATGATTCATTATTCAAAGA
Organism: Leucoraja erinaceus; assembly: GCF_028641065.1. Lineage (NCBI taxonomy): Eukaryota > Metazoa > Chordata > Chondrichthyes > Rajiformes > Rajidae > Leucoraja > Leucoraja erinaceus. Next base: position 48,785,735 of record NC_073387.1, read on the forward strand.
TACTTCCCAATAAATAGCCCATTATCTGTTATTTGCACTTTATCCGTTTATTTATTCATGTGTGTATTTACGTATATAACGGTATATGGACACACTGATCTGTTCTGTAGTCAATGCCTACTATGTTCTGTTGTGCTGAAGCAAAGCAAGAATTTCATTGTCCTGTCAGGGACACATGACAATAAACTCTCTTGACCTTTGACTCTTCCTGGCACGATTACTAGGTGGATAGTGGAAAAGAGTAAATGTTGCTCTAGCTTTGTACATTCTAATATAATCAACATAACTGAGGATAAAAGATAACTAGTTTAATTTGAAATGCTGCTGCTTTCACTGCTTTAGTTACTGAGCACGGAGGTACAGTGGTAGAGTTGCTGCCTCACAGTGCCAGAGACCTGGGTTCGATGCTGCCTACAGGTGCTGTCTGTACAGAGTTAATATATTCTCCCCATGACCACGTGGGTTTTCTCCGGGGTCTCCAGATTCCCCCCAAACTCCAAAGATATACAGGATTGTAGGTTAATTGGCTTGGTATAAATGTAAATTGGCCCTAGTGTGTGTAAGGTAGTGTTATAGGGTGATTTCACCAAATGTCAAATGAGCGTAGATCCCCCCTCACGTGACCGAAAATTTTAACTGGAGGACATATGTCAGTTCGGTACATGTTAGTGAATGGGGAAACACGCACTTTCCCACCCGTTAAAAACATGGAAAACGGCCGATTTTTGAGCTGAAATTTTCTGTGCTAGTCGGGGTGACCGTGGAGCACAGCGACCTAAATTTTCAGGCAAAAAAAAAGATAGAAAGTAAGGTAATTACAAGAGGGAACTGAAGGTAGAAAACAGCAGAAGTGAACAGCCGACATTTGCCGTGGAGATTTAAAGATCCAAAATATCGGGAATTATCGCGTTTGCTCGCTGAATTTCATCAAAAGTAAGTTAATAATGCCTTACTTTTGATGAAATTCAGCGAGCAAACGCGATAATTCCCGATATTTTGGATCTTTAAATCTCCACGGCAAATGTCGGCTGTTCACTTCCGCTGTTTTCTACCTTCAGTTCCCTCTTGTAATTACCTTACTTTCTATCTTTCTTTTTGCCTGAAAATTTAGGTCGCTGTGCTTCACGGTCACCCCGACTAGCACAGAAAATTTCAGCTCAAAAATCGGCCGTTTTCTATGTTTTTAACGGGTGGGAAAGTGCGTGTTTCCCCATTCACTAACATGTACCGAAGTTACATATGTCCTCCAGTTAAAATTTTCGGTCACGTGAGGGGGGATCTACGCTCATTTGACCTTTGGTGAAATCACCCTATTGTGCGGGGATCACTGGTCGGCACAGACACGGTGTGCCGATGGGCCTGTTTCCGCCAGGCACATGCCATCAGGATAGGCAGTACCTACCCTGAATAAAGTTATAAAATGGTATATATTAAATATAAATAGTAAAGGCACGGGAGAATTTTGCTTAGTTAAGAGAACGATCTCTTAGGGATGTATAATTCTCCCGTGCCTTTCATCCGCAGTACATTTAACACGCGGAAGTATGTGCTACTCACGTGCCATTGAAGCGGCTTTAAGCCATCAGTGGGAACAATCTATAAAGGCAGCTGAAATTCAGCATTTACACCATGGACTGCGTGCATGTGCTGCGCCACATTCTACTGCGCATGTGCAGCGCAAGTTTCTTTTAAAAGCCGACTGACAGCTCACTGGGGAGGGAACAATCTGCGCATGCGCGGTTTTCAAGATGTTTAAAACAACTGACCAAAGATACTGACTGACTACCCTGGATAATTACTCACCGCACGTGCCTCGTTTCCGCGCTGTACCTCTAAACTAAACAAAAAAGGGTTTTGGCCCCAAACGTTGCCTATTTCCTTCGCTCCATAGATGCTGCTGCACCCGCTGAGTTCCTCCAGCTGTTTTGTCTACCTTTGATTTTCCAGCATCTGCAGTTCCTTCTTAAACAAAAAATAAACCTGGTTTAACATGGATCGTGTACCTGTATATAATAAGTACCAACTGGACGCTCTTCATAATATTGTTCAGTAGATCTGTTTAAAGAGACTGTTCAAAATTGAAGAAGAATTACCTTCAAGCGCAGCTTCACATCTGTATTAATTTAGCGCAACACAAACCTTTTCAGCCCTACGTGTGTGATCCTCATCTGGAAAACTGACCACAGGCATGCTGCAGATGTTCATTCCCCACATGGCCGCTTAGAAAAATAACATGAAGAGATTGCCTTATTCTGATATATAGATAATATCGTGATCAGTTATAAGTCATTAGAAAGTCGGTTGGCTCGCTCCAAAGGCGTACAGCTTTGTAGACTAATTGGCTTCAGTTAAATTGTTCCTAGTGTGTGGGTAGAATAGTGTTAGCGTGCAGGGATTGCTGGTTGGCGCATACTTAGTGAGCACAAGGGCCTATTTCCCCGCTGTATCTCTAAACTAAATCAGCTTGGTTCATTACATCTGTATGAGAAAAATGTTGGATTTGAATTTTAACTTAAATTTTCTTTTTTTCTCCTGTTTAAAGTGGAGGAATGGGACTAGATCAATCTCTCTATTATCAGATAACCCCATTTCGATGGTGCACATGGCTTTCTGCTGCATTGTCAATATTCCGTAAAGAATAAGGGTCTCGACCCCAAACGTTACCCATTCCTTCTCTCCAGAGATGCTGCCTGTCCTGCTGAGTTACTCCAGCTTTTTGTGTCTATCTTCTGGAAAGATTCCCCTTGTTTCATCGGGTGTTCTCAGCACAGGAACGTCGACCAAACTTTGTCCTTAAGAGTGCAATAAATTAATAGACTGCCCTAAATCGAAACCAGATAATGCTGGAAATGAGGACGCACGGAATTGCAGATGCTGGTTCCCAAAAAAAAGATACACAAGAGCTGGAGTAACTCAGCAGATCAGGCAACATCTCTGCAAAATGTGGATAGGTGACATTTCAGGTAAATTTGCAGAATGGACCCGACCCGAAACAACACCTATCCAGGTTCTTCAGAGATACTGCCTGACCCGCAGAGTTACTTCAGCACTTTGTGTCTTTTTTAACTACTGGAAATACCTGCGACTTAGCCAGCTTCTTTTTTTTTGAGAAACAGAATTGAAGTTTACAGTTAAGAATCTTTTATCAAAAAAAGCACAGTGCTGGAATAACTCAGCAGATCAGGTAGCATTTCTGGAGAACAATGCGAATTGACGCTTCAGGTCTGGACTGGACATCAGACGTCTAAAGGGCCTGTCCCACGAGCATGCTACTGCATGCGGCAAGCGCGACCTAACGTGGTTGCTTAAGCCTCGCGGGGCCAGTCCCACTTCAATCGCCGAAGCCGCATGGAGTAGTGCGGAGCTGGTCCCGACATCTCGAGGGGCTCCGAAAAACTGACAGTGTTCAAAAATTCATGATAGCCCGCAGCCGCCTCGACGCTGTACGTCACGCGCGAACATCCCGCGGACTTCACTCAAACTTCACATCACTCACTCGAACTCCGCGCGGCCCCCGCTTCTGGTTTGGTCGCGCTAGCCGCATGTAGTCGCATGCTGGTGAGACTGGCCCTGTACGGGGATCACTCGACCTCCGTGAGACCCCCGCGCGGCCCCCGCTTCCGGTTTGGTCGCGCTAGCCGCATGTAGTCGCATGCTCATGGGACAGGCCCTTTAGGGTCCCATCACTGAACATCACCTTTCCATGTTCTCCAGTGGTGCTGCCTGACCCACTAAGTTACTCCAGTGCTCTGTTTCCTCTGCAGTACCTAAACTTTCGTTAGAACTTTGCCCAAAAACATGAAGTCTATTTCTCTCTGCACAATGGCTGCCTGAACCTGCCGCATGTTTCCAGTACTTTCTGCTTTTTACTTCCGATTTCCACCATCATAATTGTCAGGGTGGTGCATTGGCGTAGCTGGTAGAGCTGCTTCCTCACGGCGCCAGAGACCCGAGTTCAATCCCGACCCTGGTTGCTGTCTGTGTGGAGTTTGCTCGTTCTCCCAGTGACCGAGTGGGTTTCCTCTGCATAACCCGCTTCCCTCCCCCATCCTAAAAGACATGTAGGTTTGTAGATTAATTAGACTCTATAAATTGTCCTGGAGTTTGGGGAGTGGACGTGTAAATGGGACAACATAGAACTAGTGTGAATGGGTGGTCGGGGTAGACTTGGTGGACCTGTGGACCTGTTTCCATGCTGCATCTTTCAATCAATCCAACATTATTTTATGTTGAGGTTATTTAACTGCAGCTATGCGTCCCAAACAGTTAAATCTATTCCCCTCCTTACTTGGCATCCATGCCAGTGTACTGTTCAACAGGCTTTCAGGATAATGATCTGAGGGTGGATTTGAATTTGCCTCCAACCCTGTCAAAGGGTTTAAATTGTAACTCAAAACTTGCGACAGACATCAACTACCCTTTGCACAGACTTGACACAAAATCTTCCTGCATTATGCATTGGTGATTTTGGACATATTTTGTTTACGTCCTGTTAATACTGAAGATCAAAGATGCTTACAGGAATAGTTTAATACCCCAAAGGCTTTATAATCCGGATGCCAAGTAGAACTGCAGAATGAATCAATTCCCACAATAATTTGTGGGGGGCAGTTATTGTTTTTGACGTGACGTGGGAGCTTTGTATTTATTCTCAGAAATAAAGATGCGCCAATTAATTTTCCAATAACCAGAAGATTAATTAATACTGGTTAGTTGTGCTGATCACCCATTTCTCCGACTATTTCACAGAGGTCAGATGTAGTTGAGAATCTTGAATGCGTTTGTATTGGCTTCACTTCTGAGCTGAAGAATGACTTGACGTTTAACGAACAAAGAAATGTTCCAAGGGATGCTCTGAGATTTGCAGGAAGTGTGCGGTGAAGTTCAGCCATGGGTGATAAATCATTCAGGATCAAAAACTTTAACTCTTTGTGGACTTTTGCCTGAGATCTTCGGTGGATGTTAGTGGATATTTAATGGCAAATGGTCTTTGCGACAGGTTGGTTTTCAGTGTGGTTGACATTGTCAATGCCTACGACTTCCCTAAGCACATTTTTCATCAAACTCAGTCGTACAGCACGGAAACAGGCCCTTCAGCCCAACTTGCCCATGCTGACCAAGATGCCCTTTTTACACTAGTCCCACCTGCCTGCGATTGGTCCATCTCCCACTAAATGGAGCGAGATATAGATCAGCCATGATTGAATGGTGGAGTTGACTTGATGGGCCGAATGGCCTAATTCTACGCCTATTCCTTATGACCTTACGACCATCCATGTACCTGTCAATTTTTTTTAGCAAATTTAGTGTCTCCTCAACTACTTCCTCTGGCAGCTAATTCCAGACACCCACCACCGTCTGAGCGTAAACGTTGCCCCTATGGTTCCTATTAAATCGTTTCCCTCTCACCAAAAACCTATGACCTCTAGTTCATGATTCCCCTACTCTGGGTAGATTCTGTGCATCCACCCTGTCTATTCCCCAATTCTCTGCACTTCTATTTTTGTTGCAACTTAGGTTTAGTTTAGTTTACAGTTTAGAGCTACAGAGCGGAAATACAGTCGCCATTGACCAGCGATCCCCGCATCTGTAGTTTGGATGTGAATTTGATGCGGATCATTGTATTCCATGTCAAACATGAAGATGGGATCATTCTGGAGAATACAGAATCCCTGCTATCTGACGGCAATGGAAAGGGTCGAGTAAGCTTTAATTTCTTGCTGATTTTCTGGCCACCCGCCAAAGGTTCATAGAGCTGTACAGCATAGAAACAGGCCCCTCTGCCCAACTCATCCATACTGACTAGGTTGCCTAAAGAAATAAGTCCTACAGTCCTACGGAGATGGTGGATGCGCTGATTCTGAACTTCTGAGTTCTGAAAAGCCCAGGTCAGATTGGAAAACTGGAAAAGTACCACCCTTCTGGAATGCATTGCCAGGGATGGTGGCGGGGGAAGATACGTTAAGAGATTCAGGTAAAAGTGCTGAACCAAACTCTCATCAAAAGCCAAAAACTGCAGCAGTTGGAAGCCTGGAAGGAAAACAGAAAATGCTGGAAATACTTAAAACATGCCAACCCGTACCAAGCATTTGGCATCTTCTAGAGACCTATTTATCATCTTTGCAAAGTGCAGGTGTCTAGACTGTGCAGAAGGCTGGGGCCAATGTGGGCCGTTACCAATCGTTCAAAGTACTTTAGACTAGACTTTAGATATACAGTGTGGAAACAGGCCTTTCGGCCACTGAGTCCACAGTGACCAGCACTCCACCCCGTACACTAGCGCTGTTCTACGCACTAGGGACCAATTACAATTTCACCAAAGCCAATTAATCTACAAACCTGTATGTCTTACGGGGAGTGTGGGAGGAAACCCGGAGCACTGAATGCGATCACGGCAGAATGTGCAAACTCCGTACCAACAGCACCCGTAGTCAGGATCGAACCTGGTTCTGTGGCGCTGTGAGGCAGCAACTCCACTGTGCTACCCTACTTCATTGTGGTCGATGATGGACCTGCAGTGAGCAATCATTGAGGTTAGACACACGATGTGTAAGACTATCTTGTGAACTGGAATGATGGAGGTTTCCTTGAGGAACTCACAGAGGGGGAGCAGCGAGAGAGGATGTTGTAGAACTCTCGTTGGAGGGAGGAGGAGGAGAAGGAGGGTCTCGACCCAAAACGGCACCCATTCCTTCTCTCCAGAGATGCTGCCTGTTCCGCTGAGTTACTCCAGCATTTTGTATCTATCTGAGGTTTCCTTGAAGCCGATGGGGGGGCGTAGATTGTCGAAGTGAAGAACGTGCCCAGTTGATTTCAGAACCCAGCCAAGGATTCCGACCTGGTCCGACCACTTTCTGTGAGTTGACCTTCCTGAAAACAGATCTTGTACCACCAAGATGTACGGAACAGAGCCAGCGGGGGAATGGGGGGTGACTGGTATTAGTAAAACTTTAAAGATAGACACAAAATGCTGGAGTAACTCAGCAGGGGCCAAGCAGCATCTCTGGAGAAAAAGAATAGGCAATGTTTTGGGTCGAGACCCTTCAGACTGAATTATATCCAGCATTATATTGAATTACTTTGTGTGTAAATAATTTGGTGTACACTATAGCTGCTGGTTTACATATGGGTGTAACCTAAAGCTGCTAAATTTGTATAAATAATCACAAGCAGTTGAATAAGGGGTGGGAATTAATAAGCTTTGGCTTCTTCCTGCTCCTTTTCGAACACATACGATTTCATTTATTTATAGATATTGTTTATGACATTTTATAAATATTCTTGTTTTGTTTTTTTTATGTTGTTTCACACTTGCTTTTTATTCTTTTATTCTGTTCGAAATAAATAATTAAATCAAAATAAAATAAAATAAAATCTGCACTTCCTTCCTACATACTTTGATAGAACTTTGCTTGCCTGCTTGAATTCATCTGGTTGAGATGCATCTTTCCCAGAGACCACCCCCTCTGTCTTATAAACAAAAGTTATTAGATCCAGAGTATCAAATTCTGATTTAGATTAATGCAATAAATTGCTTCTCCAAATAAGCTTCATAAATAAATAATCTCCCATCCTCTGTTACAAGAATTCCCTTCATTGCACGCAACCATTGTGTAACATTTCCTAAACATCAAGTGTAACACAGGCTGGTAGCAATTATTAGCTACTAAAGCAGTTATGACTTAAATATTTCTTTAAGAGAGACAAAAAATGCTGGAGTAATTCAACGGGTCAGGTAGCAAGCATCTCTGGAGAAAAGGAATAGGTGACGTTTCAGGCCGAGACCCTTCTTCAGACTCAGAACCAGGGGAGAGGGAAACTAGCGGGTTGAAATGGTACGAGGAACAAATTAAGGAAAGGCATGAAAAGAACAAATCAAAAGCCAGCAACAATGATCAAGGAAAGGTGGAGCCCACAAGGGTCCATTGTTGGTAATAGCGAGTGGACACAAACAGTGAGACTCAGCAGGACGACAGTGAAACTAGTACGACGACTAGGGTGGAGGAACAACGGAGAGCGAGGAAATGCAAGGGTTACTTGAAATTAGAGAAATCAATATTCATACCGCTGGGTTGTAAGCTGCCCCAGCGAAATATGGGTTGCTGTTCCTACAATTTGCATTTGGCCTCACTTTGATAATATAACCATATAACCATATAACAATTACAGCACGGAAACAGACCATCTCGACCCTTCTAGTCCGTGCCGAACACGTATTTTCCCCTAATCCCATATACCTGCGCTCAGACCATAACCCTCCATTCCTTTCCCGTCCATATAACCATCCAATTTATTTTTAAATGATAAGAACGAACCTGCCTCCACCACCTTCACTGGAAGCTCATTCCACACAGCCACCACTCTCTGAGTAAAGATGTTCCCCCTCATGTTACCCCTAAACTTCTGTCCCTTAATTCTCAATCTCTTCTGTACTCTCTCTATTTTGTTGACGTCCTTCCTATAATTAGGCGACCAAAATTGTACACCATACTCCAAAATTGGCCTCACCAATGCCTTGTACAATTTTAACATTACATCCCAACTTCTATACTCAATGCTCTGATTTATAAAGGCCAGCACACCAAAAGCTTGCTTTACCACCCTATCTACATGAGATTCCACTTTCAGGGAACTGTGCACAGTTATTCCCAGATCCCTCTGTTCACCTGCTTTCTTCAATTCCCTACCAATTACCATGTACGTCCTATTTTGATTTGTCCTGCCAAGATGTAGCACCTTACACTTATCAGCATTAAACTCCATCTGCATCTTTCAGCCCACTCTTCCAACTGGCATAACTCTCTCTGTAGACTTTGAAAATCTACTTCATTATCCACAACACCACCTATCTTAGTATCGTCTGCATACTTACTAATCCAATTTTACCACACCATCATCCAGATCATTGATGTACATGACAAACAACAGTGGACCCAACACAGATCCCTGTGGCACCCCACTAGTCACTGGCCTCCAACATGACAAACAACCATCCAACATTACTCACACATAATGAAGGCCGCAGACAGAGAGATCAGTATGGGAATGGGAAGGAGACAAAGTGTTTGGCAACCGGGAGATCGCGTGGGCCAAGAAGGACTGAGGAGTTTTGTTTATTTTGTTTAGTTTCGTAATAAGAATCACTGCTCAATGATTTTTTTAACATTGATTAATTCTTATGGCCCTTGCCTCGAATTGTCTTACATCATAACTACACGTAGGCGTAAAATTTTGGGGTTTTTTCTGATTGCCCGGGAAGTAGTTTGGGAAACAAACGCTCTCTGTGCTGCCAATGATTGCATTTGGTCAATAATTTTTTCAAGTTTCCTTGGCCACACGTACACTGGATTGTATTGAATTAACTTCAGCAAGTTAACTGGTTGCATCACACGGCTGGTGCAGCAACTTGAATGCCCAGGAGCGAACAAAACTGCAATAAGTTGTGACCACTGCCCAGTCCATTACCGCACTGACTTCCCCACCGTCAAAGGGAGTTACCAGAATCGGTGCCTCATAAAGGCAGTCAGCATCATCAGAGACCCACACCACCCTGGCTACACACTCCTTTCACCCCTGCCATCGGGAAGAAGGTACAGGAGCCTGAAAACTGTAATGTCAATGTTCAGGAACAGCTTCTTCCCAACAGCCATCAGGCTATTAAACACTACAACCTCAAATAAGCTCTGAACTACATCGACTATTATTGTTATTATTGCACTATTATTTTTTTCATTTTATGTGTGTATGTATGTGTGCATATATACGTATATACATACTATATATTTATATATCTATCTATATATATAGATATATATATATATATAGATATATATTCATAAAGAAATAGACACTGTTTTGTTTTCTCTTTTATAACATTGTTTACAGAGTACTATGTTTACATATTCTGTTGTGGGGTGGAAGATTACAGCCTTCACATGGCCGCCCTGTTTCGACTAATGCAATCAACTCGACGTGCACACACAGATCAAATAGAACAAGTTGTCCTACAACTTTAGGCTGTGCACGCCACATGAAAGAAGAAGATATTCTGTTGTGTTGCTGCAAGTAAGGGATTTCAGTGTTCCATCCGGGACATATGACACAATTAAACACTCTTCACTCTGACTCAAGTACAGGTCTAATGTAAAACAAACTGTCATATTAAAACTTCCTCAAGATTTTGGAAGATAGACACAAAAAGCTGGAGTAACTCAACGAGTCTGACGGCATCTCTGGATAAAAAGGAATAGGTGACATTTCGAGTCGAGACCCTTCTTACAGACTGAGGGTCAAGGGGAAAGGGAAACAGAGAGGACTATAGATGGTGATATATTGACATATGAATTGGTGGTTGTGCAAAAGAATTTCACTGTGTTATGCATACGTGACAATAAGAACCATTGAGCATTGAACCATCCACTTTTCACATAATGCATTGTAACAGAGTTTTTATCATTTATTTTATCATTTCCTGTGCATTTCTCATATCCCTTGATTGTCCCAAAAAAATATCAATCTCCAACTCAGCAGCGAAGCCTCCATCAGACCTCCAAATGTCACTACATTAGGGTGGTGGGGACATATCTTGAAGCCACATGAACTGCAGAGCCAGCGAGGGGAGCTGACCCGTCAACATTGTGGAGGGCAGTCGAGAACGAATGGTATGAAAAGGGGGGGCCCAGTGGGGGGGGGGGGGGGGGGGCGCCAAAAACATGCGGGGACCCCACGGATAGGACTTGAAGAAGACGGATAAATCTTGAAGAGGGGGGGTGCTGCCCTCACCCACTGAGTTTTCCTCCAGGAATTTTTGTCTACCTTCAACAGATTCAACACTGTTTGGTACTTGCAAAAAGCCGAGTTTGTATGTAAAACAAAGCATTTCACTGTATCGAGGTACATGAACACAATAAAGTATAATTTATTAATTCATTCATTCAGAAGCTGGAATCTTGAGTAGAGCATAAAGTGCTGGAGTAAAGGGCCTGTCCCACTAGGGCGTCATTTGCGCGTCATGCAGATGGCGCACGAAGATTTTGTACATCCCAGAATCGTGGGGCGCCGCGCGCGACCGCGCGTCACTGCCTACGTCGTGCGTCGTGACGCGTAAATGATGTCGCGTAAATTACGCGCAAATGACGCCCAAGTGGGACAGGCCCTTAACTCAGCGGGTCAGGCAGCAACTCAGGCAGCAACAGCGGGTCAGGCAGCGGGTCAGGCAGCAACTCCGGAGAGTATAGCTATGGTGACATTTCAGAAAGGGACCCTTCTTCAGACTTTCCAGTTCTCAAGAAGGGTGCCAACCTGGCACGTTGCCAATCAATGTTCTCCCGAGATGCTGCCTTAGCCCTACTAATTTATTCCAGCACCTTTGAGTTTTTTCTGCCCAAGGTTTCAGCATCTGCAGATCCCCGTGCTTGCTCCCATCTCAATGAGCCTTCATTTTTGATAAAAGAATAAAGCTTAACAAGTGTCTCCTGAATGTCAATGTGACACTCACCAGCAAATCCCGTCAAGAGATTGAGCTGGATTAGCCAGGCATGAATTACCCTTCACAGATTCATGGTGATTTACATTGACTCGATTAAACCTGTGAAAGCAATCAGTCGCTCTGTCGTAATGTTTTCCACCAACTCGACTACACACTATTTGACACTGGCAGGTCTATAACTACCCTATAATTTGTCCTTGTGCTAAAGATCATAGAAACATAGAACCATAGGTGTAGGAGTAGGCCATTCAGCCATTTGAGCCAGCACCCCGCCATTCAATGGTGATCATCTGCTGATCATCCTAAATCAGTACTACTCCGTTCCTACTTGTTTTTCCCCATATCCCCTTGATTCCTTTAGCGCCCGAAGAGCTAAATCTAAACTCTCTCTCTCTTGAAACATCCAGTCACTTGGCCTCACTGCCTTCTGGTTGTAGATCTGCCATAGATTCACAACACCCCCCTCTCTGGGTGAAGAGGTTTTTCCTCATCTCATCCTAAAATGGCCCTTCCCCTTAATTCTTAAACTGTGACACATGATCTGCCGTCCCCCACCATGGGGAACATGTTTCTTCCTGCATCTAGGCTGTTCCAATCCTTTAAGATTTTATGTTTTCTATGAACCACTCCAGCCTTCTACATTCCAGTGAATATAAGCTTATCGCGCCCATTCCTTCTCTTTTCTCTACGTCCATCCCGGCATCCTGGAATTAAACCGCCTGGTGAACATAATCTATACTGGCACCTCCCTACGCCCAGGTACACTAACATCCACTGGCTCTCCCTTGGCCCTTTCCCTAGTTACATCTTCAAAAAATTCCAGAAGATTAGGTCAAGCATGATTTCGTTTCTCCTTTGTAATCCCACTCTGACATCAGACCCGCTCCTGTTACTACTGCTATCCAAATGTGTCCACTATCTCAATAACCACAAAACCATAATAACACTTACAGCACGGAAACAGGCCATAATTGACTCATCAGCGCTCCCACCACCGATGTCGGCTACTGTCTAAATAATTCCCTGTTTTCGCTTCCATCCCGCCGCACCCTTCC